>NC_067113.1:20763093-21451426 GCF_021347895.1 Acanthochromis polyacanthus
ACGGTTGAGGCAGGCGCTTAAAAGATGAGTATTTCTATAGCAAGGCCTAATGGGATTGTTAGTGAGTTTTTTATGTTAGGGGGAACTCGCAGCTCACAGTAATACTGGAAGTGGGATTATACAGTATGTTTCAGTGATATACTGTACCAGACAGCTGGTTCTCGGGTTAATTACTGGATTACCCTTTCTAATTAAGAAATCTGTAAAGGGGAGTTAAATAATTCATTGAATAACAGTATCACATTTTTTTTTTTGTAAAATTCTCTCTTTTTCCCTCCATTTCCTTTTTTTCTCCTCCTTTTACCTCGGTGACTCCAGTGTGCAGGCATGGAGGCAGTAACACCTCGTTATTCAGAGTTAAAATGTGTTAGCTTGAGGCTTAAACATGGTCTTAGCATGTTTAAATCATGCTGAGCATATCACAGAGGCCATGCAGGCTGTTCCCTTTGATATATATTTGCAGCATAATGTGTGGTTGTGAAAATCAATGAGCAGTGCTCTTTTGATCACAGTTGTGTCCCTCATCTTACCACTCGGTAAAAACAGCGTACGACTATCCCGCCACAGAGGTGAGCCGCATACAGACACACCATGTACAGGAGGTGCATGAGGTGGGCGCCTTGGTCTTGGGATATTTTGACCAGCAGTCTGGAATAAATGACTGACTGCAGACTAAGTCATTCATTAAATGTGCATGAATAGGATATCAGTGCACTCATTAAAAAATAAAGAATAAAAAAAAATATGATTTACAGCCAATTTAAATATGTTAAATAGATTTTGTGCTGCAGTGTTTTGTTGTATTTTACTCCTCTAATGTATGGCACAAAATAACTATTCTGTATCGTCATGATTTCATAACCCACAATATGAAATATCTGAAGGAGGGAAATGTAGGTCATTGAGAACACCATCAAACAGCAGCGCTCAGGCAGCGGTATGCAGGCCCACGTCTGGCTCCTGTATCTGCGAGGACATTCTCAACCGCTTGCGGGTATTTGTAATGACCCAGTGACAGCATTTCTCTGCTGGCGGCTGAGGTGCTCAACAAAATGAATAACTCTGACCAGAAAGAGTAGCTGTGTGTGTGTGTCAGCAGTGTTTGTGTGTATCGGCGGTGAAGAGTGGGGCTACATGTCACATCTCTTCAGACACCATAGCTCCAGTCCCCACTGGCTACAACAACAATCTACAACCATGCAGGAGCTCCCACAGAGGCTCCATGCACTGCACTTGTGCCAGTAGCATGTAAAAAATATGTCTCTACACTGTCTTGCTTGTCGTCTTGACCGAGCCACATGTTCCTCTGGTCTAAGCCTTAAAATCGGTGTCGTGATGGGAATGCTGCAGAGCCCGTGAAAATCAAACTCCTGTTATGAGAAAATGGGAGTCGCCAACTGTGTGCTTAACAGCCAGAAATACAGATCTACTTGTTTGTTCTTCTACAATCTTTGTGGTTTAGCTTTTGGTGCACTGCATTTCCCATGAATAAAGCCATTTCTCCATAATGGATATAGATTCAACATTACGCATATAAATTGTGCATATGCATACATATGAATTATTCAACAATGCGATTTGTTTCCCCCCCTTTTTTTTGGGTTCAACACACACTGGTGAGCTTGGGAGGGGTGGAGTTCCATTTTTAAGTCTCACTCAGGTCCTGGCACGTTATCATTTTAGTCGCTCCCTCTCATACAATAACATCTGAAGTTGTCTCTGCATCCATAGTTGGGCAGAGCCATTAAAATCTACATGCAGTTAATGGACTTTTTGGCAGGAGTTGTCATTTTATAGAGGCAATCCTGAGAGGGCATTACTTTTTCTGAGTGTCTCCTTTGCTAATCACTGAGGTCAAGCATCCATCTGGCAATTGTTTGAGGTTTCTGCTTTGGTAAAATGTGCATTGCTTCACCAGAAAAACAAGATTATTCAGAAGAACTGAGCCGAAATGCTTTGTGTAACTACTGAGCATACAACACATTATGCAATGTGCTGGTGTAATTTATTACAATATTTTTCAGCGTCTCAATGAACAGAAATTACATCAACATATTAATTTGACTGACTAAAGAGACAAATCTCATTTAATTCTACGAAAAACCTCAAAACATCTGTTTTCAAGAAGATTTCCCTCGATTTTAAACAGACGAAAGCTTTAAAATAACATTCGAATATGAATTACATCTACTGAGCTCTGTCCACATTCACATTCAGAATGAATTCTAGAAGAGCCTGCGTTGTTTTAGGAGTGGGCAGGGCGCATGCTATCAAAAACCTTGCAAGATAGCAATCATTAGAACCTTAGCCCCCCTGGTAAGCAGAGCCATGCTTCCTGTATAGGGCCCCAGAGGATTCGGTGTGCTAATTATTTACTGAAGCAGCAAAGACTATCAAATGAGACCCTGTGTTGAGTGTAACGGTGAGGGGGCTACCCTGACAGTGTAACCTGGGTAACATGCAAATAGATGCAGCGGGGAGGGGGTTGGGGCGAGAAAGAAAAGACAGGGAGGAAGCGCGGGGTGTATAATGGTCATAGTGCGCCGGAGGAGTCGAGGTTCACTGGTGAGTCAGGAAAGGTGGGGCCGCTGAGGGGCACAGCAGCAGAGTATTAGATTTCAGATGCATATGAATGACCAACTGCTGGCTCCTCTCTAGCTTTAGGGGGAAATTGCATGGGCTACCCTGGAGCTGCAGTTTAGAATCTAGATTACTGCCCGACTTAATCCTGGGGTGGGAAGGTAGGGGGTCATGAATGTCTGCTGTTGGTATCATTAAAGTGAAAAGTTCCAGAAGATGAGGGCAGCTTCCCTCGGCCGAGTTTCATTACAACTGCACTACCATGTGCAATGATAAGAAACGGCACACTCAGTCAGATTTGTAAGGATTTATCAGTGCTTGGAGCAAAATTTCTTTAAGGTTTATGTGCATTGCTAACCCAACAGCAACTTTGAAATTTATACACTGTAAGCCATACACATACACAATCCCCAGCTCCAAAAACAGGGGAAGGGCCAATACTGCGGTCTTAAATCCATGCATTTGGGCAGAGAGCCAAAGGGAGCAATAGGCTCTAATAATACACCAATATCCACTTCATTTGATTAGAGGGCAACAACATTATCTGCTGAACAACAACTTACACAGTGAACACATGGACTACTGAATTATCTGGAGCAATAAAAACAACGCCAAATGTATGCGACTAAAAACACACTAATGCACCCCAATCTGGTTTAAAATATGATTTCAATTTACTCACTAACACACTCCACACATTATGACTCCACTGGACTATAGGGACTTTATGACCTTTTTCTTATTAGAAATTGCAAGGGGCTTCTGCAGCTGCTGTAAAGCTCTAAGATAAATATCTAACATGGAGTCACAATTAATTCCAAACAAGGTTATGTAAATCCTAAACTGACCGCAATTAGGCCAACCAACTTGTGTGATTGCACTCTAAACAGAGCAAGATGTCATTACAAGTTGGCTGTAATTACATCCAGCCCATTATTGTGGCATTTTTGAAACCGAAAAGGCTCCATTTATTTCCTCTCACGCACTGAGTGGTGCAAACAGAGCATCGGCCAAGCACACTGTGAATCCCAAATCTGCAAAATGTCACCCCGAAAAAGCCCATTCATTTAACATAATGCTCGGAGTCGGGTTTGAAAAGAGAAGCAGGTGTGCAACCGAGTTCCTGCCCTCTCACCAGATAATTCGCATGAGTGATGTGTGACCTCCAGCAGCTCCCCACAGAAAAAGTGACCTTCTCCTGATGAGATCTTACCACGTGTCAGGACGGATTCTGGGTGGAGTGACTGAACTGTTTGTTTTTGTGTCGAAGAGACAATAGTACTTAAACTGCTCACGACAACCTGCTGTGTGTGCTTTCAATGCAGCAGCTCCCCCTCTAAAAATTCTTTTCAGTGTCTCATTGCCTTTGCTAAATAATGAAAAACTGCAAGAAGTTGTGAATGGAAAATTAGGCCGCAGCAGACCATGCCGGTTACTTGTTTCCAGCTACACACTTATCCATTCCATCGCCTGTTTTGTGTCCAAGCTACATCAGGGTAAATCCAAGTTTAACTGTTTATACGAACAGCACTTTTTAAACTCTATCCATTTGCCTCTTATCTCTCTCTCTCTCTCATTCACTCCCTTCCAGTGTGTGTGTGTGTGTGTGTGTGCACATGTGTGTATCTGCCAGAGTGCTAAAACACCATGAGGGAATTGGGCCTCTGCCACCCCCACTTCTCACAAATGTGAAGGGATAGTAAATATCAGTGCAGCAGATGGGGCCGATGCTCCCTCTCTGCCTCCCTCCCATACACAGAGAGGGCAGAGCAAATGGATAGCCATCAACAGCAGCAGGAGTCGCCCCAGGCCAAGACTGGAGCAGAGGACATAGGGACCGGACTGTTGCTCAGGCAGGCAATTTTACAGACAAATTCTCCCTGACTATCAGCAACGGAACTGCACAACATTAGGAATGAGTGCTTAGAAGGTCATTGTATCTAAGATTTCATGGTATGCAGGCATCTCTGTGATAAACATGTGGTTTTCTCATCTGGATTCATAAGATGATAAATTATATTTATGGCCCAAACAGCTCTTCACCTGTTTTGATCATATTGCAGGACTCTGTTACACAAGGGACCAACTGCTGGTGTTTCATTTCAATAATCTGTCACACACTTTGCAGGATCTGTAAAGGCACTGGCAGTGTGTAACAGCATGACATGCTTGTATAACAGAACAGGAGAGGGGGCTTGCTCAGCCAGAACTGGTGTCAGCGCCATCCCGATCACAGTCAGAAGATCTGGGACCAACAGCATAAATCTTACTCGCTCGTCAATTAACAGACAGCAAACAGCTTTAAATTTGGGTGAGTGGCGTTGTTATTGTTGTTATGAAACCTCCAGCATGGAGAATATATATCAGTATTCCCACAGCAATATTAGACAGCCTCCCACGGGGGAGAAGAGGAGCACATGTGGATCAGCGATGACAACACATGGAATCGTACTGCGCAGCGGCATAAGCTAAGCGGTGATGTAATGCATCTGAGCTCAGCGGGTGAGAGGAGAGAGGAGGGGAGGGAAAAAAAGATACAAAGAAGTCATAACAAGTCTTATTTTTACTGGATTTAGCATCAGTAGGCTGAGATGGAGGCCGGTCACAGAGGAGTTTCATCTTTAAGCTCTGAGACGTATTTTAGATGTCCACTCGCAAACCGGGAGATCAACCTCCAGCCCCCAGCTATGCGGCTCAGTATCTTTGTATAGGTGTCACGTAGAGCATTTGACTGTGACATAGGTTATATGAATGATTTAAAGGGATTCAAAGGGATTGGAAATTAGTTTTTGTCACCACACTATCCTCCTCCCTCCCTTCTTGTCTGGGCTGGGGGTAAAGCTGGAGTCCCTGGAAGGCAGTATCTCACTCAGTGTCTTCTGAGTATTCTAGATTTCCATTTATTTATTTAAGGAGGAAATAGAAGGAAATTTCAACGGGTCACTAATTTCATTTCAACGTGTACCAGTGGCATTAGCCCTGAGCAGATATTTCAGAGGAACACAAAATCAATGTTGAGATTCTATTGGGAATAGCCCTGGAACCCATTAGCAACTTTGACCAATAGGTCAGGTAAAGTAATAGCTAGATAAATGTTTTATTACAGATTTGCAAACTCACTTAATGGGAGGGCCAGTACCTGGGCAGCCATGCATGGCAATATTCATCATTAGAGTCTATTGCTGTAATGAACACAAATATCTCAGTGGCCGAGGCCTCAGCTTCTTTATATATAATGTGTTAAATGTGGGTCTCTGTAAGCAGGCCTCAGAGGAGACAAAAGGCTGCATGTGTTGTCCTCCAGAGGCACACAATGCTCCGAGGATGGAATCACTATAATTATCGGTCGTCACACTAATTGCATTTCAGACGGCAGCGTACGAGCAAATCTCAGCCATACATTTCATATGGCGGAGATTTGTTGCACAACTGCCGTCCATATTTCCAGCCATATTAGGACTAAGACACAGCAGCAGCACTAGGACAACATCTCTGTATCTCAGTCTGAGCCTAATGAGCTCTGGTGAAACACAATCACAGCTACATCAGCGTATACGAGACATACAATCTGTGGCCGTTTCCAAGAGCTAATCTCATTCTTATTTCCAGTTTATTTCACCAACATCTATTTACGGCTTTCGTGAGATTAAGTCATGCTGCATCTGTTTGTTTTTTGCCCTGCCAATTTTCTTTATTTGTCTTAGAAGTCAGATTGCCATCAAGCATTAAGTGGTAAGAAGGAAAAGCTGCGGCGCTCAAACGCTGCATCTGAGAGATTATTTTGAGCCAGCTTCACTATTCACACTGACCTAGTACCCCGAGTGCCCCATATACACACTGAACTAGTGACGAAATGAAGAAATAGTGGCCTGTAGTGGCTTTTTAACATTAAATTTCACATCAGAATTCTATTTCTGCGACAGACCATCCACAGATTAAACACTATCTGTCTGGAGTAAGTGCATTGTTTATCCCTGAGTTGCATATGTCACATTTAGACGTTTTTCAGCCCTCTGTTGATACAGTTCTCAAGCTGTTCTGTGCTGGGCCGAGTGCTAGTTTTCTGAATGAAAGCCAGACAGACTGAGAGCTCCCACACGCTGAGAGGAGCGGCTCCTGTTTCCAGCTCAGTTTCCAAGGGGACCACCAAGCTCACCAATCACATCGCTCGGCGCAGGCAAGCGGGCAATTCAATTTCTTAAAGTCGCAGTGTCCACTTTTAAGGGAGGTGTTGTGGAAGAAAGCTAAGCGAAACAGCACATTTGGAACAACGGGAACAGTAAACACCTCAACGCTGCAGTTTAAAAGTTTTCCTTTTTTTCCTTTTTATTAAATGTGAATTCACATGGTAGCTTGAGCCCATCCATTTAGAGTATCCGCCTACATACAAAATAGGCATCATTCTGTCATCACATCCTTTTCAAACGCAACAAATAACACATCTGTGTACATATATTCACAAACTGAAAGGACAGTCGATGGTGGTAGGTACTTATTTATTAAAAGATGAGTCAAAGACAGATTCACACTTGGAATGTGAAGTACTACTGCTAGAACTTCCAACAAAAATGGTCTTGGCATATAATTAGGTCATATTCCAAAACCTTTTTATTCAAACAGACTTCATATGTAAGACCCACATAAAAATAAACAATATCTGCTTTTTTAAGTGCAAGAAATAAAAAATACAGGTTTGTGGTTAATGTTTTAAAAAAAGAAGGCAGTCTTCAGTTTAAAATAAAGTTTCATTTCATGAAACAGGACTATGGAATGTTCTTTTTTTGCTTGCTTGCTTGTTAAAATAATGCCAGACCACCACTGTATCAGACTATGCCCTTTTTTTTTTTTTTTTTTTTTTTGCGGAACTCCTTTTCCCTAATTTTTTGGCATTCAGATGTTTGGTGTCAGATATGCCCCATTATCCAATCTTGTGTGTCAAATAACATTCAAATTGTGTTGTCAAATCTGTTTCGATAGTATGCATCACACCATGAGGCCATATTAAATTGTTTTGTATCAGTTCCAGCTGATTTGTTTATTTTCCTGCCTGGACAGGCTTCAGCATCAATAACATGAAATGATGTTGACAGTGCACGAGTCTGTTTTTCCATCACTTGCTACATTGTTGATGGTCTGTATCTTAAGAGTATATATTGCACAAAAAAATGAGAAGGGGGAAAAACAGTATGTGCATAAAAAATACCAAAATCCCATTCACACCTGCGATTGGGACCCATCCACATATCAACGAGTATGATATACATAAACTCCTAACTTTAACTATATTACAGTACATATACAATCTTGAAACTAGTTCCAGCTCTGAGGTATGTGTTCCCCATGATGCCATTGTATCGTCCTACAATACTCACAAATCTGCTCTACAACTGTACAAAACCTAGTTTAAAATCACAAGGCATTTTGATGCAAGTTTTAATTTAACTTAATCCTTAAAACCAGGACTCCTTGCATGCTAAAACAAATGATAAAGGGAAGAAGTGCCTGAAACTCACTGAAAGCACAGTAAGAACATTCCCTTTTAACTGTACAAAAATATGCCTGAAAATATCTTACTTTCTTTTAAAAAGATGAGGTCTGTTATGTATCAAAATGTTTCCTCCACACCTGTATTCTGCAGAGGTTTAGGCTGCTTAATTTTCCAAAACCAGGAGGTAAACGGAATCAGTTACAAAAAACAAACAACATTTGCGGCATTTAGAAATTACATAAAACCGTTGTAAAGTAACATCCTGAACAATTGTCAGTTCACAGATTTGCTTTGAGACAGTCCACAGTCCGTGTTCAGCTCCCTGCAGTTTTTTAGTTTTAAGAGGATAAGATGCATAGAAGTTCACGTATTTTTCCCTTTGTGGTCGTTTAAGCTGAACAGTAAATGCAGACCTACGGGGAAAAAATCCATAAAACCCTGTCATGCTGCCAGATAAAAAAAAAAAAAAGTCTGCAGACTTTGCTTTTTTTCTTTTTTTTTCCTTTTCTTTTTTGCTACCAGCTTCATAAGCATCTCATTCCTCAAACCTCACCTCGCCTCCTGGTCCTCCACCTCCCCTCCAGGACCCTTTCAAGAAAAAAACCCACAGGAGGCAGGGCTAGGGACAATTTGACCAGGACACATATAATTTCATATCTCCCTTCTCTGTTATTACTAGAGCAACTGTGTTCTTTTTTTTCAGTATGTGAAGACCAGGTCGGAAAAGTTCGCCCTCCAGCCAGTCCCCGGCAATCATCTCACTGAGTCTGGCGTGCAGTAGTCTGGGAATTCAAAGTGAGAGCCCAGGCTGCCCTCATGAACGAGTCCAGGTTATCCACAAGAGACAGGGAGAGGTTCCTGAATTGGGGTTGCCCAGCTCCGAGCCTGGGGCGCT
This sequence comes from Acanthochromis polyacanthus, assembly GCF_021347895.1. Taxonomy (NCBI): domain Eukaryota; kingdom Metazoa; phylum Chordata; class Actinopteri; family Pomacentridae; genus Acanthochromis; species Acanthochromis polyacanthus. The sequence continues at coordinate 20,772,057 of NC_067113.1, forward strand.
GGGAGCAAAATTTAAACTAAAGATCAAACAGCAAATCGTCCGCGTCCTCGCCGGAGGAGGAGCCTGCTGCTGACGAGGAGGAGGAGGATGTGGAGACCGACCTGGAGGATGCTGGTAGACGGAAGCAGCGTGCAATGCGCTCTGCTTGGTAAGTTTTTGATATTGTAAAACAGTCTGTTGTGTTGTTCCGCACTTCTTCGTACATGCCTCGTCCCCTCGGACTCGGCCGAGAGCTCCAAAGTTGGACCTCGCGGGAACTTTGGCCTACATTGTACGCCTCAGGCGCTCCTCGTCTCCGGGCTTAATCCCCATCGGTAGTCCTCTTCGTACTCGTCGTCAATCGTCCTCGTCAGTGAGCTCACTTTCACAGTCTTTGTAAACTTTTAAGCTGGGAAACACACAGTCCTCCCCCGTAGCCGTGAGAGACTTGGAGCCGCCTTAGTCTTTTATCTTTGAACACTTCTTGCTGGGAGTCTTTGCAATTTTCGCGCACTTCTCCGGAGACGGTGCTGATGATTTTGAACTGTTCGAGCTTTGGTTTTTCTTGGGTCTGCCTACTTGTAGTCGGGTAGTCAGCCATGTGGTTTTAGCCGCAGCCTCTCGGCTTCTCGGATAAACGGGATCTTTTCGCTGTCCTTGAGCATCTTCCACCTCTTCCCCAGGCGCTTGGAAATCTCTGCGTTGTGCATGTCCGGCGACTGCTCCATGATCTTTCTCCTCTCGATTTTGGACCAGACCATAAATGCATTCATGGGTCTCTTGATGTGGCCGGTGGCTGTCTTGCACCAGTCCGGGTTTATCGCCACGGGGCTGCATGCCATAAATTCACTCTCCTCCGAATCGGTAGCCTCCCTGGACATGCTCCCATCCGTCTCGCTGTTGTCCGTGTGCTGCACCATTGTCCTTCTGTTTCAAGTCACTTTGTTTCCGGACGCTGCAGTGTCTAACAGCCCCACACTGCCAAGGCGGCTCAGCTCTCTGTGTTTGCGCCGGTTCGTCCACGTCCTCTGCGTAATGTGTCTCAAGCTCTGCACTCTTTTTCCAGAGTTACAAACTGCCTTCTTAACTAGTTATCAGCTTTTTCATGTCCCATGCGTCACCGACAGTCATCCAATCACGTCCCTTCCACTCCGCCCAGCAGGCTCCATCCAAGACTCCCCTTAACCCTTTTATTCCTCCCTCCCCAGCTCTCATTGGAGTGGAGGTGGGGATTTGTGCTACACAGTGTCTGGGGCAACACGCCGGGCGAGACAGGCATATTAAACACACAGTTAGCGCTATGCGCTCCTGAGATGAACATCACGCACCAAAATACACATAAGACAAAATTCTTTTCTCCTAATTTTCCCTATGAAACATGTAAAATTATTCTCCAGACAAACAAATCCTGTTTGACAGATGTATCCAGAGGAAAGGATGTAGGTTGTGTGATTGTTTGCTTTTTTCCTCATCCTAGGTTGAATACTGAAGGTGGCGCTTGGACACTGTTGCAGGCGCCTGGATGCGTCGGTGCGCCTGCTTGTCTGCTGTAAAAGGATACATTTTAGCAGCTGGTAATGGATTTAGAGGAAGACCCAATGTTATCATGAACTTAATATATAACCCTTTAACACTTATCTCTGAGTGACCAAGTGTTATCACATTTATTTGTTATTTTTGGCCTGCTTTTTTCCTCTTTGATTCCATGTCTACATTTGAATGAAGGAAATAGTCAGTAGTGCATTCTGCTGTACACATCTTGTTTGCAGTGTTGAGCACCCAAAACACCTGCATCTTCCGAGAGAACCCTACTAATAATTCTTCTTAAATGCACCTCTTTGGAAACACTTACTGCACCATTGATAATTAATTTTCATGTAATGAGAGCTAAATCCCACAATCCTAAAGAATTCATAAACACATGCAGTCATTTTTTGAACATTTGAATTAATGCTCATGTAGAACCCATAGCAAACAACTGAAGCAATAACACTCATTCAGATGGCAACATTTGTCTGGTGCAGCCATGGGTTGAGCCCATGCAGCCAGGGATAGATGGAAGGCTCCCTGCCGAGTTTACTGTGTCAAGAGGCGGTGTAGCATCTAGCCAGCGTCTCCTGCACACCCCCAGCCTCCCCTCTCCCTCCTCTCCTCTCCTCCCCCCTGGCTCTGGGTGGTAGCCAGCAGTGCTATTGGAGGCTGTGGCGATAAGGCGTCCTGCTTTTTTCCCCTCTCTGCTTCGTCCCCTAGAGGGCAATCACTTACCCTTTTGAAACCCTCCCCCCACCCAGCCACCGTATTTTCCCCAGCTGGGGCTTAAGAAGTGTCTCTCCTGATGCAGAGAGAGGCAAGCGAGGAAGGCAGAGAGAGAGAAAGAGGGGAAAAAAAGAGGCACACAGGGGGAAAGGAGGCTGAGGCTAAGGAGACGGAGGCAGAAATGCTGAGACTGAGGGGCTCTTGCCTTTTCCATCCTTGGAACAGTGAGCAACCCCCCCTGACTCTGTGTCTCTCTCCCAGACAGAGATAGGGCTGAAATGCTTATCATGACCACCCCATGCTGATTAACCTTATCAGATATATGTGTCAGCAGCCAGAGTCTCTGGAGGTTGGGCGCATGCACATGCATGTTTTATTGTCAGCGTGTTTTTCTTCTGAAGGATTAATTGAGTGTTATTTGAATCTTCTGATCAGTTCAGGCATGGGCAGAAAGGTTATTTCAAATTAACTGAGAGCAATGGTGTCACATATAGGCTGGTATATATATATATATATACTATATATATATATATATATATATAGCTATCACATATTGACTGCATAACTGCAAAGACCTGGAGGAAATTGTCCTACAATTCAAAGTGTAATTATATTACTCTGTGCTGATTTGCCAAAAAATACAAAAAATAAATAAATCACCAAGATAATGCAAAATAATAGTATTGCCCTGCATTATGGTGCTGGAACATTTTAGCATTTTTCCCATTGTCTAGATATAGCCCGCTCCAACCACCTTATCTCTTTATATGACGGTTTTTGTGCCAGACATGAATCACAAGACTGCTTAATGATGAGCACGCAGGGTGGCTGTCCTGCTCATTAGCATGGCTCATTATTGGCTGTGAATGAGGTGTTGGTGTCAGCACATACAGCCTATGAGTCATCGTAGGGAGGGTCTCATCGCCATGCCTACCTCACACACAGATGCACCAGTGATATACCCCCACCACCATCACCACCACCCCCTTCTCGCCCATCCCACTGCTACTGCCTCATTCAGTGGCTGGGACTGTGATCAGAGTGAAGAGAAAAGAGAGAGAGAGAGCGAGAGAGAGAGAGAGAGACTTGTGGGATACTAAAACACGTAGTGTTTTCATTTCACTCCGACTCTAGAGATTACATATGATTAAACAGATGAAAATCCAGAGAGCTGCATTATCACTGCACAGTTTCCAGTACACTTTCCAATACCACCAAAGGCAGATGTTTTAATGCTTATTTGTTGCTTTTTGTGTCAGGGAGAGGACATTTTAATTCCAGAGCGATGAGTGTTGAATTAAGTGATGGTTTCATGTACGAACATGAAAGAGGTTTCAGGAGAAACAATTCCCTTGCAGTGCTTTACTAAAAGCCCCCCAAAGCAGCTGCTGCTCTTACAAAGGGCCAGTGAAGCGTTAGATCAATACTAACCCTTGCTAGAGGCTATCTGATGCTCAAAATGCATGGATCCATCTCCTCTGCATAGTCCTGAGACAGGTGTGGACTTCTGGAAGCCCCTATCTGATGGCTTCACAATGGGTGAAGAAGATGTGGGGGGCTAAAAGCGGGTGGTGAGAAAACAGGGGGGTAGTGTTTTGGTAGCACATGAAAACGCAAATTAACTTTTCACTTGACAGACACATTCTTGAGTATCCTGTATGCTCAGGTTACAATGTTTATTGCCACGCAGTAAAGTGGTGTTTTCTAGCCCATATAGTGGAGTCACTTAATGGTAATCTGGTGCTATGCCGTAACAAGTTCCAGCAGTTTGCGAGTAGTTTAAGCCAAATTCACCCATCTCTCCTTCCATATACTCCTAAGGTCGTCTCTAAACTGATTTTTGCAAGAGGTGAAACCCAATATCAGCTTGTGAGCCTGAAGATTTATAGTTTGTGCTTTTAACTGCAACCCATTTTGTTATGCTAACATGTGAGATGATACTAAAACGAGCCGTGTCAGCTGTCTCACTGGCTGCCAGTTGCTATGCTCTCATTCCTTAAAGATCGCGCCGTCTCCCTTTCTCCCTCTCAAGCAACAAACAAACTTTGACAATGACGAGGATCTCGCAGCAGTTTGGAGGTTGTTGTTTTACCACTTAAGTGTTTTTTGCCTCCAAGGCCATTCTATGCCCTGTTGTTGCTTTACATTCTCAACTCAATGCAAATGTATCTCCAGGGTGTCAGGTTCTTTGTTGACCTCCTTGATGTGGCCTCTGTCTCTCAAGGTCTGATGCTTAGCGGATACTTGAGACTGGAGTATCTTGTCGCGAAAGTAAACGGCTGACGTTTGAGTACCGTGCTGGAGATGTTTGTCGCAGGGACACACAAATACAATCGGAGGCTAAAGCTGCTGGTCGCCTGAGTACGCTTGTTCTTGCAACAACCCCCAACTCATTTGAAGGGCAAAAGAAACCATTGTATCTGGTGCACTTCATTTTTGTTTACATCAAATGCAAAAACTGCATACAACTTCCACGTACTTGTCAATTGATTTCTGAAAGACCAGAGAGCTGCTTTATAAATAAATAACAATGAGGGGGAAAGCAGCTAAGTAGTAAGATTATTCAAGAAGCAGACTGTAGTGCAGTACAGTGGCACAGTACTTGTATTTATTTACTGTTTATGCCACTTTGTCTTCTGCATTTCATACTTTATACATACACAGATTCATGCACACATTAAAAAGTAATATGTTAAGTGCGTGAGTGAGACAAATTTAGATTTAAGAGCACTTTACATGCTAATTCTGTTGATAATTCTGATGATAATGATGGTAATAATGTAATCTGATGCTTGAACGACCTACATACAGCATCTATCACTGATGACATAACCAAATTCCGCAACCTCGCCATTAAATACTCAACCACTCCAGCACACATTAAAAACCAGAGGGAGACTATAAACTTTCAGCGAGAGACATGAGGATCAGTGTGGGTGTAAGACACAAGTAATTTTGTAACTGAATACTATGAGACTAAGGCATTTCGTGCGCTCAGGAAAGCGGGATGCGAATTAGACTTATTAGCTGGCTACATATAAACCGCCTCTTATTCAGGTGAATTCTGGAAGAAAGCGTGAAAGGTTTCCTGTCTCACTTCCTCTCCCTTCACAGCACCGACATGTCCCACAAAGCAACGGGAATCCACAATGGCCTGAAGGAGATGACATCATCCTGGAGCAACTCTGGCTTACACAGTACAGTATGTTCTACAGTAATCACATTGCCATGTCATTCTCCATAAGCTCCGGCCATTTAAATCCTTTAATTATATACCAGCAGCGTTGAAGCAGTGTTTACTGTAAGAGTCCAGCGTACCCAGTTTTGTATGGTACGTTGTGTCTTGTGTTAATAAACTTGTATGGAGGAAGAGCCTTCGGGGCACTTGCAGCCACCGTAATGAGAGTGTGTTTAGTCTGGAGACTATGTAGGACTAATGCTGATGGATTGTATGGCTGCAGGTCAGGTCTTGCTCACTCACACGCTGGTGGAGACTATAGAAGGAGCGTGGGGAAAATTTCATTTGTGCAATTGTGAAACGTAATTCATGACATTCCAAGATAAAATTATCATGTCCAAGTTAAAACAAGCAAGATTAAAAACTACACATCATTACCATAAAATAAGAAATGAGGACGCTGTAGCCGGCTGCTTGCACCGGTGAAATGATTCACCGATGCAATTTTAGTTGCTGTGGTCAAACAAACAACATAACATCAGCCTCGGAGAAATAGGTCTGTTGATCGTGTTTCTCGCGAGGAGTTGATTTCCAAGAAGCTTCTCCCACCGAAGCCACGCGGCTCTGCTTCCCTGCCGACCAGCCCCGACCTGCCCCCCTCACAAGATAAGATAGTGTTGACTACAGGCCAGTCTATGTAGAGCCTAGCAAGGGGCCTCCGCTGTGCTTAGTCACCCTCGTTCGCATCCTGTGCTCTGAAGTTTTACTGGTTTATGATCTTTGCACCACCAGTTGAGTAGTGACAGTTCAAAGCAGCATGACAAATTGAGAATCCATGCCCCGTGGACAAATCTTAGGCAGGATTGCATTAGGTCCTTAAAGTTTTCTAATTAGAAGGTAGGATAACCCAAAATTAAAGTCAAGGATTGTTAGCTTTTATACTTCCCGTAATGGCTTCCACACATTCATTTTTATTGACATTTAAGGTTAATTAATTATTGTAAACTGCGCGCAATAATGCTTGCACAATGACAGTTCTAACCTACAATCCAGTGTATATGTCACACATTGAGTTCTAATATGTGTTTTATAGCTTTTCCAAATTAATAGGTTTCTGTTTCTGAGCAACTTTAGATTGTATACTATTACTAATATCACAAGCTCCAACACGGCTGGACAAAATCTGCAAAAATCAGCCACATCAACCAAGCTTTAACCTTGAAACAAAAACAAGAACTGGATCCGCGAAGAGACAAACACCTGAAGCAAATCAGAGCATTCAGGCTTGTTTGAACAGTGACCAGATAAGATAGCTCAAAGTTATCAACACAAGATGAATTCCCAGAGGAACCCCCCCTGGAGGAGTTTCATCAATGTAGCAGGAGGGAGAAAATCAATCCCTCAAAGCACATACAGAGACATATAACTACCTAAAACTGAAGCGAAACTAGTTGCTCCCTCAACAGCTTTTTTTTTTTTCAGTGAGAAACCAAAAGTCTAAAAAGAAAGAAGAAGAAAAAAAAGACATAAAAGACTGTCATTCCTGCATGGTGATAAAACACCCCAAGTAAACACTGTGCAACTTTGTAAACATAATCATAATCATGTGGGCCAGAATGAAAACATACTTTTTCCAGTTGAGGGGCAAACTCCGGTGATCTTGCACACGATTCTGACTAGCCTTTGGCCTATTTTCCATTCTCATCCATCACAATCACTCATTCATTTTGACTTAAAGGTGACAATGGGGAAGTTAAAAAAAAAAAAGCATTCTCTTGTATGTAGATCGGAACCATTTTAAATACCAACTAAATTCTTTACAGAAGGTCATTCCAATATCAACTTTTAGACGGTGGCTGAATCACAAGTAAAGTTTTCTTATTTATGCCCTGAGTGTATGTCTGGAGAGACCAATGGTGCCACAGAAAGGGGGAAAAAACTTCAATAGAGTCCTGTGACTTCCTTTTTACTTTGCATTACATATGCACATATAGACTGGTATTTTCCCAAGCATTCCTCCCATATCAGAGTTTCAGTATGTCCTCTCCATATACTGACTCGCTGCCCTTTCCTTCATGTCTCATAAGGATTTCCAAGACAGGCTTCAAGAAAGATTTTCATAAATGTCCTCTTTTGCAAATCCTCCACATCCCTCTGTATGTGCCAAGAGCTATCTTTATCTTAACGGTAAAGGTCATTGGAGGAGACTTGGGGATATAGAGAGGCTAAGCTGTGTGCACGGGACACACCCGAAGAAATATATCTATCTGAAATCAATAACAGAGGGTTTGGTAATAAGTGTGTCGAATTACTGTCACAGACCAACTCACGTAAAGGAAAGCTTGTTACTTTCATTGGTCTCCCCGGTTGGAAAACTTAATGTGTCTTCTGAAACTTCTAGACAATAATATGCACACTTAAAGCAAAGTGTTAGATATTGTAATATGTGTTAGTCACAACCTCTCACCCCTTGATTGCATATAGCACCATGATTAGACACTGATTATGGAAATGTGTGTATGATTTTCCTTAGCTGAGTATGTTAATGTGTGGAAGTAATCTACGTCTTTCAAAAAAGAAAAAGAAAAAAGAAGAAGCAGGCTTTATCCCCTCATATAAAACATTAACACAAATCTGATATCAACACAAAATCTCCAATTTATTATTCCAGTCTCATGGGGTCTTTTTAAACCGAGTTCCAGTGTCAATAGACGAGCTCAGGATTACAAGACGAGAGCCCGTAAGACAATTCAGATAATGAACAGGAAAGCAAAGTTTCAAGAAACCATGGCGAGAATGAATTTAGTCATAAAAGTGTGAGCGGATTAGCGCTTCTCTTATTTCCAACATTTCCTCTTTGATACGTTCCTACACTAATCTCATTATAAGTGTCTGTCAAGCATACATGACAATTCATTTTAACAAGGTAGAGTTTCCTGCTCCCTTTAAATTCACAGACTTCTTTCACAAATGAAAACACATGAGAGGTTCCTCTGGAAAAAGGCTCAGGCTAACAAGCGAAAGAGAATAAGATTCAGCACTTTTGATCATTTCAAACCCAGACTAACAGATATACTTTAAATGTGAATGAGTTATCCTTGGACATGAATTCACTGTGGCCATTGTGGTGTCTTGTAGTGTAATAACCAAAAAGTCTAGAGTTCTCCTTGTAGGAAGCAGAAATACAGGATCTATACTTCATTAATATTCTTCCCTAATGTGTATCCTTTCACATGTTTCACTGCATGAGTCTTTACAAAGAATCACTGCTGTGAATTCTAACTTTAGGTGGACACTTGTTTCTAATTTTTCACCTCAGGAGTTTTTATTAAGATCAGTGAAAATATGAAGAAAAAAATGTGATTGTGCTTCCATAGCAGTATCAGTAAGCTATATTGCAGTTTTCTGGCAAAAGTATTGGAAGAATAAAAGGGCAGCTCATAAAACATTGTGTTCCAGATAAACCTGTAGAGGAAGCAACACATAATTAGTGTCTTGTTAATTAGGGAGAACCATTATAGCGTACTAAGTGTGATGCTAGACTAAATTGTTTGCCAACAGAACATAATGATTTTACACTCAGTAATTGTGTTTTGTATAAGAACTGCCTCCCTTTTCTTTGAACAAGAAATGTGAAAAATATCCCGAGGCATTATTTTTGAACTACTTTTATATAACAAGCTGATTGCATAAATATTACATTGGCTCTCTGTCTGCAGCGTGTAGTGCACTCTCTCATATCACGTCTGGTGATATATGTAACTTTCAAAGCCGCACCAGTGAAGGTGGCTATAATAGGCCTCAAACTAACTGTCTAGATATATCACGACCCCTGCAATCTCTATCTGTCCATCATTGGGGAAATCTGACCATTGCAGATAAATACTGCGAGAGGTCTTCCAAGCACTAGCAAGACCAGTACCTTAATCATGGCTAATCCCTGGTAGCTAGACATGTCTTGGGGGGACACGGGACGGACACATCACCCCAATTAGCAGTAGCTATAGCTTTAAAACCCTATCATTAGGAGCCCATAACCTTCCTGTCACTCAACATAGCTGCTGCCTCTACTTAGTGGACTGTTACAGTCACATTTATGCATAACAGTCGTGTGGTTTCCAGCGCATGGTGAAATGCACACATGCAGACTCGCACCCATGTTTGCGCACAAACATTTCAAGAAGTGCAGGAAGTTGATGCAAATATACAAATTTCAGCAAGGTAAATAGGGCCTACACCATGTTGCTTGAGGGTGCATAAACATAATAGGCTGATTTATGTATGATATTCCTTCAAGCATTAATATGAATTGACAGAGTGTGTTACCCCAGCGACAGGGTGTCTACAATATTATGCCATGTTCGGTATACTGTGCTTGACGTGTCAGAATTATACCTCGGAAAGGAACATGCAATTCAGACACTTTCTTTTGGTTAATGAATGATACAGGAACATGTACATGCATTTTGAATGTACATATAAATATCAGCTCAGTATGCAGATAGGGTCCCTGGTGCTTTAGTGGGAGATAGTCTTTGCAGGCCTTTGCTGCTAGACAGTGGAGCATTAACTGTTATCTCGGCAAAAGCACCACCATTAAGCCTGCAACAATAAGACCAGGGTCAAGGATGAAGTTGAATGACAGCCCAGGATGAATATAATTTCCAAGGAAGCGATAAAGAGGGGTCTTGTACTCGCACTAAAAAGCAGAATAATAATTTTTTCACCAGGTTGTCTGGTCTTACATATTTTCATTCTTTGCTCCATTTTCAAGTGAAGAGGTCAGATATAAAGGAGGACAATGACCAAGCTAGTGAGATTGATGGTGAGGATGAGCGGGCATCTCGACTAAATCAAAGCCATTCAGCGTTAATGAAAATAAGAGAGAGACCGCACAGTAAATCATCTTATGGTCTAATGTATTAGTGGTAATGAATTCACGCTGCCACGTTTAACCTTAGTTTTGCAATTCATTATATTTGAGATTAACAAGGGAGGGAACTTAAGTGAACTGTCTGCAGGGAATTACAGCTGGGGCCTCATTGTCAATCAAGGATTGTGTTTCGATGTCTTTCATTAGGGTTGGAGGAATTAAATAAGACTTTCTTTTAATGGCGAATGGCTCTCCCATTTAACGCTCCTCTTGCTCTCCCAAGATGGTTAACTCTTCATTACCCAAATTAAAGGCATCCATCTCTGTTGGCTCCTGCCACATTGCCATGACCTCTACCTGTCAAAACTTTCATGTAGGCTCTTGAGTGATGGATGATACCCCCGAACCCCATTGTCAAAATTATCCAGTGACTGTCCAACCCTCTCTGATCCATTCAATCCATCTCCCCAGGCTACGTGCCACCAGCCATGATTTAACAATGAAGCTGAGGTGCTAATTTACTCTCATAGAAATTAGAAACTACCTTTTAATTATATGCCTGGGAGTGTTCGAAGAGTTCACAAGGATCACCCCGAAAGCTTTTAACTCCACTTTGTGGGGGCCGATCATTTATATTCTTCAAACGTGTTATTTCAGGGGTGGTTCAACATACCTAGGACCAGAGGGAATTTGACAAACCATCAGGAATAGGAAAGAAGGATAGAAGTGTTGAAATCAATGTTCACATTTGAAGGTCACAGCTGTAGGATGTGACGGGATGGAAAAAATATTTAATGACCCAATGCTACAAATGTTAAAAAATATTTCTAATCACTTTTTATCTAAATAAGAAGTCAGTTTTTGTAACATTATTAAATAGTAAGTCAGTAGAGACTTGATCACTGATTTTGAAAACCTTAATGTATGCAGGTTCGACTCTGATCAATCGAAGGACTGTGGGTGTTACCGGTTGAGCTCTGGAATTGCATCACACTCAACTGTTTACAGAGGGTCTTTGTTGACAAAGGAAGCATAGTTCTCTGAACTTCTTCCCTCTTTTTTCCTCTCTATTTGCATCACCTTCAGACACATGTAAATATTCAAACACATGCCACACGTCATACATAAAACATGATATAAGTGGTCCCATTCTTGTCTGACCTCTTGTCCTCCTGCTTCTCTCCCAGACAGATGTAGATAACGCTCCAGACACACCTCACTTCCTGAGAGGAGAGTTATGGCTTCCTGGGAGAGGCACTGCCGTCCCCTGGAGCCCCGAGGAGTTAGACAGCTACCTATGGAGAGGGCACGTCTCTGACTTGTAGACCTGCTCTGAGGCTTCTCCTCTCACTTTGAGATCCTCCATGTACCTGTCAAAGGGTCAAAAGGCTACACTCACTGCAGACAACAGCACTGTGTTTGTGTTGCGGGGTGTGTTTGTGTATGTGTGTGTGCACGCCGGTGTGTACGTGTGACCCCCTCCTCCGCCCCCCACCCTTCGTGACAGATGCCAGGCTGTTTATGTGTGAGGTGTGGGAGTGCTGCTGTGTGGGCAGGTGGGTAGACATGCATGTGTTGTGTGTGTGTGTGTGCGTGTGTGAAGGGAAGTGTGCACGTGGTTTGTTGAGTGTGGGTTTGAGCAGTAGTTTAATGTGAGAAACTGCACTTGTCAGAATGTGCAGACACGCATGTGAATGTATTTGCATACATAGGCATATGTGTGCGCGTGTCTGCACCTTCGCACACTCCCATCGAACTGCACCAGGAGTCAAATGAAAACCTGTTAGCAGCCTTGGTGAACATCGAACCCCAAAACTGCTGTCCCAGACCCTTCGCGTAACAGATGGGGGGGTTGCTGCTGCTGCTGTTCTGGCAGCCGAGCAAATGATGAGCTAATCGCAGTGAAGGAGGTGACCATAGTTGGTTACAGCTTATTCAGGATTATGGCTCAATCACGGAGGCTTATGGCACTTAGGTAATTATTTAATCAAAGAGTGGACGTGTCAATAGAAGTCGACAAGAGATTAATTACTAGTCAGGGATGGCTTCAACTCATTGTTTTAACTGGTCTTGTGTCTCCACAGTGGCGGCAAGGAGAGTTGATGGGATCATTGGGAGGTTGAGTGACAGCTCTAGTGGAGCAGGAATAATCACAGTGGTATAGTTAATACTAACCCCCCCTTAGCACGGACTGAGATCAATACAGTGCTATCCTTGATTAAAATGTTTAATTAGCTGTATTAAAGTGTGATACGAAGCTAAGGAAAGGAGAAAACAGCTCTACTCCTCTGTGTACGGATCAGCGGGGATCTTTAATATAACCCTGTGCCATGAGCAAACTGTTGCTCTGAACCCACAAAAGCCCTCACTGGTGGCTCAGGCAATATAAAACAATGCAAAGCGATATGTGGATTTTTTTTGCACGTGGGAAAGTGTGTGTGTGTGTGTGTGTGTGTGTGTGTGTGTGTGTGTGTGTGTGTGTGTGTTCTAAGCCCTCTGTGACAGCCATAGGAGGAGAAGCAGGCCAAGAGAAGGTGTATGAGTCACTCAGGCTATCCTTAGTAACCTGCCATTATTTATAGAAGACTGTAGGAGGATGAAAGGCAGTGGAGAATTTTCTCTTTGTTATCTGCCAACAGCTTTCCATTAATAACTGTCATTTCTAAAGGTAAAGGGGCTTTCATGTTAGAGGGAGTGACCCGATGTACAGTATCTTCACATCTTCAAGACTGCAGTGATGACAAATGTAATAGACTCCTTCCAAACTACTCCACAACTTTAGACACATGACCCGAGGAAATGGCTAATTTGAGCAAAAACAGGCCGGAGAATTTGTTTCTGTTTGGCATTCCTTTTCGATATAATAAGGTTTGCATGATTAAATGCCTACCAAACAAAGAAAATTGTATAATCACTTTCATGTATCAGTCATCTAAACATTTCAGCCTTCTAACCAGCCTTTGTTCCAAACAGGCTTGAGGCAGTGTGCAGCGTCATGTATGCCGATTCTAGGGATTCCCCTCCATGTGTTTCATCCAGTCCTGCTGTTTTATTTGGCTGATGGGGGAACAGGATGTGAGATTTACACCAGCGGAGGCAAACAGGAGCAAGTTGAGACACAAGGATGGACTTGGCGGTTAACTCCCTGATCGTGTCACCAGAGAAGCGAGATAAATGGTGAAAGGAAAACAAGCAAGGGGAAGCTGACTATTTTTCCTAAAGCTGCGCGGAAGTTTCTAATTATATCCACTCGGAGACCTGCAACCTTCGCTGAGACACTCAGCCACCCACTGACATACATTCAGCAACATATACATACACATCCCCTCTCTGGCCTTGCAGTTCTCCTCCAAGTAAGAACCAAATTAGAGAGAAGGAAAATAGTGTCCTCCTTTTTTTTTTTCCTGCTGTCAAAGGCCGATCATCTCTCATTTAAACTGACATTAAGGAGAGGCAAGTTTCACACTAGCATATTGCTGTTAAGAGAGAAGAGAAGAGAAGAGAAGAGAAGAGAAGAGAAGAGAAGAGAAGAGAAGAGAAGGTGTGTGTTGAGGTTGACTGAGGGCAGGGCTGTCATGCTTGGTAATATGGAAGCTAAGCCACAGAGCCCCAAGCCCAGGCGGGCAGATGGTAGGGTGGGCAGCAAGGGGCGAGGGTCCGCTATCTCTAATTCTCAGCTGCACTTGTAAGATATGCGCTATGTATGAAATGTGTTGGCAAAGATCCATGTCCTTCAACTCCCCATGTACCCCTAGCGGCTCCACCCAAGCCAGCTGTGTCTATGTGAGCTCACTGGGCTCTGACAGCAGGGATCAAAACAACACGTGAACCAGCCATGACACAGACCACCATCAAAACAAGTGAGCATCCACGATGAGGCTCTCATAGGTACATCACAAGGGGAGAGGTGTGTTATAAGTGGCGCCGGGAATACTGTGTGTGTGTGTGTGTGTCTATCAAACAAGGCGATGGCTAATGCATTAGTCAGTCATCATGTCACACTGTGATTTCGCTGAACACAATTAGCTCTTTGAGCCGCACTGGAAACCAAACGTGAACCAACATGAACCTTGAAGCTTTGTGTTTAGATCAAGGGAAAGCTCAAAGCTCCAGCAAACTTTGTTACCTTTTTTTGTGTGAAAGTGAGCACACACGCTTACAGAAGCGCAGCTCACAAAGACAATGACAAACGAGAGAGAACGACTGAGTGGAAAACTGTGAGAGGAAGATGAAAAAAATGTATATTGATGGTCACCTTTCAGTCCATATGGGCCAAAGACAGGAAATGTGTGCCTTCCTGTTTGATTATATTGGAACAGAAGAAGCTCAAAGATAGACATGGGATGGTAGAAGTATTAGACAGACCTGCTTATTTTAACTGCACAGGTGTTTTCAATGAAGAAGCCCGATCGTGGAGCCATTTAATTCTGTGAGTGTTAAAAAAAAAAAAAAGGAGGGGGATAAAAGAATAATACGGAAAAGGGAATGAGGAAAACATCAAAGCTCCAACAGATGAAGTCTCAATCAGTTCATAAATGCTTCTGGACTCGAGTTGTTCCCAGTTGGAAAAAAAAAAAAAAAAGCTCCATCCTTTGAAATCCTGTATTAGTCTAATGGAAAAGTTAATGGGGGTTAAATTCATACGACCTGTACGAACTGCCTAAATATATTTACCACATCAAAATGTATTGTTAACAAACTTCACTTTGCTTTACTGCAGAGTCAAACAAAGTGCGAGAGCGTCATGATGATGAATGGAAGAAGACGTATAGTGCCGCAGCCCTCGCCTCATCCCTCACGCAAGCGCATACACAATACTTATGTCACAGTTGAACCATTTTCTCTTGGCAGGCCAGGTATTGTCTGTCGTATTTGTGGGTGACTGGAACAGATAATCAGTTGTTTAGCTGTCCCTTTCTTCCCACAGGAAAGAGCTGACAGCTTTAGGCCATCACTTAGGTCACGTATTAGAGGCCTGCTTTACCTTGGTGTCCAGACACACACATACACACAAAGTGATGCTCTGTGTAGCAGTCACAGCAGATGGAGTCCTGAGTGACACGTCCTGGCAGAGGAAGGTTACATCATGTAAATAATGTGATACTCTGCCAGACTTTAATGACATCAGATTTTAATTCCACCTCTGTGTTTTATGCCCCACACACACACACACAGACATCTCGTCCAACTGCTCGTTTGCACCTGTAAGCCTCAGCTGGCATTGAAATTATATTTATGGTAATTATGAACTTGATTATGACATTTTAACTTAATGTATTCTTAAGTTCAGAATACTTGCTCTCTGTAACCGTGGCATTTTGGAGATCGTCTCCGCTTTACAGTGCAGCCCCACTTGCCATATGCTGCCGAAAACTGATTATTAGATTTGATTAATGTGTATCATGCACAATTACTGGAATATAATTGAACACAGTGGTCGTTTTTGGCGCTGCTCCCTGACAGTGGACATGTGCCGACACGACTAAGGGAGTTAAAAGGGCCAAGCAGCTGCCGAGGCAGACGTGACTTCTGCCCGAGCCAAAAAAAAAAAGCTACACGTCGAAAGTATATTTCACTGTATTGTTTACTTAGAAGCTCCCAGATGTTGTGAACATGTGGATGTTTTATATGGTAGTTAACAGCAGGTCACGCTTGGACTGCCACTCCCTCAGAAACAATTAATAAACCATAAACAGTCTAATGTCCTCTCCACTGAGCATTAGGTTCATACTGCTTCCACGCAGAGAAGAAAGGCAGTGAAAATACGTTTTTGGTTCAGTGGGAGTGGAAGGGGGGATGGGGGGGGGGTTCTTTTAACTTTTTTACAAGTCCTCTGCTGCAGAGCTGTAGCTGTATAAATAAGGCGGCTCATTTGACCAGCAATGCGGAGACGGTACAGTGACAGTAAACTGATCACGGCGCTGAACTCCCCGACTCCCTGGCTGTTGTTGTTTGCTGCAGACACCTAATCCAAAATGTAAGAGTAGTTTGTTTCAAGTGGGGCTTGTTCTGACATGATACAAGCAAATATAGCTGTTGTCTGGTGGCGTCTCATCTGATTAGTGCGCCATGAAAGGCTCCATTGAGCACAGGAATCTGGTTTATGCAACATGTCCAATTATAAATGTATAAATGGATGACTGGATCTCGGCTTTGAACGCAGATGGAAAATTCATTACACCAAACAAGTCCTAAATGGGAAACATGGAAAAGTCTAGTTTCTGTTGAAGCCTTTCTGGCTTGATCTTCACCTGTAGTAAAGGTTAAATACAGTATATTAAATATTTAATAGCCTGGAGAGGCACAGAGCAGAAAGTCAACTATTTTTTCAAGCAAACAAAAAAAGTGATTTGTATCAATGCAGTTTTCAACATGCAAACATGCTCAGGTTGGGTTAAGTCATCACAGCCTCAGGAAGCTAGCATTCTCAGTTTCATCATCACAGATGGCTTATCCCTTACCCAGGATCCTATAGCAGGGGTGAGGGGTCACCCAGCCGTCAGAGGAAGCTATCACCGAGTAGCTGACCCCTCCTCTGGCCCCCACCTTTCATCTGTCTCTCTGATTAGTTTGCCCATGTGACAGATAGCAACTTAAAATGAAACGCCCCACAGACACCCTCCTGGGAGACTCTCTCAAGCAAGATATATATATACACATTCTTGCTGCTCCGCTAGTGAGTGCACTTTCAATTACAAGAAGAGAGGTGGGCCTTTAGATGTTCACTACTCATGGCTCAGAGCTCTGCTAGGTCTGTTGGCTTCTTGAGAGTAAATCCATCCACTCGCCTTCAGCCACATATCAGGTGTCCCCTAGCTTGTCTCGTGTGTGATTGGTGTGTACCTGCCCCGCAGCCACAGATGCGGCTCTGCTTGATGTGGTGGCATCCAATATTCATTCAATCTAGACATTATGTAATGGACAGCTAGCAGAGGTTCAAACTGAACCTCGCAGCCACTATGTCTTGCAAGTCAGAATGTGCCCGCTGTGCTTACAGAGGAGGAATTAAACTTGTTTCTACTATTCTTCTACAAAACACATGTACTGGCTGTTTCCTATCTTGCATGAGGGAGCTGCTTTGAAGGTGCTTATTCTACTCAAGTTCACGAGTTGAACATAATGTCCCTTAGTTTTGACCTAACGTGAAGAAGTGAAGAGGAAAAAAAGAGAGGAAGTACGGCATGGGTCTAAAGGTGCTCTTCAGACGACAGGTGGTATTGTAAGAGCTGATTTCAAGATCTCCCTTCGCCCTCCACTTAGAGAAATGTAGGCTTCGTGTTGATGCAGTCATCAGGGGGTGATTTGGCTGATATACGAGGAGACCTATTGCTCATCAGAAAGCTATCCGCCATGCTGATTGAGTCATATGTAGAGCCGCTGGGATAATTTGTCACAGGCCTGCCAGGTCAATGGACTTTGATTGGAACACGGTATGAACTCGAGGATTTTCTCTGAGTTGAGTACTCTCATGCCCTCACTCCGTCTCAAGATCTTTCCTCTCGCACATTCTCTGTTCTTTAAGCGTTCTGAGTTACGCTGCTGCCTTGTGTCTCTTTGTTTTTTGCCACTTCAAACTTTAAAAATCCCAAATCTCCTCGTTGGTGTGTGCAGTTTTTTTCTAACCTCTTTTCTCTCTTGCCTATATGTCCCTGGCCTCAGCCTGGCCTCAGCCGGGGGGCCCGCTCTGCTTGTTGAAAGGTAACAGAATCTTCCGGAATGACCCACTGAAATCGCTGGGTTGATTCACTGATGTTTCTGTCAGGGAGAAGCACAAAGTACGGGACTGTATTTCTCCCCCACAAAACTAGAGGTGTCCATTACAGTGAAGATCGGTGTAAAAAGGAGGGGAACGAAAAAAAAAAACGAGGAGGGAGGCTCTGATCCTGACTGACCTGTTTTAATGTGACAGAAAGAAGAGGAGGTCAGCACATATACAAACACATATTTCCAGGAAGAAACAGAAACCTTGCCTGAAACACCTGTTCATTTTGCTGTTACATTTGAAACTTTGAAACATGTGGCTTAACCGGGGTGCTGGCTGTAACTCTGCCAAACGCTTGAATATACAAGTTCAGCTGTGCACTGTAACTTTTAACACTTCACAGTGAAAATCACAGCCTTGGCACTTCTAAGCCAAGTAACTCAGTTCCCCTTCATTAAATTTCTCCGGAAAAAAAAAAAAAAGAAAGACGGAGAGACTGCAAGGGTTTGAAAAGAGGGGAGGCAAAAAAAGGATGTGAGCTTGAATAACCGAAGGAGCATGGCAAAATACCTGCAGTGACTTTCAAAAACCACAAGATCTTTCATCTGACTGTTTTGGCATTGCCAGGTGGGAGCCTCGGTGCTGACCATAACATAGGTATGCCTAATCCTCTTTCATCTACAATATCACACAAAGGGAGTATCTGTCCGAGTGAAGAGGGAGATTCATGCAGACATAAAAGGCTGACAGGGGGAGAGTTGCATGTCTGTACCAACATTGTCCTGGTCCTTATTATTCTTTGCACATAGCTGTAAGTCTAAACAAGACCCCGCTTCCTGAGGAGGACTGCTGTGCACTCGCTGCACTCACGCTGGCCCTGGCGTTGTTCTGCTCCAGCGTGTATGTGAGCGAGTATGTGTTTGTGTGTGCAAGGCTGCTGCGCCGTTGAGATGACCCTGCTTTCTTTCTATAGGGGCTTTCACTCTGCAAGAGCTCAGCCCCTGTAAAGAGGGAGCCTGTGCTGGTACCTCTCTTAGCCTTTCTCTTTCTTGTGCAGACGTCTCTTCTCTTTCATTCTCTCCCTCCCTCTCTCTCTCTTTTTCTCTCTCTCTCTCCAGCAGCAGCAGCAGCAGCAGCAGCAGCAGCAGCTTGAGTACTTCCAGCTGCCGACATTGAATACCACCTCCCACACACGCACACACCCGGCATTGACATACACACAGGTACAAACTGGTCCCGTATAGAACACATGTACAAAGACTGCCCTCTATGTACGTGCACATATACACATACCTCCCTCATTTACTGAAATGCCTGCAGTAGGTTCTCATTGCTTCTGCATTTGTCCTTCTCTCCGCCTTTAATTGTGTCTGCTCGGTCCTGTCCCCCTCGTCTACTGTCCCGTGTCTTTCCACAGACAGGGTTGATATGAGTGATGATTTATTTTTTTAAATCCGTAACAGAGCCTGCAGTCTCTTCACGGACTCTGTGTGACAGTACAGTAGATAACTGACCAAAGAAACAACACCTCTACCCTCACACTGAGGAAAACTCCAACAAAGCAAAAATAAATAAAGAAGAAAAAGTCAAAGAACACGACTGCGCCACTATCTGTATGTGGCCTGCTAGAGACTTTGAAACAAACACAGATGTGCATGGTCCTACACACACATACACACACAGAGGAAAAACTAGAGTCCCTCAGTAGCAGCAGTATGTCTGTCAGTTCTTTCATCATGTTATGAAATAAGAGGAGAGCACCAGAGGAACCTGTTGCCCTGGCTATAAGACCGAAGCAGCCCAGGGAAAAAATGGTAATGCAAGCGAGAGCAGCGGCAGGGGTCTGCCGGGGTGTAACCATAGCTGCTAAACTTGCATTCAGGCCTTTTCCAGAGCTGGGCTCGGGGTATGCAGACGACCTAGGGGCTTGAGACTTAGGGAGGACTTTAAGCCTCTTTGTCAAGCTCCTCGGAGCTCAGTCGACTGCTGTGAAGAGGCCGAGGCATGCAGCTGTCTAGCAACAAGAAACCCCTCATACCACAGATACTGGCCTGTGGTTAGGGAGTGTGAGGATGAAAGTGTGTATGGCTCATAGTGCCTGAACATGTGGGTCTGAATTTGTGAAAGTTGATGAATATCATACCAGGTAAGACACTAGGTTTGTGGAAGACTGAGGAACTGTTTTCTTAATTAAAAAAGAAATAATATACTTTGATTTTTTTTCACAGTTTAAATTACAAGTCCAGTACAATTGCACTGTATGTATTTCTAAGTATGTTTGTATATGTATGTAACTTTAACATTTTACAAGAACATTAGCCTGTCGATAAAAAAAAACCTCTTGTCCATTTATACATTGAGGAAGTTTTGGGTTGCTGAAATTGTTCCTCCCATGCGATGGCCCTCACTGAATCTATTCTTGATGTGCTTTCAGTGTTAACATGGGACAAAACAAGGATTTTTGGCATTATAAAACTGCAACCTTGATAGACACCCACTTAAACTATCTAACTCAGACTGCTAAAGCCATATGTTAGCTGCAGCTGAACTTTAGTATGCAATCTTTACATAAAATGAGGACTGTGTGTTTTGTCCAGAAAAACAACACACAACATGCTTTGGGGTAGTATCATTTAAAGATGGGATAAGCGGATTTGTTTTTTGGCATCACTTTGAAAAGATTCTTTAATAATATTTCAGCATATTGTCATTCAGCTACTCTGAGAGGAAACTAGACTTCTGCACCTCCTCTTCTCTGTGTTTTTCAGACCTTAGAAGATGTAGGTTGCCACAGATCTTTTCACTCAGAACAGGTAAGACAGTATAAAGAGCAACAAAGCCCACTGTAGAGTGGGCTTTGGATCGATTTTGAAACCACGAGTGAATTTAGACTTAATAAATTATTCTGAACTCTTTTCCCTAAAAAATGCACTGATATCCACTTAAGTTGTTAATTTCAATTACGTTTGGAGGGAAACGAGTTATATTGGCGATGTATCACAAGTAAGTTCATAATCAACATATCTTTGCTGTATATTTACTGCTTTACTGTCGCTTCTTTTCAGCCAACTAATCACATAGTAGATGAGGTGGGACTCATCACCCTGGTAACCCAGTGCCTGGAGAAGAAGCTTCAAACATGTTGTGAAAGGATCATATTTCAACCCAAACAATGCTATTTTCCTAATTCTACTCAACTAATTTTTATATTTAAATCCAGGCAAGCTTCTAAAAAGTCGGTAGTGACATCTTCCTAAAATAAGCCTTAAGTTGCTTTGCTGCCTAAATGTAACCAAACAGCAAAGGCAAAATTAAGGTAAACAATTGGTAAAAAACAAATCTCTAGTCTAAAAATAATGGTACACATGGGACGCAGAACCTGGTCTCCTGGGTTAAGGGCCTGTTGCTGACTTATGCCTCCACCCTCCCCTCCTACTTCCTGACTAGGTGGCTCTTTCAAACTGGAAACCTTTCCTACAATACATTACAGGTGATACAATATGTTTAATTTCAAACTAAATTTTATTTCTTTCAAATTGGAATGCAGTTAAGTTGTCTAAGAACAGGATTTTGGAAGCTATTTTTGCATGTTTGAAGGACATGCATACTAGCCTAGCTGCACTAGACAACCCAGGGCAACGAATTTAATTCTCTGCCAGGGTGGGTCTAGTTACCCTCCATAAGGCTCGAGGCTGGATTCTCCTAAAACTGGCCGGACCAATCACCATGAAGTGTAGAGTCAGAAGGCGGGCGTAACTAAGTGACGACAGAGGTGCGACGATTCTGACAGAAACAACCGGAAACAACTAGCCTAGCCGCGCTAGACAACCCACGGCAACGAATTTAATTCTCTGCCAGGGTCGACAACAAAAACGACAACAGTCATTGAGCTCCATTAGCACCGACTCTGAATAATCTTTCTGTTAACATGTCTGTAATATACTTGAGCTTCACCCATTGACTGTATAAATAAGGCTTCACCGAACTACCGCATCCTCTGATTTCTGGCGCTCTCGGAGCCTATTCGTTGCACTGATTGGTTGTATACACACGTGGACAAAATTGTTGGTACCCCTCAGTTAAAGAAGGAAAAACCCACAATTCTCACTGAAATCACTTGAAACTCACAAAAGTAACAATAAATAAAAATTTATTGAAAATTAAATAATCAAAAACAGCCATTACTTTTGAATTGTTGATTAACATAATTATTTAAAAAAACAAACTAATGAAACAGGCCTGGACAAAAATGATGGTACCTCTATAAAAGATTGAAAACTATTTGACCAGAGTGACATGATTAACTCAGGTGTGTCATTTAATTGACATCACAGGTGTTTCCAAACTCATAATCAGTCAGTCTGCCTATTTAAAGGGAGACAAGTAGTCACCCTGCTGTTTGGTGAAAAGGTGTGTACCACACTGAACATAGACAACAGAAAGCGAAGGAGAGAATTGTCCCAGGACATCCGAAAAAAAATTATAGACAAACATCTTAAAGGTAAAGGCTATAAGACCATCTCTAAACAGCTTGAAGTTCCTGTGTCAACAGTGGCTCATATTATTCAGAAGTTCAAGACCCACGGGACAGTAGCCAACCTCCCTGGACGTGGCCGCAAGAGGAAAATTGATGACAAATTGAAGAGACGGATCGTTCGAATTGTATCCAAAGAGCCCAGAGCAACCTCCAAAGAAATTAAAGGTGAACTCCAAGGCCAAGGTACATCAGTGTCAGATCGCACCATTCGTCGTTGTTTGAGCCAAAGTGGACTTCATGGGAGACGACCAAGGAGGACACCACTGCTGAAAAAAACTCATAAAAAAGCGAGACTGGAATTTGCAAAATGCATGTTGACAAGCCACAAAGCTTCTGGGAGAATGTCCTTTGGGCAGATGAGACCAAACTGGAGCTTTTTGGTAAGGCACATCAACTCTATGTTCATAGACTCAAAAACCAAGCATACGAAGAAAAGAACACTGTCCCTACGGTGAAACATGGAGGAGGCTCAGTAATGTTTTGGGGCTGCTTTGGTGCATCTGGCACAGGGTGTCTTGAAAGTGTGCAAGGTACGATGAAATCTGAAGACTATCAAGGCATTCTGGAGAGAAATGTGCTGCCTAGTGTCAGAAAGCTTGGTCTCAGTCGCAGGTCATGGGTCTTCCAACAGGACAACGATCCAAAACACACAGCCAAAAACACCCAAGAATGGCTGAGAGAAAAGCATTGGACTATTCTAAAGTGGCCTTCTATGAGTCCAGATCTGAATCCCATTGAACATATGTGGAAGGAGCTGAAACATGCCATTTGGAGAAGACACCCATCAAACCTGAGACAACTGGAGCTGTTTGCTCATGAGGAGTGGGCCAAAATACCTGTTGACAGCTGCAGAACGCTCATTGACAAATACAGAAATCGTTTAATTGCAGTGATTGCCTCAAAAGGTTGTGCAACAAAATATTAAGTTATGGGTACCATCATTTTTGTCCAGCCCTATTTCATTAGTTTGTTTTTTTAAATAATTATGTTAATCAACAATTCAAAAGTGATGGCTGATTTTGATTATTTAATTTTCAATAAATTTTTATTTATTGTTACTTTTGTGAGTTTCAAGTGATTTCAGTGAGAATTGTGGGTTTTTCCTTCTTTAACTGAGGGGTACCAACAATTTTGTCCACGTGTGTACCTACCCAATTGCTGCAGAGTGATTTGATAGACAACCTTTAAGCCCGCCTCCCTCCCTGTCGAGCATGCCTAGACCCTTGCGTCTTCAGAGCATGGGTCTAGCGCGGCTAGGCTACATGCATACATTTTCCCAAGCTTGTCTGGTTGAAGGGGTTTAGAATAGATAGAGAAGAGCTGCACGAGGAGCGCTGTGTTTTCAAATTCTGGCAGTTTGTTGTTGATATTGTTGCCTTTTTTAGATTCTTGCCTTCATCAGATTTAAAGGACAGAGGGAATATTTTCAGTCACCAGTAATTTCATGTACATTTAGACATGCAAGAATTGTTCAACATTTACCACTGAAATATGTGAACCTATCTGATCGTGAACATAAAAAGCAGTATCTCAGTGACAGTCATTTATCAGTACATGAGATCTACAAGTGAATCCAACAGACACCTCATCTGCATGAAGTACAGACCATGCAACAGCAACTACATCAACACACCACAGTCTCCTTCTTGAGCCCTGTGACATGCACCGCAGACAGAGCCGGAGACATCGGACAACACGGTAAACCTAAGTGCTGTCTTTCTATTAAAGTATTATCAGTGAAACTAACACCTTCTTCGGAATGCCACAGACCTGCCTGGAGACATGGAACAGCTAGTTTTATGAAGCCAGCCCTACACTGCTCCAAATGAGCCATGGTGAATTCTTCACCACCAGTCAATCCCTGGGGAGGCAGTCAAGAAAACCCTATTATATTTGGGGGCAGGCACCGCTCAAACTGACAGCAACTGCTGCGACAGCAAAGCTCGCTGAAAGAGAGAGCGAGCGAGGAGGAGAGAGAGAGGTATGTCTATCTCTACGTGACAACATAGTAAATTGCACACAAGTTGGGCTCATTTGCTTTGGATGGTGGGGCTGCACAAAGAACAATGCACTTTGCAGTTAAAATTGAACAAACCATCTGGATTGTGCTAACAACTCAAATTTTGAAGCACTCAGTCTCGCTAGTCTTGTAAATGAGTCTTTGCCGGTTTCACACAAACCCAGAGTAAATAATAAAGCAAACCATAAACATAAACTAAGCTTCCTTCTTAAAAAACACCTACTGAATATAATTTGAACTGTATATGATTAGCTGATTAAAATAAGCTACATTTATAAAGCTACATTTTCCAGATGTCCGTCTACGTGCAAACCATTTGGCTCCGTAATGCATCAGTCTACAATTTAAGATCGGTTATTCATTTTATAGTCCACTTAAAGTGGCCACACCTGTAATTATGACCTTCAGTTGCTAAAACTGTGCGCACACACACGCACGCATGCACACACACACGAAACCGCAAACCTGCCATGGAATGCTACTGGAGCTGGAGCAACTACTGCGTGCACACGCTCAGAAGTCCCTTCTCTGTGAAATATGTATGAAACATTAAAGCAACAGCAAAGAAGTAACATGAACAGAGCAGAAGCAAAGCAGGAACGTGAGTCCACAAGTGTTGGTTTCAATCTGAGGGATAACATGGAAAAGGTCAAGTCTGAGTCGGCAGATCACACATAATCACCTCCCACACAATGCTGCTGCCCTATTCCAGCAGTAGCCTCCCGATGAGAAGAGGAGATAGACAGACAGGGAGAGACAGACAGATAGAAAGCAGTGGAGGGTGCGAGCGAAGGAAGGAAAGAAAAGGCTGAAATAAGAGGAGAATGAGGCATTATCACTCCGAGCATCAACCCCACAGCAGATGGGCTGCTTGTCTTGGGCTGAGAAGGAGTGGTGTGTGACCCTGTTCACCCCAGGCCTAATGAAAGATTGACTGACTGACTCACCTCACTATGCCAGCGTGTATGTATGCTCGACCAAATATTATTGGATGTAGGGCCTGGAAAAGATCTAGGAGCTTACAGAGGAAGGGGGGGACGACGACTTTGCAGAACGTTGTCTGAATGCAGGGCCATAAAGTGAACTAATCTGAAAGCGAACTGTGGTTCTGTGCTACGGGCAGAGCGCAACACGGTGAAATGAAAAGAGATTTGTTTGCATAGCTATGCCAGCGCCTTGACATGGAACTGGACACAAGGTTTCAGAGTAATCTTGGAGCTTATTTCAGATCACGGTCTGTGATTTAGGAACTGCAGATAAGAGTAGAATTTCTGTTGCGCACACAGGCTTACAGGATAGTGTTTCATGTATTCATGAGGGAAATGTCACCCAAACACACCATGTCTTCAGAATTAAACACAAATACAACTAGAACTACAGGTAATTGTTTCTATGGGTGACTTGGATGGAGAATCAAAACACTCTTTTTAAAATTGTCTTTCCACTGAAAGCAGAACATGCATGTAAATCTGCATGCATGCACACTCTCTGAATACAGAGACGTCGCTCAGTATTCAAAGTTCTAGGTCAGTAATTCTTCATTTGGGAGAATAGCATCACTTGAGGACCTTATACAGTGAATCAACCTTCATCCCCAATGCTTCATTTGTATACGTACAGCAGGAAATACCACACAGGACACACTTTGGGCAACCTTGGTTTGATTGTATAAAACATTCCTACACGACGCACGTTTTTAAGAGCTCATACCTGCTTGGTTCATTTAGAAGTACCACACAATTAAATGCTATTATGAAGGGCACAGAGCAAGGATAAGCAACTCATCCTGACTGAATTCAAATAGGCTGCATGTATAAGCAGCGAGCTCCAGGCATAAAGGAATCAATTTAAAGGCTCGTGAAAAGAAAATTACAAGGAGAAAAAAAAATACAAACCTAAAATAATTATTAGGTGTAATAATTAGAAGTAGCAGTAATCATTTTGTATCATTACTTACATACAGGCTATAAATCAGCAACCTGCTCTCAGCTAAACTGTATTTTCACCTCTGGCGGTTCTAAAGTTATTATAGGAGTAACGTAAACAATGATGGAGAATGTACACATTTCTCTGGCTACATAAATGTCATCAATGCGACATCGAGTCAGCATGTGATCTGGGCGGTGCTAAACCCTACTGGGAAATATTAGCGTGATTCGCCCACTATGCGGGGAATGGCAGCCAGAAAACCACTTGAACACAAAGTAAGATCCACATTTTTTGAATGTAAAGTCGTGTTTGTTTGCTGCGCCGATAAAATCCGCATGGTTTCCTGCACGTTCTTCGACAGTAAGCACAGTTTCCACGTCATGCATGCTAGTTCTAGTCGGTAGGGCCAAAGCAATGCGCACAACCGGCAGCTCATTTGTAACACATGGGCACAATTATACACAGTCCTACCCAAAAACCCCAAAAAAGCCAGTATGCCGTCTTCAGTCATATGCCAATCAGTTTTATTCTAAATCAGATTATGGTTGCATTGTATTTTTACAACTGCCATCAATCAAATTCACTAGCTATGTAGGTGTAATCAATGCATTTGCCAACGAGGAATGAGACAAAAGTGCCAACTGGTGCTTTTAAGTCAGTTTTATTAGTACTATTGTGTTTTATCCATTATATGCTCAAATTCTTATAATAGAATCAACTTTAAAAACAGTTGCTAGATTCAATATTATTCAATTATGCTCATTTTTTAAACTATATTACAACTGCAGCTTACTTACGTGTGCTTCAATTGTAACATCGTCCACTTTCAGCTTAATTCAACAGACACGTCTACATTTTTTGCCTGAAAATATTACATATGTAGGCAAAAAAAAAAACAATAAATCTTGAAAAAAAAGAGTGAAAAGTGAAAATGGCTCTCCCCCACTGCTTCCTGACACGTGAAAATTTTGCATCACAGTCAAAAAGTATGGCTGATAGAATTTTTAAAAAGCACCCTTGGAGGTGTCAGGCAGCAGAATTACTGCGGCAATTCGGGTTTCAAATAATGTTTGCAGAATGAATTAAGTCCTCCAAATCAGATGTGAGAAACTTAAATCATCTTACGTCAAAATTAATAATGAAGCGCTGCAGACATCAAGACGGGTGACTCTTTCTGCCACGTTCAATTAGTTCTTCAGTGCCGTCTGGGTGCCTTTACAGTGTCAATCAGCAGGCAGTAAACATTGTCTTTCAGCAGCAGTCTACCTCAGGGGGACTGCCTTTAAACAACAAAGTCAGCTCTTTGATACCTCCCCTTCTCACCTTTCAGCACAGCCATCCCCAGACGTAAAAGCACACCTTCCCATAAAACACAGCCACAAAACACTAATACGCCCTCTTTTTCGACTTTACGGCCTCTCCTCACACAATTACCCATGATCACACAATCAGCGTTTGATTTTACGACTCAGACCCGAGCTGCGCGTATGTATATGAGTGCACGCCGAGGAGAAAGAAAGAAAGGGGGAGCGAGGGTCTGGGCAGGGGTTTGCGCCACAGACATGTGCGAGCAAATAAAAAAAAAACACAGCACATTTATATACAGCGAGACAAGCTCAGCGTAGACAAAAACACTATCGCGCACAGACAGGGGAGCTGAGCGGACAGATGCACCCAAACACACACACAGAAGCAGATCTTTTCCCTCCACCCGCCGTCTCTCTGTGGCCTTTCTCTCCTTGCCCTTAGCTGTTTCCCAGATTCCAGATGACGTCCTGACAGGAGGGCTGAGTGACTGGAGGTGAGGCTGTGTGATGACAGACCAGGGCCTTTATCAGTGACCAGCACACTGCCAGCTTGCTGTTTGAAGATTAACGGGCAGATTGAAACCCAAAACTGCTGCCGCTCCTGCTTGACTCCCTGCCTCTTTACATATTTTCCTCTTCTTTTTAACCCCTAGCACGCTGGTTGCAGGAGCTCACTGGGTTTAATATAATTGGCCTATTTCCTGCATATGAAGTTCCCGGTTTGTTGTAATTGACTAGGTCTTTTATTGGCTGTGAGACAGGTTAAATGGGAACCAAATGGAAAGGCAACACAGGAAGCTTAGGCCCAGGCTATCTGATACTCATCAAATCAGCCAACCTGGCCAGAGAACAGCCAAGTGCTGAGAATGTGGCTGCAGTGATTAGCAGCTGCATAAGGATTAGCATGTTAGTATGCAGTCGGCATATGTTGGCCAAAGTTGGCAGTAAATGATGATGATGCTGAGGTATAGTCGGTTCGACAATACCGCGTCAGTTTAGCTGTTTAGAGGAGGACATTTTCAGCTCCTCTTCTCCCATGTGTGTTTCTTTATTTCCTATGGGCAAAACTGAATCCTCATCAGCCACGGATGTCAAGATCAACTTCCCTTTTATTTATTTGATTATGCTGTTTTGTAGCTTCAGCCCTTATAATTTCCCTGCAGTTTCCTCTCAGCAGAGCAGAGGCATGGAGATAACCTTATTCAGCTTGTTTCATCAAAACATCTCATGCCACAGTAAATGGCATTCAACAAAGCTGATATTCTGCTCTTTGATGTTTGCCAGAGTAAATGGACTATCAATGCAAAGTATAAACACTCCTCTATGCTAATGTTCCTCTGGGGGTCTTTGATGGCACCAGTAGTATCTGTGAAGTGTGTTTTGAAAAATTGCATTGGTAAGCCATCCAAACAGCAAGAATTAAAGCCTATTCACTCACTGTGCCTTTTCAGCTGAGGGGGGAGAATTAAAAAAAACACACACACACACACACAAAAAAGTCTAGATTTGGAAAATGGTGGTCTGTAGTGCGGGAAATTGGAGCATAAACAAGGTACGGAGTAAGTGACTTGCAACAGACAGCACAAGCCAGCCAAACCAACACTGTGGCAGGGGTCCAGTTGACTGCCAGGTGACATCATTTGGCATTGTTTCACCACTCCATTTATTTTATTGTGCTCATTGTCCTCCCACATTCACTCAATCAAGTGGGCCTTTTTGTGCTGGTTGTTTAGGTAGTCCAGGTGCACCATGCTAGTGGAGGCTTCCTGTCCCCCCAGAAGTCTTTTCAATGCCTCTCCTGCCGCGGGTATTGTCATATCCCACAGTGCATCTGAAAAGAAGCAGCAGCCCTGTGTAAATGTCAGAGAGGTGACTTGTTTTTAAGTCTTAGCAGGCACCGAATGCCTTATGTGTGTGTGTGTGTGTGTGTGTGTCAGTAAACACGCAGCTGCCTCCTCCCATGAGCATTTTCTCACTATTTTACAGTGCTGTGCAGTATTTTAGGTTAGCATTTACAGTGTGGCTCCCCCTATTGATGGGCTGCTCTGTGCTTTAACATGAAGGCATCTCTTAACCACAAAAATACAGCGTAAATAGACTCAAAATATAATGCCAGCCAATTACGGCATTAAACTGGCTCAGCTAATTCAACCAGTATTTGTGTAGATTTCACACTTTCCGGCAGAGCTTCACACTTTCCAGTAAAAAAAAAAGACAATTTATTTTCGACCATAGTGGTGCTACTGTACCGCTCACAATGAAAGCTTTATTAAGTGGATGCGTGTTTTAGCAGCACAGCAGGACAATGAGACGAACACGGCTAATGACTATAACACAAGTGAGAAGACAAACAGAGAGCGAGCCAGAGAGGAAGCCACAGAAGTAAAGCCATGTCAAGTTCAATTAGACCATCTGAAGAGTTTAGCAGGCAGAGCTGACAAAGTCCAATTTGTCCAACATATTTCCCCACATGTGCTCGCTGCATACTCACAGCTTTCAGCACCGAGTTTTAGACAAATATTCACACTTTTCCACGAAAACCTCTGAGGGAAAGATGTCCTGGACTTTCACTTGGGGGTTCAGTTTATCTAAGAAAGCCATCAGCCAGGTTTCCTCCACATGCAAGCTAATTCCCCTCCCCAAATTGACAAGGTATTACTCTATGGAAGGGTAGGGAGAACATTTTTCTGTCTGTTTTTCTTCCTCTCGTTTCTCTTTTTTATTCACCCACAGCCTGCCTTTCTGTTGTACACGCACAGAAACACACAGAGCTGTACCCTGTGGTGAATGTCTCACATATGCCATCCAGTTAGCGGGATATTTTTGTCTGTGTGAGTGGGCAGCGGTGTCACTCAGCAAGCTTTGAGCTCAGCAGAGGGAGAGCTGTGAAAGCCAGTCATTAACAAGTAGAGAGATTCCCTCCCTGCATCCCACAGCCAGATGGCTAATCTCGACAGAATAAGAAACATACTTTATAATCAGATTGAGCAAGAGAGAGGGGGGAAACAACAACATATATATTCTAACACCATAACAATTCAAATGCCTTGTGGCCACAACTTGTCTGGAATGAGGTGACAACAACATAAAACAAAATCTCCTCTTGTCAAAATGGATTCAATAATTAGACACACTGGAGTGGCCTCGGTGAGCTTGCAAAACAGACACCAGCGCTCGAGGCTGGCCCTGCAAATTGGAATCATTTGTGTTTGGAGGGCTGGTGTCGGGTCAGCGTGAAGCGGATGACGGCTAGGGGGGGAAAAAAATCCATATATTTATTTATTATTTGTCTTCTTTTAGGAATGCTTCAGCATCCATGTCATTCTCTAAATAACACCAAAATAAAAAACTAAAGACTCTCCTTATGCCCGTGCCTCTGCCTGTGGCCTGAATGATGACAGGCTTGATTCCTGCTGGTGCCGTGCCAGCGGATTGCCCGAGGATGCCCGCGGGTGTCTGAGGCAGCATATCCATTAGCTACCTGTGTAGACTGCTCCTCCGAGATGCACCGAGACTGATGTCTGCTTTCCTGCCTTTGCTGAGAATCCTGAGCCACACACGCTCTCACACACACACACACACACCTGAAGCCTACCATCTGGTCAAGACTTGAGGATCGTGCGGCTGCGGCCTCCAATGGTCTGACCACTTAGCCCTCTTCCTGTCACTCAGCCTCATCAGCCGATGCTGTCAGCACAGGTGGCATTCCCTTCCTCCTGGTCTACTGGGGGACGAACAACCTGACGGATATTATTAAGCTTTAGGCTGTATAGACACTCAGTCACCCGAAAAATAGAAACCCCTGTACACTGATGCACTGTAAGGTTTTAAAAGATTCCTGCGAGAAAAGAAAATGTTCTGCTGAAACTGATGAGACACTACAGGTAAAAATATAGTTTTTTATGCATTTGTCAATAATATAAATATATTTGGGGTTATGAGACTTGCATGAATGTCTTCTTACAGATTACTGGAAAGAAAAAAATGCACATTTAGGTGTTTATTTTGCTGTACTTTGTTAGAGATTTGTGCAATTTACTGCATTTTTAGAGATGACATTTAACATGACTTTTCAGAAAACTTGTAATTCTAAAAAATAACTGCCTTAATGGAAGCAATTGACAAAGTTTCACATATATTTTTAATCATAACTAGCGATTTCGAATAGAAAGGTATGGCATTTCACATTGTGTATCTTTAACAGCAGTTATTTTCAAAATGCATTAGTCCTCTTACTTCGAGCCAAAAATCTCCACTTCAATACCACTTACATATATCAACCTTTCCATTTGAATTCATACCTGTATTTTGAAGGTTTTTTTACTAAAGGGTTTGTTCATTTATCATTCATAGCCTGCTTTTCTAGAACATTTTATTCCTTGAAATATAGCGAAAATAGATTTTTTTTTCTGGCTGTTGACGGTAATAACGGTTTTACAAAGCGATAAAAAAGGGATATCCAAAATTCCCTCTGTAAAAACCCTTAACATTAACATGTCAACAAAATGAAAACAAAAAAAATGATGCTGGCTTTAACCCATGTCCAGATTTTGTTTCCAAAAATGAATGTAAATTAGGTCATAATGCATCATTTGCGTGTTAAAATCTCCAATCTGTAACAGGGAAAAATCCCTGTCTTAATGTAAGCAACTGATGAAATCACATGTTGATAGCAATAAATTAGACCCTATTCGCTCATAGTGTCTCCACTTAAGTGAACATCATGGCAATTTTTCAGTTCCACTTATCATGGAATTGCAGGTGCTGATTGCATCTGTTACCTGCACACAAAATGAATGCTTTTAATTAATTATTATTTTAAGGTTTTCACTGCAGAATAAGGATTTTAGGTCCTTCTTATTGCACAAGTATTTTTTTTTTTTTGGCTGTATGATATGAGAATAAACTACTTGTAACTTTATGGGGTTTTGTTTATTTTAAATGAATGATATGTGTTGCATCAGGCCTTCATTTACGCCTTCAACAAAACTGCCACACCTTCAGCCAGTTTTGATTTGTGCAAAGTATGCACAGCCTAATTAAGATTATTTACACCCAGTGTAGAATCGGAGCCTCGATTTTTATGAACGCCAAGAATGAGGAACAGCTGTTTGATAGAGAGAAACTAATGATGTCATGGCCAGAATCATCAGCGGGGAGTCCAGCACCGTGGGGGCTGTCAATCAACGACAGAATGTCAGCGGCAGCAGGGCCTCTGTTTGGGGAAGGCGCTTGTCAATCATCGCTCGGGCAGTGGGGAAGCAGGTGGGCTGACCAATCAGAGAAGGTCCCAGCACAGCAGGCCCGGGACCAGGAAGTGAAGCGCCATCTGGAGTGAAGATGAGCTGTGAGTGGGCAACTGAAACAAAGTGATGACATGCTGGAGGAAAGCTGGTGGAGTGTGCTGCTGGATATAACGAGGGCATTTGGATTCATGCTGCCTATCACACCAACTCTGTTGTTGATTCTAGTAGTCAGATGGTGCTTATTAAAGATGTGCACCGGCAGCCATTCCTCTCATATAGGGGTAGAAGACCAGTGTGTGATAGCCAACTAGCATGATGGGTAGAATACTGTTACTGGCATTAACAGGGTGCATGGTATCCCAATACGCACACTGATTAGTGTAACAGCCCTTCCATCACACACACACATAGCATATTTATCAGTCAAATATTATTCTCATCCCGGAGTCAGTCTATTTCCAGCTGCAGTGTCACTTTAACAACTGAAAATTTGCCAGCTCATGACATTAAAAATAAGAAAAAATGGTGGCAGTGAAAGCTGGCAAATTGAAAATTATGACATGAGCCTGATTTGATGGAAGAAGGATGAAAAAAAAATCTATTAAAACAAGTTCTGCATGGAAAGAGCTTTCTCTTTCCTCTTTTATGTAACAATGATCTTTAATTCCTTTGATAAGAGACAGATCAGCTGAGAGATAGGTCAGAGGAAATGGAATTGAATGGAAATCTTTGCGCTACATTTACTGAATCATCAATGTGATTAATAGCAGTTAACACCTCGTAAAAATAGAGCCGCAATTACAGCGGAAAATTAGGGGCCAGCATTACCATCATGCTAATAAGTACTGACTATAATTACATTTATCGCAGTATTGTCACAGAGATTGATAAATTCATGCTCAATCTCGTTAATCTCTCAATAACATCCAGCACAGAATTTAACAATTATCTTTTTCGTCATCCTGAATGAAATAAGGGTGAAAGGAAGAGAAAGAGGTGAGAGATTGCGAGAGCAGACAGGAGCAGGAGAAGATGGAGAGAGGCAGTGTGAGAGGGAGACAAAAAAAGAGAGGAGATATGCTCCTGTCCATCTCGAGTATTTTTCATCCTATTCCCAGCAGAGGGGATATAACAGATAATTACCAACTCTAAAAACTGTGTCTTTGTGTGCTGCTCTGAAAGGAGAAACTCTCCAGCACTGAAGAGATAAAGCTCAAAACAAAAGCAGCCTGAATTGGACCAGGATTAGCTTTAATGGTGGTAATTACCAGAGGGGATAACAGCTCAGTCCTCTCTGCCCATCACTGAGGCCCAGAGCAGAGGACAGCAGGAGGGGGAGAGAAAGACCTGAATCAGGGCCCATCCTTGGCTGCCTGTGTAGCTGCATGGTGGCAGTGGTTTAGCACATTCAATTGTAAAACACTTGGACGACCCATCTATGTCTGGCATCTCCTGTGCTAAAAGCCACTACTGCATCTCACCGCCCCAATAATGGCTGTGCATAAAAAAGGACTAGGCCCTCCACACTGTTGCTTCTTGAATTACAATCTGAGCTGATGGCACGGATAAGAGCGCCCTAAATTATAGCAGCGGGGGCACTGAGGCCTCTCTTTCTCTTTCTCTGCGTCTACCTCATCTTTAGTGCCGAGCAGCATCAGCAAGCCGCGCTGTGTGCACTGATAAAACGTTATTATTTGGGCCATTGACAGTGATGGAGTCTGCTGCCTGAAAACAAGAGAAATTAAAATGCAACATGGTGCCACCTTATACCCACAGTGCAAGATGGGCCCCCAGAGATCAGTGGGAACAAAGGAGAGAAGCGAGAAACGCCATGTGCAGGACATTCAGCTGCTCTGAGGGATATAATTTATCTAGTTTTAAATCTCGGCTTCCAAACGCTAATTTGAATGCCAGGCCTCTAGGCCCCATGAGCATCACAGACTGAATCTAAATCAAATACACTGTATCAATTTACAGCTGATTTTTTTCCACACTCACCTGCATATATTTCCTGTGTTTACATTACCAAGGTGTGCATGGATGCCTGACCTGTGGTGTGTTAGTTTCCTGATTCTCAGATCGATAAAGAGCGACCCACCAGATAATCAATCCGCAGGGAAGCTGGATCTATAAATATCTCATATGTCCAGATGAGCCAGACTGTCCACACAGTAGACCATATTAACAGATCTCACAGATTCAGGATGCGTTGAATAAAATGCTCTCCCCGTGCTACTCATCTTCCCATTGATCATATCAAATGTGTGGACTGTTTCTGGATTGAACAGATGTGTTTCCTGTGTCGTTATCAGTGTCAAGCAGAAGAGGAAGCAGTTCCATGAGAATCCAAGGGTGTAACCGGTGATTGGTTAGCTCCGTATGTTTAACGTTTAGAAATTCAGTTTAGGGCCTATACTGTAGTGTGTGACTATAATGAGAAACACCCTGCAGCTTGGCACATAGTCTCATTTTAATTAGCTCTTTTGAGCTTTAACAAAAAAAGGCCTTTTACATGAAAGAATGGACCTGCCATTCAAAAACTCCACCTGTGACAACCATGCTTCACTGGAGGCATGTCTGTCGGCTCCATAGCTCTTATCTGGGGATGAATCAAGAGGCATCATCACATTTCTTGGTCTCCTAAAGCTCCTGGTTGACCCCCTCTGTCTGCTCTCTGTAGGATATATCTTTTTAATCATTCCAAATTAAGTCAAGAAGAGTGCCCTCATGTTCACTTCCAATACAAAATGGATTATTTGCAGCAACATCTCTGAATGGTAATGCATGTAGCTATGAAAGACCTAAGCACTGGTTTTACTGAATTCCAGCGCTGATGTCTAGGACAAGAGTATACCAAGGAGGTGATGCAAGATAGCTCAGTATAGCTGAGTTACATGACTGGAGTCAGCATATGAGCCATTTGTGCTAACAAATTCCTTGAGGCTGACATCAAACGTCCAACCACATGTCTGCCTGCCCTTGTGAGGAAGTCAGAATGGAAATCCCCCTCCTCCCTCCATCCCTTCTAAATACGTTTGTGGTTAGCATCTTTTTTTTTTGCTCCTCTCATTTTAATCCAAGAGAAACTCTGCAGATGAAAGCAGAGTAATGTTGCTAATGTGTGCGATAGTCACAGCCACATAAACCCACCACAATAAATTAAAGACCACAGGCGTTCATCGTGGCCTCATGTGACCAAACCCCCCAGATACAAACAGACAAACAGTCACACAGTCACACATTGTCCTCCAACGCCCTCCAAACCAGAAGCAGCCAGCAGGCAGGCGCCCACATTCCCCTCTCCAGACCTATCTGGCTGTGGAGATAAAACCATACTGTAAACACAACAACATTTGACTCATCTCAGTGACAGGACTGGGAAGCTGACTGATGAAGGAAACGTAATAGCTCTTCGGCACAGAGAGGAAAAAAATCTTAGTGACCTGTGGCTTAGGCAGCAAAGTTTAAATGACTTTGATTTTTGAATGAGGAGTGGCCGAAACTCTCCAGTCTTACGATGTAACACTGCTCTTCGTTTGCAGATTTGCTATAACATGTGAATTCTCCACACTTTCCATTATGCACATCTACGATATGTACGTACATGTAATTTACACACATGCTTTTCCTGCACACACTGACAGACAATTTATGTGCCCTCTCTCTTCAACCTGCACACACACACACACACACACACACACACACACACACACACACACACACACACACACACACACACACACACACACACACACACACACACACACACACACACACACACACACACACACACACACTTCACCCATAAAATTCAGATGTCTCCACACTCCATCCTTTGTGAGACCTTATTGTCCTGGTTATTACCCTGGGTATTGTTACAGAGAATTGGTATGCTTATCAAGGCCTGTAGTCTAAAGTTGATACGACACTGGCCTGGCAGCTTCATTAAGATTGATATCCTGCCGCAGCACACCCAGATGAGCTGATCTAGGACATGCGAGGGAGCAGCCGAGCAGACTTGGAGAGAGAAGGACAGAAAGAATGAGAGAGTGGGAAAGAGAAAGAGACTGCAGGTCCACCTCCCAAGTAGCTCAATTGCCATCTACTGAGCCACTTGAGCTCAGGAGAGAGGCCAGGCATGCATACCTCTCTTTTAAGGGGACATTCCCCTCTGTAACCTCACCCTGCCAGTCATAAATTACCTTCTTTTCACAGTGGATGCACAGAAGGCCCCTATAGCCTCTCTGCGTGCAATTAAGGCCTCAATAGGATGGTATCAAACCACCCTGCCCTCAACCAAGCTCCCCTATCATTGTCACCTCCTAAAAGGTCTTAGCCACTTTGTCCCCAGAGTGCCACTGCTCTCTGTGCACAGTGCAGGCAGAATACATTTTACTAGCAGCCAGCGTTGTTTTAAAGTTTTATCCTGAGCAATATAAACAAGGTCAGGGGTCAACTGGACTGGAAGTTTTTCTTGGGTATGTTTGTGAGCAATTTTTACAGCTGGTCACGTACGGGCTAGTTCCCTCTTAATGTGCTAAACGCCAACTTTGTGATTGCATTAGCTCTGTGACAACACTACCGTCTCATTGAACAGATTATTTTCATTCCAGCTGATGGCCTCTCGAGCCATCCTATCATCTGGGACACATTCACTTTGTGTAGTCAACTGGAATGAAACTTCTGCTTTTTCCGAGATCCCGAGTGCGAAATTCAGCCTGTCAGGGAAGATTGCAGCGTGTACTTTAACCCAGCACACTTGGCATGTCTACTTTGCTGCAGTGAACAAAACAAAGGCTTTCATTGATATCTCCATATCGAGTCAACCCTGGATTCAGTGGATAGCCCTGGTTTCCACTGGCCAGACCTAATGATTTATTGCACCACTGACTAGCCTGCACGCTATCTGATTGGCAAGGCTGGGGTCCATTAAAAGGCATATATTTTTAATCACTGTTTACCATGTCAATAGCAATGCTAATCACTTCAAAAGGTGTGTTAATATTCCAGTGCTGGGTGAGGAGACTTGATAAACAAGAAAGAGCCCTGTGTTGTTTGTTTGTTTTTTGTTACATCTTCATAAAAAATGACATTGAGTCAAGCATCACTTCTAAAGCTTTCATTTCACCTCTATGGACCTTCATTGAAGAACGAAGCCCCAAATGTGAGCCACTGAGTAAACATCTGTTACTGAAAGAGAACAACATCAAGCCAAATGCGCACCATTCCCCTTGTCATGACTCAGTTTGTCAGGTTTTAAATAGGTGAAACGCCTTTCAGAAAATGATAAGACCAGCCCAGTGAGCTGAAATGAAATTCGTTTCTGCAGACACTTCTTTAATACCGGCAATGACACTGTAATCCTTTTATTGCCAGTTGTATTAATGCAACATCATGACCGAAAAGCTAATTTTATGTGTGTGTGACCCGGTGCGTCATTACCATTAAGATGCTTGCCTTTAGTTTTACGACGTTACATTTCTGGCAGCATCTTGAGGCAGCATCTTGAGGAGAATGGGATGACGTGACAGCAAGTTTCATGTGCGTGTGGTGAAATGTCAACCTCTGTCAAGCCCACTGCCCAGCGTAGTGCACACAGAGTAGTATTATGGAAGTGGGGCAGTTGCAGCAGGCCCCTCTGATGGCCTATAGAGTGCTCCCTATATGCACACAGAGTCATTGGGCAGATGTGACCTCGCCAGCACACAGAGGCTCTTTGTGTCCGAGGGATTTAGAGTCCCCTGGGCCTCCTGACTCTAAACATTAACAGACCTACTGCAGAAGGAGAGAGAGAGACCCTCACTCTGCTGACATGCAACATTAACTGGGGCCAACTCTCTCTCCATACTTACAATATCAGGAATGACCCTGTATATACGGATGCATGCAAAGGTGTGGCGGGTAGACACAACAGCTCAGGCAGACACTAATGAGGTGAAGCCGTGTACTTAGCGAAAATATATCAGTTATTGCACCAAGGACGTATATTTATTTATATGGCTCTTCACATTTGTTTACATGCAATACAGGCAAGGTCTCAAAGCACTCCACTTAGAGGAGTCTGGTACACATTCAGACCATTTCATTCATTTTAATGCCGCAATCTGAGCAGAGGTCAGCATCCTCAACAAAATTCAACTCCGTGATGTGGCTGTTGTTACCAGAATGTGTTTGGGCGACATGTCCCCTTGCCACGCTGTAAAGGTTTTAAATAAAGGACCTAATTATCTGTCAAGGATTGATGTTATGAGCCTGACGTACATGAACTTATCTCGATTCTTGGTGCTTTCTTTCCTCCCTGTAATAGTGTGATTATTCACCACTGTAGTTAAAGCTGCCTTGTG
This sequence comes from Acanthochromis polyacanthus, assembly GCF_021347895.1. Classification (NCBI taxonomy): domain Eukaryota; kingdom Metazoa; phylum Chordata; class Actinopteri; family Pomacentridae; genus Acanthochromis; species Acanthochromis polyacanthus. The sequence continues at coordinate 20,811,428 of NC_067113.1, forward strand.
ATTCACTGATATTCTCATCATTTTTGCTAATAATAATGATACACCATTTGCATAAAGGAAATGAAACAGGTTACATTTGCATATATTAAACATTTATATGTATGCGTATAATATGTTTGCTCATTTCAGGAAACTCGGCAAGATAATAGTAAGACCAAGACAGGAAATAGAAGGAGCACAAATCCACAGTAAATATTGGCCTTCTTTATCTGCCATCCCCTCAGACAGGAGGCTGTATCATTTTTCAGCAAAGAGCCCCCTGTTCTTGAGGACTAGGCCAGGCCTTGCTTTATTAAATTATCTCCCTTGCTTCGCAAATACAATTTCCTACATAAATCACTCAAATGATCCTTCAGACTGTCAGGTCCAAGAGAGTGTTTTTCTATCCTATCTGCCTCTGACCAGGTTATGCAAATCCCCACCACTGTGTGTTCGATATCTATTGAGATGCTTCAATTGTCTGCATTTGGCCCTAAATCCTTAGCTTGTCCCCACACTATTCTCCTGCCCTTGATAAAAGTGACACGAAACATCAAGCCATCACCAAGTCAGTAATCCTTTGCCAAAAAAAAGAGCATGCCAATTTAACTAAGCCAGAAACACTGACCCTGCAACCTTGACCTTGTAAACATTACAATGGGGGAAAGCCACAGTTTGCACATTGGAGATCTACTCAGCAGAGCACTGGGAAGGGCTTATTATGGGCCCTAAGCTTGGGCCGAATTCAATCACATTGGGAATGGGCTGAACAGAGAAATCTTTACTCGGGGTCAGCTTGGTGTAAGACCCCAATACAGATATACATAACTGTACTAAGTCAGCTAGATGGAAGTCTGCATTATCTCCCTACTGCTACCTAGCCAGGAGTCTAATTCTGAAGGATAAACATCTGTAATGCACGGGCTCAAATGGGAGCCAGCTTAGAGTGACTTCAGCTTGATCCCCGGACAGCTGTTTGGAGAACAGCTACGACCTGACTTCACTGGGGGTCTTGGTGGATGTCCTGAAAAGGGACCTCCAAAAATCTAAAGGGACAAAGGAACCTCCTGAACAATGTTCTTGCTGATACAATGGTGGTGCACAGGGAGGAAGGGGCAAAAGAGCACTGCCTATTCTGGGGCTTGAATGACCAGCACATTCCTCTCCAGTCGCCGAGCAGTGAGTGCAGTGACCAAGAGTGACAAGTCTTTACACTGCTTTGTTGACACTCTGTGTGCTTGACCAATACATTCCCCCTCTCCACCAAGCCCTCCCCTCTCTCTTTTCTTTCTCTTTCGGCTTCCTTCCTCCTAATTCTGCTACTGCACCTCTATTGGTTTATTTTGTTTCTGCGTGGGTAGCTCTGAGTCCACTAAGCAGTGTCGCTCTCGTAAAGTATTGCTTATATTCAGAATAAAACATTGAACTGCGTGGTATGACACATGCACATAAATACACGCCGGGGTCAGGTCACTGCGTAGCATTACTGACACACATTTGGAACACATGTTTGTTCTCCATACAAGCCACACATCAGCCATTTGACAAGTGAAATGGGTGAATATAACACATGGGACAGTATCAAGGGTTCACGTGGAGGACAGGGAATTACAGGCTTCCTTTCTTTCTCACACACTGACACACACACACACACACTCAAAAACAAGAGGGATCCTTGGCCCGCCTCAAAAAAAATCCCCAAATTCCAAAGTCTTACAACCTAACATGAAAAGGCCAATCCCTTACTAAATTTAAAGTTATGAAAACATTAGATAGTTGTGCTACATTTGTGAGGAATTCATCAATGGAAAGATGTGAAGCGAAGGCCTCAGAACAGCTGGAAACGAAGGGAATTGTGTTGTTAAGTACATGGCACAGTAAAGAAGTGAAACTTGTATCTGTCTGATTAAAACTTGGGAGCACTTCCTTGGGGGAGGCCTCGGTTTTGTCATCTACAAGCCACTGATTTTGAGAGAGAAGAGGGTGATGTTGGGAGGGAGAAACAAAGCTTGACTGTGAATAGTTATGGAGCTTGTTCTGTGTGAATGGCTTATACTCCTTAATTGACTGGGTAAGGCCCGTGTTAAATCCCACTGAGTTTCGACATCAGCAGATGCACACCTGTGACAGCACTACGAGAATGACGGGGCTCATTAAAAACTTGATTCAGATCTTCGGCGGGAACCCTGTTGAGTCGCTTTAAAGCAACGCGCTCATTGGAATGATAGGTGGCAAATACAGTAGCGGGGGAAAATTGGACTTGAAAAGGAATGTCTGTCTCTCCATTTTTTAAAGCCTTCCTCTTAATAACCTGCTTTCCTTTGTACTCTCAAACAAAATGGCTTCTATAGTTGTACACTGGGCCTTTGAAGGTGAGCTGTGACTGGCACACACAGATGTCTTCTTGTAGGGCCTTAATTTGATGCTTGAGCACTGCTGAAACTCCCTTATGTGTTTGTTGCCTGCTTTTGAAAAGAATAGACTTTCATTTGAGTTAAAGTAAACTGCATCAATTTTTCATGTACTTGTCCTAAAGATAGGTATTGCACCTTCCTACTCCAAAAGGATGATTTTCACCGTATTGTGTGAACTGCATTCTGCCACATATATCTGACGGGGTAACTCCTGCCTTTCAGTGGTGGAAGTGGTCCTGGTGAAGGCCTGAGGTGGTGCATGCAGGTGGTGTGGTGTACAAGCAGCGCAAATGAATTCAGTACAGCGTACAGTGTGACTCTATGATGAGAAATGTTCTGGTAAATTATGACACAAAGCATAATTCATGTGATAAAAGAGGGAAATATTGCATAGATGGAGCAGATTATTGGTCTGAAGGCACATACCTCCAGGCCATGAATATCTGAACTACCTAGTGTAAGAGATAATAAGCACCATCTTAATGGCTTATGAATCTCATTTGATTTATGGTTATTAACCATAGGAGAATTATAGTGGCCCTGTATTGATGGACGGGGGGTATTTCAGGATAGGGCTCATATGATTGAAATGGTATAGCCCCACCAGCTTACAGGAAGACATGATAAGAAACCATGGTTGGCACACATGAAATTCTACAATAACCTGACCCACAAAATTTCATGCTTTTAGTTCTATTCCTGACAGTCTTTCCACTGGTTTAACAAAAAAAAAAACTTTGCTCAACTTACAAGTAGCTTCAAGCCAATCATCACTTCTTAGATTTTATTTTCCTTGTTGGTGATGCCAGAAGTAGAAGTAAAAGGGGAGGGAGGAGGAAAAAAGGTAAGGTTTTATCCAGGGGGCCGACATCATGCCCGTCCAGCACACGCCTCCAAGCAAGCACATCCCCTTGTTGAAAACACCCCCTCCCGTCCACGCCCCTCCACAACTAAAAAAAGAAAAAAAAAAGAGCATCAATAAAAGAACTGCGGTGCAGATTGGAGAAGGCATGAGCAGATTTTCAATGGGATTTCAGGAGAAGGCACAAGGGGCAGAAATCTTTTGCTTTTGTCTGCCGTTCAAATGGGTCTGATGAGCTTCGAGCTGGAGGCTCTGCTTGTCATAGAGGTCCTGATCTCTTGTGAGAATTGATTTCCATCATTTGGGGGGAGCTGTACAGACTGAGGGTATATTGCTGCCTGGGAGTGCAAGATAAGGGCCAAATTAACTGAAACCAACTTACTGTACAAAAAAACCCCTAAAATGCCAAAAAAGGGGTCCCTTAAGAGTGCGGAAAGAATGAAAGAAAACAAAAACATAAACGAACAAAAAAATCTTAAGTTGTCTCACAGCCCATTCTGAAACGTTAGACTAGTTTTCCAAGACTAGGAAGCCCTGTCCTGTTGTGACGTTTTCTCTCTGCCGAGCATTTCATCTGATTATGAGTACTTTGCAATCTGCGACAGCATGATTGATGCTCCACTTTCATGAGGGGAATTTTAACAGCACCTCTTCAGCGCTCAATGCGCACCCAATTATGCGTCTGAGCTGGTAACCTTGAATTTATGTCACCATGGCAACAAAACCCCCGGTCATGCATTATGGATTATCATTGAAATTCTACACCCCTACCTAACATAATGAGAGCCCAGGACTTAATCAAATCAGCCCATTCTGTGTGACACAAAGTGAAGAAGGAGCTCTCATTGTATTGGGGTTGAGGCTGGGAGAAGCCAGCCAGCCAGCCAGCCAGGCAAGCAAGCAGGCAGGCAAGCAGGCGGGCGGGTGGCAGACTGGGCTGTGACGGCCCCAGCAGCTGCAGGGCTAGCAGCCTGATAGATGGCTCCCATATACATCAGTGAACATATAGACAGATGGCCCTCAATGCCTGGAATTTCCAACCCAGGAAGCAGCTGTTCAGCCTAACCTCTGCTGTCCGTCTCACCTTGTTGTCATGGAACATTGAGCAGAGAAGGAGAATGTGGATGGTGACATGGTCCGGAGTGTGGTGGAGCGCTGTGGCGCCCCAGGGCTTGGATAGGGGATGGGGCTCGAGTCGAGGCTGAGGCAGGGCTTGCTGAATATACATTAGGTTGCACTTTCTCATTCTGTCTGTCTCTCTCCCTCCTTCCTCCTAATTGTTTTTTCTTGACTGGCTTCTGCGTAAGTGTTGTGAGGATCTGGATGGCACTTGAGTCCTGCCTTCATACTTGTGACCACATAAACAGAGGTGGAAGCCCAGAATTATTCAGCCCTCCTCTCGCTCCTTCTCCCTCTCTGTCTATCAGATGGATGACATAATTGTTGTAAATCACTGCACAGGATTAATGCAATCTATTTTTCATCTCCGCCCTGGCTTCTCCTACTTCACTTCTACAGGCCCAGCCTGAGCTGTTGCATAAAATATTGATTGCTCTTGTGTATTTCTCTCATTGTATGTAAGCATTTTTATTAGCTAACAGGCAAGCAGAGGAAACCAGTGTGCCCCCTCCTTCTCTCACTCTCCTTAAGAACTTTTAATAGCTCAGCAGATTTCTGTTCCTCCCTCTTCAGTTTCCCTGCATCATCCCTGTAGACTACTGGGAAGGCCTGAAGATTTCAGCAAGGGAATACATGGGTTGGAATACAGGAAATACAAAAATAGGCACTTTACAAGCAATGAATGAAAAGTATAGACGCACAGGTCTATAGGATTTTTAAATTACTTGATGAAAGTTACAATCTATGTAATAAACAGCAAAATTGTAAACATTCATTTGGGCAAACATGTCCAAAAATAAAGAGTTCTGGATGTCTACAAAGTATTATGACCCAGATTCGCTGGTCTTGCATATAGTAGATGCTTCACTAAGCAAAATCTGTCCAATACTACGTCTGTGCTTTTGAAGGCATTGTAATTAATCATCAGTACAGTTTTCCTTTCCGGAAATGCTCAGAGAAACTTTTAAAAATAGAATCTGCTGTAAGTTTAAAAATAATACGCATCAAACCTGCAAATACATGATTTACATTGACTTTTAAAAAGCTATGTTTGGCCACAATTTGAGAGGAGCACCCTTCCAATTAGTTAATTTGTCTCAGTTTTCATAAACACTTTTGTAAAAAAAATAAAAAATAAAAATAGTAGTGGTAGTTTTGGGAATGCACTGTCACTAGAAAAAAAGGGGAATGCAAAGTTAAGATACTTATTGAGTCCTTAACAACCGTTTTTTGAGGCAAAGTCCACTCACTGCAAGTACTCAAGCATATCAAATTTATTCTGAGCACAGCAGTGAAAAGGGACAGTGTATCAGCATCTGAATGCTAATATCCAATATTCAGTGGAAAAACGAAACAAATAAAAGCAATAGAAAATGTATATGTAAAACAAATGAGAATTCAGTAATTCAGCTACACTCCAGGTCCACTGCAACCGTCTTAATATATCTGCATATTTTCAATAAACATAACAGGGTAATAAATGTTATTTTCTGTGAAGTAAGTGCATCACAAGCAGAGGTGTCATCCAAAGTGTATTTGTGATGTGCTTGATGAAGCCTGCTCATCCCTCTGTAATGATACCCCAGCCTCTCTCATGTGTTATGCATCACATCTTGTTACCATCTTTCTCTGAGCATGGCTGTCATCGTGTGTCTTCTCAGGCCCCTCCGGAAGCATCGCATCAGCTAAGGGATACATGGCGAAGGGGAGGGGAGGGGGAGTGGCACTATTAGATGCCTCTTCAACTTCTCAAACTCCAGAAGGTGTCATTCTCATCTATATTTGCTGAGGCCACCTTTTCCCCCTGCCAGACTAACTCATTACAACGCAGAAAGGAGACAGTGGAATCAGTGAAGTAGGTGTGAGAGCTGTTTGCGTGAGTCCATTCTCACTATTTATTATTGATGCTATATTTTTGTTATTAGAACATCTCTCCTGCATTATGCATATCAGGTTCATGGAGAGTAGCATCATTATATTGTTTTACCAACCCCGATAAGTATGAGAACATTTTGGCCTCTACTTGAACTTGGTGGATGTGGAGCATATAGGACGTACTTGCACTTTTTAGTTGAGTGAAGACACAGATTTCTTTAAAGTATTTCAGTGTCTCAGTAGCTTTTCAGTGCATTGTGCAGTCATCTTGCATGACTGCGTCTCTACGAAAAAAATGGGACGGAATATCTCGCAGGAAGCTATGTCCACAACACGGTGTTGCATTTAGATCATAGTCAGATGTAAATCAGGTCAACTGGGGATGTTATCTCTAGATCACGCAAGGAAAAAAATCACCTATAAATTATACTTCTTAAGTAGTGCATGCATAATAAAAAAAACAAAGAAAAGAAAAGACATTACCATTAACTGAGGAATAAACTCAGGTCTTCCATAACAGGAGGATGTCTTCATGCCACAAAAGCCAGTAAACAGCTAATTATTGTTTTTCTCCACAAGCTCCTTGTTGTGTGTGTTAATGTGGGTGCACCATTTAGACATAGGAAAACATACAACAGATCACATACCACCGGGAAGTTACTTTTGCACAACTTCTTCATTAATCATCAAGACTGAATCTATATGGAAGGACTGTTACAAAACTAATGACTTTGCCTCTCTTTATAACCTTCCTCTGACAGCTATACTATTGGGTTACATGGAAAGTCACACAAGTGCAGTCCCCACTGTCTCATTTGCATAGAATTAATGATGCATGAATATGCAAATGAGCATTTTAAACAATGTTGATTACTGCCTATGTATTCATAGGCCAACAGTCACACATGTCTGACATGCCACTTCTGCATGTAATTTGCACCACAGTAAAGGGCAACTGGTACCGTCTTTCACGTAGGCCGATCATGGCTGTAGGCAGCAGTCACGTTCGCTTACTCTGTGCCTCGACTGATGTTTATTTACTGGTCTAAAGCTCTCTTTCGAAATACTACCATATCAGAGATGACGTCGACAGAGCAGAATTAGCTCAGTTGTGCAACCAAATAGAATAACTGCGTTCAATCCCAAGGCTGCATAAAAATCAGCAACTTGTGACAGGTTCCATACGCACTCTACATGTGTCCTCCTAGTGTAATGTAAATCCTTTTCAGCTTCCAGTGTGCATGATCCACGGCAGAAACATAGCAAAAAAAAAAAAAAGGCTTGACACACATACATACACGCACACACACATGCTTTTCCCCTTTAAGACAAGATCAGTCAGGGTCGGATCTTGTTTGAGACCCCAGATGTTCTCGATCTTGAGCCTGTGGATACATCATAGCCTGCTTTCATCCAGCTCCTGGCCTGCTGAGGCCCACAGAGGCCCCTGGAAGCCATTCAGACCAGCCCTCTTATTTGGTTAAATGACATTTTTCTTATTTCTTTTTCTTCAATATCAATAGTTGGTGAATAATTTAATAATTAACAAATAATTATTTGCAGCTTTAGCTGGTAACAAATACTTCTAAATTTTTTTTTTTTACAAGTAATAAAGTGTTTTTACAGTGTGATTGCAACAAATATGAATACTTCTTTCATCCCTAGCTATAGCAGTTTACCTTTCCTTATATAAAAGATAATCTTTTTTCTTTATTTTTTACAAAAAAGTGGTTATTCAATGTAATTACAACTAATGTATAAATATTTGTCCCATCATCACTGACACTATAAGCTCGTTTATAATAATTTTTAAAAAATATGAATTTTATCTACTCATGTTGTGTTTTTTGGTGTCATTTCAATGAATGGTAGGACTTTTTCATCACAGGCTTTAATGGTTTACTTTTATTATATCCATTTTTTAATGAAATATTTTTTTTACAAGTAATTAGGTGTGTCATCTCATAAAAGGGTGACGAGTATATACGGGTATAGATCAAAGAGACAGAGACATCTTGATATATGTACTGGTGTTTAACTTCATATTAGTTTCAAGCAGTCACACAGGTATACAACATTCAGCTAAGTCAGATATCAAACGAAACTAAGCAATTCATATGTCTTAAGAAAAATAACTATCCAGAGTATTACGAGCAACCTTCGGTTCCTCTGCTCTATATTCTGGATTCAATAAGGAATATGACAGTGCTACAGATGAGCAAGGTTCTTCTGAGAGAGACACACACACACATACAGTTAGCCAGCCTCTCCAGATGTCATATCATACAAGCACTTTGGGGCCCAGGTACAGGTTGTTTCGTTTTCATAAACTTCCCACAAAAACAAAAAACTCATTCTCGTCAGAGTCTGTTTCAGGATCACTACACCCTGTTCTTCCAGGTCTGTTGTCTAGTCCATCATTAAGATCTGATTCAACATCAGAATCCTCCTCCTGTGATGACTATGCAGCAGATGTCGGCTCAGCAGGACGGTTCGAGTGATCCTCTCTGGCCAGCCCTTCCTCTTCACTGTTCCACTCTGCCTCTCCCTTGTGATCAGATGACTCTTGTTGAAGGGTGCCAGTAGGCCATGCAGCTTTATCAGTCAACTTTGCCACTTTTGCATCTCCGCTTAACCTCCGCCCCTTGGACTGTGAAACACGAGGACTCCGATGTGAAAATGTAGCAAAGATGTGGTTGCTGATTTCTTGCTTTTCGAGAGTGGCTTGCTGCTCGAGGGATTCAGTCTTTTCGAGCTTCAAAAAGACTGAGTTCAAGTTTGCTTTCATATACAGGGGAATCCTGATTGGTGGTCTGTGTGTTCTCAGCAGGCTTTACTCTTTCGCACCTCTCGTCAGACTTGTCCTGTCTCGTTTTAGCATGAGTCTCATCTTCTCTGTCAAAGCGCTGGACAGATGTGTCTTTAATCACATTGACAATCCTGCTATGCTTCTCCTCACTCTTGTCAAGTTCTCCTTTGTACATTTGACGCACTTTACATCTGGCTTCATCAACTCCTCCTCAGAGTTGGATTGCAGCGCACGCTAAAAACCCTGAATTTCCCCTTTCATTCCACTACAGGCAGGCTCGGGGAAGTACTTGTCTTCTTCGGACTCTGAATGTGGCATGTGCTTATATTTACTTCCCCGATTAACATTCTTCATCTTACACTTAGCCTTTTTGACCCTCCTTTTAATCTGCGCACAGAATACCTCCTCATTCTCCTCCTGTTTACTGCTGTAGTCCTCATTGGTAGGTCTGTCGTCTCGGAAGTCATCACTGTAATTGCATTCGTCGGTACTCTTACTGTTGTCGTAGCCCATCGTAACTTCCAGATCTTTGCCAGGGAGCTCATCTTTATTCTCATTACACTTTTCGGCTTCACCGTTCACTTCCTCAGCCTCATTCAGCCAAGGGTGCTTGTCGTCGTGACTGTACCAGCGATGTGAGCTGTGTACTCGTGAATCGCGGATCTTCTTGTCACTCTTTGGACCCAGATGTCTTAGAGAATGAAGACTTATTTAATGTAGAAGCTGAGCGATCTTGCTTCACCATTTGGATTGATGAAAAGTGCTTGTGTCGTATTTGCCAATTCTTTTGCTTTGGAAATCACTTTTATTGCTTGGAGTGCTAGGGTTCTTGTAGGACAGTTTAGCCACAAGATGGCCTCAAGCCTTTGCTGAGTCTATCCTGCAAACTGTAAATCTGGAGTATCCATGTCAAAATCGGGATGGATTCCGGTGTGAACATAGAGTACAGACTGTCACTTGTCTCACTGACACCTGCCACAGCCTCGTCTTTGCTATGCTCCTCAACTGAGCATTTTGAAGACACATCAGCATCTTGGGCTTCAGCAGAGTGTGGGGAGAATGATCTGCTCTGTGGATCGCCTCCCTCTCCTCCTCCTACCTTCAGCCCTTTCTTCAGTTTGTTGTGACAAGTGTGGAGTTTGAAAAAGAGCACCTCAGTGTTGACATACATTTGTACCAACTCATTTTTCTTGATCTTGCTTGTATCACGTTTGACCAAGGCATGCCTGATATTTAAACAACTCAGACCTTTTCGATGTTCCCATTGTCACTGCATGTCTTTCGACCATAACTGGAAGCGATTTGGGCCAACGCAGCCTAGTCCCTTCTCATTTGCTCCTCCACCATACTGATATACTTCTTCTTTGTAGTAATTTGAATGACATTGTCAGAGGAGTGCATGTTCCAAAATTTTAGGCATTCCCGCACTTTCTCAATTGGGAAATGTAGTAGTTCAGTCAGTGTGAATGCATTGGGAATCTTGCTGTCCATGAATTTAATGGTCAATTCCATCACCTCAACCATGATAGGGTCACAATCATACTTTCCACGTGCTTGGGAATATAATTACACCAGCTGTTTGGATTCACATGCTTGATGAATGCTGTCAAGGTGGAATTATGTATCCCTTGATACATTTCATTTCTGTTGATAAAAGTCTCCCTCTCCATTTCCTTCAGCATGTCCTTACAACATCTCACTAGCTCCCTGTTAGACACATACAACTCAGGAGCCTGAGCCTGGCCCTTTCTCAAAGCGACAACTGGTACCAGGTTCACTTGCTTGCCATCTAGGAACATGTTGACTGAAGCCATGCCTAGCACAGAGCACATGGGGTGTATCTCTTTCATGCGAGACATTGGTGCATCGTTGTTGCTCTGGGTAGATGGGCCTTTGTCCTCTGTGCACAGCAGTGGGAAAGGCTGGATTTGTTGAAAGGAAGGAAGGAAAGCTGTGAAGAGTGTGGGCACCTCGAGGGTCATATCCCAGAATTCGAACTTGTTACCATGACCCTTTTCAGCAACTCAAGGTGCTTGAGTCCCGGGACAAACAGTACCTCTTGCATGAAGTATGACTTCACATTGCCTTTCTCAGTTGTCATCATAACAATGGCATGGGTTCTGATCATGGACCTGCTGATGGAACCTCTGAGGAGAGGTTGTGCTTCTCAGAGCACCGTGTGACCACTGGAATCCCCTTCTTGCCAATGGTGCTAATCAGCTCTCAATTTGGGATATAGAAGGTTGTGTTATCATATGCCAGCAGCATGTTTGAGACCCGCATTGACTACAAAGTCCTTCCCACCTTCAATGTCTAGGTCCATCAGTGGAAGCAATAGCGAGCGCAAAGGCTTTTGCTATATAGTGCCAGCATCCCAGATCACCATGCTACTGATGATCCTGAAGATGTTTTTTGATTTGTATATGTTCTCTCTTTCAAATAGTCCCTCTTGCTATCATATCATCAGGTTGGCCACTTTATTAAACAGACCTTGTGTGCTCCACAGCAAGAAAATATTTTTGTAATCAAAGGTCAAATACCATGGAGGGTGTTCTGTGACAAAGAATCTCTGTTTTACCGTTCACGATGTTTAATATTGATGAGTCAAGCCACTCAGTTTCCAGTGAAACTGTAAAGTCTTGTGTTTTAAATCAATCAGGCAGAACACAGCACTAAATGCACTGTAGTCTGTGTTGGAAGATTAGAGCCAGTCATGCACCTCTCAAAGGCTCGCAGTGGATGTGGAACTGGCTTGTGCAAAGGTTTTTATAGGCCATCCTCTTAATGGGAGTTGGATAATACACTATGGCTGTATTATCCACCTCCATGGGAGTCTAGAGTGGGCGGAGTTAACCCGTTGGTTGGACGAAACAGCCGTGGTCGGATATATCAGCAATAATTGGATAATACAGCCGCAGTCAGATAAATGAACCATGGCTGTATTATCCAACTCTCGTTCTCCTGATTCTGTTTCCACTGCAGTTGGACTTTTAACATGTTAAGCTACCACTTGTTACCAGAAAGAGAATTTCTGTTTGAGCGAATCATCTCAAAAATAAAAGCATTTAATTTTCTGTCATTTGTGGATGCACACAAATCATAGATCATACTAACTAAGAGGGGAAAAAACAGATTTCAACAGTTTGATGCATTTTATGGTTTCTTGTTAGATGTTTTACATTATGGGAGCATTTCTCCAGTAAAGGGGAGCAACCTTTCTCTTCTCTTAGGCTTTTGCTTGTTAGTGTCTGTAGCTGAATGGTAAAGAATATTTATGTGTTTCTTATCTCATCCACTTAATGTATTTCTATGTTTGTTGTAAAGCAACGCAAAATGTGTTGTACAAATAATGTTGACTTGAGTTTTAAAGGATTTTGTATGCATTATTTTAGTAGTATTTTAATGGAGGTGAAAAATGTACAAAATATTTCCTTTACTGTCAAAGGAGAAAGACACCAGAAATTATTCACATTTAAGAGGCTGGAAGCGTAGGGTTTAGACTTCTTTTTCCTAAGGGCTCTTCAGTTGTAAGCCAAAAGCACAGAGAAGCCTCTGCATGTCAATCCCTCTTCCTTGTCTTCCTTTCCTCTCCTCTACCCCACCCTCGGGTCAGTCCTGGACTTAGATTGTTGCATTTCTAATATCTATATGTCGTGCGATGACTTTACACTGCCCTACAGCTGCAGTGAAGAATAGAATATATCTTTAAAAGAGGAAATTTGATCTATATAAGTAAAATCAATACTGAAAAAGTGGACATTTATAGCTATGACACACTAAACACTTACCTTAATCTTTCCCCATTTTGAAATCGAAAACAATACATCTAAGTCTGAAGATGGGCATTTAGCTCAAAATGTGAATGAGATTGGCTGTAAGGTTTATTATGGGAGGGAATTTGCACTTTTGTGGTCTTATTTTCCCTTTACAATCAAGGTCACAACCCCTGCTTTTACAAGGTTCCATTTCAACATGTATTACATTTTACTGTGTCAATATTTACAATCTGGTTCTAACCTACATTCACATTATATCAGTCCTTTGTCACAATATGCATTTATGGACTTAAACTAAATGGTCTGTTTTACTTCTATATGCTCTTGTGAGGGTAACTCTGAAGTCATCAGTATTTTTATAATGCATGGGATCACAAGGTTTGTGTGCAACCCATTTCTTGGATAGTCTGGCATCTATAAAAAAAAACAATATTAGAATCGATATACTAATGTATTTCTTCTTCTATTTTTTATTTCATTTCTGTAGGCTGACACAAAATGGTAATGAATGCTCAGGGGATGCTTATCCCATTTAGATTTCACAGAACGTGGTGTCTGCATTGATTAATGTGTGCCTAACCTATGTTTTCATTATGGAAGGAGGAGGTGGTGCGTGTGTGTGCGTTTGGGTCTGTTTAGAGGCTGGTTGGGGGTTCTATTTTGGGGTGGTATGATTGAAACCCCCCATGCCTCCATGTGGAGGTAATGAACCTGAAGACAAGCAGCGGCTAGCCTGAAATTTCATGCATTGAGACAGCATCAGGGCATACATAAGGCTGGCTTGGTCATTTGTTATCGTTAATCTTTACATTTATGGCTGCAAATATGTTATTAGGAGGCGTGTCCTGAGTATTTCACTTTGATTGGGCTGTGCTCTATGATATATTGATCAGTCGAGTTGGAGAAGGGACAGGCAGGAGGCCAAAGTGACCGAGACCTTGACTTTGGACATCTGCAAAGGCATGACTATGAACGGCGTTCTCATTTTCAGCATCCCTGGTAATTTCCCTTTGTAGGGGAATCAAGGGCACGTAAAGCCCATCACATTTAGACCCGCCACTAGCTGGCTTGGTGAGAAAGTGACAGCATACACGGAAACCAAGATGGGGTCCGGCGATGACCAGCAGTCTCCTCCGGATTACATTCCAGGAAATCCTATCCATCCTCATTCATGCATTTCAGGGCTCAGTGGAATAGTATGGCAGGGTGGACCAGATTCAGATTGGTTCTACATGTTTGTGTGTGCCTGTGTGTGTGCATGCATAAGTCATATCCGAGACCCTGCTTCCTTAGACATATTCCAGGCTGTCCCCTTTTGGATAGCTCTTAACATGCATGCTCACACCCCTCCACTGGCTGCTGAATTGAGCCCTAATAAGCTGACATGATTTCTGTATTAATCATCCATGGAAATTTTTATAGGTGAGCTGCGACTTGCCAGGGGGCGTGGGTCAAAATCCAGCAGCCCTTACATTATCCAGCATCCAGCTCATGTCTGCTGGCATCCAGAGACAACAGTGCCTGGATCTCAATCAATTATACAGCAGTCAGAAGCTATAGCGGCACTTGCTATTTGCTAGTTCAAGCAGCAAATCCCCTACTAAAACCAACAGCCACCTATCACATGCAAGAAAGAAAAATGCGAGAGTCGGTTTATTAATGCACCACGTCTACCTCGCCTATTTATGCAGTGGCATTGCTTGCACCGTATCCGTCTTTGTAACTCAGAAAACAATATGCCATTAGTCATACGAATATTCAGGGTTGGAAAATTTCCAATTCATGAAAAAGGTTCCATATATACATGCACTTATGCATTTGGGGGCAACGTTGTGGAACTCACTGATCAGTGTCTGATGAAGGTAACATTTCTCTCTGTCTGCAGCTAGACTAATGTGAACAGGAAAGCCATTCGGTACACCACGTCAGGTGACATTTGTGAAGATTTAATGATTTGTGTAGAAAGACAATTGCAATAAAATGTGTGTGAATCAGCATTACTCTGCATGCTGATGTCACCCCTGTAGTCACTAAGCTGCTTTTAGGCTGCATGCAGAATGTTCTTGGCAATTGTGGAACGTGTAAATGCTTTGTAATGCAGAGGCATCACTGGCACAAGTTTTTTCTATTCTTTGTCCAAGATGGGGCCATCGCTGAATTTACTCCCGCCGTCATCTTAGCGATTCATGACCCAATTGCAAGGATTAGGAAACATGTGGGTGACATCAAAGAAAAAAAATGCACAAAAGACAGACTGTGTAGTGGTGATGTAATGAGCAGAATGTTTTGCAGCCATTGTTTGGAAGTTGACGGCATACTTAGCCAATTTAAAATGAGGATTAAGGTAGGTGTTGACCCAGCTACCAAGGGACTGTAATCCCAGCCACAACGGCAAACCATATTTTATGCTAATACCAGTTCATTTTATTAATTCGCTATTAAAAAATGGTGAGTTGTATATATATATATAAATAAATTATCAGGCTAAAATGTCATCAAGATTAATGGAAAGACCAACAGACATTGCATTTATGGAAATTACAGTCATACTCTTTGTAAACCGTGGTCCCAGCTAATGGATTTTATGCACCTTTATGGCAGACAGTCATGGTACCCAGAGAATAGAAATCAGGTGAAAACGTGTAGGTCATTATGCATGTGGACTCCCAACCTTCCTCTCTCCTTCGCCCAGTGCCCAGCTCCTGGCTGTAAATTAGAAGGACAAGTTGTGGGCAGCGATCACTGTTTATTGCTCTGTTTAAATTCACCCTCCATTCGGAACGACATATTACGGGGTGTAGCTTAAAAAAAAAAAAAGAAAAAAAAAAGAAGGCATTTAATATAAATGATCTGGCATTGATTGTGATGGATATACTATGTAGAGACACCTTGCCTTCAAGGGCATCGAGGGATAAGCTATCATTTTCTTCCTCTTACGCATGAGGGGAAGAATGACGGAGGGTCCAATGTCATCACAGTGTCTACAATAACACACTGCAACTCACAGAGCCACACACAACCTGATATGCAACAACAAATCGTTTTCCCAGCTTACATGCATTATTCTGGATAGTTTGCACGGAGCGGAGCATGTGCAGAGATGAAACGCTATCTTAAACTCTCTGGGAGGGGGAAAAAAAAAACAACACACCCCATATGTTTGAGTGCAACAGTAAACAACAGGCTCCTCACTCAGGTGCGTGGGTGACCTTCTGTCACATATTTTTGCTGAAACTACTGCAAGTTTTAGTCTCAGTAGTGTTTTACCTCCTCTCACCTTTGCTGATATTTCAATAAAGAGAGCCAAAGTGACCCAGCTTTATAAACCTGTGCTCAGCATAATAAGCCCATGTTACGATTAATGAGATACCCAGGGCATTATTTGTTATCTTACATATCTTATTGATTGCATTGTCTTTCATCTTTGCAGGGGCCTGCTCTCTCTCTCTTTCTATGGCTCTCTCCACCGACTCTCTTTGCACCCTCTGGCTGTCTGTTTTGCTCTCTCTCTCTCAGTCTCGCTCACTCGATCTCTCCCCTGAGTCCACTGTTCTCAGTTATATAGGAGCTGTTGAAGGTTGAATAGTCATGGCATGCAAAGTGCAAGCTTGTATAACTACGCTTCCATTACCTGCAGCACGTGTGTGCTAATAAGTCATCTTAAGTCAATGACCTGTATATATCAAGCTCCTTAGTGTAGCGCACCAGATCACTGCCCATGCAGGTCTCCTTCACCATCTTATTTATAACAGACTTCAAAGGTTCAACTGATGCTCGATCAGGCCTCCCACTTTGAGATGTCTGGTTAAAACCAACTAGCTGCAGGGGAGAGTCACTCCCTCCCACACACACACACACAAATGAATATGCACGCACGTTCGTACAAGCACACACACACACACCTTCCATAAAAATAGTGCTTTAAGTGTTGATTGACCTCGTCTCAGTTCCAGGATGTGAGAGTGACGCCTGCAGGAAGCTAGACAGCCCCATTTTGTTTGATCACATCCAGCAGTGGGGCTACTGGCAAATTCCAAATGCTCCTTTATTGAAGGAAAGCGCTGCTGTTTAATGGAAGCAGAGAGGATTGCAAGTGACACAGCATAAACAGGAACTGTCAAACAATTAAACAGTGTAAACAGCACAGATGAGCCACTGATGAATCTGGCTGTCGGAAACCATTAGGCTAGGCTAAGTCAAGTTGCCTGAAAGGTGGTTTTATGTGTCCATCTTCCATCTGTGACTGACTCAGACAGATAAAGAAGTAATTGTATAAATGCTATAGTTTGAAAAGAGGAGGGGTCGTGTTTTAACTTTAAAGTGTTTTGAAAATTCTGATTTGAAAATTCTGCATATTTGCACAGATGGCGCAATCTGAAAAGTAAGTGATCTTCATGGCTGGTGGAGTATGGGAATTTTAGAATATGCAGCATAAGCACTATTACAAAGGCTATTAACCTTCATACAATATGAAAAGTGGAAAAGAATGACACTAAATAGAATACAAAGACTTCTCATAATAGAGAAATTACAGGGGAAGCTGTGAGCCAGTAAGACTTCACAAAGAAACAGGCAGACAGAGAAAAGTAATGCTGATCGTAATGAATATTAATGCAGAGTTGCGAGGCTTCATTGTGAGAGCCTGAATCACTGTTGTATGTTTATGATAAATGAGTGCTCCCTCTCTCTGTGTCAGGGTCCCTTGACCGACAAATAGCAGGCTAATGACAATAGCTAAAGCATATGGTAATGGAGCTTCACAATGCTGCGCTATCAATGACACCTGGAGCCACCGGGGCTACTATTCATGTGAACTATACAATCATCTTCACATTTAGTGTCTGTCTACAGTGAATTGTTTACAGTGATTGAGCACCTGATTAGCATTATGTTTGCAGCCGGATTATCCAATCAGTGCATCCTATTGAATGTAAATGTGTTCTCAAACATTTCAATATACAAAAAATGCAATTTTGAAAAGGTCATTCTGCTTTAGCTTTGCACCAACTACTCAGAGCCAGTTCAGCAACACTCAATTTTCCTAAATTTTTAAAAACAAGGTCTCCCTGTTGCGAGTAAAATTGGTGCTGATTTTGTTAAAGCCACATCTTGAGTATTATAGTGCATGTCAGTTTGTGTTTTATGTGAGAGGACATCTTCCCTATTTAATTAAGACTATGTTGCCCATACAGTATATCTTGCAAACCTTGGGATTAACTTTTTAATCTTTCTTTTAATTCTAATCAAACATTCTTAGACGGACACATACACAGGCACATAATACCTCCCAAAACGCTCATCTACACCCCTTCTCCCAGTAGGCAGTGACCAGAATCCTGAATCCCCTCTTAGCTGTGTGAAATGTTGAATAGCTCCGCTCTCCCCTGTGCTAATCCAGGCCTATCCATCCCCTGGCCTGTGACAGATACAAAGTATGGGGAGCGCTGCTAATCACAGAGCCCCTGTAGCCAGGGGGTCAGTGGGGAGCTCCTCTGCCTAAGCAGGGCATCCTGGGAGGCCGAGGCAGGAGATAGCTAGGCCTCAGCGCCAAGCCCTGCCTGTCGGATTAATGCACCTAGAGGGACATAGTGTTTCTGATGGGCTGCAGGCTCACAGGATCACAACACACGGGACTCTGTAGCTATTACAAGGGAGATCTGGAGAGGTGGGCAATCGCACTTTAAGCATTCAACACACCAGCAGATTTCTTGGAGATATAAGTACGAACGAGGAAAAACAGAATACGGCACTGAGAACAATACAATCAGACAGCCTATCTAAGTCATGAGGTGAAAACAAGCATGTTATGTTGAAGTTGTAACTATGAATTCAGCTTGAGGGCAATGTGTAGAAGAGTAGGGGTAACTCAAGTTGTACATTAGCAGAGAGAAGCATGTTCCCATCCCTTCCCTGAAGGATGCAGCAGTGCACTTATATGATGGAGAACTAATTCAATAATTAATGGTGATAACCATCATCAGCAGCCCAAATCGATTCTTATCTTGCCTGTGTTGAGCAATGCTACATTTTTAATGTTCTTGTCATTTTGATTAAGATCATGTCATTGGCTTTGTCCTCACTTATAATATGAGTCAGAAAGTTCTGAGAGCTGGATTTTTTTCTTTCTGTGCTTGATTATCTAACATATAGCATCCTTTCCTCAAAGCTATCAGACAATTGCTTTACAGAACTTCTGTACGTTGAGAGATTTAACAATGGGATAACAGATACCTTACCTCAGCTACTATAGGCTGTGTAGAAAAATTTGAAGCACATGAATCCTCATTTTTACTTGCATGATATGAATCATAGCAATTGTGAATAGCAGCGTCGCATCGCGGGAATTTAAGATCTGGGCTTTGGAGTTTACATACACTTTCAAGCTATGTAAAAGAACCAATAAGTGGTATAATCTAGGCAGCAGAAAACTGATGTAAAAATGACTTAAGCTCACTTATGTGCTCCTGACTAACCACTTATGTTGCGGTATGTACAGGAAAAACTCTTTATGACATCATATGTCAATCCTTTTGAACTATGATCATCTATCTACTCCATGAAAACGGCTTCAGCAAGCGTTTCTGCCTGCTAGCTTAAGAGTGGAGGGTTCATTTATTTTAAATCCCATCAAGCTTTATATGTAGTGTGTTGCTTGTCACTCTCTATTAACAGGATACAATGGTGTCAAGTGTGATGAGTAGAATTGGTGATCCTACAATTTACAACAGACACTGTGTGAGGGACTTCAAGAACCCTGTCAGGTGTAAAGTATAGGTAAACTCTGAGAGTGCACTGCATTAATGCCATTTCAGAAATTACATGCATTCACTGTCTACTGCAGTTAAATTCATAAACCAGTACTCATAAACCATTCAGCTGATTCTAAAAGTTATCTGTATAAGCCATTAATTCCATTTGTTGACCATTAAGATCAGGTTGCAGGTGAGCACTCTGAAGGTAAGTATGGTATTTAGGCATCTAATTCCCATTTCAGATGGCAAAATCACATTTTGTACTGGCACACAAACACACCTGCACCTGCTCAGGCAACACAGCAGCATCAGCTCTTGTGGTAGATACACACCAAATGACTAGAACCCCGAGGGCTAAGGCAGCCATGATGAGGAAGGATTAGGAGCAGTGGGGTTGTCAGCAGGATGCATTTGCGAGTGTGTCTGTGTGTATGTCCACGAGTGTGTCCAAGAGAGGGAAATCTTGCTGTTTTGGTATTGCATGCATGCTGAAGCTGGTGGGTGGAGGGTTTTAGGGCCTAAAGATGTCCTTGCACTGGAAATCCTGAAATCTGCTCTGAGAAGTGAAAAGATATTAAACCAGGATGCACAGGTAAGTTAGATTCAGATCACAAATAATTTAGTAAATGTCAGAGAATTAAATCATCTCGTGTCATAATCTTGGCAAAGTGCACGCTGTTATTACCATTCGCACGTGCAAGCTTCTAGGACACTCACATTATTACAACTTCTGCTGTTTTTTATCATCCATATTCAAATTTCAATTTCTCGACAGCCAACCGAGTTAAATGATAGAATGTCAGCTACGCCGAATGCTATTCTGTGTCTCAATTGTAACCCTGTTTCATATTCATAAACTCTCCACATGACATTTTCCCACTCTTGTGTGATATCCTGTGTCCACACAGCACTCCTGTTTAGAGTGCCTTCTCATCCAAGCTCTAATTCAAAGCCTAAAATTATAGCTGAGTTAAATGTTCTGTTCCTAATGCACTGAAATAATGCTAAATTACAGATGGCTGGTTTTATTTGTGTGAATAAATTTGTGAGCTTAATGGTTTGTAAAACATGTTTTCTATGTGCAGTTTGCAAACAGGGATGGTTGCTAGAATCTGTGTAAATCCTGAAATACAATTAGGATTCATTTAAGTAACATACAATAATTACGTGCAAGTACAAACTAGTACACAAAAATTCAATTTTACCACTGCGATTTGGGAAAAACAAAATCTATAAACAGTTATGGTTTTCTTTGCTGATCACAAAGCGCTGAAGCATTTTTGTGTTTTTTATTTCAGCAGCAAACCCAAACGAGCTGCGGTGCATATTGCAGCTAAACTATGGGCAACAGGATCCAAATAATGCTATAAATAAATACATATTCTCCATTTAGGATAATGATAGTAAATGTGTACCATATCTGATCACTCTGTCTGAAATTATATCTACTCCTAACAGATGGTAAAGCACTGCCCACAATTAGGCAGCACATGGCCAAGATCTGTCCATTTCTGGAAAGTAAAGCTGACATATTTTCCTGTTATCTGCCAGTATCTGACATTAATCTGGCAATAGAAAAAAGCACTTGGCACGGGTCTCCAGTGCCTGTAGTGGTGTGTGTTCTTCCTGTCTGCATCTTTGGAAGGAACTCTATCTGGGACCATATCTTTTTGCTTACATACAGGCTCAGTACAAGATTCAAAAATGTTGTCAAAAATAATTTCCATCTGAAGAACGGCTGTTCACTGACAGGAAGAAGAAGTGCTAAACTTGCAGGCCTGGGAGTTGTGCACTCTTTGGTTTGCACTTTCATAGGCTTCATATCGGAATTGTCAATTATTTACATAAAGAATGATCAGAGAATTATCTATCAATTTATCAGCGTTACAATTTCTGACATGCTAAATGTGCAATGCTGTGAATGGTGACAGCTCAGAACATAGGGGGACGGACTTTATCAAGATTGAGCAGAGCATTGGACACAGCACCTGCTAACGCTGCAGAGATCTCAATTGTCCCCCCACGTGAGAGAGATGGGTACCATCTAATCAATGGAATAGGGGTGGTGGCGTAGTGTTGGCAAGGGTGCGAGGTTATGCTCCCCCCTAACGCCCCCTTTGCAGTTGTTGTTGACACACCGCGCACAACACTCATCTCAACAGAGAGGAGAAAAAAAGAGGGGGGAGGGGGGGGGTTTCGGGCAACCGCGAGGAGTCTTTTATTTTTAGTTAATGACTGAACAAACAATCCTAGCCTCGGAGCTGTGCCCTCTGGTGGGTGTGGCTACCCCCGAGGTCACGGAGCTGCATCACCTCACACAAAAAAAGCCCAATATTTGCTCAGCAACCGGAGGAGGAGACGGGAAGAGC
Organism: Acanthochromis polyacanthus; assembly: GCF_021347895.1. Classification (NCBI taxonomy): domain Eukaryota; kingdom Metazoa; phylum Chordata; class Actinopteri; family Pomacentridae; genus Acanthochromis; species Acanthochromis polyacanthus. Next base: position 20,833,383 of record NC_067113.1, read on the forward strand.
CGTTAGGGAGCAAGATAGTGGTTGGCTATGACAACGCACATGTAGACAGAATAGAAGAGCTGTGTGTGTGTGTGGGAAGGGGCGGGGGAATCTGAGGGATGGATGGAGCGACAAGGGGGGAAAAGGGGACGGTGTGCACTAAAGGAGGAGGAGGAGGAAGGGGATGAAGTAGTGGTGAGTGCTGATGGTTGGGTAGGGGGCCTTTTCTGCCACATATAGCACTATGAGGAACAGATGGGGCCTGATAAATCCTGAAAGGGAGGCATTACCTGCCCAAGTCACCAAGCAGCCACAATTATCACAGGGCTCTGGGTTCATTGTCAATTAGAGTGGCAGTTAAAGCCAGGCAGCAGCTGTGGCAGATGGCTGGGATCCAGAGAGGCTGGGGAGCCGGGACAGAGGCCAGCCCCCAGGCTCTCTCCATTTCTCCTCCTACTTTTCTCTCCATCGCTCCGTCTCTTGCTCTAAAACAGCGAGGTCTGCTTTAGAGCCGGGTCCACTTTCTTATTATGTGTGTGTGGCAGAGAAAAAAAACCCAAGGTGGAGTGAGAGGGAAGTGTGTAGTGAGGACCAGAGGCACCACTCATTAGAGAGATGGCAAGAAAACAGTGTTGTTTGACATGAGATTTTTTTTTCCTTACATGGTGCCTGAAAAAAAAACCTTCATATCTACAGAACAGCACCTTTTTGTGATGTAGTCAGCAAATGATGAATTCAATATTCGAGTGAGCAATTAGTATTTTCCATTTTTGCGGTAAAAGCAAATATCTTGGCTGATACACCTGACCACAATTAGAAATGTATGGAAGTGAGATCATGATCAATAGCGAGGAAGAGTGGATAAAACATTAGAAGAATATAAATACTTTGTCAGCTGGAGGACTTAGCTCAGTAAATACAGTCATATGGTAACAGTTGCTATTTACAAGTTGCAAGTGTTGTGATTTTTCTGTGCCAGGATTTCTCGCTCAAACAGTGTTGGAGAATGCACAAACCCAGAATGCGTCTGAGTGGATTTGATTATGATTCTGAATCCCGTTCTGATGGAAATCAAGACTCTCTTTGGGCATCAGTATAGGCTTCAGCTCTATTCTTTCTTCAGTCGATCGTTTCTGTGGTGCTGTGCCAAACAGTGGGCCTGCCATCTTGGTGCAGTATATGGGCGACTGAAGGGCAGCCCTTTGCTGAGTTTGTCCCCGTGATCTTCCAAGCAGTCTCCCCCTGCCTCCCAGCCTGAGCCAAGGCTCACCAGCAGGCTTCACTTTCAGCAAGTACCACCATTCATCACCAGGCAGGGGTGCTGGAGGGGGGCTGAGGGGGGGTACGGCAGGGGGCCAGTAACGGGGCAGTGTGTGCCCCTCGCCCCCCCTCCTCTTTTCTTCTCCACAGGCTGCTGAGAATACAGGCCTCTGCCACAGACAGCAGCCACACTCCTCTCTTACACCCCTTTACAATGGCGCTCCAAATTTATTCAGGGTAGGAGAGACCTGCTCCCTTCTATTGCTCCCTTGCTCCTTCACCCTTGTCTCTTGCCCCCCTCCTATTCTGCTTTTTTGTCTCCGACGCCCTCTTCCCTTGACTCTCCTCCCCTCATCCCATTCCCCTCTCCCTCCTCTCAGCCTTTCTGGTCCCTCTCACCCCTTTTCTCCCCACTGGGGCATCATTCCTCCTACTTTGTTCCGCCAGTCCCGGGCCCAGCGTCTGGGCTGCCCTGATAGCAGAGAAGAAGTAGCAGCCTATCCATCTGCCTGCCCGGGGCCTGCCAATGAAGAAAGAGGAGCAGAGGTCCTCATTCATAACAATAGCCATTAACAATGCTAACAGCACTGCTGCTGCTGCTGTAGAGGCTGGGGATCGAGAGGTTATAAGGACTGGGACAGGGGGCTACAAGGGCTGGGACAGCAGGGGCCAAACAGGGAAGTGAGAGCGGGGGTCTGGGAGGGCCTGTCGCCGGGCAGGGTTGGAGATTGCAGAGATCCGATAGGTTTACGGGACAGACAACGCTCTAAAGCATGTTGTTAGGGTGTTAGGCAAGGCCTCCGAGTCTCCCAGGCCTATAAAGAAATATTGATTTCTCTTTTTTTTCGCCTGTGGTCAGACAGCATGTGAAGTCCCGTCCATGTGAAGCTAGACGCTCTCTCGTTTTACCTTGTGGCTTCATGCCCAGTTATTCAGGAGGCTGCAGTTCAGCTGCGGTTATTTCAGGTGTTGGTGAGTGATTTTATTTGTTAAACAGACTCTTTAAGATGAAGAGCAGAATAGAAACACAACAGTCCAGAAAAATATTAAGAGACACATGGATCCAGCACATCAACACCTTCCAAAAAATCGAGAGGTAAAGTAATTTACTAAGCAGGCACTGTATCAGCAAAAACACAGCACAATGTGGGTGAACTCACTGACAGCCACACAATAGCTGTAATGATGCTCAAGTAGGCCAAATTTACCTCTGGTACTTTCCCGGCTTCCCTCCTGAGTTTTGACACATTTTCACATTTATCAGGAATGCCTATCTGTCTCCAGTAACAACAAAAGGCACCCCCTCTAAGGAACAACACTGCATGGAGCCTCCTGTGAAATGGTTACAGTAGGCCCTCCCTCACCAAGCCTCTCATCCCTCCAATCAAACTGTCAAAAAAGCACAGTCTTTTGTATTGAGTGTTTTAATTAGATTTGGATGGATTTCAAATCTGCTCTTGTTTCCTGGAATGATTCGGAGTGAAAGAAGAAACCCTACAACAAGATTAACCACTAATCTACCCTTTAGTCGCAGCAACTAAAATCTATCCATCTGCCTATCCGTTCAAACACACAGAGGAGCTGTTTGGGGCATTAAAACTTCTACATTATCTATGTCTCTTGTTTGGAAATAGAATTAATTTCTCATCCTGGAAACCTTTATAAATGATGTGGAGAGGACATACACACGAAATGTGATTTGCATTCCTTTCGATGAAATAGAAGTCTCTTAAGCCATCGCTTGCGTCCAGCCAGTCTAGACTAGTGTGGGTGTAACTTAACTTGAATAATTGGCTGTATGGCATTCTCCCATTCCTCCTACATGCAGTACAGCATAGGTATGCACTTGATCCTCTCAACGTGCTTTCATCAATAGAATTGAGTTTGTCCACGGGGCAGTGAAACATACAGTATACCATCAATGATTCTGATCAATATGATCCCGTTATGGCAACTTATTCTAGGTGGCACAATCAATACCGCACATCGGGAACATTGCTGTCTAACAGACTAATAGTCTCAGTATCCAGTGTGGACTGTAGCAATCTCTAACCAAGACCTTTAGCAGATGTACAATGCCGTCTGCAAGTGGGAACGCATGTAAAGGTCTGCTCCACTCCCTGTAATGTACAAACGAAAGGATAAAGATTTTTTCCCTCACAATGTGTTTTAGCTGCTTTTTTTTTTTTAAAAGAGAAAACACTGGAGGTAAACAACATAATGGCTCAACAGGAAATTGCCTGGAAACCTGTCGCAGACTACGCATAATTTGCTGACAAAATTGTCAATGAGTTAATCATCTTGGAAAATTGGCAGAGCGTCACAGCTTTTCAATCTATCTGCGATGCATTCATTTCTATTGGCAGCCACTGATCTCTGTCTCTCTCCTCAGTGACAACAAAGACCTCGCACCAACACAGTGAAATGCAAAATGAAACGCCATTTGAAACTCAGATCCTGTGGAGCATTTTCTCCAGAGGAAAAGGAAAGTAACAGCCACGGCTACCATTAGTGGGGGTTCAGACTGGAAACAGGCCTGGACGGCGTTGGCGGAAACATATTATTTAAGGTACCCATGAGACAATGAAATTCAATCCAGGAAGTTTAGTCGGAGTGACCAATTAATGCATTTAAAGGCTTATCAGATGCCAAAACACTGCACAACTGTTTGTAACATTCACAGACAGGGTTTTTACAACTTTGAAAAGTTATCAGCACCGGCAGTAACTTTTAACAGTGTTGGTCTGAGCTCCATTTTATATACAAATGATGGTATTTGAATTGATTTGCACCAGCTTTATGAGGACTGAGCCATTTGTTTGGGCTAGCTGGTCCTGCAGGCGTACTAAGAGAAAAATATCATCTTAAAAAACATGTGGTGTCCAATTGATTTGCTGATTTTACATTATTTCTAAGCCATGGATCCCAGCATTCTGGGACCTTTAATTCTACAAGCAAGCATCTAAAATGCTCATTGTGTAATGTGATTTGGAATTTGGAAAATCCACCTAAAAACACTAATATAAATTCTCATTCTAAGAACAAATAACTTCACTCTTTTCGAATAGCATGGACATATTTCCCCAGATACCCTCCTTAAATACTGTGCCATTATTGCACATCATCTTGTAAGCGTATATGCTATAAATAGGGTTTTAAACTTTTTTTCTTACCTGAACTCACACAGTCACAAAAGCATCCTGAAGTAAATTATAAATTTCCATCTGCATTTGTTTTGCGCTGTGTGTAATACTCCGGTGGCCGGTTTGTTCACGCACCTGACTGCTTATTCAGAGCCTAAGATCCTCAAAGGTAACTTTGAGATTCATTATTCAAATGCTTAGAAGCAAATTATTTTCTTATTTGCAATAGCTGAAGGCGGTATTTTCTCTTTGCCGGACTTGCCAATAGATTCTAATTCAGAGGTACAAAAGACCTTGGATTCTCCATCAGGAGTGGAGCGGTGTTTTAGGTCATTCTGGTGCTTTTAAAAAAAAACAACAAAAGTTGGCAGGAGAAGTGTTAGTCTCTGTAGATTACTATAGCAGCTGATATTTATGGAGCATCCGGATCTATACTTCCCCAAATCACACTTGCCATCTATCCTCCTTACAAGCCCTTCTATTCCTTCTGTTCATATGGAGAAACTTCCATATGCTAATGAGAGCCATCATTGTGAGCACACAAATACTGCATGCATGGAATTAATGGTTTCACAGATGCAGTAAATATAAGATATAAAGCAACCAACAAAGTCTGAGCAAACAAGAGCCTCAAAATGGCCCCAGTACATCAAATTAAATTGATATATTGATATATATACTCAATTTACATTTGTTCTTTCCACCAGAAAACATAAACTGGCTTTAGGCCAGCTTTTAATGTCAGAAGGTGACTTATTGCTGGTATCAGAAGTGCAGGGCTGACCCTTTCACACAGAACACGAGTGCACAAGACATGTTCATGGACATGGTCGGAAAAAGGTCTCAAATCCCTGCCTGTTTATCCTTCCACTCTTTGCCCTTTTATAATGTGTTCATCTCCTCTGCATGCATAATTAAAGTCACTGTCAACGTTTAGAAAATGAGCCAAAAAAAGAAACATGTGAAAACAGTGACCCCATTGGAAGAATAAAGGCGCAACATTCTTCACGTCTACAAGATGTGAGAGTTTTGCTCTGTTTTTTGTCAGCGTTGCCCCTGGCCTTTAAAATGTCTTTGCACAGTCCTAGAAAACAGGCAAGAAATCTGCTTCAAGTAAAATGTTTGCATTATGAAAAAAAAAGAGAATTCCTGTCATTTTTCTCCCCCAAATCAACCCCTGCATTGGATTTTGCAGAGCGGCTGACACCACTCAATAACTGTAAGCTCTTGATACATGTCATAAAACATGAACTCTGCCTGCTGATAATGAAGCAGGTGACGGCTGTATGGCTCCAGAATGGTCTCACATGCACAGTTTAATGACTGTGTATGTGTCTGTGCATGTAAGTGTGTGTGTGTGTGTGTGTCATCCTTGTGTGGCTCTTTCACAAGGCTCCTGTCAGGTCCGTAATTGACAGTCTAAGTGGGGCAACCGAGAGGCCAGGCCCTGTTAATTTATTTTCTCAGACTCTCCATCCATATTTATGAGCCCCTGCTGTTTTGTCTATCACCGCCGATCAAACTTACTGTGTAATTGTACTCGCTAAAGCAAGAGAGCCGCGTGTGAGTGGTCACTCGGCCTGCAACATTCGCATTAGTCTATATTATTTCATTAATTTGTATCCCCGGACAAGGAGGGAGCGGCGGAGAGGAATAGAGAGGGACACGGGAAAGATGCCAGTGGCGACCATGATTAGAGATCAGGAATAGAATAAGCTGCCAGAATCAGGTCATTATGCCAGCACCCTCTGATCTGGCTGAAACTAATTGCAGTGGCTCCTGTGGGTGTGGGTCCCATCTCCTTTTAGCCCTAATAGCCACGTCTATCACGGTGTGGCCCAAAGTCATTAACCACAAACCATCATTAACACAACGATATCCAAAACACAACAAAGTCCAAGTTTGGACGAAATCTAGTCTAATTTTAACTAATATTAATCAGCAGTAGGGATGATCTCGCTTTAATGCAAGATCACCTGCTCCTGTAAGCCTGGTGATTTACATTATGTTTAACTCAGCAGGGAAAATACATTGCATATGTAGACTACAAGCAACACACGAGGCATGCTGCTGTTTACCTCCAGTCATTGCCCTTTAATGAATTTAATTTGTTTACAAACTAACCTCAAGGAAATATTTGCTGGAGAGACCTTGATGTTTGTGGTGTTAGATGGGGGCATACCTGCATCGTCGGGGGTAATAGTGTAATTATGTGCTATTTTGATCCCGCAAACATTCATTCATTTCCATTCATTATGACTTGTTATGTTTTCATCAAAACAACACTGCAGCCTGATGTAAGCATGAATAATGAGGATTACTGTAAGTGGCCTGGCGTTGGCCAGCTCCAGTTTCCCCACAAGCCGACACTTTTTTAAAAGTATGCCGAGTGTAAGTTGATGCGGACTCACGTCAAGTAAAGTTTTGCAGGATTAAGTAACATTTGTGACATTCTTCATGCATGAACTACATCACTTTGCGGTTGCTCTGAAAGAAGTATTTAATAAATATGATAAATCTGCTTTCTGTGTGAGCTCCAGAGGCTCAACAATGCATGCTTAAAAGGCAGCACTTAATGTGTGCTGGAAAAATCATTTAAGTCGCTCATTTACTTGAGCTCAAAGGCTTTAATTCGCATGTTGTTTCACATTTTCATTCTTACTTTTCTCTCTCTTTTAAAAAATCTCTGATTGAGTGCAGTTGCTAATGGCTGCATTGTGTGTTATAAACTACAAATGAATTCTCTTCAGTCCAAATGAAACTTACTCTGATAGGGGCTCCCAGCATGCATTGATGATTATAGAAACCCTCCCCGTGAAATTGTCTTTGTAATTGTCTCACCGCTCATGGTAAGCTAGATACTTCCCTAATAAACCGAACTGGGGAGACATCGAAGGCATTTAGATAACCTTGCAGAGTAAAATTGCTGCCCCAAATGTTTTGCCTTCTAAATGTTATCAACTATTCTCATTTCATTCGGTTGTTTTTACCAACATGTGGAGCGTATCAATTTCATTTTCATTTGATCATCACACTCGGTGCACACACAAAAGAAATGTAAGAAAACACTAGGAAAAATGGTACATGTGAAATAACTATCCTAAAATGTGAAGATTGTAGCTTGTAAGGCAGTTTGGTGACCATTCTTGTCCATAAAAAACAATGCAAAGCGGTTCTGTGGTTGGAAGAGAGTAAAAGTCAACCAGGCCTGTAGTTTCCACGTGTTTACTACATACACCCATTAGCCACAACATTAAAACCACCTTCCTGATATTGTGTTGATCCTCTTTGTGATGCCAAAACAGCTCTGACCAGGTGAGGAATGGACTGCAAGATGTCTGAAGGTGACCTACAGTATCAGGCACCAAGACATCAGCAGCAGATTCATCAAGTCCGGGAAGTTGTGAGGTGGGACAGGTGTTTCCAGCACATCCTACAGATATTCAATCAGATTGAGATCTGGGCAATCGGGAGGCCAAGTCAACACCTTGACACCCTGGACTGGAGGAGTAGCTTAAACATGTTGTGAATGGGTGTATTTTAACCCAAATCATGCTAATTTCCTAAACCGAACCAAACAGCAAGTGAAAACAAAAGTGGAAACTGTTCTTATATGTCAAACTGTGACCTTACTAGAAGAAAAGATGTTTCTTTTTAAGCCTAGGAATAGGAGGAAAATCATTTTTGTAATACAGCGTTGCACCAGTAGCCTAGCCGCGCTAGACAACCCACGGCAACGAATTTAATTCTCTGCCAGGGTGGGTCTAGTTACCCTCCAAGGCTCGAGGCTGGATTCTCCTAAAACTGGCCGGACCAATCACCATGAAGTGTAGAGTCAGAAGGCGGGCGTAACGAAGTGACGACAGAGGCGTGACGATTCTGACAGAAACAACCGGCGCACAATAAACAGTTATCTTTCGACTCGGCTTTGGCCACAGCCCTTAAAGATTTGAAGCTAAAATTCAACTTGAAAGATAAACAAAGGACGGCACTGAAGTGTTTCATTGAGAAGAAAGACGTATTTGGACTTATGCCGACGGGATATGGCAAATCCTTAATATACCAGTTGGCTCCGCTGGTTGGGAAGCTAATGGGACTTAGCCACACAATCCACCGGTGCTCTCGGAACCACGTCAGCCTATTCGTTGCGTTGATTGGTTGTATACCTACCCAATTGCTGCAGAGGGATTTGATAGACAACCTTTTAGCCCGCCTCCCTCCCTGTCGAGCTTCCCTAGACCCTTGTGCCGTCAGAAACATGGGATCTAGCATGGCTAGGCTAGTGCACCAGTTCACTAGTTGTCCTTCTTGGACCCATTTTTTGGTGGGAATAACCTCAACCTGCTGTTTTGCAAATGCTCTGATTCAGTCACCTAGGATGACAATTTATCCCTTGTCAAACACATATAGATTCTCATGTTGCCAATTTTTCTTGCTGTCCACATATCAGCTTCAGGAACCAACAGTTAAACCCTACATCGTGACAGGTACCATTGTAACGAGACAATCAGTGTTACTCACGTCTCCTGTCAGTGGTTTTAATGTTGTGGCTGATCGCTGTCATTCTCTCAGGGAATCAGCTCCAAACTCCACCGAAACATCATCTGTCACACAGTTCTGGGGCCAGACTCAAATCTCCAATGTCCTCTTTTCATCTTACTGTTCTCATTGTGCCTCGTAAAGAGAAAATAAAATACGCTCAAATTGCCAAACTGTCTGCTTGCATAATTTAGTCTTTAGTTTATAAAGATTCAGAACCTTTTAAAACCTAATCAGCTACTTCGATGAAAAAGAAGGTGAGACTGAGATGAAGGAATGATACGAGGAAATTAATTAAAGAGAGGAAGCAACTTCAGACAACTGGAATGCGTCCCCGGTGAAAACATGTCATTGAATTGACTTCTCCGAGAACAGAGGTTGAACCTGCACGCCTTGATTAATCAACGTGCTGTGTTTTCTCCCCTACTTGAACCCAAGGCCAAGCCATATTTCACGGGAACAAATTGAGCAGGGTACTGACATAGGTCTGACCATAAAACCAAAGGTAATTAGGAACCACGGGGAAGACGTTCTATAAAAGACAGTGGGTCAGACACATTCAATATACCTTACGGAAGCTACACAGAGACAAACAGAACCGCTGGCTGCCTGCAGACTAAGCAGAGAGACCACAGGAATACGGCGGTTGAAAGAAGAGACGCAGTGCTTTTCCGTGGATCTATTATGAATTCACTGTGTTTCGAGTGTGCAAATTTTGACAAATAATACCTTCACATCAGGGCGGTAATTTGATTTCCTGTGAGGTAATTTAAACTAATTGACACAAGAATTGAGCGAGCGGCGCGCTGACGTTAAAGCTTCCTGGCGTACGATTCGCAGTGAGATGTTTTCAACGTGTCGTGATGGAGTGAATGCTTCACCACTTGTCCTGTGTCATGCCTGTCGGCTCAGATGAGGAAGTCCTCCCGTTTCATGCCATCCTGTTAGGATGAAGTTCTCTGACGTTTCTTGATATGTCTGTCTATTTTCTCACCTATTTGAAATCCCCCGAAACTGGCAATGGTGAGGAGCAACAAAAGAACACTGTAGAGAATCCATGCAGTTGCCAGAAATTTAAGCTTTAGTCGAGGGAGAGCAGCAGAGAGGCCAAGAAAAAAAAGAGGCCTATTAGTTAGACATTTTGCCTAAATGCCTTTGCTGCAGTACGCCACTGGTTAGAGGTCCCTTTTTTATTATTATACTACTCTTCTGGCTCTGTGGTTAATGTAGCTTGAACAGCAAATGGTCAGACATTTATTCTTCTGCACTCTCCTCATTACAGAAAGACGAAGAAAGATAGAGAGTGTGCTACAGTACTTATTTTCATTTTCAGACAAGTATTTTGATGTTTGCATGCACAGTGAGAAAGGAGCGAGGAAAAGGAGAGAGAGCTGCAGATTGCACTGTAAGCATTTCAGGCCACAAATGAAAAAAACAGCCACTGTTATTAAATCTATATTTAGATGTATGTATACAGCAGCCCGGGCCCTGTTGCATGGAGCTCACTTGCCATATTATTGCCTACAATTTAATCATCTCCAGATTTTGGAAATTGGGAAGTGTCAACATGAAAGAGAAAATAATAATAAAAACGGAACGAGGGGGGAAAAGAGAAAGGCCACAATTGCTCTTTCTATAAACAAAGGAGCCTTGAAATACTGTGAGACAGGTCTGTGAGAATTCGTGCCTTCTTCAGGACCGCAGTTCTCACACATGTCACTAAACACTACCTCCAGCCACTGCATCACTGCCTCTGGAGGCGGTTAAAGCGGTCACATTGGATTACATGCAGAGGTATGCATGTACGCAAATAAGAAAAGTTGGCAGTTTAATTTTTCAAAATTGTGCATTTGGTCAGCCTGTTATATCACCAGTCCAGGGTGGCATGAGAAGCTTCAGTGGCAGTCGAGCAGACCTTCCAGATGGCATCCACAGCATATGTGGCATGACCTTCTGCAGCATGGGTACATAGGGGCACTGAGTCACTGTGCAAACAGCAGGCAGGGTCCTCAGATGTGTGCGGACCCCCTGGGAACGACAGCAGAATGAGATGCCCATCACTCTGTGGCTCTGCAGATGCGCCTCACAACTGCCAAGCTTTCAGCTTCATTAGGCCTGGATCAGATACATACAGAGGAGAGCAGCCTGAGGCTATCACTGCAGCCTCCCTGCGATGCAAGCACACACACACTCACATACACACAGACATACATACAAGGACACGTACAGACAGTCTGATTTGGAATCATTTCTAAAAGGAGGCAATTCCATCAGTAGAAAGATGTGATGGGAAGGGATTTCTTTTTTCAGTTTGGTGTTTTGAATATGTGCAAGCAAGAGGAGATAAAACCCTTGTGACATGAAGGAGACGGTGAGCGTGTACGCGCACAGAATTTATATAAAGGACAAAGAGAGGAAATTTGTTTCAAGTTTGACCAAATTGTGATAGAAACCAGCGATACAGGGATGTCATTCATGCCTGTATCTTTGGGTAAGTGAAGTTTTTCTTTGTACATTTTTTTCCCAGTAAAACCAAAAGAGAAGCCTCAGAAGACGGTGACAAATAAACTGATACAACTGAGATCAAAAGGTCTTACTCCAAGTCATTATCCTCTCTGCTGTGAAGCTAGCTTGATTGATAAAGAGCAGCTTTCCCTCTTGGTGAAATAGGAATGTTTCCCTGTGAGCAGCTGGACTTTTATTCATCACCAGCGGAGACATTCCCCACCATGCAATATGTAATTAGTGTGTAATCCCCTGCCTTTTTAAAATGAGACCAAAAAATGATGATGCAGAACCAAAATGAGATATTAATTCAGAAACACTGCAGATAGGAATTTATTTTCTTTTTTTTCTTCCACTTTTTTCACTACCTCAATAAAGCACGGACGTGTAAGTTATTACAGAAGCTTTAATGTAGATATGGTTATTACAGCAATTTGTATGGGCAACCAGAGTTTCATTTCCGCTTCTGTCTGTCTGTTTCTCATTAAAATCTCAATCCCTATCTGTCAGTATTCTGTTTGTTTGGGATAACTTGTTCATAAAAGACATAAAGGAAGATAGTACATGAGGGAGTAGCAAGATACAAATATTGCACGTGTTTGTTGCCAAAAAAAAAAACAAGCACATTCTTATCAAGCCGAGTCTCCTGAATGTTGTCATGTGTGTCCAATCCCAAGCATTTGGCTCAACCATGTAAAATGTGTCCCAGGTGACCCCTCCCAGCTACCAGTATCTATCAATGTGCATTTCAGATTGAATATTTGAGTTAGATAGAATTTATGCCAATGAGTTCCCACTTTAGGCTGAAAGGGTTCGAGCAGTGACAAATGAAAAATGAGTGCAGAGAATAGAAGAGCATTGTCCAAATGTGATTAATATGAAGAATTGTATTTGACTAATTGTATTTGAATATTTGGCCAATCTATCAAAAAGTCAGCAACAATTTGTCTGAGCTGGAATTCTTCTCAGGAATTTGGCTCGACAGTCATCACTTTTAATATGAAAGACAAAATTTAACCAAATGGCCCCTAGCGCAGCATTCGCATTATTAAATTATCCAACACGCCGGCCCATTTCTAAGTGACAATCCCCCGTTATTTTCATCATTCATCAAAATTCCGCAAAGCTGCTTCTCTTAATTCTCCTTTGCAAACATCTAAAGAAAGCCGTTTTGTGCGACAAATTTCAAGTCGAGTAATTTCATACCTTTAATAAAAGCATAGCTTTCCAGTATTGATTTGTTGTTTGCATGTGCTGAAACATATTTGTCACCAGCAAAGATTCACATCGCACATTAGAAGGGAAAAGGTGCTCTCAGATTGCATTTTTGGCACCATGTCAGGAGTGTAATTGAGCATGTGTGTTTGTGTGGGTGTGTGTTTGAGTGCAAGTGTGTGTGTATGCGTGTGTATTAGTGGGTGTGGGTGTGTGTGTGTGTGTGTGGGGGGGGGGTTGAAGGGGTTTAAGAGAGTTGGGTCACCCTGTTGCCTGGTAACAAGCTTCAGATTGACAAAGGAAGAGCAATTTAGGACTACTTTCCCCAGAAATCAATACAACAGGCCTGATGTGATGATGTGAGATTAGCCAAGGGAGGAAAGCCAACATATTTGGCAGGGGTTACTTCATAACCAAGAGAAGAGGGTGTGGAGGAGATTGAATCTGAAACACTGAATATAAAGATATAAGGTTTGGGTACCTAGCTTCTGAAATCTCGCTAAAATGAGACTTCTCAAGTCCTCGTTTCCCTCAGGTAATGACAACTTTAGCAAAGTGAACACTCGTGGGGAGGGAAGAATCTGATTTTAGCTTTGTTGTTTAATGCCATCTGTCAGACTGTCGCTAATATTGCCCAGAGCGAGGGGATGTGGTGCAAGGCTGTAATATTGGAAAAGATTGGAGTAAGAAAGAAATGGAAGTTGAATAAAACTTTAGGGCAGCTGTAGACATGTAGACTCTCTTTATACATAAAACATGTTCCCCACCTCCCGGTGAAAGATCCAAAGTCACTGAAGTTGGAAAAATGTTGAGCTGAAAATTGAATACAGGATACATGCGTGTTCGTAAAATATGAAAAAGGTAGTGCTTGAGGATGACATGTTACAACATCCTCTAAATGAATTTTAAGAAAATAACTGAATTTATGATCACTCGAAGGCTGACAAACATTGACAAATTAATGACTTGTGTAAATGCCTGTTAGAGCGAACAACTGCCAATATATGGATTCAGCGTACATGGAGCAACATAAGCTTCCTTTTGGGCTTCCTGACAACCTGATAAATGCTTGAAAGTCCAATATTCACTCTCCTTTAAGCTCTGTTTTGGTCCCCACCAACTCTTCAGGTGAATACATGGCTCTTTAATTCCTAAATGCTCCTCTATGTTCACCAACTAGCTGCTGAATTTGTTTATCTGGTGTTTGATGCTGAGCAGGAAGTGTACAGCAGGTTTGACGGGGCATGTTATCCGCCTGTTGAGTGTGAAGAGACCTTCTGTTCATAAAAGGTTGTAGGCTGTGAAACACAAATCAGTCACTTCTTGAGTTCACACTCAATGTCCAAAACTATGTCTGTGCACTTAGATTTTATTCTCTCAGATGATGCACATTTTATATGCTTGTTCTGTTTATGTTTATATACTTAGAACATATTTTTCTAGTTATGTTTATCTCTATATATGTTTTGTACTGTAGTAACAATAAGCTATATCCCCTGAGGGATCAATAAAGTATTTCTGATTCTGATCACTGATTTTGATTCTGAGCTGCGAGATGCTGAAACACTAAAAAGAACTGATGAGCATTGCAGAGGTGGATGGTAACGCTCTCTGTGTTGTTCTTACAAACAACACTTTCAACATTACACCCACAATGTTAATATCAACATATAAATGAGTACAGATTTTTTTTAAAATAAATTAATAAATAGTTCAACAGTTAACTTAGACTGGAAGATTTTCAAGATTTGCAGCCAACAATAACTAATAAATATTCAGGCAGTGCAAGAAACAAAAGGTTTTGGGTTTTTTTTGCAAAAGTTTTGAGTGTACGCCTATCTACAGAGTCCACAAAACAGGATATCAGTTAATAATTTATGAGAGAATAGAGTAAGTCATGATAAGTAGTGTCTGGTTGGCCACCTCAGTAGTTGGCTCCACACAAGAGTCCATAAATTTCCAGTGGAAGCTGAGCAAAGTGCCTGTACAAAGACATTTAAGTTAGGTGAACCAGAAATTCTAAATTGCCCATAGGTGTGAATATGAGTGTGAATCTGTGAGAGACTTGTAACCAGTACATCTCCTCTAATTCTCTCTGGGAACAGCTCACAGAAGTAGTCTCGACAGAACATGCAGTTATAAATGGATGGATGACTCTGCATCCTTTTTTTTCCCCAAATCATCATGTACCCACGTCGTGCTTTGGGATATCTTTGCATGTAGGTACATTTCGCTGCATAACACAATCTTGTATTAAGCTTATGCTTACCGTTTTATGAATGAATGTATAGCCCTGTGAGATATCTGCTGATAAAAACCAACGGCTTCAATTCAGCGCTAACCGCACTGCTGTAATTTGTAGCAGGTCAGCAAGGGTGAGATTTGTTAACAGGCAAAGAACCAGGACCAGATACAACAGCATTAGAGTAGTATTGTCTGAAAAAGTTACAGAGGCATTTGTTAAATGGCTCTTATCGATTTATCCTCTTAAGACAAATATTTTTACTATGTGGCCCCTGACAAGTGGTAATTTTGAACCCTGATTACACTACATCTATCTGCTGCATATATGCGGTGGATTAGATTGGCCTGGAAGGTATAGAGAGAGAGAAAGAGGGCACACACCACAGTGACCAGAAAGGGAGAACAGATAAGAAAGCAGAGGGAAAGAAATAGATAGACACAGAAAGTCTAATCTGGATGAGTCGAAGAAAAGATGAAGGATTAGAGAGGGAAACATTCACACAGGCTTCTCTCCCACTATAGTTCGGTGTAACAAGACCCCGTAAGGTTAGACAGTGGGAGCTCTTGATGGGCAGGAATGTGGATCCTGAGAACACCAAGAGCAGATTGGTAGAGACTGAGAAAAGGGAAGAATGTATCAACTCTGAGGCCAGTGGGAACAGAGCGGTGGGAGAGGATCACCATGACCTGTGCTGACACCTCTGTCATCGCACGTCCTCAGTCTCAGGCCATGGAAAAAGGACTGCAACCGGGGGAGACTGGAGGAGAAGGGGGAGGAAAGAGGAGGAGGAGGAGAAGGAGGGAGGTGGAGGTGAATGAGGAGTGACTCTCTTTGGCACCAACAGCAGGAGGCAGAATGTGACCAGACTCCAGTGGAAAAGCACATTATGTGTACAGTCTACCTTGTAGGGAATCTAGCTGGAGCCCGGGGATGTGGGACAGAGGTTTTATTTAGCCACACAAGCATAATATTGTCTCTTGTTTGCTGTCAGAGTCAAAATCTAATTTGTTTTCTGAGTCCATTTATCTATACAGCACACAAAATAAGATGTGATCAGCTAATCATGAGCGGCACTTTCTATTTTTCTCAGATACATAGTCCGTTCTCGCATTAAATCCACAATCAATTCACTGATCAGCACCTACGATGAAGTCCAGCAGAAAGAGAGTCACCCTGGAGGAATGAACTCTATCGTCTTCCCTATACAATGATGAGGCAATGAGTCCTAATAAGCTCCCTCGCTCCTTGTCTGTCTCTCCCTCTCTCTAACATTGCCCGTCATTTACCAATGTCTGCATCATTAGTCTGCCTGGTCCGGCCCTCCTGTACTGATGTCTCTGTGTCAGGACCTGACGCATTACACCGCCGCTCAGGTGCCATAATTCACCTCAGTATGAGCAAGGGGTCAGTGGAGAGATGAGGCTTGCTGGCCATTAGCTACTCAGAGAAAGACAGTGAGGTTGTGTCGGGGTCAGCGAAGGTCACCGTTGTTAAGCAGAGTACTGCAGGAGGGATGGAAGGTGGGAAGCGGTGTTGGTATTAAAATGAAAGGAAGGAACAAGGAATAATAGTGTGAATAGATTCATTATGAGGTTTGAACTGGTCGTCTGGTAGGTTCAGAGGAGGTTGAGCTCAGTTGATTTTTGGTGCGCTGAGGAAATATTGGACTACTGTTAATGGAACCAGCAAACAAGGCAGAGATGAGACACTGCTTGGCTTAGTTGTGCTAATAGGCAGCACTCCAGTTGTAATTTACTTTATTTCGTCGAGATAATCTGTTCATTACCAATATTGCTTTCAGGGAGTCTTGGGTGGACATGCTAACAAGACGTAGAATTTACAGCCGTGCCAAGCAGCTCTGTGAGGCTGTACCAGTAATGAGCCATGTAATTTTGGCCCAGGTAGGCAATCACGGACCAGGACACGCACCAACTAAATGAGTATTTGTGCACTACATATGCAAAAAGAGCCTGTTAAATTCAAAATAGAACATCAATACCTAGCTTAAACAATGACTTCATAACAGTGACAATTTCTACATTTTGCAAGCGCATCAGTGAATTTGTTGATGAGATTTAAATCAACAAGCCCCACTAAGGTCATCATCAGTGATCACGTGCAATATTTCACAATAAACTCAGCAGTCATGTCATCAACAAACAGTTACAACCCGAACTGCACAAATGCAAATATAAACCCCTCATGTCTTCATCTCCAGTTTCAGTATGAAAAAGACTTCTTCAACAGTTTTGTTGCCCCTGGAAATGTCTGCTCAAGGCTGTTCAAGCAGCAGAGCCAATACTTCAAGAGACGATTTATCCTTGACCATGTGTGAATTACATAATCCAATGTCGTCAGCTTTTAGCCAGACAAAATCAAAGTACTTCCCATACTTAGTGAGGGTACACCATATCATTTTGGATTCTGCTTGATGTGCTGGAATATATTGTGGATGATACCAAGTGAGATGCTAAATTAGCATCTTTGCTGGCCATCAGGTGCAACAGTACAAAGAAATTGCCTTGGTTTCAAACACTTGCACTGTCTTACACTTTGCTTCCAGGGAGAGCTAGTTCCTGTCTACAAAGGAAACATACATTTTCTTTATATTCTCATAATGGCTGCTGCACTCAGCCTCCAACGATCATCCAAAGCAAGGTCCATTCTGTTCAAATGTTTTCAGAACAGCCTGAAAGTAGAATAGAGATTGTACAACTGGCTATCACTCAGGGCAAGTTGTTCGCGTCCCTACATTAGTTCAGACTTTGTTGGCAATGCCAGTGAACAGATAACACTGAAACAGATAAGCCTGTTCAGTGTAGCACATCCACAAAGACATTCCTTCCTTTTGTACCAATTAGCCAATTTTCTGTCCCTTCCTTTGTGAGAGATCATTCAGACCAAGCAATGGTATCTTTTCAATTATTAGTTGGTGTTTTTCTTCAAGTGAAACCTGCAAAAAATAGTTTACAGCTGCAATATGGGTGTCATCCTGTGAGCCAGGTCGATCACACCAGACATACAATGGAGCGAGAAGGTACAGGATCATCAATCCACAAAGCCCTGTAAGAGCAAAAGTGCAGAATTAGTGTAGTAAAGTACCACTTAAAGATAGGATAGTGTTCTGCCTTATTACATAAATACTAAACAATAGATTGCCCAGAAGATGTTAAGTCATTTTTACTGGGCTGTACCAATTGGTGCCACATGAGTGTACACAAGATCAAAAAATTAACTTAACATTAAGTGAAAGACTTTGCTCATATTCAACCCTGTCTTCACATATTACGTCAGCCTTAATCATGTTTCTAACATATGAACTACTGATCAAAGCCGGCCATTTTCCTAAACCTATCCATATAGTTTTTGTATCTAAACCCAACCTGAAACCAAGGTAAAACTAAAAGTAAGTTACAACAGAAAATGAATGTTAGCGCTGAGACACTGGTCTTCTGGATGAAGGTCCAGTTGTTGATTTATGGCATCCTCATCCCCTCCTGAATCCATACTCAGGATTTCCCAATATGTGATAGGTCAGGTTTATGTGAAAACAAAATTCTGTTTCTTTCAAAAATGTAACTGAGAATGCAGTTCAGTTTTATAAAAATGTATTTTTTTGAGACTGGCTTGTCATTATTTGCTGATTGCAATGAGCTGGAAGCACCTACTGTGCCTGTTGTACTTGGTAGAGCAAAACTTTGAAACAAATGCCAATGGTAGCATGACTACATGCTCACAATGGCAGTACAGACAGAGAGGTGATACATTGCAGGAAATACCCAAACCATTGACCCCTACAATAAACGGTCTCTTGCAAGATGGCAATGCCTCCATAGGGGGCATGAGGAAAAAGAGTATGAAATGGTGTGAAGACCTAAAGGAGATTTTGGACATAGTAGAAAGTCTTCTCCACACTATCAAAACGCTAACTGAGGAAACATCTTTTGGAACAGTGATGTTTCATCCAGTTGAGGTCTAATGGCTTGTAGAACCAATGCAAAGGCAAAGCAAATGGTGCTATCTCACCAAGACCCATTATGTTGGATTTTCCTTTAATTTCCCAACTATCTGTGCTCAATATACTTAAATGCATTGGTCTTGACTAGTTTCTTAATGGACATAAAAGGGTTGCATGCACAGTTTTGTATGCATGTCATTTTTTTAATTATACCAAATCATCATACACAAGTCCCACGACTTTCACCATTGTGAAGCTCCAGGGATCATCAAAATTGCCAGCTTGTAGTGAGAGAGGCTTGGTCTCGTGTTTGCAGCATGTAGAGCAATTTTGCATATGAAGAGTGTAGTTGTTTTGAGCACTTTAGGGATGTGTTGCCTGCAATATCACATAATTATGTGCTGACATGTGAGCCACTGACTAAAATGAGGCTTGTGAGATATGCAATTAAAAAGTAAAACATATAAACAATACTATGTAGGAAATAGTCTTTGCAGTCTCTAAGTCAGTTGTGGAGTCGCATAGTTCCGTGAGGTCTGTGGAGGCAATGAGGAGCAGGACAGGTGCTATACTTGTGTAAAAACCAGACACACTCTGAATTTTGTATTCGTCTTTCAGAGTCTGGCTTGTAAGACGGAGCAGAGCTGTACATCTGTCACTGAATCTGGGAAAATCGCTCATGTAAGACTTGTGATGCACATATGCTGGATTCATTGAGATAAATAACATAGAACATTCAATCTTTCTGTGCTCTGTCTACTGTCAATTTTCCAAAAACAAATGGCGTCATTCACTAGTTGCTGACTGGAAATTTTTTATCTATTTTGATACAGCAGATCTGGCATGTTAGGGGAAAAAAACCATCCATTGAAGAATCGAGTGACTCAGTCTTGGCTGGCAATTGCTGCGACTCAAATATCTGTTAACAGACTGCTTCCTGGCAGAGTTACATCAGCTCTGGCACCAGCCAGGCACACAGAGAGAGACATTAGTCAGCACTATTCCCTCTCCAGCTACAGCTACTGCAGTGCATCCGGCGGGAGGGTTCACAGATCGGCTGATAACTCATAGTTACTGTCATTTATTGTAATCTGGGTCACTTATAAAATCATATTGGAGGTTAAGGCAGGCATATTATCTATTGTCGAGTTTGGATACAGAGCACAGGCTGCTCTGTTTTTTGTCAAGGCAGTGGCTTTAATAGCAGGCTATGTGTGGGTGTATGTTCAATGTGAGACACTGTTTTATCTGCACCACTGCATACATGCCTGTGCTTGTATACATTTGCGTTTACAAACCCCATGCATGCAAACATAGAATGTCATTCCTGTAACATGGCAGTGGTACAGACACCCACTCTTTTGCAGGCAGGCCCATTTCTTTGATAGAGCCCATTATTCTATGGCAAATTGCTTAATGCCAGCATTGAAGGCGAGGTGACAAGGAGAATGCAAGGAATGAATCCTCTGCTTGTAATCTGAGGCTGGATGTGTCACGCTCTGGAGTTTTATCACCGACGCAGCATGGGATGAATTCCACCATTTTCTCTCCACAGGGCCATGACAGAGCTCTTCTTTCTAGCGGGCCCCGAGGGGGAGGAAGAAGGAAAGGGAACCCAGAGAAGAGAGCACAAAGAGAGAGGAATGGATTGACTAGGAGCTGTTGATAAACTTTCAGAATAGTTCTCTGTTGGACGTAGCTCAGCGGCCCCACCGTGAAAGAAGGAAGAAAAAGGAGGAAGAAAAAGGAGCAGACTGAGAGGGGGATTGAAGGGTTTCCTTTGCCTAATCAGAAGCAGCTGAGTGAAGGGCGGCAGTTCGGGAACAAGTGCTGTTTCACTCTTTGGGCTGTGTTTTGAATTATTTTTAAAACCTACATGGACACAGCAAATGCAGATACATAGCTCCACACAGCTCAGAGCTTCTTGCTGGCATAAACCTAACATCTGTGCATTAGTGCATGCTACAACATTATGCAGCATTTTACAGTTACGCAGGTAATAATTTTCACTTGGACACCGAGTCACCTGTCATAACTGTATTCCCTCAAATAAGTCATCAAAAATGCTGCCTTCAATCAAACACAAATCGGTGTTCTGATCCTTCACAAAAAACCTGACAGGCTCTAATAACTCAACTTCACAAAGTAATGCTTAAATAATTACTTATCCTAATTATGATGGTTGAGGAGTGTTATGCATTCTTTTTCGATAGCAATTCTCTAATTAGCATATTTTCATTATCTTGGCAAATGAATAATTTAGAGAGTCTGTAATAGACATGAATTATTAGACTATAGTACAGTGATGGATTTAAAGGGGCACCACACTCAATTTGTGTCTCAATCCCTCCCAGGGTGACATGAATAATTTGCACAAAAGCAGCCCTCCTGTGAGTCTTTCGGAGTATATAAAAGTTAATATTGCCTCAATGAACGACCAGCATCTTGATAAAAATGTCTGTTAAATTCTGTTAAATTCTCTTTAGCTTTTTTTTATTTTATTACCACAGGTTGGCTAGTTTCACTTCTGTCCTTTTATTCACACCACTATCTAAAGGTTGGAGGAGACCAAAAACACTAGGGGACATAATAAAAACTGAATTATAGCTCACACACGCAGTGCAGGTAGCTGTCGAACAATCCACTTCCTACGTGATTTGTATGCTTTATGAATCTCATAAACTTACGCATCTTTGTCCTTCTTTGCAGGTTGGACTGAATCAAAAAAAAAAAGTGCAATTCTTTCCCCTTTCTCTTGTCCCTCCAGGTGTCACTTCAGACCTCACTTTCACTCTCCAACTCCCACTTTCTCTGCCATTTCTCCCCGGTCCAGTTCTAAACAGACGCTGTCAGTGTAAGATGAAAATAAAATGATTTATGCTGTCCCCCTCCCCACTTGTTCAAAGTAATGAGATTCCATATTTCAACTGGCTTGACAGATGGATTGGAAATTAAAAACCTTAGATAAGTAATGCCTTTTTGATGCTGGACTGTGAATAACTCACACGGGCTGATTGATTTCAAAACTCTTGTGACAAAGTGCACAAGCTGTACAGGGGACAAAATGCCCATACCACTATATGTCACACATTAGTTAATGTGGAGGGTCTGTCTCAGAGAATTCACTTTCCAGGAAGCCTTATTTTCATTCATTGCAGTACATTAGAATTCAGTATTTACAGGAGTGATTGTTGCCAAACCAAGAAAAAAAGTAATGCATTATGCAAGAGTAGGCGTTTCACCTTGAAAATGACAGTAGTTCGAATTCTAAGGTAGGCACCGTTTTTTCCATCTTAAGTGTGCATTCAGTTGAATTTCAGAGCTTTTGCTTCAGTGTGGCAGCTCTATACAGTACAAATAAAGTGCAACACATTAGAAACCTTTTCCTGATGTAAATATCCAGGAGACATTTTGCCAAAACTTGAACTTTCCTTTGCAAGTACCTTTCTTTTCTTCAATCTCTGCTGCAGTAGCTTAAGGGAAATCAATAGGAGATGATGGCTTCAAATCATCCATTTTAAATTTACTTCAAGAGTTTTCTTCATGCAAGGAGTAAAAGCCCCTATCATTTCATGCATTTAGTGTGCATTACCCATCTGAGCTATGCACATTATATCACTTCTGCATATGACCTTTGCGAATTCCGTTCCTGCTCTCCACATAAGCCGGCGCTACGACGCTTTCATTACGTCGGCACCTGCAGTCAATTTGTGAGAACAGACAGCTGTCTATTGCTCTGGAGGAGACGGAGTGAAAATATCGAACCGGCTCATTCCACGAAGAGACAACAGCAACCAACATAACAGTGATTCATCAAAAAAAGTGCTTGATGAGCAGAGTCCTCACTCCACTTTCAATGTTTCATCGAACATTTCAGCAGCAAAAGGTATTGCCCCCGTATGAAACACAGGTGTACGGCTATCTGAATGAATGGTATTAAGAGTAATCCGTGCTGTCACCTGCTGCTGAAAGACAGAATTTTAAAATATGTGGCCAAGTGATTGATTATGCCAAAGTTTTTTCTTGAGGTCATATTGATTGGGTTGTAAAAGCTAAACTCCTATTTTTACTATCTGACCAAACTGACACAACCCCACAGAGACATACAGTATGGCATATAGAAACCCACAGAAAATGCATGGGTTGCTTTTTTTTAAAGATGGATCCCTGTGTGTTGCATATATAAAGCTTTGTGTTATCTTGAAAATCTGGGTTGCAGGTTGGAGAATCACTTCACATTAATGAACTGAAATTCAGCCACTTATAACTTTATGTTTCCCCACTTCATTTTCCTATTTGAAAGAAATGGGAAGCTGAAAAAAAAACCAGTTAGTGGTTATGACTGATGTTAGAGCAGTGAGCCTCATTAGGACCACAGGTGTGTAATACCTTCACCCTCCCCTGTTGTTCCCCCCTGATGTTTCCTGGCTTATTTTCTGTTGTAAGGGAAGCATGTCGCTACTACTGAGAGAGCTAAGACTGCTCTTGGTTAAACACAACTCCAAAATTCAGCAACTCCCTGAAAAAATAAAGCACACACAAAAAAGAAAGGGACGACAAGACCACGCAAGTTCTGTATTTGTTTCCCCATAAATGAGACAGTTGCAGAGATAATCCATCACGCAAACAAATACGTACAAATGAATAAATAGAGACAGATTCCAGGAGCTGCCTGCGATGCCTCTCTCTTCCTCGTGTCTCTGAGAAACAGTGGGCGCTCTCATTAGGCACAGGGACGACATCTAGTGATTCATTACCCGCTCCACGCAAAACCCTGCTATTAAAACTCTAAAAGCCATTAGAGAAATCCATAATGAACCCCAGTAGCAGCAGGTGCACGTGGGGGGCTGGCTCTCGGAGATGACACAAACAGCACTGCTACATGACAGTTTGGGACTCTGTTGCCCATTAGCAACACCACCACGGCCATCACTACCATTCTGCTGTAGTTAATGCTGGGCGGTTTTTAGCAGCGCGCCGGCTGGTATTTTCGAGGCAAGTTTTTCGCCCCAACCCCCTCCGTTTGACATGCAGCGCGAGTCAGTAAAGCACTGGTTGTTGGCGTGGCATGGAGGTGTTAGTCAAACGTGGTGTGACAGTATTGACTGTGGCCTGTTTACTGAAAGGAGTTCAGAACAGGATCAGCTAAACATACATTATGGTAGATCGATACTGGCTGAAGAACCGAGCAATGGGTTTGATATTAGTCTGGCTTCACTACCAGCCGGCGCTTGGCCACTTAAGACTTCCCTTCTTGCAGCTTTTTCGCCGCCACACAGGCCAATAACTGCTGGAGGGGAGCTATTCTTCTGCAGCACCACAGATTGATCTGGTGTGAATCTGGTCTGAGGCTAAATAGGCAAACATCTCGAGACCAGTCGTTAAAAAAATAAAAATTCAGCAAATGTAAAACAGAGAGCAGAGGGAAGAGAGAGAGAGAGAGAGAAAATGTGTATTTGGTCTCCTGGGTCTTGGCTCCCCATCATTATAACCTTAGTCATACTTCATACTTCCTTCCCTTTTATCTTTGACACACTCCATCTGTTTCCCATTATGTGAAACCCCAATACAAATACAGTACCAGACCTGTGTAGAGCACAGAGCACTATACAGAGCTGCAGTGGGTGTTACTTCTAAAGCATACTTCTAAAAATACATTCTTTCAGAAGGTTCCAAGCTTAAACTGCATTTCAAAGAAAGTACCGAAGATTACAAGACAAATCAATGGAAATCAGAAATCCAGTGGTGGTTTGGAATCACAGCAAAGGTGCATTCAGTTCATGCAATACATACCTCCATGAAATCCACATTCACACTGAATGACAGGCAGACACCACAGGTAACTCCCCAGACCACAACCACACTATGTCAGAACACAGTGGTCATATTGACCTCGTGGGAGAGCAGGGTTCAAGACCAACTGACCCCTAAATTCCCCATCAAACACAAAAGCAAAGCAAGTGTGTTCATGCAGGGGTCACAGTTTATGCTGAATACCGCCCTGGCTTTAGCCCACTCAACCTGCAAGGTGTGTGGGTGGATGGAGGGCTGATCCGTGGGGAGAGGGACCTCGAAATGAAGTATATCCTGGGCGGCTGTGATTGCCCCACCACAGTGTACCTCATCCCTTCTTCCAGGGTATGCAACCATGAAGTCAATCAGCACGACACTGGGACATCAATCACTCAAACTCCCTTTGGGGTGACCTGCTTGCTACTGGAAAGCATACAGAGTGGGGGTGGGGGGGCAGTGTATATTCCAGAAAAGGGCAATGGGCATGGGGTTGGTTTGTTCCAGCCCATTTCTACCGTATAAGCTGCCACAATGCGAGTTATCTAGGCGTTGCATTTATCATTTGAGTGGACTTTTTAATCTCATAGCTCCTCATATTGTATTCTTGATTAAAATGATACATTCTGTCAAGATCCTCGTATCTTCCAATTTCACATTGTGTCAAAGGAGAGAAAATCAGCTTTTTCCCTTTCGATCTTGCATACAGTTTTGCATCCACCCCCCTCCAAACAAATCTTCTGCTCCAAAGGGCCCTGGCCCCATTAATAATTCCCTCTTTAATCTCCCCCTTCCATCTGATCAGGTCTTTTCTTCACAGCCCCTCTCCATTTCTCACCTGCCCAGAAACTCCATCAACACCTCCTCCTCTCCCTCTGTGCAGGGTTCACCGCTTTTGATGTCCCGTTGTTAGCTTAAAATGAGTTTTAACAACTGTATAATCTGAAATAACATTGCCTTAGCCAATTCCTGGAAGGATAGGAAGAAAATAAGAGGAGACGAAGGAGAAGAAAGAGCATGTTCCGAGCTAATGCATGT
Source organism: Acanthochromis polyacanthus (assembly GCF_021347895.1). Taxonomy (NCBI): domain Eukaryota; kingdom Metazoa; phylum Chordata; class Actinopteri; family Pomacentridae; genus Acanthochromis; species Acanthochromis polyacanthus. The sequence continues at coordinate 20,859,055 of NC_067113.1, forward strand.
TCCCTGGATGTGTAATGTAATAATTTTTGTGAAAAGGAGCAGAGGAGTATAGAGGGGGAGAAGGAAAAAAAAAGATGAAATGGATGGATGGGTAGGGGAACAGATGAAGAGAGGGCAGGGTGAGAGGCAGCGAGTAAAAGAGTGAGAATGGGAAGGGGGGAAAGCAGATGGAGCCAGGAAGAGGTTGGGCTGATTCAATCTATTGGCAGACCCCGTGGTTGCTCTTCTCCGACCACTCTGACAGGCTAAAGGGCTTTGGCATACTGATCAAAATTATAATCTCATACCCTTCTCACATCTCATTGGCAGATGGCACGCATGTGGCCGCTCTCCTGAGTTCCTCCTGCCAACGATGCCATTGAATATGTGATAATAGCCAATGATCTATTGAAGGAAAGTGCTTGAATTGGTCTGACTTTGAGGTCGTGGTACAACTTTATTACTTGCAGTGTCTTTGTAGTATGAAAGAACCAACTTTAAATTATTCTATGTATGAATTGTTGATGTACTCGGAGCTTAAATGTATCTCTGTGAGCTTGCATGCTTGGCTGGAAGCTCCTCAGATGTTTAATTCATAATCATTATGCAACTCAGCGCTGGAATAGCCTTTGCTCGACCTCAGCAATCTTTGAGGATTTCATTATTAGAGATAGCAATCTCCAATACTGCAGAGGAAAAAAGGACCACACTCTAATTCACTCTACCATGACTCATCATTACACTCTAGAGCCTCAGCAAGTAGCTGCACCACCTCCTTACTGTCCTCATCAGTACTAATTCCCATTTCCTTCTTCCCCTTTACCTAGCATTAAGTAGCCGCCTCTCCTCCCTCTCTCCATGCAAAGCCTTGGTATTGGATGTCACTAACAGCACTTACTGGTCCTGCAATACAGCAAAGAAGCCCGAGCAGCCTGGCTGCCAGTCCCTGGTGTGGTCAGAGTAGGAGGCCAATTGTGGCCAAGCCATTGATCGTGAGGAGTAATGGATCTGGCTTAGGCTGATAATGCATGATGTAATTGTCAGAGGAGTTTAATTATATGCTTATTACATGAAGCAATGAGTATTCACGCTCCCTCCCCATTTACTGCACACTCTATGTGAAGGCCATATGGAAAAAAGGGAGAGAGAGAGAAAAAAAAAATCACACGTGTAATTTGTGAAAGATTTAAGGTCTGCATGTACGCTTTCCATTTCAGTCATTGAACATACATCAAATCTACAAGTAACAATAACAATAATAATGACAACAACAACAACTATAATACTATTACTACCACTAACAACAACAACAGCAATCATACTGATAATAACAACATTAATAATAGTAATAATTATAATGGTCAGAGTGTTGCATAATTGCTATTTTGAGATTCCAGATTCCATATATATAGGTACAAGTTCACAGACTGACATTGAGGGGAATGTTAGGGTCCCAGTTAATCTCCAGTTTCTATCGTGGCATGCAGCCCTTCTATCCCTCCATCCCCTCATCCCTCCAGGCCACGCTGAACCGTAATTGCGGTCTCATCGCATGTCTGAGTGCATACGCTACACTGAGCAATGCTTTTCAATTACCTGCGCCGGAGCCCTAGACGAAAATACATAGCACATATTTGAGGCAAAATGCTTAGGTCAGACGCACACAGAAATAAAATATACCTTATGTCATTTAATTTGACAGTTGTCCTTTCCCAGCTATTGAATAGAGGTCGTCACGTGTGCAGCTGTCGCAGTGCAGCTGTGTACGCTGCATGTGGATGTGTGCATTCAATGCAGATGTGTTTATGAATCGGGCCATTCACACAGGGATTTAGCTTTGAATCCAGACACAATATCCCAGCTACATTATTCACCTCAGCAGGATAAAAAAAACAACATTGCTCTTATCACCTCATCATCACCTGTGTGAGAAAACCACAGGGTTTAGGTCTCTGCATCCTCCAAGTGACGACTGCTGCCTTATCAAAAATCTGAATGTTTTCAACTTTCTAACCCCGTCAGTGCACATTATTACTGATACAGAAAACACAGAGGAACTGAATGCTATTAGTTGTGAATCGATGACATCACTTTAGAGGCTACTAAAGCCCTTTTCGGACATAAGATACATAAATTTGCTGGTTTCATCACTCTGTAGAAGCGATTGCTTTCTGTCATTCACATGTTCCTCATGGCTTCATTCAGATATACCTACTACAGTGATAGAGAGCCACGGAATATTTATCATTCACGCAACATTGGATGCTTCATAAAGCAATGTGTAATGAATTATAATGCAGAAACAAACAAAAGGTGTTAGCTCAGCTGGTTGAACGGGCAGCCCATGAACAGGGGCTATAGCCCGAGCAGCGGCCTGGGTTCAATTCCAGCTCATGTTTGACCTTTGCTACAGGTCTTCCCCTATTCTTCTCCCTACGCTGCAAAAACTCAAAATCTTCCCAAGTCTATTTGTCTTATTTTATGTCAAAAGGCCTCATCTCACTCGATTTAAGATAAATTCACTTAACAAGTGACATTTCAGCAAGATGGAGCGACTTGTTCTAAGACAACACATCTTAAATATCTTGTTAAGTCAAACAATCTTGAAATTATCTTGTTTTGAGTTGAATTTTACAATAAAACTCAAAAATATGTTCAATACATCTCAAATTAGGAGGTTACAAGGAAGCAAAAATTGATTTTTGAGTGAAAAACTGCTATTTTTTAAGCATGTCTGGCTTATTTTTAGACACCTAAGCTAGCCAATTTTAAGATCTCAATATTCTAAATATCATCTTATTTCAAGAAATCTTACCAAGTCATTTTTCACATGTTCTAATGGCAGATTTTTCACTTATTTCAAGGTAAAAGTTCCTTGAAATAAGCTTTTTTTTTTTTCTTGTTTTGAGAGGGGCATTTTTTCTAGTGTACTTTACTCCCTGCCTCTCTCCACTAATCTGTCAAAGAAAAGGTCATAAAATAAAAATAAAAAAGGCTAAATTGCTTAAACTAGGCAAAACTTATCAAACTGCCCACATAACTAACAGCCTAGTTTATTTATGATTTCCAAATCACGGAAAATCCTGTCCATTTGAGACAACAATCTAGCTACAACTTTACTAACAGTGAAATAAAAACATGCTGACAGCTGTAACGGAGCTAGGATTCAACCTGTTGTGATTTGGACTCTTTGTTTGTGATGTTTTTGGCTCGATATTGGTGTTCAAATGTGGAAAAATTCTTGTTTGTTCCTGCCTATCTGTTAACGTAACAGCATGCAGTTCAGACCATGTTAAACATAATGCAAAAATTGCACTGCGTCTGATCTAGTAAGATTGTCAGACTTGTATGCAAAAAGTGACAAGATAAAAGGTCAGAATAACAGAAAGATGTGCCTGTCTGGGTAACTCAAAAGGTGCTAACTAGCTTGCCAGACAGAAATAAATTAAAAACTAAATATTTCAGACAAATTCATAGCAGGAAGGAGAAAAATATCCAAGAACATGTGACAACCCTCTAAGTGAATGAGGAATAAAATATGACAACAGCAGAACTCAAAGCACAACAATCATTTTCCAAAGTGTTGGGCTAATTGTGCAACATGCGAGCTCAACAGAAAATCCCCATAGGCCACATTTAGAAAAACCCTCATTGGACAACAGCTTACTTCACCGTTTATGGCCTCATCTGAATCTCCCCCTGATGATTCATAAAGTGTGAGACAGAAATGTGTCAGCACTGCACTAAGTCATGCCCAGCAATGCCCAGGCCGGTGTTACCTGGGGTTCAGATTGCTGAAAAAAATCCCATTAATCAGGGTTTTTTTTGAAGGGGGGCAATGAAGAAGGGAATGAGAGGGAGGACAAGCAGGGGAGGGGCTGGAAATCTCCTGGTGTCCGCCCATGTCGGAGGCTGCATTAATGAGCTTCAAGTAGGGAACAGAGGCTGAGGTCGGGTCTGTAATGGTGTCCGCCTGGAATAGATGAGGTTGTGTGTGTGTGTGTGTGTGTGTGTGTGTGTGTGTGTGTGTGTGTGTGTGTGTGTGTGTGTGTGTGTGTGTGTGTGTGTGTGTGTGTGTGTGTGTGTGTGTGTGTGTGTGTGTGTGTGTGTGTTAGTGAGAAGAAAAGGGAGAGAGAGAGTTGGAACACATGGGGTTGTTTGTAAGGGGTGAAACAGGACACCTCTGATCACTCCCTCTGACTGCTACAGTTCGCTCAATGCATCTGCTTCCATACACAACATCCAGCTGGGTTGGCTTTGCTGTTTGTGAATTTGGCAGATACCCAGCTATGCATTTTCTGTGTTTCGGATATGGAGTCACCGGGGCTCTGATGAAAATACACATCCGCCTGATTGCACATACAAACTTTGGAAAACAGAGATAGACAGCACACTGAGTCATATGAACCGAAACATAACATCTAGTCGCCTTGTGAACATTAGTTTGGAGGTTACACTCTAGCCCTATTTGCAGCATTTAGCAATTAGGTGGAAATGCTCAGATCAAATATGGAACAACAAACACTAGCAGTTATCTTTTTATAATCTCATGTATGGAAATGAGTGTTTGATTTTCTCCTCATGCAAATGAGATTTTCAATTAACTAAAAAAAAAAATCTAGGGCTTGGCAGAGCGTTGCACGCTTGTCTATTGTGTCCTCCCCACACAGAAATAAATTATGAATACCTAAATAGCATTTCACATTTGAGATAATTATAGTGCTGGAAGAGAGAGAGAGAGGGAGAGAAAGAGAGCATCTTTTAACATGCAAATAAAATACACCACTTTGTTTTCTCTTGCAAAGATCAATCATAATTGGGCAGGTACACACACTCACAAGGGTAATTTGATGACCCATTTTATTTTTGGATCACGCACCCCAAATCTCTGTGCTCCTCTCCCATGTGTACTGCTCTGTGTGCTCTGCATTCACTGACTTCAGTAAAAGAATAAAAAGTCTGATTATCAAAGGCTCTCTGTGCTGACAGCACAGCACTGCACATTTCATTTTATTTTCCTGCTCTCTACTTCAATAAGATATCCCCAAGTTTTTTTTTCTCTCTCTCTCCGTCTTATTTTAAATAGAATAGTGTGTAGATTCACATTCCAGTTTGTCTAGTTCTATTTGGAGGTCTATACGCTTTTCACATGGCAGAATTGTAATTGAATGGAGTTGCACTCTGATCTCTAGTCATTCTGAAATCCTTATCACAGTGTCTGAGTTCAAAAGATAAGAGGTTAGGCTGAGGAGCAGCTCCTTATGCACTGCTAATGAATGTTGCGACTGTTGAATGAGGCACCAGACAGGTCATTAACAATGAGTTGTCTACACACCCGGAGAACAAATGTACAGTGCATTATATAAATACACAAAGAACACTCTCACATGAGGTCTCGCTCACCACCAACCCGGTAAGACGCACATACAGTACACGTTCCATGATTGTCAAGCCAATTAGGCCGTACAGAGTTTGACATAAACATATAGAGGCTTTGCTTTGTCCTCCCTCAGGGCTGGTGGGTTGTCAGTTTGGTCCGGCCTCGTGCAAGTTGCCTCCCTTGCCTTCTACACACTCCCTGTGGGCTTTGTGAGCATTACAGAGTTGCTCTCTCTAATGCAATCTTGAGGTCAACACTTTGAAAAAGACAAATACGGGAGGAGGTCATTCAAAGTCATGTGTGGGAAGAGATTCGAGCCACTACAATGACCAAAAGATCGCAAGCAGGTCACGGCTGAAACATACAATATGTCACTTCAGCGTACAGTGTTTGCCTGTCAACACGTTTTCACACACTCGCGCACACATCTTGTACATGGCAGGAAAGTTTACGATTTATGCGTCTCTGCGGTTTTAAAAGTGCTAAAAGCAAAATCACTTGACGGAACAAGTGCTGAAGTCAGACTCAGTGATGTAGCACTAGTGCAGTTGTTCACTGACCACTTCAGTAGGTCAAACACTTAGAGATATGAGTGTATGTGTGTATACACCGCGTACTGCAAAACAAGGGTGGTGAGATTGATGTGAACACCTTTGAGAGCTGCTGGATGTGTTTACCAGTGGATTTCCACTGTACCAGGGGCTAATTCTGCAGGCCTTTACACACTCACAAGTATCAATCTTCTCTGACCTGGCCTATAGCTGTGTCCTCCCAGAGGAGTAACTCTCTCCTTCTTCCTTCCTCTCTTTCCAAATCACTCCCTCTCCTTCCCCTTATCCTTTCCTCTCACTGCCCCCTTTATTTCCCCTCCTTCTCCATTTTCTCATTTCCTCTGACTCGCTCTCCTCTCTCGTCCCACCCTCCCTCCATCTCTCTTCCTCTATCTGACCTCATCCCTCCACTAAATCTCTCTGCTGTCAAGTGAAGCACCAGGAACGCGGAAGTTGTGAACTTGTGAGGAGTGAGATCAATAAAGCAAGGACAGGCTGAACGATCCACCTAGAGACAATGCGTTTTGTGCAGAGGATGGGCACCGCGGGCCATAAATCCTGCCATCCGGACCGTCTGCTGGGCAAAGAGCGCCGGTCGTCATCATCGTCCTCGTCATGTGGAGGGAGCAGAGGAGTCACTGTAAACAGTTACGTCAGTCGTCCCATCACTGCCGGCGGAACAGATAAATCCATATTAGCAGGGGTTGATGAAAGAGACTTTGAGGCATGTTCATAACCAAGTCGCGTCAATGAAATATGAGGGGGCTGTGTCATATATGTCATGACAACATACTGTGGATGGGTTTTCATATGAGGGAGGCACATATACTGGCTGGGATGAGCTTACCATAAGCTGCTGATGATAAGTGTGATTGGCGACTGAGCCGAAGCGTAATCGTCAACCTCCGAGAACTTGAACACATCTTTGACCTTTAATATGACTCTCTGTAATGATCCATGTTATTGTAGATGCATGCTGATCTACCGACAGATGACAGATATGTAAATCAAAACTACAATATACACAAATACACACACACACATTGACTTTAATGTGGCTTAAAAAAAAATTCAATAACACTAACCGGGGTAACTTTGTTTTTTTGGAAGAGGAGGGAATGTGTGTGTTTAATGGGCATGTGTGAGTTAAGGGAACCCACACAAAATATTTTGTTTATATTCCATACATAAATAGTAGGCTGTTTGGTCCCGTCCCAGCAGTCTTCATATTTCCTGGTGACATTATCAGCTGTCTCCATCGTGTGCAGAGCGGGAAATAAATTGCATTTTTGCCGGTGGTTCTGTGGCTGCAGACGGCAGGAGGAGCATTATAATATAAAACATGAATAAACAAAATCACTCATGAGCAAATGTGCAGGAGCATGGGGAGGTAATCTCCTTTAGGCATGGTCCTTGAAATTAACTCAAAGAATCTGCACATGAAACGTGTTAAGAAGATTAATCAAATATTTCTCCTCCCCTCCACACCCCTCCACTACCCCCAAACTCCCGCTTCCATTCAAAGTTTATTTTTTTTCTCTTTTTCCCTTCTCTCCCCCCCTTCTCTTTTTTTTATATTCAAACATTATGGTAATTACTTATTATTTTGCTTACTTGAGGAAGATTGCTTGGCCACAGGTGAATCGGAGTGAGGCAAAGGATAACGCTATATGTGTGAAATTGTCATATCATCTATTTTCTAATGTGGCTTAGGCCGGGCATGAGTGTGCCAAATGTGTGAGATGTGCATGGTGGAGAAAGCGCTGCATAGTGTGCACAGGGGCAGTGGGCTTGAATAAGCCAGAGAGTAAAGTGAACTAGGCAGATAATACTTTTAAACTTTGAAAACTGTAATTGGAAAACTTGAAAAAGCACACAGAAGAGAGGGCAAGCAGTGGGTCAAAGAATATTGGTTGACTTTCACCACAGACGTTCAGGACTCTGTATTAGAAGGATCCTGTTGATGTACAGCAAAGGGAATAAGCCTTTTTTCTCTCTGTGTCTTAGCCCTTTCAGTTCTCAGAAAGTACAGTATACTGTTGCTGCATATATTTCTATACACCTAAGTGGAAAAAAAAAGTGAATTTGAATCGCAAAGCAGAATTCTTGTGTCATCCCCTGAACCAACCGTACTGGGTATAGCCTCATGCATCTGCGTCCCAGTGGTGAAATTTGCTGGATAAACATCATTCTCCCTATCTTGCTCCTGCTCGCTGTCGTACATCAATTACAGGACACGGAGCGAGCTTTGTTGAGCACTACAGTTAAAGAATACAGGATCAGATGCCCCTTATGTCCTTTATCAAAAATGGCTGTCAGACATAAGCACAGGTAAATCACTCATCTGTCCATGTAATCATGCAAATTTGGATTATCCTTCATGTCCCACACACCTCTTGTCACTCATTTATGCATGTTTTCTTCATACTCCATCGCCCACATGATGTTCAACGAATGTGGTTTAGAATTTGCATTGCATGTTTTTTGACTACAGTGTTTATTTTTTTTTTATTATTGCTGAAGAATCGGCGGATAAGTGCTCTGAAAACTCTTCCTGAAAAATGCCAGCTATAAATAAAAAGTAGAAAAATCCATCTAGACAGAGCAGCCACTGTGACAAAACAAGACTCTGCGGCCTTCAGTTTCATATACAATCCAGGCAGAGTGACAGAATTTTGAGAGGCAAAGTCACACTCAGACCTTGGAATACGTTATGCTATGGTTTCAGTGGAGAGTATGGATATTGGTATGGATATAGGGTTAGATGGAAGGAGGGGGCTGAGCTGGTGGATGTCCCCTGTGACCAGAGCGTGTGCATGGCTGATCAGTCTGTGGCCTGGTCTGGTCGGCGATGACTGATGAGTTGGCAGTGGACCTTGGAGGTTTGGGTGATAGCCTTTCAGTGTGTGATTCACGGGGAGCGCCCTGTGCACTGACATCCTCCCGCGCTGTGATTGAGTTCACAATCGTGAGCCATTCCTCCCAAGTATATATGGCTCCCAAATAAATAAATGGCAGAATCATGAGATCCCCACTGCAATACAGTAGCTCTAACAGTCACATACCCCCAGACGCTGCAGATAAGATTATCTGTAATAGCATTTTTTTGAGCATTTATTTTTATTCTACTTTGTCTAGTCATACTTCTGAATAGGTAATAAACAAATATAGCTGGGTTAGTCTGATTTTATCGGTTTTATCAACAAGGAGGTAAATCCACCAGCTAATCAGTTGCTGGATCTACAGCCTACAGCTTATCTAAGCATAAAGAATGGAAACAAGGGGGTGACATATGAAATGTACAGATTAGCACAAACAAGATTTAGTGTTTTACTTGAAGGGTTGGTTTAGCTATTTTGTTCTGCTTTAACTCACTGTGCTAAGCCAAATTAACCATCTTGAGTCTGTAGTTGAATATTTGTAGTAATGAACAGACATGCAAAGTGATACTGACCTTCCCATAAAACACTAAGCAAGAAAATAAGTCTCTTAATCTAAATACACAACAAACAAATAAAGAGCAAAACAGATGTTCTGATGATGCTCATCACTGTTAGTAAGGATGCTAGAATCTAGGTGTTGGCATTGCTCAGGTAACTGGGATAGGGCACTAGGAAGTGGTTCCCAAACTCAGTGGAGTTCATATATAGAGATACTTGGTTTAGTTTTGTTTCCCCAGTAGGGGCACTTATAGATAAAAATCATACTGAGATAAATTTCAGTGAATTAATCATATCTGTCTGGCATATTTCTTCAAACTCATCTGTTGCTCTAGATACAGAAATGTGTCATTAAACCCCAAATTATTCATACTAATGCCACATTTTGACCAATAAACTTCTTCTCGTGGGGAATAACATGAAAAAGTGACAAAAGTGACAAAATGTGGATTTCTCTTTGTGTGAATTTCTCTTTGGAGATTAATAAAGTATCTATCTATCTATCTATCTATCTATCTATCTATCTATAAGAGATTGAATTAGAAATGTAAATATAATATTTGAACTGTTTCTACCTTTCTTTTTGCTAAAAGAATACCATTTCCAAATTTCTTGATATTTATTTTTCAGCAAATCTGCATATATATCATTCCAAATGGTCCTGTAATTTTCTACCATGATGTATAAAATTACAGGACTATAAATTCACTATAAATTAAGAATATCGAATACAATAGTTTTCTAGTCAGTTACTGGTCTTTTGCAAGTCATAGCAATAGCCAAAGAGCTTAGTGAGGACCCTCGGCTGCACATTTTGGCTGCTCACAAAATGGGAAAAAGGTTAGAAAGCCATATCCAAGTGTTTTCAAGTGCTAAGCAAAATGTCAAAGGACATGGTAGGAGGCCAAAACTTACCCCTGCAAGAATGGTAATGCGGGAGGCCAGGAAGAAACCAAGGACCAACACCAGAGCCATTGTGATGAATCTGAGCAATTCTGGTAGCAACATCGCTAGGCAGAAACTCAAGTGGACAATGCAGAAGGCTGATTTCAATGGGCACCGACAAAGAAGGACTATATTTCTCAAAAACAGGGACAGAAAAGCTGGCCTAACCTTGTGGCTGCGTGGCTTTCATTTGGAAAAAAAAGGAGAAACATTCAACCTCAAGAGCACAATGAAGTATAGTGTTTTTCAGCCAGCGGGTCAGGCAACCTTGTTGTCGTAAACAGCACAATGGGAAAAGAGGAACCCTTTAAAAGGCACTCATTGAATTACTTTGGAATTCAAAATTGCAACCCTAGAGTGTTACTGGACGACACAAGACTTTTTTTTTTTTTTTTTTACTTTTGTGACAATTTTCAAAATTTTTATTTTGAAATTCAAGGTCAATGAAGTTACCATATATGGTTCCTTTCCCGTTAGTGACAAACACATAAATAAATAAAAACATTCCAAGAAATATATATATCATCACTTAGCACAGCTACTCAACTGGAAAATGTGAGTTTCGTCAACTAACCATGGTTAGCTTTGACGTTTCGACCGCAAACATGGAAGAGGAACGAGCCCCAAGTCCATCTTTTTCCGACTTCAGAGAAAAGAAAAAGTTTGATACGTTTCAGGCCTAAGCTGATTGGTGAAATGCCACGATATAGTGGGCTTTCACGTAGAGTGATCTTCACTGATTGACTGGGTGAAAACCACATGCTTCTCGACCGCACTGAGAGGCGGGACCAACGCCTTATTTAATGGGTGCAGAAGTTACCAAATATGATCAATTTAAGGGTTAAGACTCTGTAGGAAAACATCGAACAGTCCCCAGAAAAAAACTGGACCTTGGGTAGCATTTTACTTTCCAACAAGACAATGAAACATACAACCAATGGTCAAGAAATTTAAAGTATCAACAATTTGGAACAACCCAGTCAGAGTTCAGACCTGAAACTAAAAATTTCCATTATTGAGAATCTAAGTGATGGCATGGAAATTCCAACCTCAAGCACTTGGACATAGCCACAAAAGTGGTGTAACATGGAGGCATACAAAAAGCTTGCTAGTTATAGGAACTCTTTGATTGCTGTACTTTTCATACAAATAAAATAAAAATAATAATAAATTTAAAAAATAGTTTAAAATGTGTCATTACCGTACACACACACACTGTCTATAGTCTTGTGTCACCTGATTGTTACCTACTAGTCAAACAAGAAAATCACTATAAATCACATTTGTCATTGGCTAAAATCATTTTGAACATGAACTTTTCACTTGAACACTTTGTGCTCGGTTGTCCTCTGACTCCTGAAGCACCAAGCACGGCTGATGTCAGCATCCTTGTTATCAATCACGTCGTCGTTTTCCCCATTCCACCACCTTCTCTCTCTGTCGTGCTAATAATCAGAGAACTCCTTGAATCACTCAGGTTCAAGAGTAGGGGCCGCCTGATTGTCTCCTTCTTGCCAGACCTCTGGCAGACCATTTGATATCATGTAAAAAGAGGATTTGCACAAATAACTCCATAATCTCCAACAGCCAGTAACAGGGTGACGTAACTGTTGCTGTTAGTGAATAACGAGGCAATATGGAGGTGAGTCATTCCTCAGTGAGGATGGGGTCTTAGCCAAAGACTTTAAGCAGATAAGCCTGTTTGGGCTAATGAATGGGCAGATTCGGAGATGTCATCTGAGATTTCTCTTCCTCATGTAAGTGGCAAAAGGACATACTGAGGGAAGGGCATGTAAATGCACCAGCATAAAACCATTACAGTCAATAAAGGAATTGGGGAATGTGCCATTTTACCATTCATATTATGTTAAATCTTGTTACAATCTACTAGAAACTTTATTATAAACACATGAGGCATACCAAAAAGGCTGCTAACTGTCTTTGTAGACAATAAAGGGTTCTGGCTTGCATGACTATCCAGTCACTGTTGTACTAATATCAAAGCATCACTATCAGCACAGGAACATTTGTTTTTCACTACTGTGCCCTTATTAAGGGTGAAATTAGCTGTGCTTGAAATGAGTGAGAGCTGCATACTGAACTCCTCATAATGCCGGGGCTGCGGACAGAGATAGGAATCAGGGAAAAAAACAGGACGTACCGTCTGTCCAGACCTCAGATGTTCAATGTGAAAGCTGCTCGTCTTATCAGTCCCCTGAAATGGCCCTCTAATTGGGGACATGTTTCTATGAAATGTGTATAAATTGACGGTAATTGCTTTTGTATGCATGGAAATGCTAATTTTCCTCTATAACGGCTATCAAGAGAAACATACAAACTAGTTCAGTGGGTTCCTGTATCATGGACGAGAGAACAATAAATAAATGCAGGCCATGCACACAGTCCTAATGCAAAGCAAATGCAAATTTAAAATGGAACTGCTATATCTCATCCTTTCGAGTGCTACTATGGTAATTACTGAGTAAAACCTACACAATTGTGGCCTCCCCATCTCATGTTTTCTCTCCAGAGACTAGGACGAGGACATAAAATGCGGCATCAGAACATTTTTCTGAGGCAATGCACCCACTTGAGATGCTGACTGCTTGTGATAACTCCTGGGTTCAACGTCCCATAGGCAGAGCTTTGGAATAATCCATTCTCCATACAGATTTCTCCCACGGAAGCTGCTTTATCCCATTATCACAGGCATTATACAAATGTATACTGCTGTAATCCACACACTTAGAGCCAGATGCTTTTGGAAACAACCGTTTTTTCAGTGACAAACAGCTCCTGATACAGTGTAGCACCAGAGCCGTCTCATTGCAAGTCTATAGATTCGCTGGAGGTATCCCACGTTCACAACAACAGTGTTCGAACTAAAATTTGTTTGTGTGCGCATACATGTGTTGGAGTAAATGAGTGCTGCAAACAAACTATTTTCAGAGGGAGATGCTGCGTGCTGAAAAACTTGGTCTTGGCCGTATGGGGGTGTTTAACATATCCAAGATCTCCAGCAGAGAGAGACAGAGACACGAGCGGGTCATGGGGGATGCTGATAGCTCTGTGAACTCAGTAGGTGGTTGAGCGAGAGATGTGATAACTAGATGTTCTCGATGACAACGGTGGTGGAGCCGGTCTGTCCCTAATGTACTGTATTTGCCTAACAGCACAGCAGGCAGCAGAGGTCTGGGTGTGATGAGGAAGAACCCCTCATCACAAACACAGAGGAAGACATACAGACATGCCCCATATACCCTCCAGGCCATGTGACCCGTGAAGGACGGATTATAAGAACAATATATATAGGGGTGTGTGTGTACAAGAAAGAAAGAAAGACAAAGCAAGCATCTTTAAACAGACCCCCCCCCCCCGATTATCTTGCAAATTATATTTTTCACAGCTGCTCTGAATTGTGAAAATTGGTGCATACCAGATAGGCTTTTTGGTCTGGCAGCATCGTGCAGACATTATTGTTAAGGTGAAGCTTGCCAACTGATGGTTGAGATTTATGCTTCATTGGCTTGCGCAGTGCTGGGGGAGACATCATCCACTGGCAGATGTGCACAGCTCACCACTCTCTGCCACCTCTATAATTGACATCTGCATGTAAGAGAATGGCAGCAGCACCAGTCTGTGCCATGTTTCTGGGAAATAAGGCAGAGAAGAAGCAGAGCACATCCTGAGAGGTTTACATCAACTGTCTCTCTAATGCCTGTGAGTGCTCCGGCATTAATGGAACATATTATGCCTCAAATTATGGAATCATATACAGCAGCTGTTGATCCAATTTGGATGTGGTGCAACAGCTAAAACAAGTCCCTCCGGGGGAGAATGCAGTTTTGGTTTATACGGCAAGATTTGGATCTCTTCAAGCGTTCATGGTGCATTTCATGACTTTATGTAAAAAAAAAAAAAGGAAGGAAAAAAAATCCTCCATTATTTTAGAGGGGATAAAGACATGCCTCTGAGGATGGAAGTGCAGAACTAACTGCAATGGAATGATCAATAGAACAAAGCAATCTTCAGAGGCTTACAAGCCACTCCAGTCCAGTGATTTAATCCATACTAGCGTATTCTGTTATTGGTTCATATCTTAGGCTACTGGATTCATTCAGTCGTAACAAAGTGTCACAAAGTTGGCTGATGTCTTAATATTTTCCTTTCCTTTTATGCTGTTGCTGTATTTACTTATGCAATGAATTGTATTTTCACAGGGTGGTAGCTCCTCTTTTCATAAATATATATACCAAAGTCTCCACACACAAAAAAACAGCTCCTAGAAATGCATACTCTAAAAGCTGTTGCAAATAGCATAATGCTTCCTTTCTTTTCATTTCATGAATTATTGCATACACACTGGACAAAATTAACTTCCACCTTCAACTGGGATTAAGTACAGCCACCGTAACTAATCAGATTGCTACGACGGGGAGAATTCATCGAGATTTACTGTGGGCTCCCCTCCATTTGGGGTTAATGAGTGTCTTCCACAGCTTCCTCATAGCTATTTCATACCTTGGGGATTTGAATAATTCCCATTGATAGTTTCAAAATCTCAAATGAGACAGGATTAATCAAAAGCAGAGAAAGTAAAGCTGATGAGGGTGAAGCAGCGCATGAGGATGAGGAAGTCCAAATCAGGAGGAAGGTGACTAGTAATACACAGTGGGCAGCATATTCACATTATTTTAATGGCTGGTGGGGGTCTGCGGCGAAAACAGTAGCTTCACACAGGAGCATAATGATATTTAGAGCTCAAAGTATACTTCCCCACTTTAATCAAAAGACATTTCTACATACTGTAGCTGTCATTTTTAATAAAAAGTGAGGATAGCCCTTGGTATCGCACCTCTTTTCCTCCCCCTTCTGCTCTAGTAAGATTCAAATATGGTCGGTTCATTATGGTGCTACTTAATTGGCGATTGGCTGTTTCTTCTGTGTTTCTTCTTTTTGGAGCCGGAGGAAAAAGGAGCACTTTGTCTGACAAGTCAGATTCAGTATGTTGAAGCACCTCCAGTGTGAGCAGCCACTTAAAAGAAACATACATTTGCTGGTTAAATATAAATAGAACCTATGGCAAACCAAATATGTCAGTCAACACCAAAGTGAAAAGTTGTATTTGCAAGTTTTTTTTTTCTTTTCTTCTTATTACAGTCCATGTGTTTCAGACTGCTCAGAAACCACCACTGTCTATCTTCCCACGTCTATTCATTCATCTTGGATAAGACAATCTCATTATTCACAGCAGGAATGTTGAAAATCATGTAAAACTTGAGCACTTTCAGGGTGCTCATACCGTATGAGGTATGGGCATTGGTATTTAAGTTCCCTTGGATAAATCATTTACGTCAATTCAGTTACTGATGAGGCATGAATACATATGGCGAATTCTGTTCAGACGTGATTTATTTTAATTGTCACACTGGGACCCGCTATTACACTGCTGCAGAATGGGTCACTGCATTAGAAAATTAAAGCAGAGGCTCTAATTTGAAATCTATTTGTAAATTCTGGCCTGTGGGATAAAGATGTGCTGAGCGCATATAAATGCCCTCCCAGAGTGGCTTGAACTTATTCTAAACTGGAAAACAGTCACCTGGGTGCATCGCTCCCTCCCAGGCGCACTCTGCCACTGTGCTCAGTCTGAGGGAACTCAAATTAAACTGTAGCAAAGGCACACGTCTTACATGAATGAGCATACGTATGTGGTGTCTGGGGTGTGAGGTCAGCAAGTATGTGGCATGCCGGGGGCTACTTATGTTCTGGATTTCATGGGTTCCATTTCCATGGATCATTTAATACTTTCCCTCAACCACTTTTGGGGATACATCAGTCCAAGATGCGGCTAGCAGTTGCTGTTGGCAGTGATCCTTATTCAACCAGGGATTTATGCAATTAAAGTTGCCAAACTACTGTGTAATCATATAATTCAGAGTGGTTACTTTGTGATGCTACACGGCCGTTTCAGTTAACGGTAAGAACTGTTATCATCTAAACTGCTTATTGTTTGTCAGTGTAAGTGCAGAGCTAAAAAAAAATGATGGCAGACGCTCCAGCTGTGTACTTGGAAAGTGCTCCAAAAGGCCTGCTCCCTGCTGACATGTCATATCTACTGTCAGACAGGCCAGGACCCCAAAACCTTATCTGACAGGTTAGAGAGCATGGAGTAGCTTACAAAACTGCTCTTCCACATGGCCTTTTGTCTTTTGTTGTCATCAATGTCTTCCCCACTTTGATGTGTTATCCAGTCTGGGACTGCTGTGCTCCAGACCAAAGATGTGCTCACTGTACTCACTTGAAAAGGGGGGAAAAAAAACAACAGAGGTCTTAGTTTAGTTCTTATTCTGGAAGATACGACCTTTCTCCTTTTTAATTTTTCCATGACTTGTCTGGCATCTTTTGACAGTCTCGCTGCGGGAAGAAGTCATATAAGTGCAAATTTCAGTCTGAATGCAATGCAGATTGGCAATAATATACTGAGAACCTAGAGAGTTCTGTCAGGTTTAGTATTCAGAGGGGTAATCATGATTACAGATCGAATCACAACACTAGTAAAGATCCCGTTGTAACTCACAAAGTGAGTATCAGGATATAAAGTAAAGCTACATGTACCATTTATCTTTGACATTTAAGAGCCCATATTAAGCTTTTTGGGTTTTTTCCCCTTCCAGTCAGCGTGTTATACAGCTTTTTGTGCGTGTAAAAGGTCTGCAAAGCTCAAAGTACACCACAAAGGGAATAATTCTCTCCCACTCACAACACTGCTCATTTCCTGCCTCAATTGCCTCATTTGTGGTCCAGGATTTTCTTTTCTATTACTGTTTTACATTACCATATAACACATTTGCATAACTTCTCTTATTTAAACGTTAAAGCATATACATGCATTCTAGTAGACCCCAGCAATAAAATGATGAACCTGTAAATGAGCAGAATGTAAACAATCAATCAACTAATGTTTTATGTAAAGTCGTTACTGGCACTTCCTGACTCTGTAGCTCATTAGGTTTCAACCTGTATCAGCAGCTTCGGCTTCATCTAATGCTGTTGCCAGAAAATCATGCAAGAAAAATCTGAAAAATAAATCAATAGCAGTGATTAAAAAAAAAAAAAAAAATCAATCATGATTTTCATATTCAAAGTGAATGTTTTGCAAATTTGCGCTTTTAAAAAAACTGCAGTTTTAGTGTAAATCTGTGAGTGACATCTGCAGTGTAGTTGATGTTTAGGTAGATTCAGGTTATGTCAAATTACTATGGTTGGGAACAGGTAACAAAAGTCCTGATTGTGGTAAATGAAGGGTTGCAGGTCTGTGATTGAATGCAAACCCCTGTTTTCTGCATGTTAAAAAACTCTAAATGCCCATCCACCATTGAGATAATGTTTTGGTAGTCAATGCCACTGAAAAAAAACAGAAAGTTCTACAAGTTTTTTAATACTCTGATGACATAATTTGGAGCCTTGAATTTGTAACAAGACATCCTCCTCCTAAACTGAAAATGTTGCACTTTACACTAAAGCAAGGTACTGACTTAACATAATTTTAATTTACACGTAACAGCACTTTAAACTTTAGAAGAGTCACCTTGTATCCTTTATATAACGTTGGGGGTACAAATGTTCCACCCTCAGATCTTGATGTTTTTTAACACTCATAAAAACAATTACCAGTCGTATGCAAAAGCATGTTTTATGCGCACAGTGAATGATTGATCATTTCCACTCTATCTCCCGCATGCAGAAAAGTACAGTTTCCTTTATTCTGTGAGGACTTTGAATATCATTCTTTTAATAGACCTGTGTATTCTTTCTCCTCTAAAGCAGAAATCACTTGCTTCCAAATGGGCTTTTGTTGGATAATGATCAAGCATAAGCAGAGTGAGCAGTGGGTCTGAAATAATGAGATCCTATTTCCCTTTCATTCTACCTTTGCCTTCTTATGGTAAAGCCAAGTTTAAGTAAAGAGAGAGAATGATAGATTTGTTGAGACGGTTTTCTGACAAGACGGGGAGGTGGAGTAGAGAGAAAAAGAAAACTAAGGAACAGCAGCTGTTCCATCAAACTTGGATAAAAGTGCTGCGTAATACGCCCTCCCTTTTGAAATGTCGTGGTACCTCTAGATCCCCCATTGACATCTCAGTAAGAAAAGGAAAAAGTACAAATGAGATCATGACAATTGGAAAAATTCCCTGGAATGTCATTCAAATCTAAAAATAAAAGGCAAGGTAAATCAATTATCCAGTTTGTGGCCTACAAAACAAACTGTATGAAAGTGCATGAAGCTCAAGAAACACGGCGCTGAAGTGAGCATGTCAGGGCTTCTGACGAGTAGCAGGAATGATGGTCATGTGAATGTGTGCACGTTTTTCAATTGACATTTCATTGCATGTGCTCTGTCCCCTCCGAAACTCATAAAATCAGCGAATAGAATGTCACAATTTACATATACAAACACATCTTCTGTTGATGCCTGGATTGCTTGATGTCAAACACTGTATCTTCCAACCAAACCTCTCTGAAGTCTGATGACATCAGCGGAGGAACAAGACTATCTATAGATAGGACCTGTCAAACTAATACAAATTCCTCACTTCATATTTTGCAGAAAACTCATTGTGTTCAGAATAACTTGGCTTAAAGAAAAGACTCCTAGCAGCCAGCTTGCACATTTCAACTATAAAGATGTTAAAGAAATAGATGGACATTTTGGGAAGTAATCTTCTTAGCGCTCTGGTGGAGAGGTAAATGAGGAGACGGATACCATTATAAAGTCTGTCTGATACAAGATAAAATGTGTTAATTAGCCAACTTGCGAGTCAGTGATAGATGATATTTATGTGTACTGGACATAGCAAAGCTTGGTGTACCTCCCTGTTTCCAGTCTGAGCTAACAGCTACTAGTTGTTGCTGTTATCACTTTTTTTTACATGTTTGAGTGTGATATTAATCTTTTCATGCTACGTTCCAATTTGGTAGTTTTACAACAAATATTGAAGCCCAAACAATACTGAATTTTTGTGGCTAATACAAGTTTTAGGGAGGAAAAAATTCATATATCAATATACCTGCTCGTACTGTTTATATATACACCAATCAGGCATAACACTATGACCACCTGGCTTGGTCATTCTTTTGCTGCCAAAAGAATCCTGATCCATTGATGCATTGACTCCATTAGACCCCTGAAGGTGCGCTGTGGTATCTGGCATCAAGATGTTAGCGGCAGATCTTTTAAGTCCTGGAAGTTGCGCAGTGGAGCCTCCATGCATCAGACTTGTTTGTCCAGCACACCCCACAGATGCTCCAGTGGACTGAGATGTGGGGAATCTGGAGGGCAAATCAACACCTCAAACTCATTGTTGTGCTCCTTATATCATTCCTCATGAGCCTTGGCCACCCATGACTCTATTGTCAGTTCACTACTATTCCTTCCTTGGAACACTGATACTGACCACTGCAGACCTGCAGTTTTGGAGATGCTCTGACCCATTCGTCTCGCCATCACAAATTGGCCCTTGTCAGACTCGCTCTAATCCTTATGCTTGCCCATGTTTCCTGCTTCTAACACATCAACTTTGAGGACAAAATGTTCACTCGCTGCCTAATATATCCAACCCACTAACAGGTGCCATGATAAAGAGATAATCAGTGTTATTCCTTTCACCTGTCAGTGGTCATAATGTTATGTCTGATCAGTGTATGTTCAAGTTAAATTGAAAAGGAAAAGTGATAGGGTTTTGTGTACTAAATTTTCCAGTGATTTATTTTACAAACTACCTGAAAACTAAACATTAAGACAAAGCTTGACTCTGCTCCCTCTGCTCATCAGTGATATGGACTCTGCTACATGTGCTGCACACAGTGTTGACAGTATTCTACAGTATACAGTCGGAGTTGCTCCGATGAACAAACTATGTGATGACGTCCTTCGTGATTTTTTTCTGCATTGTGTTCTGTAGAACAAAAGTTTTCATACTGGTGTATAGCGTACAACATACTGTAAATGTTTATAACAATATACCTGCAATGGGCTAATATTGGTCGATAATATAAGCTAACAAATATAGCGGTCAAGCAATAACAAATAAACAAGTTGTTAGCCAAAGGTTACAATGCTAAATCAATATTAAAAAAAAAAAAACCTGCACCGATTGGAAAAAAACTTTGCAAAATAGTGACATGTGGCTTGACACAGTCCGTCAGTCAGGTTTGCACATTACTACAACTCCTCCTGATGCCATCGGACATGTCTTTAAAGGTACTATATGGAATTAAATATTAACTGGCTTTGTCTCTGGTGTCAAAGCCTCTGGCAGACTGTATGAATGTGTGATGACAGTTTACTTTGAGAGTTACAATGATACTCTCACACCCTCTCTCCAGAATATTTGTTTACGGAGACTTTATAGACTCACATTTTGTTTTGAACATTGTCTCAGAACGGGGCGGGGGGCGGGGGGGGGGGGGGGAGCCATCAGCATGCCTCTTATGAAACCAGTATTGAAAATTCATACCTCTGCCGCCACCTCCTTCTTAACGGAATGAAAAACATTACTCCAACACCCATTTCTTGGGCTGAAAATAAGGTTTGAATCATGTGAATGAATGTGTTTTGGTTTTCTACGCTACAGTAGCTCCCACTTCTGTTTCCGCATTTCAAACCTTGTGATTGGTTCTCAGACAGTGCATAATACAGATGTGATATCTAGGTCACGGATGTCCCAATATGGAAGCCAAGTCTCCTGCATGATAATCAGTAATCCACTTTGCTCCGGCTCCGGCCTGACCACTGACCCCTGCTGACCTCCTTGGAATTGATTTTGCGCTTGAACCGAAAGCAGGCGCAAATTAATCCAAAATATCAGTTGAAAACAGGGAAGAGGGAAGAAGGAGAAAGACGGTGACAGAAAGAGAGGGAGGAGGAAATGCAAAAGACAGGGAAGAAACAGAACAGCATTTGGGGTGCTCTGAAAGACGGTATTTAGCCGAGGGAAAGATAGATGGTTACAATGACTTACTTTGATAGAACATCTGTAGGATAGCAGGACAAAATGACGAGGGCCTTGTGAAAAGCTGTAATTTAATAGCCTAATTTCCTGCCCGGCAGAAATATCTGTCTGACACTGACAGCTGATGAAAATGCACCCGGATTTGATTTTCTCCCAAGTGGAGAACAAGTTCAGACCTATTTCTTGCTCTGTAAAGTCCCGCAGGCAATAGTCTATGTGTGTGTGTGTCTGTCTGTAAGAGGAAAAGACAGAAATTCTGGCTGTGGTTGCTTCTTCCTCAGGGCTAATGACAAATTTAGTGATAATCGTCATGTTTTAATTGATGTTTCCGCACCACTGACTCAAACCACCGGTGGATTACATCAGGGGATGAAAGATATGAGTAGTTTTGTATCTGCATGGCCTACAGTTCCCTTTTTTTTTTTTTTTTGCATCGGTTCACATCCGATCAGTCCAACGCTCAAGGCTTTAATGCATAGCGCAGGCGGCCCACCTCTGGGACGGCACAACCTGCTCACAGTCACTGCATGAGGTAGATGGTACATGCGGTCCCATCTCTACGTTGCCACTGTTGGACGGGGTAAAAAGCAGCGCTATACAAACAGCAAGCTGCTTGATTGCCCGGTGGCCCCCCAGCGTGCTGCGCTATGGAGAGGACTAATGTATTTATAACCCCTCTCATATGTGCACTGGGAACAAATTAGAGACAAATGAGGCAGGATTCCTTCGCTCGCCCCGGAAAGCCACGAAATTAGGGCAGCATCGTTTTCAGCTAGCACCAGATCACAACAGCAAAGTAATGCAACTTTAAATAAAGCATGTACAAGTGTCTATACAGTATATTGTGCAATATTTTACAGCCCAAGTATTGCCGTTCTGTTATAAGGGCCGTCCTATGATGATCAAGTCACTGACTACACAAGAATATTAAAGTTGCAAAAGGGAAGAGTTTAATGTGTAAATATTACCAGCTGTTTCAACAAATTGGTGTTGCAATGGAGTTATAAGTTTCTTGGATGCCTTAAAAAGTTTAGTGCACTTTTATAGAGTAAAACACAGGACTAAAGACATCAAGACAGTGAAGACATGGCCTAAAATCAACAGAAAACTCGGAGTTCTATGTTCTGAATTTTGTGAATTTCAAGCTAGTAAATCAGATCGGCACCTCAACTCATTTTGTCAGATGAGTCATTTAAGTCACGCAACCACAAAGACACAGAGTCAGTGTTTGATGTTTTCAAGGAAGGGCGAAAGGCTTTGTACTGTACACATTCACCACAGATGTCCAAAGACTACAAGAAAAATACCTTACTATTTAGTCAGTCGTGTGTACAGCTCTTGTACATACTGTCTGATGAAAAGACAAGTTTGGTGCTTTGAAGTTTTCCACTCACGTTATACTTGATTGTTTTTGCCTGCTGCCACTCTCTTGCCTCAGCTCAATTTCCTTCGAGGCAAAGATACTAAAATGTTCATGTAGTTGTTGCATTCTCCATTGGAAGTTATGTTATGTCTTTACTTTAATGGTCCTGTTGATGTCTGGCATTACCATGCGACTTGGGTGAGACTAAAAGCACTTGGTTTTTGGAAACAGAATCAATGCAAGTGTTTATTTACATTTATTGTCGAGTGGAGAAGTGAGATCTGATAACAAGTGGCCACTCGCACGTTGAGTAGCATTCTAAGGTCAGGTGTGAACCGACGTACACAGAGTTGTGCACTAATTATCGGATCACCCAGGATGCATGGTAAAGCCTGGAGTGAACCAACTCAATGAGAGCAATGGTTTTGTATAACAGATAACATACTAGTTATTCATTATTTTAAAAAAAGTTAACAAATCAAGACACAAAGACAGGATTTCTTTGGCATTAATGATAAACCTTTTGTCAGTGGTAGTACTACAACAAAAAAAAGCTCTTCAAAGTGACAGAGAATGTCACATTTTCAATAGTTCACTTCCAGACACATAGTGTCTGCTCAGCAACAAACAACAAACTCTCTATATATGTAAATCAGATCAATAGGATATCCATACAAACGGCCTGCAGCTGTGTGTTGCCATCAAGCCGCTCACCTAATGTAATAAGGAACATCAATAGTTGATTTTCAAACCTAGTGGTGCAGAGAAAGAAAACGAGGATGATGAGATTAGCGCAGCTTGGCTCCAACGTCGAGCTCCATTTTATAAACAGTCACAATTAACACAGACTGTCATTATGCAGGGGACAATGAGATGAGTTGGGGAGAACAGATTAATAACTTCACCGCGTGAGTCAAAATCTGCCACACGACGAAGACATACTCATATTTGTATCTCAGAGTCAACACTGACATTTGGACGTTTGGAAATGATAATTAATCATGATAAACTGAAACGCTCGCATGCTCAGACAGAAGGTGGTGTGCAGCAGCTTACACATCTATTGTATGTTGCACTTCAGACAGGTGTAATAATGCGGTTTGACAATCACCGGCACTTTACGATAACACAAAATTAGCAGGTGTGCTCTCTGGCAAAAACACCTCCGTTAATGGTACATCCTGAGCTATGTTCCCTGAGGTGGATTAAGCCGGGTCTTAACTAATTATGTTTTTGCTAAGAACAGACATGGTATTCACAGAAAGCAAGCAGGTGAAAAACTGGCATTCAGATGTTGTTAGTTTTTTGCATTTTTTACCATATGTACATCAGTTTAAAGCTGCTGTCCGGAGTTTCCGTTTGTTTTCAATTTATGTATCATTTTTTAACAAAGCTTAAATGTGTTAGTCTAGTTCGATACTATAATATAAAGTTAGTATAACGCAATATGAAAATTTATTCCTGAGCTCCGCCTTCCTCTCATAGACCCCCATGTTATTCCAAAAAGCGCCGGTCACTGCCGACCAATCAAGTTCGAGCTTCAGCTTTGTCATGCTGTCAATCAACGGTTACGCGCACAGCAAGCAAGCCCATGCAGAGGTGGGCGAGCTACGCACTACGCAACCGCGCGCACATTTGTTTTGCTTGTGGAGGAGAGAGCATCGGGGCTCAGCAACTTCCAGAAAAGTTACCAATCCCACGGCTTGTCAGGCCAAGAGACTGCAGGACGTTTTTTGGCTCGGGGTGCTCGCGTCGCTCCCCGACCACGGCCCTCCATAGCCCGCCTGACGGCTTCGTTTAGATGCCCGACCTCTGGAGGAAGATGTTGGGGCGTCTGGGACATACTCTTCATCAGAGGAGTCATGCAATTCTGAACTCTAGATAGAAATAAATAAACAATGTAACACATATACACGCGTAAATGCACTAAGTTTGATAAACAACGTCATCGAGAGGGATACACGAGTGTAATCACATATTGAAACTTTACTCGTTCGTCCTAGCAGATTCATGTTATTTTGGTATTAGGACAAGTTAGACTCAATACAGCATTCTAACGTAATTCCTTTATTATTTACTAAATGTAGTAAATGTAGAAGAGTGGAAAACAGCAAAACAGGCGAGATGCTGCAGCACTCCGGGCACTTCTCTCATGTACTGCGCGCGTGCACAAATAAAGGGCCGAAATCAGAGGGAGGGAGGGTGGGACCAACAGTGTTTCGGGAGACGCTGCAATTCAAACTCCGGACAGCAGCTTTAAGCATATTTTTGTCATTTCAGTATTTTTATTTGGGGTTTAGTTTTAGGTAGGATGTTATTTTTTACGTTTTGTAAAATTTTCATTGAAGTAGAGTGGAATTTCAGTCTCATTTTCAATGTGCATTTTTAATTTTCAAGTCCTAATTACAGGCTACAGCCGTCACCATCTTTTATTTACAATTACTGTGCAGGTGTTGGGTTTCTCCTAAATGAAAAACTATCTCAAAAACCATTGGTTACTGTTTCATTTCCCAGATTGTAATGGTTTATACACATACAGTGTCAATGTCAGTTCTCACAGCAGACAAGCAGTTTGTTTTCCTTAAGTAATACTCGAGCAAAAGTAAATAGTTGGTTTTTCATTGCGATATAAAGTAGCACTTTGTTTAAAGACCCAAAAGCTTTGATTCTCTCCTCTAATAAACACAGTAAAGTAACAAGAACGTAAAATTATTTAGTGGACATATTTTGAATTGGAAATTTCTTTTTTCTCCCTATTCATATACAGTTTAAGTCACGTTTTCATGTTTGACATGTAAAGCTGCTATCGCAGTGTCAAAAACACATCCTTCTGTCCAAAAGAATCCCATACAACTAAACTGCGGTCTCAGTCATGTTTTGGAAGAAAAATATCTTCTCCCAGTAAGGTTTGACATAGCAGGAGACATGTTTCGCAAAGCCACAAAGTCCACTTTTGATAAGGTGGTGGTGAGCCAAGTACCACACAGAACTTTTTGGTGCCCCATGCAGAACCATTATTCTTAGACTTAAAGTCTGTCTAAAATTAATCTCTGTGTGTCCAAGTGACATATTTTGATTTTTTTCAACTCAAACATTTCCTTTCAACTGTAAAATGACTTCGATGTCTATTAAGTCCCCGCCTCTTTTCTCATGCACCCCTCTGCTAAGCACACCAGCTCACCAAACCACTTTCAAACACTATAAAACTACTCTTTAAACAAAGCCAATCTGCAGTACTGTAGCAATTCTGGCAGGAAAACAATATTACAGAAAGCACCACCCTGCAAATTGTCAGGATTGGCTCCTCAGGCTTGTTACCTTTGAAATCCTGCAAGTCTTTTGAGACTTTCATCTGCAGCTTCAAGACAGAAATGCTCAGCTATGGTGTTGACTGCTTATATCGTTCATGAAATGCCCTTTAGCAAATAACAGAGATCATATGGACATACTAACAGGGTTAAAAAACAAAACAAAACTTGATTGTCACTGGAGGGGGTCTTTAAGTTTGTCTGTTTACTCTTATTTTCTCTTACCTTTTAGTTAGGTTTAGGTACCAAAACTACTCGGCTAGGTTTGGGAAAACAAACGCAGTCTTTCACGTTTTAAGCTTCAACTCCATTTTCTGGCCAGTCAGGGTAACAAATCCTGCTACACCCATTACATGATTAGTTGTCTGAAAAAGAGATGCATTATAAAATGAATAGTGAAACACATTGATGATACATCACAAATTAAAATACAATTTCCCGCAAAGCGCATTTGAAAATGAAATTTAGCAGCATAGAATAGTGATTTTATTTTTTTTTGGAGACAGGGCTCCAAAATACCAAAATATTCACATATTTACCAGCTATCTAGTCTACCTCTCTTTTCACGATTACATTTCACTTTCACTCCTCTGATGTCATCATTTTCTAATGGAGGACTATCACAGTGCAGACTCATAAGCTTCACTTCCTGCGCAGCCAGGGGCAGTGTTTGGAGTGTTTTACTGGAGAAAGGTGTCTGAAGGAGATGAAGCTCTCAGGCCTCCTCTCTTACTCTCTCTCTCTCGGTTGCATTGGATTAGTCAGTGCATGGTGAATCAGCCATTTGTCACTGACACAGTAACAGCCTACCAGTGGCTTTTACAGGCACCAGGTGAACCAATAAAAAACTCTGCTTTGGTGTCCTCAGGCCAACAGAATGGCAATTCATCTACAAACAGCAAGTGCATGAAAAAAAGCTATATTAAAAATCCCACCAAAGGGATGTTTTGTTTCTTTACATATTATTTCATAAACCCTTCACTTCCACTCCAGCCAATTACAAGCATTAAAATAACTCTTAAGAGGAAGACACATGTATTTTATGATAGAAAAAGAAAAGAAGCCCAGTAGCAGAGACTGAGAAAAAACTTAATTTAAAAGTAAATATGTGTTTATATGGCTGTGAGTTAGCGGCCTTGCATGTTATAGAAGCAATGTCTGCTCTAATTGTGTTTGGTAATGTGTTTTTGAAGCGCTGTTATTGCTATTCATGCTTTTCAAGAAGGAGCAAATGGCTCGTCCTGCCCATGGACACATAATTGACGAGCCGGAGGAAGATTACGGCAGCGAAGAAATAAAACGAAGCTTGAAGGAAACAGCCAGAAACATCAGGGAGGAGAAAGCAGTGAAGAATACGTTTGGAAAGTGTTCAACCACATGTCTCCAATTCATAATTAACTTTTTAGAACCTTCACAAAGCTACGGGCGTGAGGCTCATGCCAGCAGAATTATTCCTTTTCACTGGCAGATGTGACTCTGCGGTGTTTCATTATGTTTATTTACATGTTTTCTCAGTGCCAGCCGAGCATGAGGTAGTTTGAGGAAACACGTGTTGCCAGAAGGCCGACAAGCAAACACTTTGTCTTCAGGAGGAATACAGCAGTCCTTGGGTAAGAGACCTCTGTGCGACTGAATAAATGGTAAAAGGGTTACTACTTGCTTGGAAAGCAAACTGAAAGTATTTCGAAAACATTATAATTTCTGCAAGATTTTTATTTCTTTTTTTTTGTAACTTGCATTTAAATGCAGCCCTTTTAAAGTGGGACTGTTATTAAGTAGTCAAATCCTATTTTTATGGCTACACCTTAGGCTGCCATCAGGTAAAGAGGTATGTGACTAATAAAATCTTAACTGAGCAAATTAGATGTTGTGGATCTCACAGTGAGTCAAGCAATCATCACCCACTACTGTATATAGTTAGTAAATCATTATTAGAGATTGACTCATTGTGGGTTTGAAAACATCCTTTCACGCTTTTTGAAAGCAAAGTGGTGAATCATGAACCAGCAGAGCCAAACAGTAGCTGTGAGACACTTTTAGCACGGATATGAAAGTTATTCCTGGTTTCTGCATGATAGAAAATGGGAAATTAATTGTTTTAAGTCCAGTGCTGTCTCTCCTGTCCCGAGGCCTCTGTTCTAATCACTGACCAGTGGCTGTTGAGTGGCGACCACATGGCCCTTCTTAATCCTTTCCCTTTCTTTGCAATAAATTATGCATCAGAAAAAGCTTTTTCCACCTCAATGGATGTGTCCCTTAATCCCTGGCTCCTAAAACCTGTTTAATCTGAACTAAGTCATTAAAACAGTAAAGGGATATCACAAAGGACTTTCAAGCCAATTGGCTTAACGGTAACGTGATTAGATCATTGATCTCTCAGCAAAGCCTTGGGCTTCCAGGTGCGAAATGACTATTTAATGAAATCAGAGAAATCTCGTTACTAGAAAATTACTGATCAAAGTTAAGACCAGGTGACTGGGGTGGCATTGGTATCCATGTATCTGGGCAAAGGTATTTATTCTCCAGATCCCCCCTTGACATTACTGAGAATGTATGGGGCCGGAATGAGAGATCGCGTTTTTAATCCCTCACCAGCCACTATCCATACCTCTATGCATCTTTAACAGAGATTGCTGCTTTAAGATTTGATAGCGATCACCACTGAGAAACACTTTAGCCCTCGGATGCACCAAAAGGAAGTGGTCTAATGTCATTACAGCCTGGTTAATTCAAATTCCATCTCACAGATCCCTTTCAGTTGTGTTTTTGTCCTGTAGTCTATCAAATCAGGATCACACCTTTGATATTATCAGCTTGACATTGGTTAATACCCAAAATACACTTCGCTGGCCTTGTAGAAATCTCAGAAACCTCACTTAGACATGGTAACAACAAGGAGCTGCATACCACTAGAAATACATCTAAAATTGATCCACACCACCAGCACTTACAACACCTGACAGGACAGAGGATCACGGTTGCCCTCTCCTACTGTTGGAAATAAATATCACAGAAGACCTCTTTTGTAATTAATGAGAAGAGATGAAATATCACTTAATTTCAAATTTAATTACGAGCCATAACATTTCCTTCATTGGACCGCCTGCTAACGCTGTGCAGTTTCCTGCTGCTGATGAATGCACTGTGTATTAAAAACATGAACATTTACAGTTCCCTGGACTGCACATGAAATTTCCCATGATAGGACCATTCTGTAGGAGGTGAAAAATACCGGGAGATACACAAACACATGCACGCACACTGCAATATACACAGAATGGGCTACCATCAGGTCTACACAAGATAAAAAGGTTAATAAACACTTGGTAATGAAAATTAATGACACAAATCATACACAGGCCCTGACACACTTTTCCCTGTTTAATTGCAATGGCTAAGAAGCACTCATTTTAATTACCTATATTGCGGCATTGATGTCCTTCAGTGTCAAGCTCCAAAGTTCTCTCTGTGCGTATCACTACTGATGAGCATTTAAGGCCATTATCATAACCATGACAAAGGTATTGACTTCTATCCTCAGATGAGTTTTGCTTATGCAATAGGAATTGCCATTAATTGGGGTAATGAGGCTTGCATACTGACTTTCACCACCACTTTTGGTCTCAATCATATAGTGATGATTTTGCATAAAGAGGACTGGCTGGAGTCCCGGCCGAGGTCATTAGTAATGTATGGTTGTCATTTAGTTCCACTTTAAAGAGCTAACCACTTTTTGCAATAACAGAAATGCTTACGCGATACTTTGGCAAATATTTATAAAGCTTAATTACAGCGGCTTATCTTTTTTTTTTTCTGGGGTCGCCTAAAAATACATCAGTGCTCCTGTATGTAAATGCTTCATTTTATTAAACAGCACAAATTGACATATTCACCCTCTACAGTGAGGTTACGATATGTCAATCAGAGATCAATATAACCGACAAATGTGCTTTAAAATGAATTAGCAGCCGCAGGAACATTGAAAACAGATTAATTTTGCACCAAGTAATTTAGTTGGAATTCCACAAAGGCTGAAACTAAATTGTTTACCAATGACTGTCTGCAGTCATCTCAAGGGAATGAGTGAAAATGCACAAATTGCCATTTGCTGACTTAGCACTTTGTTGCAACATTAAAAGAATAAAAAAAATAAATAAATCAGGAGGCCTGCTGCTGGCTACATTTTGATGGATTCTGAATAATGTAAATATGATAAATTAGCCAACACATAGCATTTCACTAATTAATGATCATTAATCATGTTGAAGTTTTCAGAGGTGTAGTCAGTGATAATGTTGTCTGTTTGATGTATTGCGCATATGAAGCCCAGCGTGTGGATCAACCCCTGTCTCTGGTGCAGGAGCTCAGACTGGTCTCCAGAACTGTGGTTTGTGTTTATGTGTGTTTTGTTGAATGTGTCCTCCTCGTTCGACTCCACAGATGGGATTTCATTTTAATTGACAGTTACCCACATCCATTCGTCAAGATGACAAGCTTAGGGAGCGGGATTGTCGAGGTGCACCCTGAATGTACTCAGTGAGGTATAGAGGTGGAAGTGTTTCATTTGTGTGCGTTTCCCTCACTCTTTTAATGTGTTTGTCGGTGTGTCTTTCTCAAGTCTTTTTGACGGGCTCCAGATAGGTCAATCTTGGCATCAAACTGCGGCGCTGTGTGTTTGTTGGAATGTGTATGCGTGCGTGTGCTCATGCCTGTTTGCGAGCGCGGGGTGCACAGCCTGCCGATCCATTGATCTCAAGCTTTTGCTGTGAAGTCTGGCCTTTGTCTGCCAGATCTACCTCTCTTGCCGTCTTTCTTTTCGCTGTCATTCCCTGACACATGGCTCTGACACATCCTGAGTGTTGCACCAGTGGGAAAATAACACATATCTCTGACCTCTTGAACTCTTTCTTCTCCGAAAGCCCTAGAGAAAGAATGCTTTAGCTGCCCACGCCTCTTTAAATGTCTACCAAGGGACATGGCTATTGAGACAACGGGGGTAGAGAGACATTTCAAGACAGGTATAGATCTTCAGCTGGTGGCAGGTATGGGTATCGAGCAAAACAGCTGAGGATTTATAGTGTGCACACTTCATGTATTGTGCATGGACTGCAGAGAGCACAGACTAATAGACAGTGTTGTCAGCAGTTCTCTGCCTGACTTTTCCTATGAGCTCTGCTCAGTGTTAAATCACAGACTGTATATAAAGCTGGTCAATTCTTTTCCAGACTGCTGCATTCAGTGTTTACTGTATCATGCTTAAGAGCCCAAAAAACAAATTGACATGCGGAACACCTTTAGCATAGGATACTAGCCAGGAATGGGAGGCTGAGTTAAATGGAAATGCTTACTTAACATAAATGGCATCGGATGATGGGCTGCTACATGTCATATCAGACCCTCATGAGGTTCTCTGCTCTCATAGTATCTGACAAACAGTCGCAAACACCCCACGTCAGGCAATT
This sequence comes from Acanthochromis polyacanthus, assembly GCF_021347895.1. Classification (NCBI taxonomy): domain Eukaryota; kingdom Metazoa; phylum Chordata; class Actinopteri; family Pomacentridae; genus Acanthochromis; species Acanthochromis polyacanthus. The sequence continues at coordinate 20,890,498 of NC_067113.1, forward strand.
GGAAAGCTGAAAGTGGGTTTGTAGGGGGGTTCTGAACGGTCACATACTGTTGTCTTTGGATCGGCTCAAGGAAGCGATGTCACAGATCATTCATTGAGCCGCTGTTGTATACATTAGGGAGGGAGGAGAGGGGATTGGCGGAGGCCGCTCCACAGCAACAGAGGACAGCCTATGGAAAATGCCCCAGCTACCTAGCCAAGATGGTGATGTCATCACAGTGGAACATGCATTTCCACACGCCGTCTCCTGTGCTGCATGTGTGTGTTTGCCTGCGTCTCCTCCAGCACATGTACACGTTTCTGGTGGGAGTAAGATGAACACAGATGCACACACACACACACACACCTCCCACATGCCACATCACCTTCAGGCCGTCCTCAGCTGTACCACGGGGATGTTACTTCTTGAATGATTCTCTCATGTATATTGAATGAACTGCACAACAAGCTCATGTTCATGGGTGATTTATCTTACGCAGGTGTGATAATGTCAATATATTGATTAATCAAGCAGTGATTGAGGACCATATGCCCCACTGATGATTAATATTGATAACTACGTGCCACCCCGCACTTGACAAAACAGATTTAATCACACTCATCTGCACGACAAAACGCGAGGTTGTGTGTGTGTGTTTTAGAATGTTTTGCCATGTGTAACTGGTGACCTGAGGGATTACATCTCCCCCCTGAAGAGCTCACACTCGCACTGTGTACTTGCAATAGTGTATTGTATCACTGTGGGCAGCATCTTAAAGAAGTTTAAAAATGTGTGCAGCTTGCTCTTTATTCCTTGCTTTCTAATCCTTTTTGGCTGCACAATGGCGCTCGGCTCAACAATGGTAAAAGCATTGAAAAGGGACAACTGCAAGCGTGGCCGCAATGTCTGGGCACTGATTTCATGCACAGGGAGGGAAAAAAGAACACAGAGGGTTGTGCATGTGTGTGCATACAGAGTATTGGGCACAGCGTGGACATGCCAGTCGGTTTTCATGAGGTCGTTATATTATCCCCTGATTCCTGGGCACATAGCTGTAAGTTGTACATGTCAGAGTGCTGGCAACGTGTTAATCTGGTTGGAAGCCGAGTTTAACTGGCAGCATGCATGACAGGTTTGAGTTTGACAATATATCTCTTTAGGTTTCTGGGCCTTGTGTTGTCACAGCTGCCAGAATTTGGCAAGGGACGGGGAACAAAAGGGTAAAGCAGGCATTTATGTATGGGCAATGGGCAACTAGGATGTGTAGAATCACAAAAACAACAACAAAAAAAACACTTAGAAGTTGTCCAATTGCAAATTTATTCACTTTGGAGAAGTTTTTTTGAGATTTAAAGGTCTAAACCGTCACAAGCTTTCAAGGATATAAAGGCCAAAATGTTGAGCAAAACAAATTTATTCACATTGCTTTAGAGTTAATAAGGTATTAATGTGGCATTTCCAAGTGGAAAACTGCTTTAGACTGTAAATCTGACACCACTTTAAATTCAGGATTAGTCCCTCATTAGCAAGACCAAGTCATGCTCAGGTGTGCGAGTAGATTCTTTTATAGCTCGCAGCAGCCGTGACACAGTGCTTTTTTCCCCTCTTCTCCCACAGCACTTGGCCACGGGCAGAGAGTGGTGGCAGAGCTGATTTGTTGCGCTGCATTACACTGACAGATCGACTGATTGTTGACAAACAGCTCAACTCAATGCCAGCGTCGCAGCGGTCATCTCCACTCCACTGCCTGACTGTTGGCTGTTGTGTGGTGATTTGCTGAGGCTACACCGGATGACAACCGTGCTTCATCCCTCACTTTCATTGCGCCATAAAAGGGTCCTCTGTGGTGGTGGATGCTGCTGTTTACTGGTTAGTCTTTGTCATCATTAGGTTGTCACAGACAGGATAACCAGAATGGGAGCAGGGGTGTATGGAGGACGCTGGGAGGGTGGAGACTGTGTAACCATAGCCGGGGCAGGAGTCACTGAGGTCCACAAGAATCAGTTCTCTGTCAATTCATCTTCATACACCTGAATCCCAACTGGCAACAGAGGACTCGGTAGCCCAGAGGGGAGGGACACAGATCGGTGTCCAGATGAACAGACACCTCATATAAAAAGCTAAGTCTTCATTGAGAAGCAGGAATGAGGCTAAGATTCATTTTTGTTATACAACAAAGTGAGTCTAGCTCGTAAATGAAACTGTTCTGTCTGGATTTGTGTTTGCAGTAAAACTAGGAGTAATTCTAATAGATATAAAAAGATTTAGGCCGAATAAGCTCTCTAAGCAGTTAAGTAGTCTTTGATCTAAAAAATGATTTGTATGCTCTGCGATCACACAGCAAACACCATGGGGTGTTTTTGGGATTTGCAAGTTTCCAAGTGTCTGTGTATATTTGTGTCTGTTTGTGTGTGTTTGTGCGCACTTAGAGGCTTCAACAGATTTTCTCCGCTCTGCACCTGAAATAGAGACTTCACCTGTGGATGAACCTGAGCCGAGTTCTGTTTTTTTTGGGTTGTGTGGGTGAGACAGCATCTTACATATTTCTCTGACAGTGAGAGAGGATCCTTTAGGTCCTGCAGCAGTCTGCTTTGCTACTGGGATAACAAGGGGGCTCTGATCTCATCGTGCCTTGGCTCACTTTGCCGGGAAGGAGCAGGATGATGTAATGCTGTTTGCGCAGCAGCAGTACGCACTTATCAGATGCACTATGGAGAAGGAAGGCTGAGCAACCAATGGAATAATGTAATAACACCTCTACTATAATTTTATGTGGCCTCATCATATTTATCAAAAGCATCATTACAGTAACCACTGTCTGACTCTCTCTCTCTCTCTCTCTCTCTCTCTCTCTCTCTCACACACACACACACACACACACACACACACACACACACACACACACACACACACACACACACACACACACACACACACACACACACACACACACACACACACACACACACACACATATATATACTACCAGTCAAAAGTTTGGACACACCTTCTCATTTAATGGTTTTCCTTTATTTTCATGACCATTTACATTGAAGATTCTCACTGAAGGCATCAAAATGATGAATGAACACATATGGAATTAGGTAGTAAACAAAAAAAAGTGTGAAATAAGTCAAAACATGTTCTATATTTCAGATTCTTTAAAATAGTCTCCCTTTGCTTTGATTACTGCTTTGCACACTCTTGGCATTCTCTCCATGAGATTCATGAGGTAGTCACATTAAATGGTTTTCCAATAGTCTTGAAGGAGTTCCCAGAGATGCTGAGCACTTGTTGGCTCTATTGCTTTCACTCTGTGGTCCATCTCATCCCAAACTATCTTGACTGGGTTTAAGTCAGATGATTGTGGAGGTCAGGTCATCTGATGCAGCACTCCATCACTCCTGGAGGTGTGTTTGGGGTCATTGATGGTCCAAACTAAACGCAAACCAAATGGGATGGCAAGTCGCTGCAGGATGCTGTGGTAGCCTAGCCTAGCTTAGCTAGACTGTATTCCCGTTATAAGGGATATACGGGAATACGGTCTAGCCCTCCTCCATTGACACATTTTGACAGGTTTTCAAGCTCCGAGCAGATCAGACCGAACCAATCAGAGCACCAGAGGCGGGAGTTAACGATGCGACCGCAACAGAGCGAGGTTTCTCTCGTGCGCTTTCCTCTGTTTTGCACGGGCTGAATTTGTCCTTAAAACCTCAACAAGAAGCAGCTCTTAAAGCTTTTCTTTTTTAAAAGGATGTATTTTTAATTCCGGCAGGCTGTACGATAGAATGCGTAATGCTGCCCTCCACTGTTGAAAGGGAGAGCTTAGATTTTCCTCAGGACCCCTGTACGGCGAAGGAAGCTGTTAAAACTACAAAACATCATGGCAGAAAGGCAATTGTTAAGTCGCTTAGTGATTGCGTCACACATATGTTACGCTGATTGGCTCTCTCCAATTCAAGCTGTGATCGGTAGTCCCGCCTCTGGGCTAGATTTGGTTCAATGGAGCAGTTCCAGATTGACTTTATGTGTATTTGTAATACACAATATCAAGGCTGTCTGGTCCCCAGGCAAGTGGTAGCCATGCTGGTCCTTCAATTTTGAAAAAAAATCCTCAACAGTGTCACCAGCAAAGCACCCCCACACCATCACACCTCCTCCTCCATGCTTCACAGTGGGAATCATATGTAGAGACCATCTGTTTACCTTCTCTGCATCGCACAAGGAGTAAGGGTGGAACCAAAGATCTCAAATTTGGTCTCATCAGACCAAAGCACAGATTTCCGCTAGTTTTATGACAGACGATCATAACATTTAAAAATGTAGGTCTTTCCTACAGAGAAATTGCGAAGAATGTCAAGGTGTCAGTGAGAACAGTATTCTTACCAGCAAAGGGCATTTAGAAACTGGAGGAAACTGACAGGAAGAGGTCTGGAAGATCCAAAGCCACAACAGAATCAGAAGACTAGTTTCTGAGAGTGAATAGCTTACGTGATAGCTGGCTCACAGGACAACAGCGTCAACCGCAGCTTAATAGTGGTCGTAGTAAGCAAGTCTCAGTTTCAACTGCAAAGAGAAGTCTTTGAGTTGCAGGTTTGACAGGTCGAGTTTCAGCAAGAAAACCATTGCTAAGATGTCGGAATAAGAAAAAGAGGCTTGCCTGGGCCATGAAACACCGCCAAGAAAAATTATGGACTGATGGTATTAGGTATTATAAGGTATTATGGACTGATGAATCAAAATTTGAAATCTGATTGTCTGGGGCGGTTTTTCTGGATCCAGAGTCAGTGACTTGTATAGAGTGAGAGGTACCCTGAACCAAAATGGCTACCGCAGTATTCTGCAGCGCCATGCAGTACCTCTGGTTGTTCCTAGTTGGTCAGGGGTTCATCCTACAGCAAGATAATGACACAAAACAAAAGTCAAAGCTATGTCAGAACTAGTTTACGAAAAAACAACAAGATGGTAAGCTTGAAAACATTGCGTGACCAGCACAGTCTCTGGACTTCTGGATGAACTGGACAGAAGAGTGAAAGCAAAGCAACCTACAAGTGCCACGCATTTATGGAAACTCCTGCAACAGAGTTGGGAAGAACTTTCTAAAGAATATTTGATCTCCAATGTGGGAAGAATGTCACAAGTGCAATCAGCTGTTACATCTGCCGAAGGTGGCTACTTTGATGAGTCAAGCGTTTATAATACATTTTGGTTTCTAAATTTATTTTGTTTACTTCATTTGTTTATTTGTTCCATGCTTTCATTTCAGAGTATAATGAGACATTAACATGCATAATTTACAACAAAAAAAAAATGGAAAAATGAGGGTGTTCTGAAACTTTTGACTGACAGTGTATATACATATACACACACAAGCATGTGCATAAGTGTGTATATGCATACATATGACATAAGATATATGCGTGTATATATACATACATACATGTGCTTGACCTAAACTGGTGATTCTACTCTCATATCAGAACGCTATGTTGAAATTGTAGATTGCATTTAGGTTTTATACTTTAATTTTTCTTTGGAAATCTTTACTGCATGCTGGTAAATCATACCATCATCATCAGAGGTGCCACAGCAGTGTAATATAACTGTGAAAATGCAGACATGCAGTGCATGCTAGGCCATCTAAAACTGAGAATGATGTGTTAGACAGTTTAATGGCAAATCATATATTCCATCTAGCTCACCTTCTACTGAAATATATAAATTACCAAATTAATTGATTGCTTTTTTTCAGCAACCTACAAGGGAGCCCATACATTTGCATTACCTTCATCTTTCCCCTTGTCACGGTACGAGACAGTCACCTCCAGAGAATCATACGACTCCAGTCCTGAATAATGCTGGGGTGAGAATATTATACTGTGGATTTTATGCTAGGTAATTAAAGAGATCACCGTTTTATGTCCTAGGAAGGAATGGACCTTCCCTGATTCACAACACTACATACTAAAGTAGAATAGCCTTGTTCCTACTCTTGACTCCTCTGGTTTAATTGCCCTTTGTGTCCAGCTTATTTCTTTTCTAACTGCCTTAATATATGACACTCGGAGTATAGCATTCTTTCCTGATATATTAAAGGGCTTTTGATACACTGAGGCAAAGCATCGCACCTGTCAAAGCGTGATGATGAGTGAGGCAGCCTCACCTGCCTCTGCCCTCTTACCTCACCCTCCTTTTCACATGCTCTTGGCTTAGACTTACAAAATTACTGAATTCAGCGCCTGCAGCCACAGCCGAGCTCTTGTCCTGTATGAGTGCCTCGGAGGTGAAGCATGTGTCAGGAGCCTCAGATGAAGCCAGAGAGCGGGAGATGAGTCAGATGAACACTTGTCAGGTGATGTCATCTCCAGTGAGCATTGATGACCGGCCCCAGCTGTTTTGGTGCACTGAGGCACACACTGCAGCACCTGTCTGCAGCCGGTTTAGCTCACACAACTGCAGCACAGAACAGGGCCGCTGCTCACAGGGCTGTTGTAAGTCCCCGATGATGAAGCCAACAGAGGTCAAACGGGGCATCTCCAGCAGAGCGTGGTTCCCCACTGCCAGTCTGGCTGAGAACAAGTTGCGAAAAATGTCAATGTTTCTTAGGATAAAGGGTCCACTATATATGTACATTCACATGATGCAGAAAATCATCGGTGTCACAGGTGTTAGGACAGTCTTAGTAATGCAACCATGACCTATTTCGGATGACATAATTTCTGACACACTCGCTTACGGGTCATACGCATTATGCAAAGATGTAGTCATACAGTGTAACATCCATCTCGCAAGGTCCTTCAATAAAACCTTACACTCGCAAAACAAAGCCGACAAGGTCAATTCTTATGCATAGTGATTTTGTAATAAAGCTCCGGGTGGTGAATGGAAATGCAGAGACATGCTGTGGAAAAAGAAAATGCATTACCAAACGCTGTGTAATGATGGAATCAGCTGGATTGAACTACACACGTCACACAGCCGCATACACAAGCACCCAGACGCACGCACAGCTCAGTACAACGCACAACAACAAGGCAGCAGATCCTCTCTCACGGTAAATCAAGAACTGTTTCACTATAATAGCTGTACTTTGTAATAGCTATTGCAGTGGAATAACTCTGATTTAATCCAGCCAGCAATCAATATTTTCTGACTGTTATGATTGATGACTATTAAGTAGGACTATTAGCCGAGTGTAAAAAAAAAAGTGTCCAAGTCGGAATTCCACTGCCTGTCGCTCAGTCAAAGCACTAATGCGAAAGGGAATAATCTGTCAGCTAATTTACGAATAGGTTTAGAACTGTGGACATATTTTCTTAATGAATATGTGAATTACTTGTGCATTGATTTCTATTGTGTGGAAAAATGGGGAATGTATAAAGAAGTGTCTGCACAGGCGCCTGCAGACACACTTCATTGACGTTTCACTTGGAGACTACGAGAAATATTGCATATGCTGAAACCAGCAGATTGTGGATTTAAAGGCTCTGGTGAATCAAGGTCACAGCAGTGACCCTTTTAGTAGTAGCCTGTCATACATTTAGCAGAGCAGGGGATCATTTCAAACTGTCCTCCATCACATTATGACAGATCTTAATTGACTACCGATACAGCTTTGCTGAGTTGACGGAAAAATCGGATTTTAATCTAATCACTGCAATATACCCGATTGGCTCCTCGCAACACTCTGGCATATTAAAACATTTGCATTGCCGAGATGGGTCAGAGAGCTTGTGAACAACTAAATCCTACATGCTGCATATCAGGTTCCCAAATGGATTCATTATGGTTTTTATATAACACTGTAAGACACTCTGAGTAAAGTGTGTCTTCAGGTGACCATTTAATATCTCCCAATCAATAGGGTTTCCTTATTCTGTAAGTTCTTGTAATTATCCTCCCCAACTTACAGCATGTTGAAATTATATCCCTGCTAGGGGAAGACCATTTTCCTACACCTATAATGCAAACATTTGAAAAATGAGACAAGTTTGAAAGTTTAAAGCACTGAACTTAAGTTACCCTCTCTCTATGTTTTCCTCCAGCAGTCTCTCCACAATGTGCCTCTTTCGTTTTTTGCTTTTCCTACCACACCAAGACAATTTTCAGTCAGTCAGTCTTCCCAGGTTTATCACTGAACCACATCATTAAGAGGTGCCCCATGGATCCCTGTCTAAACTGCACGTCGACTTGCTGCCGCTAGCTCCCTAGATAAAAAGCCCAAGGCTGAGCAGGCTGACATTCTCCTGCACAAACGTAAATGATGGCACAAAGGATGGTGGTCTAGAATCCCTTCAGTGGTCTTGGGGGAGCAGACAGAGAAGGAGAATGATGATAGATTGCATGGAGAGTGGACTGAGTGGATGGATCAGGCCTCTCGTACCCAAAGAGCACCATCTGCTGTCAGTTCGGGTGACTCATTCAACTGCGCTGACATGTGCATGTAAAGGAGCATGCTGAGAACACATCAGACTGCCGTCAGGCACACCGATGACGGGCTGCATAACAGAAAGAAGAGGGTGTGGAGGGAGAGCACTGTGGAAAGAGACAGGTGGGCTGCTGAGAGCACTTTCTCTTATCTTCAGAGAAATTTTGTATTACCTCAAACAATTTTTGAAAATAACTAACAGCATTTTTTTCCTGGCCATGTTTTACTGCATGCTGCTTTAAAGTAAATTTGTTTTACCGGAATCCATTCAAAGAAAAATGCAAAACACTGTAGAGAAATAGCTTTGATGCAAGTGACATTCTTAAAATGAAGGCAAACTATAACTCTTATAATGTACTGCAACATTAATATCCAGCTTGACTTTTTAGCATGAACTCTTAACATTCCCACTAGTGTAAAAAAGGTTCTTTTCACATCCTTCTCGAGCAGCATGTGCTCGACTTATACTGGCAATATTTCATCTGTAGAACCCCATGTGTACTACTAGAGTGAAATAACAGAATAGCTAAGGGGCAAAAAGCCAGTATAGTGCCGGTATCAAATGACCGTGTCTGGCCCTCTTAAAACAATGAGCTGTTTATGGTCAATTTTAACAAGCTAAAGTACTTCTCACTGCTGCCTTCTCCTGAAAACCCCGTAGTGCTTGGAGCATCGGAGTGGAGAGAATAGCACAAGATGGTCTGGTGTCATTGGAAAGGCCCCACAAGCAAATAAAACACATAATGCTGTCTATTGGATATCATCTTTTAAATATATGGGAATAACTACGGTGTGACACTACAGCACCAATCTTCTCATTTCTCATAACCCTCCCTTAAAAAGTACATCCCAGCCAAGCACTGCCCTTTTTTATTTCTTAATAAAAAAAAAACTGAATTCCCCTGGAGGGGCCACAATTACATATTTCAAAGATGAGGTGTAAGGTCAGCATCAAAGTCGGGTTCTTGTCATCTCCAATTTCATTTCAGGCGTCCAGAAGAGCCTTATTGTCAATATGGAGCAGCTGAATTGACACCTGTGACACGGCGCTGGTCAGCCTCTCGCTCGCTGCCCACTGGAGAGAATCTCGAGCATAACTGTCCGTGGGAATGATAGGGCATGCCAATACTAAAAAGGTCGCAATTTATGAAAGGCCATGACATCGAAGCGCTGATCAATGGCTTCCATAGGCCTCAAATACAGCGGCGAGATTGATTCCATAGGCGATACTGTTACTAGCGATCTACAGACACGCTGGAAGTGTCAAGAGGGGACGTATGCTCAGGTACAAAACAGGCAATTCTATAGGATTTGCGTCAGTCAGACTAGGTAGTTGGACAGTGATGGGAGACCCTGCTGACCCCACAGGGTGATGTACGCTTGTCAGAGTGAGACAGGTGCAGACTACAGGGGGAATATTATATTATGGTGAATAGCCGCTTTGCTGCACAGGAGCAATCAAACAGCCTCTCTCAGCTACGACCATTTTATTACGGACAATGATGGCAGCGTAAGGCTGCGCAAGATGGAATGGATGGATGTATAGGATTCTGATGAGATGGTCCAGACAGGTCGACCCAAGGGGAGGAGGAGTACATTAGTGTGCATCAATGCCAGGAGAGCTTATAGCGCAGATCCACACACTGTGTTATGCACATACGAAGACTCGTGAAGTGACTTCAGAAGCCTGGGATCACTTCCAACAACAAAGAAACACCACTTTCAGAATATATTGAGACTATAAATACTATAAAATAATGAGTAGCTGTTTGTCTTTTGCATCATGGATATTTTCAAAGCCTGATAATGAATGCAAAAAGAATGCTCGCAGATTTCTTGCCCTTCTTCCTTTCATTGAATCATATAGAATCTTGCTGGATGAATCAATTGCCAAAACAAAAGACCACACAGAGATGCATGCAGACATAACTGAACATGACACTCAAGTGTTCATGCACATACACACCCTTAGACATGCCTCCTCCCCCCTGACACAATCACTACTACTTTTTGTGATCTGGAGGTGTAGTTCGGCCAGCTTCACTGTTTTTATAGAAACGGCGAGAGAAACAGTGAAACTGAAACATTAAAATAATGTCTGGAATGGACAGAAAGACTCCGGGGCGTCATGAATAAATAATAACACTCCAAAAGTATGTATTCCTTTGTATTCTGTTGTATTTGTCAATGCTACCAGAAGCGCAAGGATGTGGGTGCAGGACAGGCTAGCAAGCAAATAAATAAATAACGTTTGAAAAGTGCAATCTGTTGTAAAGTCTGTGTGAGATACAAGCCATATAGCACATACAAGGTACACAGCTCTGTACATTTAGGTCTGTGAGTTTTTCTTTTAATAGACTCCCCTCGCAAAGTCTGCCTACTTGAAATTATCTTCTTCTTTGACAGTATTTGGTGCGTGAATCAAAAGAATGCAGTGTTATACTTAAAAATAAAACAATAAATTTGATTACTCTGACAGCTAATGCTTTCACCCATCAGCAAGATCTTTTTTGATAAATTACAGTGTGGTTATAAATAAATAAACAAGACTGATGGTGTGGAATAAATCCAATTTACCATGCAGAAGATAATCAATACATTAACCTGGAATCCCATGCTAAGGCACCTTTAGTCGACAGTACAGTATGTGCTTGTTGATTTTAATTGCAAGAGTGTTGGATGCACAAGCCGTGGGCAGACAATTGATAGTAGCCATTAGCAAATGATTAGGTGGACAGAGATGAACTCTCCTGCATTGATTTTGCTGGCTTACATTTCCGACTTTTGCAGGAGAATAAATAAATTCACCTGCAAATCTATAATGCATGGCTTTATATTCATAATTTCCACCAGAGAGGCTCCTCAGCTCCCCACTTTCCACCGTGTACACAGAGAAGCTGGCAGCTCGTTCAAGTCAGGCGTCCACTGTGTCTGTTTTGTGCCAAATCATAACTGTTTATTCAGCCAAAGACAGCATTAGAAAATGTTTTTGCTGTGAAGATTTATAATGAGACTGAGATGGTGGAGTGAAACCGTAGGCTTCCCTTCATACTGCCTTCGAGACATGGCGGATTCACCATCATATCAAAGGCTTTCTTTATCATTTCCAATTATTGAAAACTATTGTCATTTGTGCCATCTGAACCAAGTCTAATTTGTTTACTTCAAGAGCCTTGGAAGCCACTTTAATGTTTGAAATGAGATCCATTCCCTGTGGGCTGTCTACTGCCCTGAAAACAAATGACAGATTGCACAGGAGAAGTCCTAACTTTTCAACAATAACAGACACATAGCACGCTTTCCTTCCCATTGAGATGCAGCTCCTTGCCAAGTACCTTACCTCATCATCTCAATATGGTTGCTTTTCTTCAATCCCACCATTTGTTTTAACCGCATGAGGTCTCAATCAAAACAGGACTGGTCTGCTGAAAAGTTCAGCGTAAGACGTTGAAGGTGACTGAATTACTACGTTTGTGTGTTCACCTTCAAATTTCCAACATTAGGCTCATCGGTGGGCTGTGCTTGGGGTGTTTGTCCATGTTGTAGGGCGCATGGGTTGGCAGTAATCAAATAGAAAGGAACTGAGCGTTTGCTGTCCTCAAACCTAATTTGGCTGCTTGCAGCTCCGACCCCTCGACCTTTGACATTCCAACCCGGCTGGTGAGGGTACCGAATCATTTATTTACTTTGTCAAGACATAAGCCAGATGAGGGGATTTCAGTCTCATGGCAAGAAGCTGTGGAACTCAAAACACAAATAAAAGCCAGATTAAAATGTAAACAGCTAAGGCCAGCCAATAGATGACCTCGCAATAGCAGTCCCAGCCCTTTTGAGTAATAATCAGCATTGACTGCCGAGAAACCTGTTCACCTATTAAACCAGTCATTTTGTTGATTTCGATTGAGCCTGATCAATTAGTTCAATTGTTTAGACAATAACTTGCAGCGGCAGCAAACGCTTGTTGCTTGCCTGTGGAGGCTAATATACATATCAATACTTGGGCCATTTCTCTTGCATGTTCACAAAGAATCTGTTGTGTTCAACAAATGGCATTAATTCGAGGATCATTCTGGGGTCAGAGGTGAAAAAGACAGGACTGAACCTGAGAGACCGACCTTAATGGCAAAAAAGCAGCAGGCTACATTCCCCCTCTCCCTCTCTATCTCTCTCCATCTCTCCCCCTCTTCCTCTCTGTCTCTTTATAGCTTTTTTTCCCCTTTGCTAGTTTCTAGCCATGTCTCTAGAGGATTATGCAACGGTGGCTTACCACAAATCTTTTTCCAGGACTATACTTGTGTAGCTCCACTTACCCTTTACATAAACTCTCAAGGCACACCCAACATTAAAAACTAGTTTTTTGGAGTTAACAGTGCTTCCCTACAAGCTATTCATCTCCAGCTCTCTTGTTCGCCTGCTGAGTCCTCGCTGCTTCTTCAACACTCAGCCTGCAGCGTACCCACATGTGCTGCTCAACTGCTGCTCGGCCTGGTTCCCACTCCTCTCCCTCAAGCCCTCTCCTAAAATAGACCCATCGCTGGGCCTCCAAACGTTCGGCTGTTTCCTTCCTCTCATCTTGTCCACGCCTGTTACAGGGTTACAGCTGCTCTCTTGCTGACCACAGTTTCCATTGCTCATCACTGTTTAACTCCCAGGCCCCTTCTGGAGTCCATTACCAAGGCTAACTTCCCCAGATTTATCACCGCTACGACCTGCAGCAGCCTAAACACCAGCAGCCCCAATATGCTAAATGCTGAACTGGCTGTTCTGACTGCGTCCAGTAAAGGTTCAATGCCTCACAGAAACGAGGCGTTTGTTTTTTAAAAATATATTTCAAGGACAACTTCTGTGCTTTTACTGTTGTCTGTGCAGAATGCAGATGTTCTGAGAAAGAGTGAGTTTGCAACACTGAGGGGCTGCAGTAAAGATGTCTTTGATTGAGGCTCCAAGTGAGTGAGTGATGGGACCACCGCCATTTATTTCTTTTAACTTCATCCATGGCTATTTTCAGCCATACTGTTTGAAACTCACACCAATCACAAATGGAAAGAAAATGTGGTCCCAAGATAACCCCAAACATCCCCTATTTCAATGGAAACTTCACTGAAATGTAAAGAATTTAAACCATATTGCAAAATCAGCAATGTAAGTGTCTTGTTTTGGCTGAGATTTTAATATTCACAGCATGTAAAAAAAAAAAAAGCAGTCCTCTATCTATAAGTAATGCATACTGGATGAGGTGCTGCTGATGGTCAATATATTTGCCACCCCAACCTATATCACTGTCTCTGTTTGTTTCCATTACAAAGCAATTCTTATCATGCATAATGCATTTCTAAAAATCACTGTCATTAATCTATCAAATAAAAGTGAAACACAGATGGAAGAAAGGAGAGAGAAAGAGAAAAGCAGGAACAGAGTCATGTAGCTTAATTATGCATCCCCGAAAAAGCTTATGGGAGACACAATGAGTCTTGAGATGCAGTGCTACAGTATTTTGGTTTCACATGATAGGCTTATTAATCACAGTAATGAATCATGAGACGGTTTGCAGAACAGTGGAATCAGGGGTAAACAAATGCAGATGATAAGCCGAGGATAAGGCCCTCTCAGACTAAACGCAAGGCTGTGTTTGTGTGTGCGCGAAAAACTGGGGTGACTTCATGTCACAAACTGAATATCTAGCCTTTCTATTTGCTTGTTTTTGTTTGCACCGTCTTTATCGCCCTGTTTGCTTGCTTGCTTGTTTGTTCACTTATTCATTTGACGAGTTGCTTTATAATACAGTAAGAAACTAGTTGTGCATCCCAGTAATTACACTGTAATTGATGAGCTAATAGATATGTAAATTATGCAGTAGTGTGTCGGTGGCACAGTCGAAGGAGAGGAGTGTGTTGTGTAATTACAAACTCCAGCTGCCACGCTCCCGTACAGGAGTCATAAATTAAATGCAAGAAATTTGAATAACTCAGATTGGAGCAATTTTGCACTGTACATTAGGGCGTCTTTTGCGAATAAACTTCTCATCGGTACAAGGTGCAGAGCCATGTGGTCCAGTGTAGTTTGGTTGGTAAAACATGTGGTTGTCACGGGTTAGGAGTTCAAGTCCCAGTGGGGTCACAAAAATGCACATCACTGCAAGTTCCTTTGGGTGAAGCCATCGGAAAACAGCATGCAGGCCTGGTTTACCGCTTTACCTACTGCACAGGCATGTTGTTTAAATCTCCTTTTTCGGTCGTCTATAAGTTCATACAATGCCTGTTCCCATTCTGTATCTCTGTGGTGATTTAAACACCACTGACTTTAATGATCTGCTGTGGTATCTTGCCACTATCTTTCTCATTCACTTTTTGCAATATAACTCAAGACCAGCTTGAGCCATGTTTAAAGAGGCCACAAAATTATTGAAGCAATTCGTCTTGTTTTCGTGCACAGCCCAACCCAACCCGGCGTGCCCCATTTTTCTTTTCACAGTAAGATTTCCAAGCCAGCTCCCAGAAGAAGAACCAGGTGGCACTGTTTGTATTTACAACGTTAAAAGCCCCAGACCTGTTGGTGGCACTGAGCGGCGCGATTATAACCCTCGCATCAGGAGTCATCAGTACAGGCTGACAGCTTGTAGAGCTCTCACACTATCTGTTACTCGTACTGTCCCAGTCCTCCTCTGTGCTCCTGTATGTAATTACAGTGGTTAATCTTCTGCTTCTCCCCTGTCTCATGCCCACTCTCTGCCTTCCTTATTAGCACTTCCTTGCCCACCTGAGATTTTTGTCTTCTTCCTCTCCAATTTTTCCCTCTTGCAATGGCAGAGTAGTCCAATCAGAGTTGCCATTGTTTATTGTGATAAGTTGGGATAATGAACAAATGACCTGCCACCTGGAGCACTTAGAGCCTGGTGTTAAACTCGGGTTATAAAAACCTCTTCCAGCTCTATTGATTTACTGGCAACATTTGATTGTACCCAGGGGGCAGGGGGCCTGCAAGGCTGCACAGAGCTCTTACTGTTTTACAGTCCTTATTACACCAAACAAATAAATCTCCTGACCATTAATTCGCTGCCTGTGCCCTCACTCTCCAGACTGATAGGCCAAAAATCAGAGCAGATTCAGGCTGCTTGGCAGACCCAGCCAGATAACTAGGTGGTTAGGGGTAATGCTTCTTTTCCATGTGCCCCAGTCTATATTGGATTAGCAGACTGCAGACAACTTTGAGAGTTCTCGGAAGACTTTATGATCACTCAGGACAAATACATAAGGAAATAATTTCAGTGGAGCTATCCTGTTTTTGCAAACAACGGTCATTATTTCAATATCCTGTGAGGCCCTTTTACGATGCCCCCGCGGTGCTTTTTTGTCTGCTTCTTCCTATATAGTGAGTGTGGCACCCCACAGTTACCAAAAGTCAACTGCAGCAACGGTCAGAGCGTCCGACTTTTACAGCAGTAGGCAACTATAAACACTCAGGGGGCCCGACAAATGGAACTGGGAGGGGTGTTGCACTGTTCACAGACGGAAGGCTAAATCAGAGATCCATTCAGCCTGGAAGGTAATTTGAGAATGAGGCAATCCACTTGTAAAACACTAATAAAGAGCTGTCCCATAAAATCCGTTGCAACAATTAATGATTTTAACCTTAGAGTTTGTTGGTGTAAACTGCTTGATGAGGATCTTGCCTCATCTGTCCTGGAATAAATAAAAAAGCTGCAGACTGTAATGTTTATTTATGGGAATAGACATTTGTGCACCTTCATACTCTTTCAATCTCACACACACACACACACACACACACACACACACACACACACACACAGTATACCTCAACACAACCCCTCTAGACCTCAGCATTAGCGTATACAGTACTGTGCCAGAATGATGAATAAACTGCCTGCAACACTAGAAGATGAAAGATCCCCTGATTAGTCCTTGCCAGCGTGTTTACCGTGCTTCCATAGTTTGAATCACTACCATAACCACTGATTGTGGACTTATGTAATGTAGGTTCAAATACACTTTCCATCCTGCCCATCAGTTTCTCTGAGACGTAATTGCCAACATATGTGTAACGCACACACATGCCATAGCTCTGCTAACAGAGTGGATGCACACACATATAACACGCACACTCGTGGAGAATCCTCAGAGTGATGTCAGCTTCAAACGAAAAGCTGCCAAAACCATAACCATGCTAACCTCAATAACTGGCTGAGATTAAACAGCTTGGTAAGCACACTTGAGTAAACACATTCATACACACACACATTTTCAGGAAGTAGCCCTGCACTCAGAAGTCATCATTTGGTTGTGATGTCTTCACCATCCAGCAGGGGCCAGGCCGCAGGGAGAAGATGGATGCTTATCATGCAGGACTCACTGGCCACAGCATGAAGGTAGCTTTGAACACTTAAGCTCTACAGGATCTACACAGACTTTAGTACCTGGAAGGTATAGGAGATGTTGGCTCCCAGATACCTCTGACTCCAACTGACGGATAAAGCCCTTCTCCCTCGTGGGCAAACATGGGATGTAAATATTCATACACATACAAGAGTGCAGTTACGATCAGTCAACGCGTAACGCAAACATTTACAGACAGCGTAATTCATCCAAACCTTTCAGGAAGTCGGAGCACATCAAAAGTAGCTCCCCTCACATCTCTCCTCACCACCTGGGATTGCTGCCATTACGGTACTTAGTAGAGGCCCTCTGGTTGCTGCTTAAAAAGACAAGACCACCAGACACCTAGCCAGCTAATCTGCAAAATATTGTGTTAATCTGACAAGCCATGCTGAATAATGAATATGTACATTATCACAGAGGGAGGCATCACAGGGGACGCAGTGGATCATTTTCCATGTGGTAGGCGGACATGGCATGTCTGTTATTACTGTGATTTCTAATGTGTTAATTCACAGGTGAGTTTACATTTAACAGACGCTTTATATGTGTGTTAGTGTCTGCAATTATGACAGAGGTGAAGCTTTCTTTCTTCAGCAGGAACATGCAGCACTTTTGAATAAACCAGCAATAATGCTTTCAAAGAGGCAACATGTCCTATATACATTTTTATAAAAAAAAAAAAAAAGGTTACCTCTAATCGGTGTGTTTGCCTGTGTATGTGCATATGTTTAGGTCATTAATGTAGCCCTCAATCTGCCAACAATCTAATCACCAATCTAGAACAATATGACCCATGAATGATAAATGAAAGCAAGCACGCTGCCATGACAAAATACCTCCTCTCTTGTCAGCTGTTACAGCAGCAAATGACTTTCCACTCTGAGATAGTTGTCTCAATGATTTAAATGAGCTCTTTTCTAGGGCAGTGATCTAACGTCAACGCAGATTTTATTATATTCATTGATTATTGGAGATTTTTTCAAAGCCAAGTTGCTAAACACTCCTTACACAACATCATGACATTTTACAGTCCTAGCTTTGACTGACAGCCTTTTGTAAAAGTTCACAGTGAACAGCAGACAACAAGGTGTCTACATCCAAGACCTATTTTCCAACATTTCTTTTTATCCTGGTGCCCCTTCCCCTTATTGGACCCTATTTTATTCTATTTCCTTCTGGGAGTAGGACCCTGCTTTACCTTTCAACCACAACACGCTACCTGTCACAGCGCAGAACGTACATGCACATCCCTGAGCGTGGTGCAAGAGGCATGTGACATCTGTTCTCTCTCCGGTGGGCTCCTCATGTCCTCGACCTCATCCACATCGTTTCCGAGCACCTGATAGGAGGGAGTGGGGGGGCGGAGTGGGCGACTGTATGACAAGGGGACATGGCAGAGAAAAAGGGGGATGAAAGGGGGATTGTGTGTGTGTGTGTGTGTGTGTGTGTGTGTGTGTGTGTGTGTGTGTGTGTGTGTGTGTGTGTGTGTGTGTGTGTGTGTGTGTGTGTGTGTGTGTGTGTGTGTGTGTGTGTGTGTGTGTGTGTGTGTTCGTAATGCCGAGATGGGAGGGGTTATAGTGAGGGAGAGGGCAGTCAACCACAGCATCAGTCAAAACTGCCACCACTCTTCCTCCCACCATCACTAACTTTCCCTCCGCGACCTTGACCTGAGTTTGGTGCTTTTTGACAACATAGGTCCTTGTTGACACCAGCTGTGCTGACACACTGTGCCAGATGCACAGAATGTAGCATACAGTGAGGGTGGGAGTGACATAATGCACCATACTGTACAGTGAAGAACGGTGATACAGTTCTGTGACCTTAATACTTCAGATCGCATGATATGGAGTAAAATCTCTTTGCGGACTTTTACCAGCCTTGATGGTGATTAGTGAAGTGGGGGTATGAAAAGTCAAGCTAGAAACAACAGTGCTGGGAAAGCGAAAGCTCACTGCCAAACAACTGCAACAGCAGTGCCCTTGAGCAGCATAGCTGCTTGAGTCACAGCACCACTACAGCTTACCACTTAAACCAGTGCAGAATAGCCTTAAGCTGCAGCTCCAATAACAGCTGGCGGAAGGAGGCTCTAAAGCAGCTCTGTATTAGTTTATATTGACCTCTACAGGAAAATTGTAGAAATATAAAGAGTATTACAGTCACAAAGCTAAAGTCTCAAAAGCTATTTTTTATTCACAATTTTCACAATCAGCTCTGAGCATCAAGACAGTTTTTTTTCCCCAGTTTTGACTCCCTTCACGTTTTCTACCACTGTGTCATTTTCTGACTGTAATACTGTTTGATGTCAAACAAAATTTGTCATTAAACCAGCCTAAGTGTCTAGATTCGCACAAGCAGCTCTATAAAACTGTTCTTTGACACAGCGATCCTCACATTTTCACACTGACAATCTTGACATTCTGATGTTCAGCGGGAATAATGTTTCTAATCTTAGTTCTACATGTTAACATTTAAATAAGAACTGAGCACAAAGCAAAGCTGATGTTCATAGAAATGTCAGTTTTATGGGAATTTGATCATGAGTCAAAGAAGACAAATCAAATAAAATTCAAACAGATATAGAAAGAAAAAGGGCAGAAGGAACACTTAACTTCTCAAAACAGACAACCAGCAGCATTGGTGCTTTTGTTTTAACAGTCACATAAAGGTGCCATTAAACCTGTAAATAACAACCTTGGGAAAAAAATGGAATATGTTATCATCTTAAAAGTTGAAATGGCAAATTAATTTGCCCACCGTCGCCCATTTAATTATCCAGTGAAAATAAACCAACATGTGTATAAATCTGGGAGTAATACTTTAGCTCACCTTGCCAATCTAAGACCAAAAAAGTCTGAATTTCTACCAGAGTTTTACGAGAAATCCACTAATTCACTAACGATGTGTGTGGTTTGATGCTGGGTAAGTACTGTACAGTGGGTTTTCCCTCAAAGCAGCTGTCTCCTCTGAGGGAAAACAATGCTATGAGAGCAATAACTGTGAACCAAAACAATAACAAACGTTGGAAAATCCCAAATAAGAGCCAAAAGATGCCATGCCGCTCTGTAGAACTGAGCAGAGCCGCAGAGTTTATGATCTTTCTGTCGTTTTTTTCATTACCAGCAACCCCATTCCCATTACGCAGCCATTTCATTCTTTGTTATGACATTATTGATTGTACATGCTTTTACAAACTTAGGTTATTTAATTCCTGCATGAGCTGGTATATTTTAATCTTGTCTAATGTATCCTCCTCTGCTCCATACATATGCCATCTTTCCATGATGCGAGCTGCCTGAAGCCGGGCCTGTGTCTGCTTAGCACATTGACTCAGCAGGGTCATGGGTTCGTTGGCTCCGGCTCAGCTTCCTAACAGCCTTTTCAAATCATTAAGTAATGAAGTGGGTGCCATTCAAATATAAATGCATCCGCAAGCCAGGATCCTTTCATGTTCGAAAACCATAAATACTCTTGGATTCTACTCAGAGCCAAAATACCTATCAAAGCCATTTTTAACATCTGTTATCCCCCCTAAAAACTGCAGGACACTGGGCCAACTGCTGTAGCTGCTCAACAAAGTATTCGGTAATCATGGGATACAAGGCATTTATGCTTACTTTTTCTAAATTTGTTAATTGATTATTGCCTAATCTGTCAAAGATCCTGGCTCAGAGCCCCCATGACCGAGAGGGCTGTGGCTGCATTTGAAGTAGCTCAAGACACAAGCACACAGAGACACACAAACAAACACACAGCGAGATAAGCAAACCCCCAGATGTAAGTCTCCTGATGCTTGCTGATTATTGTGAGTGCAGCCACCACTGACCTTGGCACACATATCCATAGCAGGCTCCTTCCCGCTCCATCCATCTCTCCCGCTGCCTCTCTCTCTCTGGAGTGGCCCCTGGCCTGCAGCTTACTGGGGGGCCTGGAGCCAGCTTCCCATCTCAGACAGGCCCTAATCTGGGAGGCAAATGATAAGGCTGAGGTTTACAGGAGGGGCTTTGCACACTCACCAAAATTTGCATTTAAAGGCCCTCAAGTAATCTTTAGGCTTATTTAAATCTCAGCAAGACACTAGCAGGAGCGATGGAGGGGGAAAATTTCGCAGATCCACCTCCAGTGCTTCTTTCCCATGGTAGACCAAATCCCCACCATAAATGAGCGAGGATGTGGATTGCTTTGCCGTTCTCACAGCAGCCCGCCTCTGTATTATCAATGCCATTTAATTGGCTGAGAATTTTTTTTTTTCTCTCCGCATCCAAATAAAACCGCCACGTGGGACAAAAGCGCCAACCATCACTGTAAAGCGGTTTGTGAAAAAGTCCATTTTTGCCAGAAAAACACAAAGATACTGACACGCAGTTGACTGTGCAGAAATGGAGCTGTGTTTTTTAGCTTGTTTGTTTGTCTGTCTGGTTGGTTTACAGGAGTAGATTTGCCTATGTATGTTTTCATAGGCTTTTTGTTCATGTGATCATAATAAACATGAAAGAAACATTTGCATGCGTTTCAAGCCCCCATGAAGGAAGGACTGCTGCTGGATGGCCACCTAAGCAACACTTCATTGTCATGCAGGTATTATATTTTTTGTCTTATTCTTATAAATCTACCTGCAAACTTAGCACTGCTCCTCTGTTGTGTTTGCTCGTCGTGTTTATCACCAGTCAGAATTATTCATTCGATGAAAGCCAAAAATGGAAAACACAAAAACACCAAACATTCGCTTGCCCGTCGCTCGAATATATTCTGCCCCAGTTTTTGTTTAAGTGTGTGCATATTTACCAGCCTCTGCAGCTATGTAAGGTACCGTACTGCTGTCAGCATATTCACTTGTTTGCTGGCGTTACGTCCTGCAGTATGTATACCATAACAGCCCGATGCTTCTGCTCAGCCAATTCGCGTCAGCGTCAGGAGGGTTATTTTTAGTGTGGGACTGTATGGCGCATCCTACACATCCAGAAGGGATTTGAAAGATTAATCCTCACTTTTCCAACTGAATGTATGTAATTTGGTTTGACAAACACCAGCCCTACAGGGACATTTTCTTCATTAATACTTGACAATGTGACTTGCATCTAAGGCCTGAGGAGATGTAGCGGTGTGACGGACGAGAGCATTAAAGTGACCCAGTTTCAATGTTTCTTTCTTTGCTGGCGAGCTTTTAACACCAAGCATAGCACCTGTGATACAAAATTCAGAGCAGAAAGCAACTAAGATGGGTGTTAGCAGCCATTATAACAGGCCACACGGAGGAGATGCGATCTGATGATCCTCTCAGACCGTAATAAACACTGAAATATTCAAGAAGGTTGTTCAGAAGTTGTTTTTGAGGTTGAAGGCTGGGTATTGTTTAAATTTTACAATTCTCATTTTGTCCATAAGCTCTAGCTCTTAATGATTCTTTAAGGCGCAGTAAAAGCCTGACTTTACATTATTGCATTAGTGACAATAATCTAATGACATTATGCAGGACATGTTTTTCTGCAGGGTATTTGAATATTTCTGTCTTCATTGGCCATCTCCGTCCATTACAGTAGCAAACACTCTACAACAATGGTGAATACCAGTCTGTATATGCGTTGTTGGCGTTGTGTGTGCATGAGTGACATATTTATACATTGTTTTAACAGCAGATACTCTGTGCGTCCCAGACAAATTTCCGTCAGGACAATAAACTTTATCTTATCCACATATGGCTTAATATCCTCACTCTGTATTTTACAAGCGAGGTTGGCGCATAAACAGCCTCACTGCACATCCCCTTCGAGGAAAGCGATGACTGGGCTAGTGGCTCTGCAGCGAGTCCGTTTGTACCTCCGTGTTCCAGAGGTACCACCATGTTTACGAGTCACAGAAAAATGTTGCTTTACAACATAGTAAAGTTGCTTTAGTCAGCTGTAATGTGACTGGATAAGCAGAATAGCTACTGAAAGTCCATGGGTTGTGTTTGCTGTCACAGAAGAGAAATAAAGAGTAAATGAAGAGTTCATGCATCTCCTCCTGAATCCTAGTGAGATTTTTCCTGAAATGCTACTAACACAGATAAATGTAGTAGCAGATACACAGAGCTAGACAAAGCAACCATAGCAATAGTGGACTCCTCTGGTGTCTTTAATATTCTGGGGTTTGCTGTAATGATTGTAGAATCCAGTTCTGTCCTTGTAAAGCGTTGTAGCTGAGCATTTGCTACATTAAAGTGAAATATGCAAGACAATCCGAAAATTAGGGTTATCAATCTTCAAATCAAGCAACTCAGCAATAGTGAAATTACCTAAGAATAATGTTAGAGTCATGATTTAGGACCACAAACACTTCAGGAGATGTAAAGATATGCAGGTATTCAGCTCTCATGATGCAAATGGATAACATATTTGTGGTACACTTAATAAACTAGCATGAGTGCAATTTGTTAGGAACTGATCATCACTGACAAAATTGAAATTTACTAATTTTGGAAGTTGTTTCAACTTGCAACTAGTTCCAATCTGGAGGACTATGGTGGCCGAAAAGGACTTTGGTATTATCAGGAAAATATATTGTTGTATTAAAAGTGCTCATTGTCGAAAAAATGCCTCTAATGACTTTTACTGACTTCTTATTACTCATCCATCAATAAAAAGTAGGGTTTCACTATTGGAGTAATAAAAAAACAGGGTCAGTAATAGTTAAGAATCAGACCTGATATGCACAATTGGAACTGTAAAACTGCAAACAACACTGTTCCCTAATCTTAATTAGTACGCTTTTAAGTTCTAGGTACGCAAGTTTTGTTAGCTCTACACTGAACCAGACTACCTGATTGTCCCCGTTTTCAATTTTTGCGCTCACCTAAACTCACTATCTATAACCTATTTGGCAGATAGATGTAATCTAACTATTGGCAGAAAAAAAGCCAGTTCGAAGACAGAAGATTCTCGAATACATCATGCAGTTGCTTTAGCTATTAACTACATAAGTAGTTGATGAAAAATTCTCCTCTCTTTGGTTTAAGGTCCATTTCCTCCAGCACAGGGCAGGATTAACCCAACAGGGTGAAATGAAAACTCTAAAAACACATACAGTACACTAATGTAAGACAATATTAAAGCACTGGGAAATTCTAAACCCAATATCATATTTAATATTCCGTCCGATTTTCTCTTTTGCATAACCCTCTTCACAGTCTGAAGACAGGTCAAATGAAGCTCATGCATATAAAAGCTGTTGCCCTGGGCAAAGATTTAACCAGCCTGGATGAGTCTCAAGGCTCAGTGTAGCACAAAAAACACACACACACACAAAAAAAACAAAAAACACCCTTGCTGCCATCCAAGCTCTGAGAAATATGAGGAGACGCGAGAAAAGAGATCTGGACAGAAGCTCCCCCCTACACCCCACCCTTCTGCCTCTGAAACTAACCGTTAGCTTGGCTTCCCAGTCACACTATGGAGACCCTGCTCACTCTTCCATGCCACAGCCACTTCCTGCTGGCTCTAAACAATGCAGACTCCATTTGGGCTGCCGTAATGGCTGACTGCTTGACATAGCCCTTGTCAGTGAGAGCTGAGATAGGTGACACTTGACAGATGTGTAATTGCTGGAAAAGCTCACTGACAGGTGGATGAGCTTAAAGACACCTGATATGTTTCTGAGGCTGTTGACGCAAAGGGATTACACCTTTAAGCAGCACCGGCTTCCCTGGGTGTTGTTGCATTTTTTTTCCCCTGTGTACTTCATGAGAGGAAAAAAAACACACTGCTCAGATAATGTATTCAAAGTGAAATTGGTTTGATTTGTTTGAGCCCAGATATGAGCTAAGCCTGACCCCATGAAAGGTTAAGTCCCCCGCAATAGCCTGCATTTAAGAGATGCAGATGTATATTCTCTGTGAGGTAATGTATGGTTTAGAAATCATCCGAGCAGCCTTGTAAACCTTGCGCGGAGGCGTGATAGCTTTCCCTCCCAGGTCAGCTCAGGTGAGGCGGTACCACAAGCCGGAGATAACACTCCACCCCTATAAAAGACAGGAAGTGAGATAAACATTCGCTCCTTGATTAGGAGTCGGGGTGTGGGCTGCCATGTGGGCGGTGGTGCAGCCATAGGGGTGGAACAGTGAGATGTGGATGGGGGCATGCATGTGTGGGTGTGTGGAGGGCTGTGTTTTGTGTGGGACTGTAATGCAAATCAATGATCTCCTTCAGTGCAGAGCAGAACAGCACAATGCCTGCACACCTGTCCATCATTCAACATCTCCTGTTCCACCTCTTCAAGCTGGGTGGAAAAAAAAAAAAAAAAATCACTTTAGCTCATAGTCAGGGGGTTGAAAGCAGAGGAGGGGAGCGAGGGAGGTGTGCTCAGAGGCCCAGACATTCACTTTTCTTTTTCCTTGCCGACGAGACCATGTTATTAGAACTGCAGTTACTGAATTGAGAGGAGGAAGACCGATGCTTTTGGATGTGACCTCAATTGCACTGGCACACTATCGCAGCCAAAGTCTCATTTCACCAAGAAAGACGGGGGAAGAGAACAGAGAAATTGACAATATCTTCTGTGCCATTATGCATAGACAGTGTGTAGAGATTTAGTGATGATATGGGGGGTGGTGGCTTTCACTGCACCCGAGAAGCTCAGCTCAGTTCATTGGGGGTGTTTTCCCTTATAACTGGGGTAGCTTTCATCTTGCCTGCCAAAAGGCGTAGCAGCGAAGAAGAGCACCAAGAGGGAGCTATCACTTCCCCTATTTCCTGGCCCCAGACAAAGGCATCCAGGCAGGCAGCCTGCTGAAGATGATGTATTTCTGATCAAAGAGCCTGGAGTTGTCAGCAGCCCGGGCTAGCGCAGCAACCTGATTGCTCCTGGATAGATTTGTCCCTTTGATCAGAGCAGACTCTGACTGCAGGCGCTGTTTATGCAAAGAAAAGATGGCAGAGCGAAATCTACCCCGTGTTATGTGGAAACAGGCGTTGGGCTGGGGGAAGGACTTTAGCTTCAGGATATGTCAGCTCACACAATAATACAGGATGATATCTGCTATAATTACCACTAATGAGATAACATTGCAAAAAAGCCTTTTTCTGCAACTTGTTGCTGTGATGCTTTGCGCTGACAGCGACAAATTCCACTCGTATATTACTCTTGATTAGATGATAAGACTCTGTGTCTAATTACAACCGTACACATCAGATACACCAGTGAGATAATGTAATGTACTTGAACAAGTGGTATTTTTACAAAATGATCAGTTAGTCACACTATGCAAACATCTTGCACATAATTCAAATAACCGCTAGCTATGAATTTATGTGGACTTGAAAAGGCACATAATTTTGTCATAATATATTGATGTAAATTCTCGTGGCTAGAGTTAAGATTAGTTCTGTAAATGCGTAAATGTGGTACAGAGAAATATTAATGCCATCGGTCTGCAGGATTGTACCTACAAATCCCACTGTGACAGTATTCTTGTGCCAAGCTACACAGGTTCAGACACTAAAATGCCAAACATAGTTGAATTTAAAACAGGTGATAGTGGAGTGTCAGACACAGCATGAAGCAGAAGGAGACTGAAAGACTTAAGATGTCCAATGTGGTCTTCCCACTTCACTGCTTTCTGTACTAGCAGCCAGGCATGCATAGATTCAGTGTTAGAATAGCTTCACTGGAATAAATCCAAAAGAAAAATCTATTATTGGAGATATGAAAACAATTGTTTACATATCCTGACAATATCTACATAAATACATATTTAATTACAAATGTCAAAATACTTCTAAAACGAGAGTAAGAAGAAAAAAAAACAATCAACATAACATCACCTTGTTTTTCTCTTCACTCTGCACATGGGAGAAGTTCAGGTCATAGCTTTCAGGGACATCAGCCTCTTCTGTTTTTCTGTCTTTTCTGTCATGTTAAACATTAAAAAGGTACAGCTCAGCATGCCTCCTGCTGAGACATGTCAAAGTCAAGGTTAATTCATGGATGCAAAATACTTCATCCCCAAGTTTCACATTTCTGTTATTCTTTCATTATTTTTTTCCTGTTATTTTCTCGTGTCGGTGACAGGTGCTATTTAAAGGGGTTTCAGGCGTGCATGTACACACAGTTTAAGTCAGCGGAAAGACGGCTGAGTGGTTATGTAAGCTGTGATTAACATATCTGACGGCTGCATTTGGGTCAAACAGTGATGGGTAATTCAGGTCATTTCTGACAGCTGATGAAAACAGGAATCATCATGGCGGGCGGTGGGCGTAATTATGTATTTATGAGTGGAAGAGGACCTTGGGGGTAGTGAGCAGAAGACATGAGCACATACTGAGAAGTGCTGCCTTGCTACTGTAATGACAGCTCATTTCCCTGTGTGGATGTTTTTCTCAGCTCGGCGCCAACCTTTTGTTAGACCCACCAGCTTACTGTACCTGCCAGCCAGGCCTTTTATGGACAACAGAGGAGGGTTAAGCGTTGTATTATTGAGGGATGAATGCTCCGCTGAAGGGAAGCGTGGAGGTCTTGCCCAAAGGGCCCTCTATGGCAGCTTGTTTGTGTTGTGAGGAACACTGCTGGGATTTAGGCAGATTTAAAGATGCATCTGATGTTCAATTACTGTACATGAGGTTTATGCATACATACATAAATCTAACTCCTGTCCTGTGCTGATCCTTTGTTCGGTATGCTGCATGCTCAGGAAAACAAATTTCTATTTAATAATCATCTGTAAATATTGTATTATTGCACATAAAATGTGAATTTATATCCTACTATCCTTAACTACTCAAATATACAGGTCATGGGCTCTAGAGAGAATAGACAGAATACTGAAAATGGAGGATGGAGAAAGCCAGATGCAAATAGCCCAGGAGTTAAATCAAAGCCATCTTCAAATCAAACCCCCACCGACACTCTCTGTCAATCCACTGTGACATTTGTGATATGGGCAACACTTTCAATCTATGGCTGCCTACTCCATTGGCCATGTAAAGTTTAATGAGCACCTTTTGTGGAGTGATATGAATAATGTATACATTACAGAGCTTTAAAGCGCCTATGGTGCATCTGTCTTCAGGACGGACGGAAACCGCGGGTAGGACCAGTGAAAATTAAAAAGCCTGAGGGGAAAGAAGGGAGAGAGATAGAAAAAGCGAAAAGTTGAAGGCAGCCACATTAATTTGAATGCGCCTGTGTGCCACTTCTAATGCAGAACAGAAGTCATCAGCACAAGAACAGAGCGCGCCACCCCGCCCCCCACTTCTACACAATCTATCTCTCGTCTGTTGCTCATCTGTGTCAACCTGCTCCTCACATCAAGAGCTGAACAGGCAGTGACATGGAGGGGAGGGAGAGTGTTTTCTTGGAAATTCTGGAGGGCGCAGCAGGTGATGGGAGGAAAACACAAGTCAGTATAAAGGAGACAATCCTGCTCCTGCAGATAGCATTTATCTGGAAAGTAAAAGGGAGACAGTTATGCACTGTACTCTGAATGAAAAGCTCACCATTGCAAAGGTAGAGTGTTAGAAAGACTCAAATGGTGCTCTTTACACACAAAACATCAGAGCAGCAGCGGAAAGCACGCACTTTAAAGTTTCCTGTAACTGAGGCTGGGAAATAAACTATGTGACAAGAATTCAAAACCAATGTTTCAGCAGTTGCTACATGTAAAATAACATGACTCTCTTCCATCTATGGCAAGGATAGAAAGAGGTTAATTGATGGATGCACTTGAAGAATTTCTGTTGTTTTTTTTTTTTAAGAACATACTCTGAAGACCTTCCTGAAAGAGACGCTTATAATCTGTAAGAGCATTACAGCAACACCTCTTCCCTTTCACCTTGGTGCATCCTTTGCCCCCAGACTGCCCCGTCACAGACTCCTCGACCCGGACACAACGGACAAAATTAGAAATCTCCTGCATGCTGGCTGCTGCTCCAACCAAGCCCCCTCCAACCACCACCAACATTCAAAAGATTGGTGGGCCTCTATCTTCTCAGAGATCTGCTCCCTGTTGAATAAGCAATTGAGCGTTCCAACTTCGCTTGTCCGCGCCAGGCTGGCCAGAGCGACCCCTTCCCCTCCCTTACCCCTTTTCTCTTTCCCCCTCTCTGCCATCACCCCCCCCCCCCCCCAACCCCCTGTTTCCATCTCCGCAGATTGCCCTCCCTCCTCCTCCTCCCCTCTCAGCCCTCTCAGCTCTCAGCCGACATGGACACACAAAAGAAGGCTCCGGCTTAGTGGCCTTGTGATGGATGCATTTTCATAGGCCAATCTCTGTTATCTTGGAGAAACAGGTCTCAGCCTCCATTCTCTCAGGGCTTTACAGTTTTCGCCCCACCGCTCACCCCACCCACCCCTTCATTCGTATTTTTCACCTCCCTCCCTCCATCCTCTCCTGTCCTCCTCCACCATTTTCCGAAGGTCACTCATTAATACTCCTGAGCATTGATGCCGACCTCGTGACCCTGAGCTTGAAAGCTCGGCTCGCCCATATTGAGCGGCCGAGCCCTTGTCCCAGTATTCTCACCCGGGTCCGTAGCGCGGAGGCCCGGATCGCCGCCCCCAAGGTCAAGGACTGGCTGACATCAGGCCCCAAAACAATAGGAGGCCCTTCCTCTCCGCATCCCCATGCATGCCCCCTGGATTGTCCCTCATTAGATTGATTGGCTATGCAGCAACATCTCCGAGTCAATCAATTTAATTCATTTAATGCAGATGCGCCAAACTTGAAAAGTTATCCATGGATTTCAATTTCTCCCCTAGAAATAGAAAATCTTACATGTAATGGTTTTGTCAATCTCAATTCAGGTGCAAACAAGTATTGTCTTTTTTGTAGAGCTTATTTAAATGTTGCACTTCATTATCTTTAAATTTTCCCCTGAAGAAAATTGGATGCCACTCAGTTCCTCAGACTGTTTAATGAAGTTAGCCCCATTCTGTTTCGGCGTTATTTATTTATGTATTTGTAAATGATTGGAAGTAAGGGAGGTGCAAATGATATGCAAAGCTTGTGACAGACAGCCTCACTCTCATATCAGGTTATTGATATTACAACAACACATTGCTTTGCAGTGCATAGCGATAAAACAACTATCGAAAGACCGAACTTCAAGGTTTCAATTTCACAATGTAGCAACCTTGATTCACCCCCCAAATAGGAATTGTGGTGTTAAAAAAAAAAATCCTCCTACAATAAGCTCCTTCATTTTCTGCTCACTCCGCAGTTTCCAGCTTCCTCATTTCCCAGCCGTGGAGTTTCACTAGGCCTTGATGTATCGTATATCTCTCTGTTTTTCCTGCGTGGCTCTTTTTGGGCCTAAGGTCAGGGGGTGAAATAAAGCAGACCCCATTTTGAAGCTGACAGGGTCTCCAAAGCCTGAACCCGAGGGCAGTCCCCCCAGCCCCGGCCTGACAGGGGCCACGTCCGACAAAGGTGCAGTTTGTTACAAGCTTCAGAGGGGAAAAAAAAGAAACACAACAGGGAGGGTTATTTGGTGTTCCTTTGACCCCTTAAGCCCTCTGAGATGAAAAGGCTTTCAATTTTTACCAAGGAAGACCACTTCAGCACAGAACACCAATATGGGCTTCAAAGCTCAGCAGAAATTTTAATCAGAGACAAATTACTGTATATTGTGTGGTGTACAGTGCTCCACTGCCATATTCTGAAGGGGCCAAAGGGGCAAAAATAGTGCAGCATTACACAGATGAGAAATGACGTAGTATTCTCACAGGCTCAGAATGAAATTCACATGGCCAGGGTCTTTTAAAATCATGAAAATCCACGTCAAGATCGTGTCAGAGATGTAAAAAGGTAAGGGAGGAAACAAAAGCATGATGGGTGAACATGTATCTGCCATCTTAAATCATGCAAGGCGATGGCAAATATTAATACAACAATGCTCCTCAAAGCAGCATTTTGCCTAATAAGAACATATCCATCATTTACAACATGAGGCTAAGAGAAAAAAGCCCACGAGTGTACCGTGCCTTATGCCATTTACTAAACATTTTATCAAATTTTACAGAGCCTGCTTAATATTTAAAGCCTCG
Source organism: Acanthochromis polyacanthus (assembly GCF_021347895.1). NCBI lineage: Eukaryota > Metazoa > Chordata > Actinopteri > Pomacentridae > Acanthochromis > Acanthochromis polyacanthus. The sequence goes on from NC_067113.1 coordinate 20,921,311, forward strand.
GTCATGCAGCCTAATGGTCCAGGGCAGGAATAAGCTATTCAGGGGTCAATTGTTTTATTAAGATTAATGAAGGGAAGCGAAAGGGTACGTCATATCTGTACTGCTTTCCCTCTTTCTCTGAGCACCAGTGAGGCATATTAAAAGGAGTGAGTAAGGTTTGCCACTTAGCTTATCTACGTAAGTGGCTTATGGATGTATTTGTCCAGGACACTCAAGGTACATTTTTTCATCAATTCACTTTTCATCAAGCGATGAACTTACTTCCCCCCCCTCTGAATATATCAAAAATGTTTCAAGTCTTTAGCCGCACAAAAGTTCAAGTACGACTGATCATCACGGCAGAAAGATATGCATGATGCTATCTCTGACAGCATTGTGTCCTGCAGAGTCATGCATGAGTGCAACGGCTGGAGATTAGCAAAAAGTAAAAAATAAGCTTGAAAATTCTAATTGTTGTGTCACTTCTCTCTGCAGAATTAAAGATGCAGAGCAACAAAGCTGTTTTTCATTATTTCATGATTACTTCCTGTCCTTCAGGCTACATCACAAACCCAGCTAATGTCTGATTCCATCAAAGATCATCTGTTTAATGCAAGCAATCTATTTGTAGTCAGATACTGTAATAGACACAAATGACTCTGAATAGGGGGTTGCTGATGACCCACGGCCGTCTTAATCTCAGCTCAAACTGTCACCAACCAACTCTGATGGACTGATGCATCCTTTGTCAAAAAAACGTCCATGCTGATGCATCAGAAAGAGGAACAGATGGAACCGGAGGAGTGGGTGGTGACGACTCAGAGCAAGTAGGCGTTCATCTCTGAAGATATTACACTCCATCAGCTATAACCCCCAAACCACCAGGATGTCATTGTTGTAATTGCTTTGACACTTCGAAGCTGGCACTAATGCTGTTTGGACAGTGACTTAAACTGTGTGGAAAGCGGGGACATACTGGTTACATCCACCAGTACATCTGTCCCTGCCGGCCAGGACAATATCTGTTTATACTGCGCTCAAATGAGAGGCCATAACTGACAACAGCACAGGATTACATGCTCATATTCAAAAAGGACTCACTTGTTTTCCTATAGTTAATATTGGTTTTGCGTTATAAAAATTCCTGCACAAGCCCACAAGAAGTGTTAAAAAGAAATGGTGTCACTGATTTAATGCAAAGTGACGTTGAAAATATTTTTCGGCTGATGCAAAACGACAGGACTTGTTGTGAGAACAGTTTTAATGTGTCTGCCAAAACATGTACCAATTACGCTAAGGTTGCAGTAAAATGGAAGATTCACATACCAGCTATGGGTGTACTTACATAATGACCCCTAGCTGTCAAAGACATATAGCACTGTAATTTATTTTTTTTAACTCAAGGCAATGAGCAAAATAGATGGAATGAGGAGAGGAAGTCTGATTCATGCTGTGGGAAAAGGTTTAAGCTACATATTGGCTCCATAGCAGGTTCAGAAAACAAAGATGTCACGTGACAGCAGGTCCAGTGGGGTCATTTCATTTCCACTGGACTGCCTCCTTTTCTCCAGGCAGAGCATAATGTGAACGATGTTTTAGACGGCCATCTTCAACCGCCATCTTCCCAACATACAACCCTTTCATGTGTCTGTCTCTCTTCCCTCACTTCAGCCCTTCCTTCGTCGTCCAGCACGCCTGCATGCACCCTGACACGTTGACAAGCTGGGAGCGAGTCAATGTTGTGGGCTGACCTGAGAGGCCAAGCCAGAGAGGTTTGGTTCACAAAGTGAGAGGTAGACAACAAAGTGCAGTGAACTAAAAGGCCCGGAGCCAACCTTTATCCTTGATCAACATCTGTAAGGCGTCGGGGTAGAGAGACAGAAATGCTGGCAATGGTCATGTTAGCTCGACCCTTGAATGTCCAGACCGCAATGGCACTTAACAAGGCAGCTCACGTCAGACCTGGTTCCCTTACACTGAAATGGAAGGCCAGTAACATTTCACTTTTCATTCACCATCACTGTCAATCTTAAAAGCTACTTGTATCTATTGACCTCATGTGGCCAATCGTTTCCTGAAGTTGTTCCATTTCTGCTTTTTTCCTCTCAAATCTGGGTCCCTACCGCAAACTACAACAACCACAAATTCAACTTAAATGAAAAACCTCATAGTATATTACAATTTGCTCAAAGTTGGGAACATTTGTCCAGATTTCATCTTGATAAAATTACATTCAAATTCAACTAAGCTGCGTTCCTAATTACATTTTGAAAGAAACTATGTTGCAGCAGTAAGATGATGCAGCGATTTCACTTTCAAAGAACCACAAAGTTCATGTTGGGCGGTTGGAGGGTGGGGATGGAGCAAGTCCAAGACAGGACCTTTCCCTTGAGGCTGAGGTTGGAGTCCAATGTTTAACCAACATATTGAGACTTATCTATTGTGTTCACTTGCTTGTTTAGGTTTAGGAAAACATCAGAGTTTGGATTAAATTCAACCTTTCACAACATGTTTGAAGCTTCTAGACCCAATAACATGTCCCACTAAATATATGACAGGTTGGCTGAAAAGGAGCCATAGCTGAAAAGTAGCAATTTTAGGACAATATCTAATTATGATTTTTTGAACAATATCGTTATTTAATTTGCAATATTATATTGAAAAGTCAAGCTTCAGTTCAATATTTACTGTTGAATATATTTAAAACATGTGATAGAGCATTACCACGTGATAACTGGTGGTTGGCGTAAATTTACAAACCATGACGCACTGTGTAACATACATGCTAAAATTTTGAATCAACTAATTGTTCAGCCCTAGAAAGCAGAGCAATAAATAATAGAGGTAGGTTAATTGTAAATGTATTTCTGATACACGAACAAGCGCAATCTGTGGAAAAAATATATTTCTCTTAAAACATGATTGAGAATCTAGTTTAGCTGTGTGGCAACATAATTTTTGGACAGACACGACTCCCACATGTGTGAGGAGGTCACAAAGCCAACATTGAGCACAGACAGATTGGAATATTGATCTTTGGAAAGCAGATAGGTGTAAAATATTTCAAGTCACGACTTAAAAGCAACCATGGTGTCCGTTCACCTAAATTACAGTGAAGATAACATTATTTTCTATGCCAAAGCGAGAGAGCCACGTCCAAAACACTTTATAGCCCAATACGCTGCTTGTGGCGGAGACGGCCCGAATATTCGGATCCGTTCGTCTGGTCTCGGGTCCAAATTTTGCCTTCGTTTTGTCTTCAGTTAAACTGAAGAATTCTCAAACAGCAAAGGTCTTCAGCATCTTGTGTTGTGTTTATGTAACGGAGTGAAGCGTGACGTCAGAGTCGGCAGCCACCTGACCATTCGGGTGGTGGTAACAAACACGAATGGATGAGCCGAGATGAGCCGAACGTGACGGGATGAGCCGAAGTGGGCCGAAGGGAAGAGATGAGCTCCGAATATTTTTGTGTGGGGCGAATATTCGGATACCAAAATTAATATCCGGATACCGCCGTAGTGAACGAATATTCAGAATATTCGGGTTCAGCCCTAATTTATACTTTCAGGGACTTCTTTTGCTGGCCGACTGATTAAAGTTTAACATGTGTTTGAGTGCTGTGGTTAGCCTGACACTAGTCATCTCCTCATTTAATAGCCAGACCTCGAACATTTTGCAACACGTCTGACCATCCGCTGAAACTGTTGCATCAGTGGTTTTACAAATTCATGCAGTCTTCCTTGTGCGATCGCCACAAGTTTGATGGTATCTGATGTGGTAATGCTGCATTACACGTGTGAAATCTATTACACAATAAATATTAAATTATGTATCCTGTAACATATTGATGTTATTTTTGAACTGAGGCTTGTAATTTACGAAGACAAAATCAAACAGGTTTATTTGGGACCATTTCCTCAGGTAGAAATCATTTCCCTAACATATTTTCAGAGACAAAGAATAAAACTCTCCCCACATTTACACTTTCATTCCAACAGTAAGCGAAGTCCATGTCTATCACAGAAAGTCCTAACTACTGTTTACTACAGATGTTTGGCTTTGGAAACATTCGTGGGTAAAACAATAAACTCCATCGTGGTTTGGAATAATATGTAAATGATCAATATTTCTAATTGCAGAGAGGAATGATTGCCATAATTATGTTGACTCTCTAATGAGTCCACCTGTTGGCATCACGCAGAAAACAATTTTCCACTTGAAGAAACATAGCGTATGTAAACTCTTGTGAAATGTAAAACCAATGGAAGGTCTGCTGCGCTCTGGCAGCTGCAGCCTACAATTATGCAGCATCCGGCGATAACTTGAATACCAATCTGACAAAACGGTGCCTTTTCTGCGAAGAAGCAGGAGGCTGTTTTTATTCTAAGACAGAAAAGTTACACAGCACATCAGTGAAACCTAGCATCCATTTCTATAACTATGAATTTATTGAAATTTGAGACTGGAGCTCAAACAGACATCCAAAGTGAAGCAGCTGATGTTGCATTTATTAGGTGTCTTTGCAGGACTGCGGGGAATATAAAAAGATGCGAAGTTTGATACTTATAAAGTCTGTGGAGCATCAATTCCAGGAAAACAAAATATACAGTATTATACTTCTACTGTAATCCCACTGCTCACTTCAAAGACATGTCCTGAAATTCAGGAGGACAGTTATCGATCCATTCCCTCAATGAATCGGGAACTGATAACTGGACACTTCAGAATGCACTTTTATGTCTCCTCACTTTGAAGCTCTCCACTCCCCATCTTTCCAGGGGATGTTATTCTATTCAAGAGTCTCTTTAATGTTTGAAACCCACACTCCTCCTTGGTTTCAGCAGTATTTGGAAGCCTTGTCTCTTTTCATTCTCACAAGGCTTATTGGGAATCCTTGTTCCAAATGTAGATGTAAATTAGCGCCGGGCACGACAAAGGGCACCTTCCTTTCATTTCGCATGAAGTTGAACAGGTTCCAGGCCAGGACTGGGTCAGGTGTAGTGAAAGGAGAACCCTGGCCTCTCCGTCTCCTCCCTTTATTGTCCTGCACTCCCTGCCAAACCATCATTCTCAATATCCCACAGGGGCCTCTCTAACCCTCAACATCTGTCCCACTTTACCACTCTGATGGTAGAGAGTCGGCTAGGATGACAGGCACACTGCAGCACTGTGCAAGATTTAGAAACTGCTTCCAGACATCTCCAAAGTGCTGTCATCTGTAATTTCGTGCATTTACTCGTTCAATTTATTTGCCTGCAATTTACTCGGACTGATCACAGGTGTGTTTGCACTATCTCAGCGAGAAATATTCATACGGGCAAAACACATATGCGAAACTAAAGGCAAAGTTGTTTACAAGTGAAATATTTTTAATTACAAGGAGTGTTTTCAATCCATCTCGTGCTGGAAAAGCATTTATTCTGACTGTCATTGTGAAGCACTGTTTTTTGTCTTTAAATGACAAACTTTTCTCAGCTGTTAGGAAAAGTAAAAAAAAACAAAAAAAAAAACACAAAACCTGCAGGTTCGTTTTTAAATAGCCTTATGGCTTTGCCCGGTTCAGTAAATCAACTTTCGGAGACATAAAGGGAAACACCCACACTAGACAAGCAACGCTGTGGTGTCACGTCAGGGATCATAAACTCATGTAAGTCAACAACAGGATGCTATATATTTTGTGAAGGATGTTTGGGGCAGCTAGAACATTATAATTGCATGTCAGTTTTCCCTATGGAAGAAAATACCTTTCCCCATATGTGGCAGTGATAAAGTATAGGTTTCTCCTGTCTGGCAAAAAAGGTATATCTGCCCTCTAACTAGACAAGGGGGAACAGTATAGGGAAAGAGTCAGAGAGAAAGACGAAAAGCATGAGAGAGGGAATCCAAGCCACTGTCTGTACAGTTAGTGGGGTCTGGGGTGATTGCATGAGGGACAGCGGGGGAGAAGCTCCATTTACATTGTTGCTGCGGAATAAAAAGCAGCTTTGGCTTGTCAGTTTTCTGACTAGCGTCATGAACCAGGAGATGCCCATGGCTGCACGTTCTACTTGGACGCAGTTCGATACCTGCCATCCTTACCCTTCTCCCATTCCGAGAGAGGAACACGCCGACGCAGACGCGCACACACACCGGGTCCCTCCGGTGTGTTTGTGTTTCTGTTTGTGAGCATTTGTTCCGAATCAGACACCTGGCATCTTTTGGGAGAGCAGACTTCACCAATGAGGCCCCCTGGACTGTCACATGTCTGGATGCAGACCAATACCCATCACGCCAAACTGATCAAAAGCAAAAGGAAAGTACGAACCTTGAACTTCACAGTCCAATATGCATCCCCTGTGCTTATTATATTCACACACAAAATCACAGTGTGCGACCATATGAATATCCCTCCGCTGATCAAATATTGCAGAAAGCAATTTTTGCCCTTGTTTTCAGTTAGAATTGAAATTCACTGCAGGTTAAATTGGACCCTCTCTCCATCCAGACTGCCGTAATACCCCATAGTAGGTATAATCAAAGTAATTACAACAGCACACAGGTGTTCCACGCCGCACGCCACTGAACACGGCACACGTCAGTGACAGCGGATGGAGTAAACATCACCGGAAAAAAGGAAAAGAAGAGAAAACACTAAACTAATTCAAATCAAGTGTCATTACAGCTACTTTATCGACAGACAGTAAGTGCACAAACAAATGGCATTTTTTGTCATCTGGTGCTTAGCATGGACATTTTATACTCCGTCTGTTCATGTTGCTTTGCTTCCACTTTTCAATTATGATAATCTAAATCTGGTGGAGTGAATTACACAGGAAAGATGGAAGGAATGTATTTTTAAAGCTCTACAGCAGAGAAAAAGAGGCAAAGTAAGCATAGTTTTGCTTTTTTCTTTTTACACAAAATGCATAAAATGCAAATATTTTACAATCTATTATAACACTATTGCTATTATTATTTTCTCAGATCAGAGCAGGCATGTAAAAGAGGCGTGTAGTCACACTAAAAGCTCCCCATCTGCATGCTCCGAATCTCATCTGGTGAGAAAGAAAATGGGAGAGAGAAAAAAAAGACAGAGAGAGAGAGACAAGAGGTCAAAGAAGAGAGAGCGAGAAAAGAGAGAGCGAGAGAGAAGAGAGAAGGTGCAATTACCAAGAGTGTAGTCTGAGGGATCAACTTCACTTCAAAGAGGCTGGGCCCCGCGTCCCATGCTCCACACAGCCCCAAGTACCAGTGTTGTGAGAGTAGGTAAACATGAGCAGATCACAAGACTGTTAATAGCAGCCAGATCTGAAGAGGTCTCCACCTTATGCCTTCCTGCCTGCCTCTTAGATTCTCAGACAAGCCCTTGCCTGGAAGGAACAGACTCACCCTGCACTCTCAGCTACTTGTGCATGTGTGTGTATGTGTGAGCTCATGAGCATTATCCCAAAAGCTTCTTCTTCTTTTTTTTTTCCATATAATTGAACAGCAAAAGCCCACAACTCCGCGCTGGAACCTTTTAAACCCCTCGCAGCATGCTAAACCAACAGCTGCCATGCAAACCCCCTGAAATATGCGCATGGCAAATGTGTGACAGTATATGATAAAAATGGAAATGCCGCAAACTGATGTTCTCTTAGCACAGACAATTCAGAGAGTGCAGCACATTTATCTGCTGCTAAATTATTACAGTGCTCACTTTGAGACTTATAGCCAAGAATTATATTGTTTCAGTATGCGGCAGACTTAGTGAGTGGATTTTATTCATCCTTTTTTTTTTTTTGACAACAACAACTTAAAAAAAAAAAAAAAAAGGCATAATACTCTGTGTCTGCAGCCTCGCTTCCCCGAAAAGCACTGTACCAATCCGGGTAATGTCGACTGTATGTGAAGTGCATTTAACGCCCACTAATCTGTCATCACTGGATAAATACGATAACGATAGCAGCGATTCCCCAGGAGTTATCACAGGCCTCACGGCTAAACAGGATTAAACGCTTGGCATTATGCAATGTAAAGAGAGAACAGGAATATTTAAGGAGAGGGCAGCACTGACCCCCCTGTAAAAGAATTACCAAAATTCACTAAAACTATCATCTTTCTCCTGGTGTATGTACAACTGGGGTGGCAAAATCCACAGAGAGGCTATTTTCAATCACATGGCCAGGGATCAAACCCCCCCCCATGTCAGTACATATTCACCCTGATGAAGTGTCACCGAACAAGACACCCGGTCCCTACCAGCTCCTGGTGAGATGGGGTGGGACTCTGCTGTATCTGACCCCACACTCTGACCTCCCCAGAGGGAGTGAAACAAAAAGAGACTTTCCCTTGGGGGATCGATAAAGAATCACATTAACATACATGATGTATATCAAAGTAAATCTCGGTCCGGTATGTCCTCTGCATTGCTAATACCGTGTCAGAGCAGCGTTGGAGGTTGTGGCTTTGAATGCACTGACAACACTGCTTTTTTTTCCTTTTTTTTCTTCTTATTCAAACCAATATTTGAAGGAAATCAACTGGAAAGGCTGACATCTGTTGGCCGGGATTGGTAACTGCAGCTGTAGTGGACCAGCAAGAAACACAGACGCGGTGTTGTTGCACTGATATGAAACGCATCAGAATTGGCGCTCTAGAAGAACAGAGCAGAAAACACTTAAAGAGACACAAGGGGCAAAAGTCCCAAGTCATGAACCGAGATGAAAAGATGCCTTCAGGCTAACCTCACAGCTGAAGCGGAATCACCCCGAGCGCTTTTAGTGTGCCTTTCTCCTCAGATGTCATTTGTTAAGAGAGTAAACCCCTTCATGCTTGTGTGAAACTTAATTCCCTGGTCTGTCCTTGAGCACTAAACTCTCACCCTCTCCCCGGCAGCTGAGAGTGACCCTTCCGTTAAGCAGAAAAAATAAAACAAAACACAGTCCTCCTCCTCTCCTCTTTGACTCCCACCACGCCAGATGTTACTTTTCATCTGTGATTTATCACACAGTTTAGATAAGGGTAAACAAATAGTCATCACAGTTATAACTGCAAACACTGCTTTCCCGTCGGGCTTATCGCAGGTCACAGCATACAAAGTTAGCCGACGGTGTAGAGAGAGAGAGGGGGGGGGGGGGGGGGGGGGGGGGGGGGGAGTGGAGTGTAGTAGAGCAGGCACAAAAAAATGATAAAATTGCAGCTTTTTCTCTGAGTTGTCAAATCCAGCCCGAGCATAAACATACCAAAAGTCCTTCTGCACACATCCACGCACACGTAACCCTGAGCCCTGACCTGTAGGAATGTGTGCTCTCTGCGGAGGACGATTAGCCGGCCAGCCTCTTAGCTCCTCCAACACAGAAACCTCATTGTGATAAAGCCCAGTCAATGTTTGCTGACACACGTTATCTCCAGTCTCCTCTCTCCCCGGGCCTCCGGTCGGATCGAGCTGCCACAGCTCTTTACAACGATTTAGGGAGCCATTTGTTTTTCAAGGAGCTGTTTACACAATGGCCACCGACCACACGGGGGACGGAGGGAAAGAGACAGAGAGAGGGAGTCATTTGAAATATAAATCACAACAGTGCCAGCTTTTATCTGCAACAGCTCTGCCTTCTTCTTTTTCTTTTTTTCCGACCTTCCGATCTTTTTGCATTCCTTATCGTGGGATGGGGGCGATAAGAACAAACAAGATGAGGGTTTTGTCGGCGGCTGCCAATGTATGTAGCTATGTGGAAAGGAAGGAAAAGAAACACTTATCTCGTGCATGTGTGCGTGCACGTGCATGGAGACGAGGGGAGGTGATAAAAGAGAATATTCCTCAAGGAGGATCAATAGTTGTTATTCAGACCTGCATGGGTCCCTCCATAGGAAGCACTGACACTGTCCTAAGAGTCTGCCAGCTATATTGATTTTAATTTATTTTTAACTTAGTGATGGATATGGGACATGTCATGAGAGAGAGGCATTGGTCAAATAATTACCAACATCTATTCATTAATTGGAAGGCAAAAGAGATAGAACACTCAATATTCATTAAGGCCTGCAAAGACTTTGTAAATGTGCTGTCTGACACAAGGATGTCAGAGAAATATGTCGATCACCTAATCACGCAATGCAAATTTGTCCCTGTGAACCAAAGTGGACATGAGGCACTGACATATCTGACTTGAAAGTTGTCATTGCATTGCTTTCTCTTTTGTTTAAAGAAGAAAATGTTAGGTATAAACACATTTAGTGCAAAAAGCCTACTTAGATCCTTTATTCTTATATCTCGACACTAAAGACAGTGAAAATACATTAAACTGTACATTAAACGCACACCAAATGAGAAAACCAACACTATAGCAGTATTTGAATCCACTGTGTGGCCCACAAACAAAAGTATCAAGAAATAAGGTCAAATTTCAGCACAGTTCTCATGTGTAGTAAAGCTGTTAAGTAAATATCAAAAGTTGTGACAGCAGAGACAGGATTCTTAACTGCTCAGTAGACACAAAAGCTCACAAACCGCATCTTTAGTTAATTCTTGAACAATCCAGTTTATGAAATTCAATCCCAAATAATGAGCCACAATTAAGCATGCGCTGTGACTGTGGTAAATCTAATTAATCGAGTGAGTGAAAAGTGATCAGACGACAATGTTTTGTGCTACAACCTTGGAAGTTTTCAGGCCTCCACAGAATATGAATCAGACTATTCAGCAGATGGAAGGTGCGGCTGTTGTTGCTGTAACAGAATCAGCATTCTTGTCATACATATGCTGCATAAATATATCATCAAAAACCCTTGTAACCTGCAATAATTCGCTTGATTGGTTCACTGAGTGCAAGTTCCTTTGGTGTGCATCAAGTCAAACTGACCAAAGTGGCCTATGGGTCCTTGCAGACAGGCCCGTGGTTATTGAGTACAATCACAACACTAATTATCCTGCATGCAAGCTACTGCAGGGCTTTGCCCTTTGAGAGAAGCAATCAAACAGCTGACGAAAGGCTGAATAATCACACTGCGCTGAATGTGCTGGGCATAGCATGAGTGTGTGTGTCCATGTGTATGTGGGAGCTACTGAATTCTGTACAGTAAACTTCAGTAAAGCTAACATTAGTAGTCAGATGTCTTTTATGTGGATTAACATTGGAACCTTACGGTGTAACTGTGCAACATTTTTCTTCTGTGCTTGGAATAATTTCAGCGATAAACACTGATCTAAATGCTCAGATGGAACTGACCGAGTTAAAGTTTTTCCTCAGTTCATTTTTGTTCTGGGATTTAGATGAGAGAAAAGCTGAGCAAAAGCAGAACCAGTGACCTCCGTGAGCTTTTATCTCGCCTCGTGTTGCATCAGAAGCAGTGTTACAGCCTCCGTTTCCCACCCCGGGCCTGGCCAAGGTCGTGGTTAAGTTATGATTACAGTATGATGCACTCAGCGAAGACAAGCAATAAAGAGGTCCCTGCTGAGCCATAAAACTGTCAAAATACGTCACAAAAGTGTCTGACGCAAAAAAAAGACGCTCACTCTTTCTCTCACTCTCCTCTACGAGCAATCATCGCCTCCACTTGGCACAGGCTGAATATTGCATTCAATGAATATGCGTTGGCAGACAGCAAAACTACATTGATTCTAATATCCACTGGTTCTGCTATAGCGCAATGTAATGATCAATTATTTGGCCTCCGACTAGAAGCCGCTTTTCCCCTAACAGCAATACAATATATAGAATCCTATACTCACTGTACTAAGCCACCAAAGAGAATCCACTGATTTAATCCCTGGCTGTTCAACTGTAGCTCTTCTTTACCTATGCATTAAGGTTGTTGCTAGATGCTCCAATCATCTAACAAACTGAGGAAAATCTGGGTCTTTCTGGAGACTGAGGAAAACAACAGACTTTCCGTGCAGCACATATGCTGTTCTACATCTACAGGTAGTGCTATTAGGTTGCAAAAATCACCCCACACCATTGAAAAGTAAAGCCCTGTAAATGTACATCGAAACGATTGCGATGCCTGCCACAAAGAGCAAGAATAAGACAGAAAGTGAAAGGAAAATGTACGAAAATGTGATCTTCTCCAGCAATAAGAGGTTTTGTGCCGCTATTTATTAAATGATGCCACAAAGGGTCTTTTCCCTACTTTGAATTCCAACATAACTCGTCGCAAATGTGCCATTAGGCTTCACTGGCACCTGCCGTGGTCTCATTTCAAGGTGATTAAGATACTTATCGAATTTATTTTGCTGGAGAAACATCAGTAAGAGGAATGCGAGCTTTTTTTTTTCTTCCACTGGTCCCTACAGAGACCAAATTTTGACACATTTCCACACTCCGTTTGAAAGTACCATTTGAAAATGACGGTAAATCACACTCCACCACAGGAGCCATGAAGCAAACTGCACTTTGGTCCAATTTTTAAGCCCTACTACCCTCCCACCCCCTCCCTGCGCACCTCAATCCACTCGTCCAATGGAGGGAGGCAGTCTAAATGCACCATCAGCATTGAGGTTTGGCTGAGCTGCTACAAGGGTATTATGTTCCAAATTCTCTCCAGCTGGAGTAAAGAGACGTTCGGTCCTTTTAACCCATTCCCGAATCACAAAAAAAAGAAAAGAAAAAACAAATCACCATGGACTCTTTTTACACCCTCCATCCATGCAGTTCTTGTCTCCTCTTTATCCATCTCCATAATTCAATGTTTAAACAATCAGGCGCCCCAGAAGTAGCGTCTGAAATTCGGAGGGCATCAGGGGAAGGCCATCTTACTTGTGGTCGGGGGAGTGATAGACAGAAGAAAAAATAAGCACACAGAAAACACAGGGAGAAAAGGGGGTGTTGAGAGGAAGAGAATTGGAGAGAGGAATAAGGAGAGGGCTGCTGAGGCAGGTGCAAGCCGTCCGCATACAAGGTGGCGATTAGGGGGAAAGTGGCCCTGTGTGAGGCAAGAGGAACATCTGTGCCTATTACCGCAGCACACAAAAGGCTGGGGGGGAGGCAGGGGAAAAGACCACGGTCTCCAACACGAGCAGGGCCTCACCAAACACCACAGGCTGAATTGCATGGCCCAATTTGAGGCTTTCAGCGCCGCTTGTCATTAGCATTTGAAAAAGCGAGGCAGGAGCTCGCTCAGTGAGTAACTCATGGGTCGGAGCAGGAGAGTGACTTAAGAGCTTGGAAGAGGTGGTGGTGGTGGAAGCCCCCACCGTCCCATACTATAAGCACCTTTCAGGCTGAGTTCTGCTGAATGGAACATGTTGTGGAGTCAGCTACATTATTGCTGTTGAAGATTATGGATGATTATGCAAAAGTCAGGAGAGGGAAAGAATGAAAGAAGTGAACACACTGATAGAGACGCATCGGCTCTGCTGGTTAATATAACTGTTGCTCTTTAAATATGAACAGGAGAGTAAATTCTCAGAAGAAGTCATTTTTCCAGAGAGGCCTCTCAAACTTACATGAAGCTACCATGTGATTTTCCCGGTAGCTGTCAAAACTGCATGCTTTTGGCTTCTAAGAAGTTGTTATACTGAGAGGAACCGCAAAGACGCCTGTGATACGGTGCATCCATATGTATCATTGCATACTGTATCTCAGCATGGCAAATGAATGTTCAATTTGACTTAACATTTTGAATAACTATTTCAAAGTGTGTCAGCCTGGTTCAAAAACACAGCTAATGGATGGCAAAAGCATGAAAAATAAAACACTCATTTCTGGTGAGTGGTGCATCAAACTTGTATACTGGATTGCACTCTTTTTCAGAATTGAGAACACTTGGGAGGACGATGTATTACTTATTTAAATGCCACAAGGCATATATCTGTTTGCTTAAATATTCCAATTTATTCCAAGACAGTAAGTGCCTTGCTGGAGTGAATTATGGATGCTAAATCAAGACGCTGAGTTATTAGTTATGACACCATAAGGTTCTGTCTTCATCAATATGCCTCTCTTTGAGATTAGTATCATTTAAACGGAGTGTTGAACCGGCAAGTAGATGAGAAATTCTGATGCGAGGAACACAACTTAACACGTTACCGATGGGCAACATGACCCACAGTGCAATATCACAAAAACAGATTCGTAAATTTTCCATCAGCATTTTGAAAACCCTGTAGACATATGTCTGTTGATACTTTTAAACTGATTAAACAGGCAAAGAAAAAGAGAACATTTCGGTATGATAGTATTTGCCATTAACTATGACCACTTGGATTTTATTTCCCATATGGAAGGTCATATCAGCAGCAGTTCAGCGCATCCACTCTAGCAGGGATATATAGGCGGACTTCAGGTCTCTTCACACAGTTCTTTTGAAAAATGACCTTCTTTTTTGCCTGATAACTCTCTTTGTGAGACTTATCTGTAAGAATAAACATGGTGGATCTTACAGCCGAGAGCAAGACGGTCTATAGCAAGGGGAGGAAAAAGAAGGCGTTCAATATTTTTAACTGTTAAAAATTGTGTTAAATTAATTTGGCCTTAGGTATCAATTTGAGCACCTAAACATTAATTTGTGTTCTAGGTCATTGTGCACATACTGTATGCTCTAGCTCACTATTTATAACACTTCATTTAATTTTCAGACATGAAATATTAGGCTTAAAGGCCAACCCACTGCCTGGTGAACAAAAATCTGGAATGACTTAAGCCCTACATGTAGTATTTTGGTTCAAATAAAATGCTAAACTGGAATCTGTTTGTCAACAACTGCAGCTGCAGTCCAGTATATTAACCAGCAGAGTGTTCAAATCCCAAAATTATATACCTAAGTTGACAAGCGATAAACTCAAATTCTAAATATTGCATGATAACCTCGTGTCATATTTTTCATCCTTATAACATCACTTGACTCTCACAAATATCACTGCCCTACGGATGGATGAACAGATTCCAGTCAGTAGGAAATCAGCAGAAGGAGCCGACCCTTTACATAAGTACATTTTCTTGATCTTGAGCTAGATGTGTAAAGACATAACAATACATAATGCATGTTGGAGAAGTAATCTGGTCCTTTCTGATGAAATTCTGCATTAGCGAACGTTAAAGAAGGTGGGTTCAAAGGCAGGTCTTCACGCAGCTGTGACCACGCATGCTGAAACACAAAGATGAACAAGGAGCCATGAGCTCCCTGTTACATTCAGATGGCATTTTGCGCGGTGCTAATCATCGGACTGTTTGTGCTACTAGATCACGAAGTGACAATGGTGAAACATTAAAGCGGCTTTAATGCTTTTCATCATTTGAGCAACTGCTTACAAAGGGTTTCAGGATTTCAGGGCACATAAATGTTTGATATGCTGCTGGAGCGATGCATGTGTGCCATGCTGTGCTCGAGAAGCACACTTTCTGAAGGTCATCAGATCTAATTGTCTGATGGACCAAGCCTTGAGTGCTGCAACACAAAGCCCTCAACGTTCAAAAGGAGCCCGATATGAGGACACTGCAGAGTGTGTTGTCAGCACGTTTTCGCGTTTGGTAAAAATAAAGCAAAAAGCGCATTTACGTCACAAATTTTAGTGGCTGATTAGGCTCCAACTCAATCAAGTAGTACTGCAGCTTGTATCTCATCACAGGCAGATTTTGTGGCATTATGCTTCTGTTCTGCTAGCTTGGTGAGCTTCGTGTAGCTGCACAAGAAGCTGTTCTTCACCTACTACAGAAAAAACACGAGTCTAATCCGGAGTCCATCAGCAGGACAAGAGACTCAATGAAGTAACATTGAGGACATCACAACAGGTCTACAGTTAGGGTAACAATATATAGAATGATCGATCATGGCTAGCTGGTTAGCAGCAACTGCACTTTCAAAATAAAACATTTACAGTAGTATTTGTGCAACCCGCACAATTCCTCTGAAAAGCCTATTACATGCCACGATGTAAGCTCTTCAGATCGTCCAGCCCTACTTGCATGTAGTAATAAATGCATACTAAAAGTCCTCCAACCTCTCCATCAGTACAGCAAAGCAGGCACTACTTCAATCCTTAGCCAACATATGCTGCAAATGCTCAGCGGTGCTCATTTAATGTGATGTCATTGTACTATTGACATCCAGGGATGGACCAGCGGTCGAGGCTGATTTGTTTAATATGTAGTTGAGAGAATTCTATTGACTTTCCTTTTTTGCTCATCTGCTCACAAGATGAAAACATATCTTCCTACCCAGAAGCTCTGACCTAATATGCCTTTCTAATGTTTTTCAGAAGGACATGCTATAGTGTGTGTGTGTGTGTGTGTGTGTGTGTGTGTGTGTGTGTGTGTGTGTGTGTGTGTGTGTGTGTGTGTGTGTGTGTGTGTGTGTGTGTGTGTGTGTGTGTGTGTGTGTGTTTATGTCCATTCAGGACTTATATCGATATAAGCCAGGTTTAATCCTTTCACTCTGATGGCTTCAATGACAGCAGCACACCATCAGATAAGAGGTCATTGAACTGCAGCAGCCACCTCTTCATTCAGAATAAATGGGGTGCACCAAGAGTGCACCTTACTATATGCCACATTGCTCTGGTCATAATGAAAATGTAATGCATTTTGGTTTCCAGCTGCCATCACTACTGCACTAGACAGAACTGATACTGTTATTATTCATATAACTTGCCCAATTTGTTCCTCGAAATGATGCACACACAAAAGGGAAATTTCAGCATATTGTATGTGTATATCTACTCTCTGTGTGTCTATTTTGAAATTGAATTCAACTTATTTTCGAGCTTCTTGGCTAAATGTACTTCTTACTGCACTATGTAGTTTTATTTGTTGGAGTATGTGATGGCTGTTAAAATTTTCAGCCTGAAATTAAATGATTAGCATACCGTTATTTCCATTAAAATGGAGCCCAATATGAGGCATGCATCTATCAAGGCATAAGTCAGACAAGCTTGGCACAGCAGGACCATATGGAACTGTAGACATTTCTGTTTGCTAGACGAACCCGTCAGGGTGAAAGGAGGGACTCGAGTGGGGTGCAAATTCTTTCTAAAAACCATCTAATATCCAGACAGACCATGTTGATTTTTGCTCTGTCTGTCTTCAATCCCACTGAGGGATATGAAAACCCAAGACCACAGAAAACACTGATTGAGGCACAGCTGAAACATGCTAATGCCCTGATTTTGTTTTCATTGGGAGGGCTCCCTGCTTGTGGCATATCATTTGATTTTTGCATGCATCAAATCGCTCTGTGTGAACTGTCACAACATGTGTTTCTGTTGATGCCTCAACGAGCACCTCTCTTTGAGCAGTCACCTTGGGACATGGCTGGATGTTTATTTTGGCAGAAATCCCATCACGCATTCATGCTCATTTCCTTTGGTCCGAGTAGTAGCCCTGCATGTCGTCGTAAACTCACTGAAAATAGAATATGCACACACGGAGGCCTAAGCCATGCACAAACAAAGATCTGAAGATCCCCCACAAGCTTTAAGGGGCTGCAGAACCTGAGCAATTGGCAGTACACTAATTATAATCCCATTTTGTAATCTTTTCCTTTTTCTCTCTGCTATTTTATGCCTTTCTCTCTCCAGTTCTCTACAGTCTTGATAGCTAAAGACCTGCCCCATTAAGACAACCAGTGCTTATAATGACAGCATGTTAACGCAGCACAAAAAGAACACTCTCCTTTGCCTTTTCTTCATTTAAATTCAATTATTGCCAAGAACAGTTAGACAGCAAAGGAATAATAATAATAATAATGAGGGGTGTGCGCAGGATGAAGGTGTGCAGTGGCCGCACGGTGACATCTTTTGTTCTGGTTTTGGATTGGCAAGATAATGGCGAGGGCTGCCGCGAGGGGGGCCAGGAAAAGTGGAGCTCACCACGCAGGTTATCTTTCATGCTGTACGGGATAATCACGGAGTGGTGGAAACTGGGGAGCAGCAGAGACATATCTTCTTGGAGATCAAGGTCAAAACAACTCAAAGGAAGGTGGAAATTCTGTTTCAAAAACACTCACAGCTGCCTGAAACATATTGATCTAAAGCCTCTTCACTCTACCTCCAAAGTCATTTCTCTGATAGACTCTGGTAGAAATACATTATTTTCTTGTCATAGGCACCACAATGGATCACTGTTAAGACCATACCGCACAGAAAGGATAGGGAGGAATGTTAAGAGCTTGGCATGCTATATTTGAAATAACAATTCACTGAGTGACCTCTGCCTCCCATCAGCCCAGCAATACGTTCCCATTTCACAAGCTGAAATTTCCATCAATCACCAAGCATGACTATGGAATTAAGAGCATCAAGAACAGGACATCTGAGAACACTAATAAGCTAGGTGAGCTCCAAGAAAAAAAAAGGACAATTTGTCAGACGTGGAATTGCTATAATCAGGGTTTCGAGATAGATAAACGTCCAGTCTTGAGTCCCGTTTGCTTTAAAAAATTCATAGCTGCTTTATACATGGAATCACTGCAGAAACTTTACACAGACAGATCAATAACAAGGCCTAGCACTGAGACCTCTAAGGCATTGCAGTAAGCTCAGCCACTGATGTTTCTGAGCCAAGTGGCCTTTGCAACAAAGGAATAGCAACTCCCTCTTCTTCCTTTGATTTATGCCCTTGGAAGTTGGTACATATTCCCACCAAAGAGAGCCTAACTATCTGATTGAAGTGCTTGATGTTCAGCAAAATTGTTATCCTAAATTCACAAAGAGTTGCAGATCAAAGCGTATGAGATAGGCTTAAGTGAATGATTATTTTGCATTTGATTCTTAGTTCCTTCAAACTGATGAAACTCATTTTCAATGCTTAGCAGACGGTGACGGACAGTGACTCTGTTTGTGAGGCTGAGCAGTGAATCAAAAGAGAGCTGCTTTAAAGTCTTCCTCGAATCATTTACTGTTCCTCAGTGAATTTTTTAGTCTTCTCAAACCGACTGACTGCTGGATGTTGTTCAGACGTTGTCACTCTCAAGTCCTCTACCTCTCTCCCTTTGTTCTGAGCACAAATCCTCCTTTTATTATCCAGGCAGCAGAGTAAGGTCCTGACCTCACTTCCCTATTGGAGTTTCCTCCACGTTTGATGCCCGCATCCCCCTCCTTGGATTATTGTAATACTAGATGCACTTCCTTTGATATAATAACTATGTGCAACTTGTAGACAGTGTGGAATTTGATGGAGCAATGACCTGACAGATAAGAGAGCGCAATAGGCAGCTAGTGTCAAATGTATTCGTGTATTCTGGATTTGTCATGCGAGCATCCAGCCTTTGAAATTGGTTGCTGAAATAGGTTTTCAGTTTTTTTATTACGTCTATGGAACACAAAAATATTTTTGTCATCGCTAACATTTTGGACAAGGGTGCTACCATTCACAGCGTTTCAAGTGACTGTACTTGTACTCACATTTAGTTGAGTGCTACTGCCATTATTAACCTTGAATGTATTGAGTGGGGACCAACTTAGAAATGAACAATACAAATAAACATTGAAGCCTTGTATACTGTCATCTGCTTAAACGTATGGATTTAATCAGTCAATCAATTTGTCAAAGTCGAATTCAAGAGTATGTGATGCACTGGTGTATATACAGTACCTCTTATCTTCTGCCAGTTTCATTTATTGACTGAGGACTTAATTGATTTACTGACATTATTCTCAAAGTCACCTCATCTGAAATGTTCCTGAAGAGCAACAACACTACCACGGATGAGTACCTTATCCGGCTAATTAACTGTTGTTAATCAGATGAAGACAAATCTAATCATCTATTTATGAGATAATCCTCTGACAAAAGTGTAATGGTTAATATCAAGCAAAGCGCAACAAAACATTTAGTTCTGATGACTCTGTCAACAATCATGTGATATCAGGGCACAACAAGAATACAAACCAGTCCTTCCATTCACATCCAATTGAAACTCGACATAGCTACAGTAGGACGATGTGCATCATTCTTTATTTTCAAAATGTAAAAAAAATTGCTTATGGCAAAAACTCTGAGTTCAAACAACACCGCTGACAACAAAGTCGATAAATGGGTCACATCAGGCAATCCCAGAAGCAGACAAGGCCAAGCTATTCTGACATCAGAAACCCAAACCGAAGAGAAGGCATTCTTGGTGACTGGCTTCATGCTGATGAAACTCACCTGTGTTTGGATGTGACAGGGTAACTCTACTGAGATTTGAACACTTCAATCATTAATAAGAAGAACACAGCTTTTTTTTCTCCTTTTTTTTTTTAACTACATAGGGACCTGCAGGAGACGGCGACATAGGCATGCACTCTGAGTCTTCTTCCAAGGCTTCAAAACCCCACACACACTCACCTGCACACACCAACAGGCAGCTTTCTTCGCCGGAATAATTGCGTGCCACCCCTGGCTGTCAAGTCGTGTCAGTGTCTCGTTAGTGCTTGTATTGGCTCTGTCTTAGCTGGTAGCATCAGGAGAGGTCAGAGTGACAGTGTCTGCACTGTCACACTGAGTGGACCGACTCAGCAGGCTCTACCAAGTCTGTCTGGACGAGACTGATCCAAGGAGGCTGGGACACCTAGGAGAGGACCATATACGCTTGGTTACAACTCATCAGGCTTAAAAATTGTGCCAAAACTGCATGAGAACTTCAAGTTTACAAAAATTGCTTAAAAATCCACATATAATTTGTGAATGTGCAACTAGGGCTGCAGTAAACCAAAGAAAATCATGCTAACTCTTCAACCAATAAATTGATTATTAAAGAAAAAAGTGCACTAGTCAACTGAGTCCACATTACATGTTAGCCTTATTAGCCTCAATAAGTAAAAATAAACATGTAAAGCTGAGTTGGCTAGATCCTTCACGACCAACTCGGCTCAGTCGAACAGCATTAAGCCTGCATTTGACATGTTCTACTCTGTCCTGACACTGGTTGATATCACATCTTTAGTTTAGGTGTTTGAACAGGAAAGTACAATTCCAAGAACTTTCACTAAAAAAAATGTAGTGATAATGACTTGACAAAGACCTAATGGTTGTGTGTGTTTGCTATAGCTAGAAGTCTGTACATTAGAGTGTGAATGCACTCTGGTCTGCAACATATTAAATTAATTTAACCTTATTATTTTTCAATTGTAACAGCAGACTCAGAGCCCACCAGCATGCGCCTGCCCATACTGACAAGATTTCTGAATATCGAACTAAACAAACTCATCAGCCCACCACAAGAAATACGAAGAGCATAATGCAGACAACAGTTTTAGATGATAAGCCATAAAAGCTGTCGAACTGTGATGTGCAAAAGGCTGTTTTCAAAGTTTAAACTCAACATTTTGACAATCTGTAGTCACACAGGAGACATCTTTGACATTCATCAGTTAGTTTGGAGCTGACGCAGAGAAACTAGATAATTTGAAGCAAGTTAGACCTAGCAGTCTAAATTATGTTGGGCATGTTCAAAGCTATAAAACGAACCGGAGTTCAGAGGTACTTCCTTCTACCACCATAAATTAATGAATGAATCCTGTATGGCTATTGATGATGTGCTTTTCTCATCGTCTGAAAAATGTGACTGGTCAGATGACAGCATATTGACCAACCAATCGACCAGTCGACCTGGACGCTACAGCCCAATTAGCTACTATGCCCACTAGAGGGTTTTGTCGATTGAATGTAAATATGTTCTTCTAGGACAGTACAATACAACTAATGTGGACCTTCTTCTTCGAAAGGACAGCATTGAAATTCCAAACACTCATGTAAGCACACATTTATGAAGTTAAAAGTATTAGTTTAGCTTCAAGCTGTAACAAACAGTCTAAGAACTTCGAGTTCACGCTTTTTTGCTTTGATTCTGTGCTTTGATGTCCACAAAAGCATTTCTCCTCACTTTCTTTGTGCAACAAAGAAATTCTATTATGCAAATGTTTACAACTAACATTCCCCCCCCCCATATTTTCACAGAAATCATATTTCACATCCTCACTATCTCACTGGCCCTTATCTGAGCAAGCCCATACCATTGTTGCATTGTGGTACTTGTCAAAATCAGGAAAATGTGTAAAATGTGGCATACATGTTAATTAAGCCTCACTTTGAGAGCCTGTCCCTCATACAAAGTCATTGTTACACCCTGTTCACTCAGAGGAAATCATTAGATCCGTTCCGTTTCTTTATAATAATACGGTACGGTCTTGATCTTCCTATGTGAAAAGCCCTGAGATGATTTATGTTGCGAATTGACTCTAAATAAATAAAACTGAATAGCACTGAATTGAACTGAGCATACACTGATACCATATTGTTAGCAGTAGCTCAACTAGGTGTTTCAGACTGCCATGCTCACTGTCTTGTTTCTCTCCTCATTTGACTCACATAAGCAGCCCCTGAATGTGTTTGGGTCTTTTTTTCAAATCGTATTCAGATTGGGGAGTGGATGAAGGCTGACAGGTGGAGAGACACAAACAGGAAACCTTGCTGATGCCCTGTCTGCCAAAGCCCTCTGATACATGTCCAAACTCTGACGGGACTGAGACAAAAAAGCTAGACCCAATTTATTTCACTCTGTTGCTAGCCTTTCATTTTTGTGACTGGCGCCAGTGTGCTTATCAACTGCAGAACTATTAGCCGTATCAAATCAATGTGTTCATTGCTCTCTCTTGCCTCTATTGCTCATCTTTTTTTTCTCCCTCTCTCTCTCTCTCCCCCCCTCCTCTCTCCTCCCCTCCTCTCACTCACTCCTTTTCTGCCAGACAGGTCAGATATTAGAAACCTGTATTATCAGGTCTTCCCAGGATGCTGGTGGGAAAGTTGATTTGCAACGCCCGATTGAATCTAGTTATCCTTCATCCCTTTCCAACCCCCAGCCAGCTGCCCCAGCAGACAGGAGCCCAATGGCCTATCTACACGGAGGTGCCAAGGAATAAAAATATCTATCTACCGAAAGAGGGGGAGGGAGAGGGGAGACGGAGGGAGAGAAACGAAGAGAGGGACAGAGTGTCGGGCTACATGTCACAGCTTTGGACAGCTTAGGGGAAGGGGAGGGTGGGGTATAGTTTGGGGCTCTTCCCATCCCAACTCGGGGCCCCATCCCCTTTGTAAACCTTTATCTACCAACATTATACAGCCATTTATCAGTCAGCAAAACAAAACATGTCACACCCCTCATCCTGAATCCCACCACCTCACTCACACACACGCATCCACAGGCTGCGCAAACCTTTCAGACAAAGTTAAATGAGTCAAATCCCTGAAAGGAGGGCGAGTGCGGCAAAGGTCACAGAGGACGTTCATTAAACGACTGTAACTTGTGCTAATTGAACCCCACAAGTGATAAAGGAAAACGGAGAAAAGAAATATTTATCTGTTGACTGGGCTGCCACGGCTGAGTGGTCGTCAGTAGCACAAAGCGAGCCATTATGGCTTTATCTTGGTAAATAGAGGAGGGGAAAGTGAGTCTTGGCTGCAAAATGTGGAAGGGATTGGAGGGGGGGGGGGGGTGAAGGGATGACGGAAGAGTTGGGGAAGAGAAAGAGGGAAAGGAAGTGGGTGAGGTGACTGATGAGGAGAGCGTGGAGCTGTGGCTGGTGGAGGGAAAAGAGGGAAAGAATACGCAGAGTGGCAGGAGAGAGACAGGAGGGGAACAGCTCCAGAAGCACTGCCTTCATCAAGAGGCGATGGCAGAGTGTGTGTGTGGAGTGGAGGGGACGGGGGGGCTGGGTGCTCGATTTGTGAATGCAATTACTGTAGACCTCCCAAGTCTGACTACTGAATTGAATCAACACTGTGGTGGCAACTCGAGTGCCTAATTTCATTCTGCATGCCCTTCATTCAGGAGACAAAACGGACAATTAGAGTAATGACTGTGGCAGGTGTCCTCACATAAAGAGGTGTCACCAAAAAACTTCTATTGGAAGAGTGACGACGATGACAAGTAAAACACTGAGTCGCAGAGAATCGACTGGCTCGCAGCTCAGCGTTCTGCAGCAGTGGCAGCCACAGATCTGAAAGGACAGCTGTCAATGGAGAAGCAGATGTCACCGGGCCAGAAATGTGTAGCTTGGACAGCGCTCAGTGAAGTTTTGTCCCTCGGCTTTAATCTCAAGCACAGTTGCTCCCCTCCAACAGATTCCCCCTGCATAGAACTCTGTGAGTTATTGGCATGGCTGCACCTGCAATTAAAGGCCCCAAAACAAACTCCATTACCGCCAGCGTGTCTTTGGGTTTTCCTGCCGACGCTTTCTGACATCCGAGCCAAATGATGTTTGACTTTTGGGCCTTGGAAACTTTTAATGGAGTTCATTCTGCAATCAACCTGGCCGGGGGAGCCGAGTGAACTCTGACTTTGTCGTATTGATCCCACCCAATGTGTTTACTGGCTGAGGTCACCAGAATCCCTTCTCCAGCCTGTAAAGGGGTCAATAATGTCAATACAGTAAATTAGGTAATTCGGCTGTAAAACATCCCAGGATGGTCAATTTCCATTTTAGTAAACTTTATATGCCTGACACACAATTACGCCCACATGTCAACGTGTCAAGTTGTCACATACTTCCAGTAGACAGAGGGAGATTGAATCTGGACCAGGCGGCAGGATGTATAACTAAAGGGGCGGATCTATGAGTAAACAAATCGCCTTTTGTCAAGTCCAATGATAAATCACTGCTCTATAGAAGATGGAGGATTAGTGGCATTTAAGCCTTTACTGCTTTGCTGGTAAAAAGATAATGGTCAGTAGGGTTCTATATTTAGAATTGTTGTGTTTTTCTCTCTTTTTTTTACATTCAATTCAAATTCATTTAATCACTGCAAAAGTAATTGCAAATTCTCAGAATAATTCTGCCTTTTTTAACATTTGAAAAGATCTGCTCGGATTTAGTTGACATTTCTGGACCTTTGTTTTATAGACAAGTAGACACTGGCTTTGCCACCTTACTGTTTGCAGTCTCACAGACATGTTTTATTGGCACTGCAAAAACAATTACCCTGTATACTGTTTTTGTTTGCAAAAGATCATTCACAGACAATGAAATGCATGTTATCCCACAAAATTAATGTTACTTATGATTCGGATGTCTTAGAACCTACTGGTAAGAATTATATCTGGGGCACATAACAGGAACCTGAGCTGATTTACTTAGGCACAAAATAGCAAGCAAGCTATCTATCTATCTGAAAGGTAAATCCATCAGATACTGAAAGCATATTAAGAGTCTTTAATAAGATTTTCCATCTGGTTTCTGAAAGACTTTTACAAAGAATTTGTGTCACTCCACAGGAGCCTGTCCTCAAACCAAAAACGACCACATAGGTCGTCTGTACACGCCCGTATTACGACCCAGTGTTACGTTTTGACTATGCGACCTCTGGCGGTTGAGTAAATATCGACACTCTGGAGTCGCAGGTGAAACGTCATCATGAACAAAGTTTTATCTAACACTATCCCTGTCCCTATCCCTAACCCTAACCTTAACCATAACCCTAAAAACGTGTTGGGAAAGTGAGAAAAAAGCCGTTTTGCGACGGAAAAGCCGTTTCGCGAATTAAATCCCGTAATGCGTTCGTTTTCCCCGTAGGGGCGCAAACGTTCATACGACCGCATAGGTCGTATTCCGGTGCACGGTGCAAACGACCGATGCGGTCGTATGAATTGGAGGACAGGTTGTCCACAGCTACCATCCTTAAATCAAAATCAAGTTAACTGTTGCAAAATTATGAAAAGTCTATCCTTTCACGCGCTTTTGTTTTATTCAAATGAGTATGTGGCCTTCCTGACTTCAAACATGAAGGTTCTTCCTTTATATACATTTATTTATTTATATATGTATTCAATTTATTTATTGTTATTATTAATGAGATAGACAGTGAAAGTGATGAGGAATAAAGCATGTATATTGAGCATATATAAAATAGGACGACTCACAACATACATGTAAAAAAATGGTATAAAGCATAGTTGAAAAGACATATGTCATGATGCATCTTTCAGGTTCTATCATGCCACTTAATAGCATCTTTCATTAGCTCCCGAAAACCTTCAGTTTTCAATAGAGACACATATGCATCCAGAGATAAACAGATTTATAGGTATACTGTGAGAAGAAGAGTTCTTTAGTCTTGTATACTTGGTTGAACAACATAAAAAATGAGTGCATCCACTTAGCAGCACATACAGTGCACCAAACAAGTCATACAGACCTCCGACCTTTACATCCTGTACATACTCTCTGCCACATGGATGCGGCGAACATGAATTAGCCTTAAGTGCCCACTTTTTTCACACCCTCTGGTTTGCAGTGCATGTTTGTTGTTGAATATTTTAAGTCTGAGCTCTAAGGGGCACTGAGTCACAGAGGCAATTACACAGCTATTTCACAAACTATTTCACAGTATTCCATATTATGCCTTAGTAGCTCATGTGATGAGTGAATTGAACATATGTAAAATCAGTGCTGGTGCCACCTGATGCTTCCAATCACATGAAGTTTAGCCCATGTTGGTTTTTAACGTGAAACTTAACATTGCAGGGAATTGACAAAAAAATTGCACATTATTCCATATTGCACCTTAACTAAAACACTATAGGCGTGCCTACAGTGAAGCATCAACACTGCATGTAGCAGCAATCATTTATTTCTTTTCCAGCACTCCACATATCTCCATTTTTACGCTCAGAAGAAAAAGAGTGATTGAACCATCAATTCTTTGCTCTGAGGTCATGTTCGAGACATAATTTGCGCTTAACAGCAATTTATAGAGTCAGGAATAAAGAGAAACATCAGTGGCGAATACACACTCCAGGGAACGTCTAATGTAGACACCAGAGGACTAACAAAGAGGTGAGTGCAGTAAAAACTGAAAACACATCAAAGAGAAATATTACTCCAAGTGCTACAGCTGAATTTACATATAACTTGCAGCATGTAATAATGATAATACAGAAGAGGACATAACTTCTGTTCACTTTTTTGAAATATAAGACCACTTATCAGGACATAAGACTTTTTGTAGGTGAGTGAATCAGTGCACCGCCTCGGTGATGGAGCGACTAGATGGATCTGTATTACATCTGTGTCATTTCTCTCTGCCTCTCTGCAAGATAGCTCTACAATTCAGGACTGTGAGATTAAAAAAAAAAAAAAGCGCCACAATTTTCTGAAAGCACTGCCCATTTAGTTCTGCTAGGGATGGACACAAAAGGTTGAGCCAGCAGTGAATATTGGAAAAGCTAACAGTTGGGCTTGTATAATCATTGGGAATGGTCGGGGGCCAGACAGAAGCATCAAGCCCCTGTAAAGTACTCCAGACAGACAGACATCACACCAGGCATTCTGAGATGGAAGCCCTGGTAGGGCCTATTGCTTGATACCACAGGGGAAATAAACTCCCTAAAATAGGCACGAGGGCAGGAAATGGATTTTATTGGAGAACTAATCAGGGGGGCCGTTTTAGTGGGGCACAATTTAGATTTTGATTGGATTCCTACTGACATCGGGGTTATCAATGCGTCTCATACTGGGAGGTGTAATTTGATCTGTGATGTCCACACAGTGGTCTTGATGTATGTCCTGCTGCATGGGCAATGACTGCTGTGCATGTGTTTGTTACAGATGCATGTGCGTGTGTGTGGGTGGATGCCAGCGTAAATAGGGTTTGTGCATAGGTAGATGTCAGGCGGGGAGGTGGAGATTAGAGTGACTATTGTGGCTCAAGTCACCGCAGTGTTTGACTGAAGAGTAGATATTTCCAATTGTTGGTAACAGTATTAAGAGAGCCCAGCGAGCATCGGGATCCAAAAAAAGAACATTGCAGAGGGGCAGGGTCTTGTGCCAACTGAGTAAGAACTCTGATATCATTCCCTGTAATGTCAACATTCATGCCACATACAGAATTAAGCATACTGTGAGCCACAATGTAAATTTATTTACTTTAAATTAGGGCTGCAACTAACGACGCGTCGACGAGTCGTCTGAGCACGATACGTCATCAAAAGCTGAAGTGAGCGTGCAATGCAACAGAAATCACCTTCCGACCGGAGCGCAGAACACGGACGACCGTCGGCGCTGCATCGTGCATATATTATGTATGCACGCTGCAGCGCGGATGTCCGCGTTCTATCGTAAACATGGATGTCAGCGTTTACTATACAGCTGTATCTAAATGCGGACGTCCGCGCTGCATCGTGCATACATAATACATGTACGATGCAGCGCCGATGTCCATCCGTGTTCCGCGCTCCGGTCAGAAGGGAATTTCTGTTGCTTCCACTTTTGATGACGTATCGTGCTCAGACGACTCGTCGACGCGTCGTTAGGTGCAGCCCTACTTTAAATTATTGGTTGTTCAGTTAATTTTGAGCTGAACATAGGATTCCACACAAGTTGGATAACTTTTACCACAGTTTAATTACTACACAACAGAAACAAAACCAGAATTTGTTCCCCCTGAATTACAACTAGAAGCAATTTGTTATAAAATGCCCCTCTGAGAAGGACAGTATTCTTAGTCTGGGCCTTTTATAATTTTAACATAGGCAGCTGATAATCACTTTGATGAATCCTGCATTACAATATTTTTTAAATTAATAAATTGTTGGTTTGAGTTGAGCCCTGTAGGAACAGAGTGGGGACTAGAGGCTTCCCTGTGCACAGCAGCATAGTAGCATCTAGTGATGGAAGGCAAAAAAGCAACATCTTTAAAAACTGCAGCATCTACAAATAGTTTGCATACGACATGTTTAGGGAACATCTGTAAATTGTAGCATCGGAAAACAACCCATCTTGCGTTCTACCTCTCTAAACTGCTCGAGTCTCTCCACGCACATTGGTCAAAACAAGTACATTCCCAATCTGTAAGATATGATAGAACAGATAAAGCGTGGCTGGGAACAGTGCTTTTTAATCAGCGTTTCGAACTGAAATGTTTTCGTGCAATGTCTCTAAAATATTTTGCTGTGGAAGGTGGGTGGCCAACAGAGCAGCGTCCCTCCATTGCTTCAGCACCAGGCAGTGGCACAGAGATGCAGTGAGAAGTCACAAATGAAATTAATAATTTAACACTGTTTAAATGACAGCCAAAGAACAGCTTCCTTTTATTAACTAAGTTCCAGATCATTTTTTATGAAAAGAAAAAAAAATACTCCTGTTTCCAAACAATGGGAACTGACGAAAAAGATAACACTTGAAATGTATTATTTAGGACCAAAGGGCATGGCAAAAAAATTTAAAAATAAGATGCACTGAAATTCGGCGATGGTGTAACTAAAGCAAAGAAATAAGCTGCACCAGTGCAGTGAAAAGTGGGCTTCAAGTCCTGATCTAGTGGTACAATGGCGTTGTAGATAGCATACGAAGACATGCCACAACACAGGAAGGACAAGGAAGAAAAAGACTGCTAGCAAGATGTAAACAATGCAGGATTATGTTAAGGCTCCCAACAACTTGGTAGAGTTCCAAAAATTATCATGGTTTGGGTTAAATTAGGCCCTTTGTTAAAATCATGATTATGTGAAAAACAAACAGCATCTGCTCGTGTTAAACTTTAACGTTTTGTTGACCCATCCATCCACCTCCCTCCCTACGGAGACTCTGCCTCTAAAACAATGCCAACTGTTTTTCTACGTTGCTCCCATTGTAATGACCGTGTCCACTTGAGGGCTTTGTTACTTGAGCAGAATAGATGTTGTTTTAGGGCACTTGCTAAAACAACTTGCGCTGAGGTTCCTCTGGGAAAAACACTTTTGTTTTGGAGCAAGTTTGTTTCAGAAGATCAGATTAGTTCACCAGTTAAACAACTCCCTGGGAATATTCTCAGTTCTACAGAAGCCAGACCAAAGTACAATAAAGTCTCAAGTATTAATGTGCATTAATGAGATCAGAGCGGCATGTTTACAGATAAGTAGAACCACTTTGACTTTTATCCAGTCTAGCTTTATAATAGAACCTTTCATCTTAGTTATCATCAATAATGCATTACATAAAGTTTTGCTTTTATAAACTGCATAAACTATTACTGCAGCCCAGTAGAAGAAAACCATTTTTCTCTCACAACTGCGATTTAAAAGTTTGCATATTATATTTAAAAACATGCACAAGCTGAAATGTTTTCCCAATAATTTCTGTAAGACACATGAGTATAGCACTCTTGTCTGGAAGCTTTTTGACAGATTCAGTTGCAGTATCTGTCATTTTCCTCTCCAGCTTCAGCAACAGAAGCATCATTACTGTTAATTGCTCTGCATTTCTTTTAATTATTCATTATTTGTGCTGTTCATCAACAGCACACATGTCAGGCATAGCTACAAAACAGAAAAGATAAAGCAACATTACCAGCACTGCTATTAATACTAATATTATGGTAGAATAGAGCATATGGCAGCTTAAGAAACACATTTTTATCTCAAAAAGTGAAGGGACAGATTAGAACTAAAAAGAAGAGAACGAATGCTAAACTGGACATTTGTTGGTAATTCAATGGGATGATTGGAACTCAGATGTAGTTTGCTCTTAATTTTACTCAACTCCTGCACTATTGTCAGAAATTACTAAAACTTTCAACATTATTTCTCAGTCAATAAGGTTTCATCAGTAGTACTGTTTCCAGCCTGATCATAGATGAATATAGCAGTGAAAAACAAGCCCAGCTTGGTAGTTACAGACAATAATTAAGAACAGAATAAGCAAGGAATTGGCAGTTAGCGAACAGTGTAAATGCACATCTGTCATCGTTTTGTACAGAGTTCACTTTCATTTGAATATTGGCTTCTACCCTTCACTTGTCTGTTCTGGCCATACCGTCAGGTGTCACGAAAAGTGTTTTTTAGCAAATTCGACATCTGGTGTGCTGACTTGCAATATCTGAACCCAATTTAGGTTGTAATAATATTGGCAAGCAAGCAGCATCCAGTTAAGGCTCTGGCCAAAGAGGTACACTTGACTGGACTGTTTGTGGGCTGTTAAAAAAGGGGAGCGTTAAATCTAGTCTCTTGCAAATGTCTATAGCAATAACAGATGGCGCTGAAAAGCTGCAAACGAAGGAAGCGATGACATATTTCTAAGTGAGAATACACTGATCTGTCAAGTTTGTTTTTCCCTTTAATATGCTAACATTTTTCTTGTAAGTTTTGACAATGAAAAAATACTTATAATATCCTGTTATGCTGAGATGAAGAGTGGAGGCCTTTTTTAACATGCAACATTCTAATCCCATTTAAGTTGCAGCCAACACAGACCAGAGCCAAAATATCATCAAAACCAGGCAGCTTTGATGCCCCGGCCAAGACTTTAAAGACAGAGGAATGTGGTAGTGGGGGCTAGTGCCAGGTGTACACCACAGCGTAATTAGGCCTGAATCAAATTATAAAGCAGCATATAAAATATAATGTTCCTGATTAGCAGCATATTTTAAATATGTTACTGCAACTAAGATTGCAGATACTTGGAGGAGCGATAGAGAGAAAACACAGCTAACAATAAAGGGGAAGAACAACTCGTCTGCACATTAAAGGCATGGCACTCAAGCGATCCATATGTGCAAGAAACAAGCGTTCCATGGAAGGCGTCAACAACTCAGACCAAAATCAACTGGATAATGACTTGGACATTTTAAAAAGAGGGGAGATTGGCGAAGCAGGCATCAAGTCTTCAAAAGCGCGGACTGACCCAGACTGCTTTTCATGGCTTGACAGCTCATTCGGTGTCCACACATCTCCATGAAACTATTTTCATGTGTGGGGTGTTTGCGAGATTAAAAGCACTTCAGCGCAACATGCGATGTTTGCATGTGAATGGGAGCCATACAGGGACTGTCACATCACTTATCTTTTGTATAAAACTGTGGTGTTCCTCTTGTCAGCGGCAAATAAGCCCATTGTATCCTGCTGATAAAAGGCAATCAAACAAAGTATATAATTGTGAAGTCAAGCATTAATTGCCTGTGTAACCACCACCTAATGCTGAAATAATTAAGAATGTCTTTTACTGGGGACTGGCAATGCAATTATCACCTTGATGACTGCGCCATACAAAGACATTCAGATGAGGGAGACAGAAAACGAGAGAGAAGCAAATAACTAAAATGACAGGGATAATACAATTAGAACATAGCTCAGAGGGGAAGGAAACAAAGGGGAGACAGCCTCAAGGCTTTTTCCAACAGGGTTGCCATGTCTACACACTTCATTTGCATCCTTATAATGTCACACAATTATACTAGATAAGCATCCAAAGCTGTGCAAAAAGCTTGTGCAGCCCTTACATAACTGTTTTAATACTTTTTACTTTCTACAATATGCTTAATATTCGCAAAATATCACCTCGTCTTCTCGCCAGCATCCTATCTATTCATAGTTATCTCCAATAAATATTCAGGAGTCCAATAATGCTTCACTTTACTACATTTCAGATATTTCAACCGTCATTATATTGATTCACTACATTTCAATGACAATACGCCCAACGTTGTAATATTTGGTGCAGACGGTGCCATTTTTAAATACATCTATAGCGCAGACACCAGCAGCAGCTTGTAATGCAATATGTGATATATACAATAGTGGACAAAGTCATCATCTATAGGAAAAGGGGCCAATGTTCTATTCCTCATTTTGCATTATTAAAGGTGCAGATCAAATGAAATATTCAACAGATGATATGCTGCTTTAATATTCATAGAAATGAACTTTATATTAGAGAACACATTTTTATGGGACGTAGACTGGAGGCCACTGATTAAATTTCATTGTTTGATCACTATGCAAGGACATTATGGGGTATTACGAGAGCCAGCCGGTGGCCCCCTTTAGCAAACACTTAGGGCCAGGCTCCGAGGCCACGCCACTTCAGCGGGGGCACATCTCCAGTTTACGACACTTAGATGCGTTTCAGAAATGGAAAAACGCTGGCTTTTTAATGCGATCGCCTGAAACGCTTTTTGCATGCATAAAACTAGGAGGTGTGTGGGAAATGCGTAAGTCACAGGATGTCTCAGAAAGCAGCGATACATATTCATGTATTTACAGGCAAAGATATCACCTAAGGCAATCATGATTCTGTAAATATGAATAAATCAGATAGGTCCCTGTAGTGCACTTTCTGTACTTTTATATGCGAGACTGGCTCTCGTGTTGTTTTGTTTTATTTTGTTTTGTTGTGTTTACATAGGAGTATTAAAGAGTTAATTAAGTTTAAACTATAAACAAACACAAGCTCCATTACACTAGTGTATCAAGAGAGAGCCTTCAGATACTGATACATTTTAGAGTTGGATAAGATGTAGACTGGCTGTTTTATCAGTCAGGAGCATTTATTGCTCCCTCTGCCTCTCTCTCAAACACACACACACACAGACACTTACTTACTTTCTGGTCAGAGAGATCAAGAGAGGGGAATAGGTATCCCTGCTGCGACTCTTAACAAGACGGCATTCTCCAAGGTCACAGAGGTTGCCAGAGTTCGTGTCTACTTTTAAGGATGTGAAACTCTACTCACGGTTTTCTAACAGTTATCTAATTGGATTAGGCCTCAAAGAGAGGCCCCCTTTTTCATCCCCTTCTTTTGTCCATTCGCCTCAGTGCCGAATGGAGCTTAGAGGGCTCCAGACACTGCGGAGGACAGGCGATGGATTAGGTGAGGTATCTTGACCAATTAAGACGAGGCCAGGTGTCGTGCTGATTGCGGGAAAATTGAGACCTCGGCCAACATGTGTCTAATTCCCCGCTCACTGCGCCGCAACCGCTCATTTGCCTCTCCTGCCACACACTGCTTTTCCTCGCTTCCCCTCCCTTTTTTCTCTTCCTTTCCCCCCTCTTTGCAAAGGTAACCTGAGCTGCCTTCCCTTGACCCTTCTCTTCCGTGGAGAGCTAATCAGACCCACCTGGAGCTCCCCAGGGCTCTGTTAGCTGCTGGCTCAGCTAACAACAGCTGATCCAAAAAGGAGTCCCTGGGGCAAACGCTGTGGGGCCTGGCACCCAACACACACTGACTCAGAATCAGCCAGGGAGATTTTCCAACTGATGGTTCATTGAACCTTGAGCAGAATCACCATCTAACCATGCTAAGCAAGGATTGGGAGTGTGTGCCATATGTGTGTGCACACATTTTCCACCTGGAGAGCGTGTCTTTAGTAAAGTGAAGCCCTTTTCAGACATAAGACACGTAACATTACTGGCTTCATCAATCTGTTAAAGTGACAGCGTTCAGTGATTTAGACAGAGATTACTCTGACATTACTGTTCCTCAAGATTTAATACAAATGTACTCACCACAGTAAATGTACCTGCCAATATAGGGTTAGGGTTATTTATGATTCACATGCAAATGGACAGCACACCAAGTGTTGATTAATACATAATAATAGAATAATAAACAAAACACTAAATTTATACTCAAAGCTAGTTAATAAACCTGCACATTTAACCAAGAGACTAGTTTATTTATGATTTGAAGTTGCAACTGTAATCTAACTACTAGTTTACCAGCCGTGAAATATAAAAATCCGGCCCCAGTGGAGTCCAGGACAACCAGAAGACAGTCGCTACGTAACAAATTCTTTCACTTGCTGCTAAATCATACATATATGCATGTCAGGGATGATTTAGAAATAATTAACAAAGTTATCGCCGCCGTTGTTCCTTTGCTTCACATGCAAAAATATGTGGAACTCTCTCGCTTTGCAAATACTCAAATGGATCCTGCTGCAGGTATTTATTAAACTCAGAAAAAAAGACTCCTACAAACAGCTAGAAGAAATAAACTAAATGTTAGTTCCTGCTCACGTTTTGTGAAAAAAAAATCCTAGATTACATTCAATTATGAGGTTGTTTTTGGGGGGGTATTTCAGTTTGTAAGAAATATTAGTAAAGTGAAAGAGAAAAGGTGTTTTTTGGTTGTGTTTTTGTTTAGTTTTTTGTTATTTTGGCAGCAAACTTTGCCTTTTGCACCTCATGTTACGTTTTTGGAGCAATATTGGTTTTAAAATATGGATAAAGCCTATTCTAAATCACTTTACTGTCTCTGTTGCACGCCTATCCTCTGCTGCTACTGCATGCAGCTGAAAGAGATTTAGAAATGTCACTAATTTCGACGTAGTAAGACTGCTCTTGCAGTCAACTATTACATAAAAGTCACCAGGTCACTGATTTTGACATAAAGCTAACTGATGTTTGGTTGCTGTCAGAGTAACAGAAAGGAGTGTGACTCTGAAAGGGGCTTACCTTAGTTAATTTCATTCATTTCCATTCCATATGCGATCAAAAGATCCTGCTGTATGTCAAACTGAAAAAACAGGGCATCTTATTATAGACCTCTTTTGGCAATATACATAATGTCAGATAATGAATTTTAAATAAATTATACACTGACTAGAAAAAATAAAACAAGAAGCTTCTTTTCATAATAGCCTAATTATTTTCCAGATCTTCTGAGCCTTTTTCAAGTAACTGGTTGACTTAAGACTACCTAGCTATGGCTATAATTAGTAATTTTTTTTTTTTTTTAATTTTATACTTCACTGCTGTTAACTGTAGGTGCAGTTCTATGTCTGGTCTACAAAAATATCAGAAAATGTTTATATAGGATGACATCCTGAAATATCTTTTGTCCACATCCCAGAGACATTCAGCTTACCGTCAGAGGAGTAAAGAAACCTGAAAATATTTAAATTGAAAAAGCCAAAAACAGATCTTTTTTTTTATTAAATATGACAGATGCATTATCAAAAGTAGCTGTTTGCAATTAATTTGACAGTTGAAAACTAATCTATTCACTATTGCAGCTGCAGCAGGCACTCAGCCCTGCATGAAAACACATGGGGCTGCATTGATGGGGTTATATTGTTTGTTAAAATGAATTCCAGAAAGTTCCAGTTGGAGCAACAGACTCACATGTTCAAAGGTTTTTCAGACAGTAAACAATGACAAATTTTGTAATAATCGCAGAGGGGTCAAGTAAGACGGAATACAGCTTTAGCAACTACATGGTGAACTGGTTTAAAAGGCCAATATTTCCTTCAGAAGTTGGTAGAGACCAAAAACAGAGTTAAAAGGGGAGTGAATATTGGGCATATATTTTTCCAGGTTCCCAGTTAAACAATATTCTACTCTCAGGTGTACATTGCCTTGGATAAAAGCATCTGCTAAAAGAAACTGCAAAATATTTAATGAAAGATAGCATGTAAAACATACAGTACATGTTGCTTTAGTTGAGTGTATGTGTGAACAGAAAGAAAACTTACTGACGAGTTTTCAATGACACAAAGTGCACTAAGAATTGGTTTTATGCATATGGAATTATACTATCAAAATGTGATGTAGCATGCATCACAATGTCCAGAATATGCCGCGACCATAAACAAAA
Organism: Acanthochromis polyacanthus; assembly: GCF_021347895.1. NCBI lineage: Eukaryota > Metazoa > Chordata > Actinopteri > Pomacentridae > Acanthochromis > Acanthochromis polyacanthus. The sequence goes on from NC_067113.1 coordinate 20,957,510, forward strand.
CCCTTCATATGTTCGCAATATATGACAAACAACAAACAGTTAAAACCATTAACAACTTATTGCTTCAGTGTTAGGACGCAGCACTGTGCAGAGGCAGACATCAATGACTGAACACTGAAATATAAATCAAGGATTTTTATGTGCTTTTCTTCAAACAGTTTTTCTTATTGTGCCGTTTCTACAAAGGCAAAGACGCAGGCTCACCAACATCATAGTCAAACAACTGTCACATGCAAAATACCTCATATTCCATAATACATGTAACACCGATTCCCTTAACTATTTATCAAAAAAGCAATAATAACAGCTTTTTTCGTATTATTTGGAGCATTAAATTATTTTAATATAGCCGAAGGCCAACTGAAATGGAAATGGGAACATGCAGATCCAGTCCATTATGCATTGTTAAACGTTGATCTATGGTTTAATATTTGCTTCCCAACAGCAGTGACAATGTGTTATTACCTTGACAGAGGGACATAACGTGCGCTGACGTGCCGGTGATTATTTAAATAAGCCACGACAATAAATACGCCTCCGCATGATCCGGAATATGAGCCTCGCAGAGAAAAAGCGCAGACCGGAGAGTAAAATTCAACTTTGGAGGTTGGGAGTGGAAAATATCAATGAGGTATATCAGAAAAATCAGCTTACTGTTACACCGAGATTAGACTCCAGAACAAAGCTCAAGTGTAATGTGACAGGAAATGAGTAATGAATGGTTTAAGACTTTGACGTGTTAGAGCAAGCAAAAATTTGATTAACTTTGTTGTCAACATGGAAATAACTAGCCCTATATGCGCAAGGCCTAAGGAGTTGGTGAGGCCGGTAAGGCTGCTCATACACTGCCTAATCCCCACAGCTGTGCTGCAGCGCCTCCGTCTCCTCCTCCATGTGCAGAAGTTTGTTGTAAATAGTTACAGAAAAACACTAAATCAACATCAGATTGTTGCTGGAAGTTTCAAAAGTGGCTGTTTCATTGTAATTTGTCTTGGGGCATTTGGCATCCACACCCACGAGGGACACGCACATTTCAGTTCAACTAAAAGATGCAGAAGTATTCCTTTGACAAAGACACAATAAGTAGCAAAGCATCAGCTAAAATCAACATAAAAGCCCCTTGCCAAACACCAACTGTTATGAAAGGCAGCGGATAGCGAGCATACTGGCATCCACAGCAATTAGAGGAGAAGGGTTAGCGAGGACTCCGCCTGTCCCAGACTCACACGCCTGCTCTCACACCTGTTTCTGCTCCTGGTCCAAACCAAAGAGAAAGCGAGAGGGAGAAAGAGAGGCCGCTTACTTTGTCGCTGTGCCATCTTAGCCCTGCATCGTCTAATGAGATTAGATGGTTCACTAATGAGCTCTACAGTGAGGAGAGTCAACTGTGAAGTGAAGGTCAGAAATTTCATCACTCAAATGTGCTGTTGGACTTCAGGAGTCATTAACTAATAACAAACAAATGATTTAAAGGAACCCGCTATGGTATTTTCACTGGCCCCCGGAGACTTTTGCTCTCCTTCTCTCTCAGTTTTAATGAGCATCTAAAGTATGGAAGTAAAGGGAAAACACCGAGCAGCTCCGCTTCATGAATGGAAATGATTTGGGAAGGTGCGCTCGCTGTAATTTCACATGTGTGAAGCTTTTCTGCAGGAAGCCAAACGAGTACAAAACAATTCAGCTTGCACAAGTACAGCCATTTACATTTTCTGCAGATTCAGATCGAATCACAAATGTAAGCACATTGTGTTCATTATAGCCCTTTGAGAGGGTACACAATCTGCTGAGAAAGACTGCAACCTTTTCCAATAAGTTTTTTTTTTCCTATTTGCGATCTTTACCAGATGCCCCAGTGGTGAGGTAAGCATCAAGGCAGCAAAGGAGCCTTTTTTCGCTGGCACCTTTAATAATGTGCTGACATAAAGTCATACATTTTTAACCAGGTAATAGAAGGCTGTAAAATAATGATCCATATTTGCTTGTAAGACAAAGTATTAATCTCCAGCATCCCCTTCCCCCTTTTCCTCTGCCACTTCATTCAGCAAGGGTTAAAAGAGATTGACCTCCCTTCAAATATAATTAATTGTTTTTGGTATTCATTTTATTTGCCACAGAGAAAAGCTGCAATGCTGGTCAAATGTTTACCCATATGTCAGCGTTTCATGTTATTGGCACACAACTGAATGTTTGCTTTCCCCCCCCCTCCCTCCTTTACTCCAGAAGGATTTCTTATTACTGGTAATACCCTGTTAACCAGTGATGAAATTAATTTCATTTTAGCAATATCAGGCAGATATAATCAACATGCAATTTGCTGAAGTGCACAAAACTATCATTTTTGTTAGCGCTGCATATTTGCTGAAGAAATATTGCGTGCCAGAGTGTATTAACACTTGGGGGATGCCTTGTCTTTGAGTCAGACCTGAGAGATCCTTGTCACCACTATCTCCTGTAATCTCTTTAATACTGTTTATGTCCATCCAAATTGAACATGTGGTATGGAATGACTAATGTCAGACTCATAATTTAGTCATAACAGTCGGTACCCTATAGGGGCCTTCGATGGATGCTCGATCCATGAGTACACTGCATGAATAGCGATCCATTCACCCCTCACCTTTAAAAGCCCTGATGGCAAGCACCATCCAGATGCAGCCCCTCTATCAAGCCCAAACCATCCTTCAGAAAAAACAATAAAGATCCAACATGGACAAGCGTGCGTGTGTGCGTGCGTATACAAGAGCCAGTTCCTGTGCGAGGATGATCTCACTGACCCGCATGCTGAAGGAGAAAGAAAAAGAGAACGCTCGAGGTGATGACTTCTCCACTCACTTAGGGAACTTTGACTTATGAGGTGCACTGCATTTAGCCAAGCTAATGCAAGTGAGGGCTGTGCCATTAACCTCGGGAAGAGAGGCAGGCCTAGGCAGTATGATGCATTCAGATTGGCAGAGGACAATATTTCACTATGACAGGCATTACCAATGAATAATTAAGTGTTTAATATAATGATCTTGAGAGAGAGAAAGAGAGAGAGAAAGATAGAAAGAGAGAGAGAGAGAAAGGAGAAAATGGTAATTCCACAATTCATTGCCCTTAAAACCTATCTGGCATTATTACCCAGCAGCATTGCATGGGGGAGAGGGCTTTTGTTGAAACAAATAGGTTTTTGATGGCTCCGCCAGAGTAGTAACGGTTATTAGGTTTGAGAACTCTTTCATGATGGAAGTGGTATCCTGCCGAGCGGAGATCATGAAATTTTAAGTGGGGAATTTACAGCAGAAAGACTGCGGGACAGTGAGGCTGTCTGGGCCATGCCTGGGGACACGTGTGTTTTGGTGAAGCATTATGCCGGGCTAATGTCACCGCAAATAAATAGTTAACAAGCGAGAGATAGTTGTGCTTGTTGGAACTGCAGTCTGGCTCACAAACATACCTTTCCTCCTTTATTTTTGTTTTACTACAAGTATTTGCGTTTGAAAAGTGAAGTGGCAGGTCATTTGGGAGAGATGAAAAACACCTACTGGAAGACTGAATCCATGTCAAGTAGCAAAGCCCGGGAGAGAAGTTGTGCAATCAAATTCCAATAATAGCAAGCTAAATAAAAAAGATGCTGAGATAAAGCAAAACTAGTCAGGCTCCTGCAGTATGACTGGCAACATGTCAATACAGCACAGATATTGTATTTGGGGCACATTTGTTTAAAAAGGACAGCTGAGAAAGTCTTGTAGATTCATATTTTTCAGTTATCTTAGATGTACCCTTTTCATCAAGACTTGACAGAAGTTTGACAGAGCCTGACCAACACTGGATTTTTGAGACATTTAAAAAAATTAAATGAGACACTTTCTTTTAGACATACACACATAAGTGACAAACACATTTCTGACAACAGCCTTAAAATTTTGGCCATGATACAGATGCATTCAATTCCGATTAGTAATTTGGTCTATAATCTGTCAGAAAATGGCAAAAACTGTTAACCAGTATTTTCCAAAGTCCAAGACAACGTTATCAAATACCTCGTTTTTTCCACAACCCAAAGATATTCAGTTTGTTGTCATGAAGATGTAAAGAAACCAAAAAATATTCAAATTCAAATTCAAATTTCCTTTGAATTGGTTTGACTTTATTAATGCTTGGTTGATTTATTGGTTTGAGCAATTTCTTAATAAAAATTTACTGATGAGTAGTTTAAAACTTCTTTATTCATCTTTGCAGTTCAAGTGCACATGACGAAAAGGTTTTTGGGTCCCTGTATCAAAGTTCAGCTGATGCTAAACAATATGAAGTCTTTTTCTGCTACATATTTTAAAACCTTTTCCATTTTTATGAGACCAATTGGAAGAAAATATGATGAAAGTCTTCTGTGACATGAAGTGACCTGCATTTCTTACTGCGGCCACTTCATGAAAACTCCACTGTTCTTCAAAGTGGCTTGTTTTGCAGTAAGAAAAATAAACTTATCAGCACATTTTCCAGCTACTATAGCCTGTATGTGAGGCGTTTAGGGAACACTTGTAAATTGTTGTGTCTATCAATTGCTAGATGTCCAGCAAGGGAGGCTTGTTGGACACACTTTTACTCATATTTTGAGTTGAAGAGGAATTTTGTTTTGAGTCATGCTATTTTCATGCAAAATAATGGCTGGAAAGCAGCACAACATGTAAAGAGAAAGCAGTGCCATGTATACTTAAATGTCAACGTGCAAAGAAATCAGTCATTGTGATTTTAAAAAAAGCATGATCTCAATATTGATCAAAATTATTTTTGGTCATAATCTTGCAGCCCAAATCCTTAATATCACTATTTTGACACTGCCGCCATACTTTTTTCTGTTTATTCTGGCGCACAGCACTTGTTGTGCATAAATGGCTACACACACAAACTCGAGTTGTACTGAGTATCTTCTTTGCTTTTAAAACTTTAGTTGAGACAAACATACCGACACATTAGTCGAACATTTTATCTCTACCGAGTCCTTGATGTGTTTGTAACATTGCCCCCACTGACTTTACCATTTTTCCTCTACCGCTAATGAAAACAGATAATACTAAGTGGCCAAACTTCTCAATCAATGTTGTCCTCTAAAAGTGAGCCAAGGACTACACTAAAACATTAGCATGATTCACAGTCTACCCACGCTTTCCCAACATAGTCTTGCATGTCTCCAAATGCCCAACAGAGAGCTAATTTCACTCCTCACACTGGTGACCTTTGGCATCATATATATGTAGTGCTTGTTGCCTGTATGACAGATTCCCATGCATATTCATACCTGCATATGGCCCGCCAGAATGAAGTCTGTCTACTTGCTGCAGACTGTAGAGCACAGGAGGCAGTTCATTACTGGGTGTTCTCATTTGGGTCCAGTGAAACCCTGAGGATTTGCCTGTGTGTGTCTGCGAGGGCCTGATGGTGGTGGAATAATTTTGGGTTGTATGCGAGCATGTGTGGGAGGAGAAAGTATCCATGCGAGTTTAGTTGTGGGTTGCAGCAGAGATTGCGTTGAAAAAAGGGGGTATGAAGCGTCTGTGTGGTGTGTGTGCATGTTTACGTGTCTGTCGTGGAAGTGATGGCGGCGGTGGGAAGTGTGCGCATAAACGGTGGGGGTGGCACATGTCTGCGTTTGTGCATGTGCTCGTGTCTTTGAGCGCTGTGTGGGAGTGTGTTTGTGTGTGTTGTGGCACACGCTCACAGGCTTCTCTTGTTTGTGAGGTGAGAAGAGAGAAAAGTGGAGTCCCTCAGCATGCCTCCACCTCCTCTTGCTCCATCTGCCCATTTCGCTCAGTTCTCCATAAATTAAAAACGCTCTACATCTGCTTTGGGGTACATTGTTAGTTGTGTGCATTCGGTGGTTCCTCTGTTTATGAAAAATTAAACACTTTTCTGCATTCGATTACCCCCCCCCCGAAAGCCCCTCTGCAGCAAACATGACAGAGGTCCATACCTCACCCCAACATGTTGAGAAGACGACCAGGGCTTTTCCACCTCCGGGGGGGGGGGGGGATATCCCAAGTAAAGTGTAAAAAAGAAAAAAAAAGAGAAAAGGAAGAATTAACATCTGGTCATGGTAATAGTAAGCACATGTGAGAAGCTTGGAAATGCCACTCAGCACCGGTAGATGATCTGCTTTCACAGCAGCAATCAACCACAGCAAAAAACAGTTTGATAAACACTGACAACAAAATCAAATGTGCAACACATGTCGGTATATTTCTCTGTGCTGCGGTTGCACATGCAGGTTTGAAAACAAGATGAGGAAAGGGCGGAAAAATTAATGAAATTAATATTATGAATATGGTAGTCTGCGCAACAGCAGCTAATGCTAAATGGAACAAATTTCCACTGTATTTCACTCCAACTGTCAATTATACACTTCCTATGTGCTGCAAAATTCCCAAATGTGCACTTGTTTCCTTCCTTAAAAGGATACTACGATAAAAGGACTGGCGTGGTGAAAGATGCTTTCCAGTAAGTCAGAGCATTTGTATGCAAGAAGATGTGTATCTGCAGATGAATGGACATTTTAAGGGACACTGTAGCTAATTGGGACAAAAGGGACCGCAAGATGCCCCCTTAGAGCAGGCAGCCCTGAGTGGAATAATGAGTGTAATCAGAGGTTGTGGTCACAATGTTGCCCTATACAGAACACCCCGGCCACTGGGGAGGACCTGTGTTTGTCTTTGACATTAACATGCAGGGCTCCAGGGCAGTCATATTTGGCCATGGTTTGGTAACTGTGCGCCTTGTAGCAGAACAGGTGTTGCAGGCCGACGAGGCCATCAATCTCTCACCGGCCTGTCTCTGTAGGATTCAGGGTTAATTATCATCAAATAAGTCATTAAGGAGAAGGATGGAAGCACAGAGTATGAGGGGATGCTAACCTTGGCAAGAGGGGGACAGCTGGGTGGCTGAGTTAGGTTAACTTGGCTTTTGATTGTGTTGCTAAGGTAACTCGTTTCTGGAAAGATCACTTCTGTAGCGGTACCAAGTTCTTATCAGCTGCAGGCCAATTTCAAACTGGCGATTTTCTAAATTGTGTTGCACTGCTTACAAGATAAGACATTACTTATGTCTTAGCCAGTAAATACTTTTTAGCAAGATATAAATCAGTTGCTAGGAAACAAAACCATTAATTATGTAAATAGTAAGTCACTTTCACATCTAAATCTATCCCACAACTGACGTAATTGACAGTTTTAGGAGCGCAAATGATATATTAAAGTAATGAACACTTTGTAAATGTAGATAAAAGGCAATTTTATTCCAAAATAAATACATGGAAAATTAATTTTGTTTCCAAGTTAGCAGTGCTTGTGCTGTTTAGAATGAAGGGAGCATATTTAACACCCTGTTTTATCAATTTGAGGTTGTGATTTTGGCAAAATGTCACCATTAAACAACAATTCAGTCAAATGTCAGAACTGATACTGTGTCATGAGCATATCCCATATTAATGCTACTATTCAATATATCCAGAAATGCACTCTCTACAGTGAATTACAGTTAAAATAAGTGCATATGTTAAAAAAAAAGAATAAAGAAAGAAAATGGCTGTATTACAGTAATAACTGGTGTAGTGCAACTGATTTTAATGGTGGGTTTACAGTGACTTGAACATCTCCACTTAAACACTTCGATTATAACTAAGGCTAAACTTACAAAGAGATGGTGATACTAATTTCTTGATCACTTTTGCCCATTTTGGTTGAGCATAATGATGTACTATAAAATAATTTGACCACTGTGCTCAGGTTATCCAGAGGGAACACATGCTCAGGTAAAAAGTAATGACTGCAAGCATCAAAGGTGAGAGTCTATGTTAGAATTATATAGATTCATATCTATATAAAACACCCTCATAAAGCGCACCATTTTCCTGCAGTGCACCTTTAGTCTTAACGGTATCCATCTCAGTGTGGATTACTTCATAATGCATAAATGGAAAATGCCATTAGAGTTTCTTTTCAGGCTCTTAACATATTAATTGGCATTACAGCGAATGTCAGATCATACACTAAATTGTATCCGGTGAAGTCAGTGACACCTGACCTATTGAAAATTTTACAGTGTGCTTATACCTTCATTTATCTACTCAATGTGCCCATGAATATTTAAGGGTGACAATTAAACCCCAGCTGACCCGCAGGATGGAGGGAGACCAACGTTGTCAAAGTGAGGCAGCATAAATGCGCCCACGCAATCGCACTCATCAAAAACCCCGAAAAGGCAAACCCCCACCACCACCACCCCGCATTCCCACCTCACACGTGCACAAAAAAATAAAAAATTGCACATAAGCACACGGGCTCTGTCACGGTGTCACACGGTCACACCGACACGGCTCATGTATGACAGGCACATCACACGTGTCATGTTTATGGGGACATCAACAGAGATGGTTTGTGTTTTGTGTATGTAAATGTTTGGGCAGGGTCAAAGTTAATGCATGTCAGTATCCAACTTCACCTTGGTTTGGTGGAGCAAAGCAGAATGTGTGTTAGAGGGGTGGTGACACTAAAACTGAATGCTGAACACGGCTGAAAAATAGCACCACACCGTGTGCTACAGCTCACGTGGTTTACCGTAAGAAGTCACACATTCGCAGAAGGCTGCATATGCTTTGGTAAGAAAAATAAGAAAGCAACTGTAGTTCAATAATTTCTTTACATCAAACATGTCTATGCGAATGGAGCTGCTACATATGACAAACCCACAGAATTATCTCGAGGCTCTGCAGTTCTCTACAAGATGATTTTGCATCTTACAACTCACTGTATGGCTTTCTGATCCATAAATTAGACATTTTGTTCCATAGCTTTGCAGGCAGATGTTTTATTGTTAAAACCTATTAAAAAGGTGAAGGAGGTGCATGTTAGAAAATCTACCGTAGATTAGCTGTAGGACTTGAGTGGACCACTAGTTGGAAGCTCTTACCATTTATTGGGAAGAAAAGTACTGTAGTAGCCCAAGGAGGTGATGCTCGGGCTACAAGCAGTTAGCTTTTTTTCTTTTTTTCTTTTTAAAGATGTTTCCATGTGAAAGTTTATGTTCAAACCCAAATTTCTAAATGACTAGTTGTGTGATTGTTACTGCAGTTGTGTCAGGTTTAAATTCTGATTGATGAGGACGTGTTTGTGTGACCGAGAGCATTCTAAGAGCTTAGACAGCCATGGGGCACCATGACAGAGACTTCTGTGGCAGCCAATGGAGTCTGACCAAGAGAAACAGAACATTTTTTTTAAAAAAATTAGTAAAAAATTGAATTAACATGTGCATTTTGCCCTCAGGGTTACAAATACTGGGCGCAAAACAGTGACTCTACATATGATAGATATTTTACTACTTCCGTTTTCAATCTGTGTGCATACTTGTCTCCTCTCTGTTCTGTGCAAACACAGGTTGCAGTTTAGCCCTGTTCAACTGAAATGTTTTTGTCACGTGACTGAAATGCAACCAAAGGGCTGATTTTTTTTTGTCTAAGAATTTGGTTTGAGCAAATGGTTTAGTTTTGGCACATTTTAAACTGACTTATGCAGAATAATAGAATAATGTGATTTTATTGAAATATCACAGTCTAAGTCATACATGATTAGTTCAAATGCTGATGAAAAGCTGAAAATCCCAGAATTTCTAGTGTTTCTTTTTACAGTTTCTTGCTGTGATAAGTCGTCATTTTCGTGGTTTCACTGAAGAGAGCGCGAGTTTCAAACCCAGCGGCAGGTTTTGAGCTTCAGAGGGTTATTATTAACCTGACCAACAACTCCATACTGTGCCTGAACGCCTCCAGTGCAGACACAGATGGAAGAGTGTTGCTGCTGCTGCTGCTTTACAAACATGCTGCACGCTCTCCACCTAGGTACGCTCACCAGGTGGCCAGCAACGACTCCAAATGAATGCTAATACTGCTCCACATCTGCTAGATGTGTAAATAGTTTGCTAACAAATTTGCCATATCAACCTAAAAGATGGTAATATGTTAGTGTTTTATTGGAGCTTGTTTCTGCTGCTCTCAAGTGGACAAAAAGGAAAGAAATATTTTTTAAAAAAGCAAGGCAGGATTAAAATTTAAAAGTGGAAGTCTTTAATGACTTAATTATTTAGTGTATATGTTCACTCGCCTATAATTGAATGAAGAAGGTGTTTGCATAACACAGATTTATTAATTACAAGGTTATTGCAGTGGAAATGGAAACGACTCATCCCATCACTAATAAGTGGAGTTCAACCAGTGTGTCTCTGATGTCAAACTCTCTGGCTATACTTCATATGATCCCACACTAGCAGCATGCCCGATTCCCAGAGATATGCACAGCCTAATGCAATCACATTACGTTAGAATGACAGGATTTAAAATATCTTTTTGGAAAGTGCCTTTGCTGTCATTTTATCTTCATCTTCAACCTTGTATTAGTGCATACGTCCCCTGAATATGGGATACACAGTGAGGCTGGTTTCTAATGACGTAAATAATGCAGTAATTCTGTTGAAAATTAAGCAGTCTTATACAGATCTAGGCTTCCTTACTTCCAAATCCAGTCTGAGCTACAGTGTCCATAGGTCAGATTACTTTTTCATATGGTATGAAATATAAATGAACTAAAGCTTTTTCTACCCCCCTAATCACTTTCTTATATTTTTATCACTGTGGCCGTGAGGGTGGAGGGGGAATGACTTCCCATTCTAATCATATTGTCATACCCTCAGGTTAGACCTTCCATTTTGCATACCAGAAGAAAATAGCATTGAAAGAGAGCCTTGATATACAGCAAGTCTTAATATATGTAAAAAGTATTTCATTTATTCCTGCCTCAGCAGCGCATTATGTCAGAATGTAAACTCATCAATCAAAAAAAAAGAACATTTAAGACAAGCCAGACATAAAAAGTTGCTCAAACTTCTTCTTGTCCATCAATGAGAGCCTTTTCAAACTTTAATGCACTGAATGATTCTACCCAGACGTGAACTCTATTACCTCTAAGCATTCCAAGCATCCATGATGCAGCAATTTAGTCCAAAAACATATTCTGTAAATTGTTTCACACGTCGCCATACCCATTTCTGACTCTTTTCAGGCCAGCATCCAAGTTTCCATTTATGAAAAATGTCTGGTTAGGGATCTATCATTACACCAATCACTCTCACTGTTGTATCATTTCTTCTCAAACACACATCTCATCTGAGGACCCGCAGACTGTCTCAGGGCCAGGATTTCCAGATACGCTATTATTCTGCACAAACGGTGAATCTCCACAGGCAATCTGCATCTAGCTGTGGCGTGTGTTTGCCGTGGGAATAGAAATCAGACACCCGACGGTGGGACAGGAGGCGCTTTTTCCTCTTTTTCTCTCTCTCTCTCTCTCTCTCTCTCCCTCCCTGCAACAGTTACCAAGCAGCCAGGCATATCAAAGCAGCAGAGTGAAAATGTCTCCTGGTGGAGTAAGCGGAAGTTAGGTTGTAAAATAGGAAATGTTTTATAGTTGTCAGTCTTTAGGGACTAATATAAACACTCCTTGTTGCCTCCATCATGACTGACATCTGGGACAGTAATCATACCTAAAATGCAATCATCACGATGATGACAGCTTTTAGGATTCTTTTTTTTTCGTTAAAAAAAAAACAAACAAACAAAAAAACAACCTATGTCACTATTTAAATTTTGATGGAATGGGACTACGCATCTCTCGGTGGCAACCAAAGCAGACATGATGGTGTTTTTGCACATAAATTAAACTGCTAATTGTGGCAACCACAATGTCTACATTCATCAACTAACTCCCCTCTTTATCTTATTCGCTCTTTCTAGTAAAGTCTGTTAACTGCAGCTGCGTGTCGGTGAGGTTTGAGTTACGAGCAGTTCTGATCGGTCCTCTTACTAAATACGTCCCGAGAGGGTTGCATCAAATGTGTGATTGCAATTCCCGAGGGAAATAACAGCAGTTGTGAGCGTCATATTGACAATGTTCCTTGCCCTGGTGTTTTCACTGTCAGATTGGGATCTGGCGTGAAGCGCAGGGAAAAGAATGTCAGAAGGTCGCAGAATAAAATAACCAACTAAAAACGAGGATGGTGTTCGGGGGGAGGCATTCGAATGTTCTGTAAAAGCCATGTGAAAATAACCATCCCGATGTCGTTCAATCAGATACGATCGTCAGAGAAGTCAAATTGCTTTGCTTCATTCATTCAGAGCACACTTTTTTTTTTTTTACACATACCACTGTATACAGTCGTAATTTATTCTAAGACATTTACGCTACCTATATTGCATATATAATCCCATTTACTGTTGTTGAGTGTCTTATGCAAATTCAGTGCACTCTTATCTCTGCGACTTCATTAATCTGCAGTTGCATCCATCCTGGCCTACGCTACTTGATCAGGCTTGTACATTAGGCTGTTCATTAGCTGAACCTTTTTCCGGAGAATATTCAATCGTAACTTGAGTCAGGTCAAGCAGGACCACACAGCCGGGGATTGTGATTCTAATCATGCAGAGGAGGACAACATACACCCGTACACGTTTAATTGGCTCATATAGCCGTGTTGAGCAGGTGCTGATAGCATCCCACATGCACTGCTTTTCACAAGTGCGTGGCTCCTCCGCCGTCGCCCTCCCCGTGCCAGAGAGGAGCGAAGAGGCCATGTAAATGGATAGTCTGCTTGAAGATATCCTTTGAGTAATTTCTCCCTCTATGTTTGAGGCCTTTTAGGGGCTTCATTTAGAGAACCCTACCCCCCTCCCTTCCTCACATACCATTATATAAAAAACATTATTAATATTCACTAGAAATTACTAAGGAGAGCAGGAGCAGAGTGTTGCAATATCCAGATGGATGCCCCTTAAACCTGTCTTCAATTAGTCTCCACTAACTTACATCTTCCAGTTGAATTCTGATGAGCTGATCTGGCAATTTACTCAGCCTGGCTGGAGAGCACTTGGTCCCCCTCCTGAGTGCAACCTAGCTGCTTTTTAGTATTGTGAACCTTTGATCAGTGCCCCCTTATTACCTATAAAAGCCAATGCCATTAAATTTAGCATCTCCTTGTCCTCAGAGCTTTCCTTTCTTCTGTACCAAAGATCACAGGCTCATGTAAAGAAAAGAAAATACCCAGAGATCTATAAAAGTAAGGCAGATGATAATACCCTTTAGTTAATATATCTCACATCTCTCTGTGGCAATTATGAACCCGTGGCCTTCTTCCCTGTCTCTGTAACTAGCTGCTTCCCTCTTGTGGCCAAATAAGACACAGATACCTGACACCCTGACTGAGGTCAACGTGTTCGTTTTCTTCCTTCTTGCATTTTTAAAGCATAAGGAAAGGGTTTAGAAATGTGTATAAGACAACAACTCTTCACTGACATTCATCTTCAGTGCCGGTTCCATGCTCCTTTTACTCCCTGCCCCCATCTCTTGTCCTGTGCCTCTGTAGAAAGTGGATCACCAGGGGAGCTAAACCCTTCCCATTAACATATAGAGTCTTTATTTAAATCCCATTCACTTTGCCATCCATTTACAAGAGTAATGCCAGCAGGTTACAGCGGTGGCATAGCATGAGGCCTTGATTGAGCTTCAATTTGATCATTTTATCTGATTGCGAGGTAAACAGTATCAAGATAGATAAGATCTCATTACAATGGCAATGTGAGAGTTTAATTTCCTGTACATGTTCCATCTTTATTAATGTCAGAAGCAGCAGGTCTTCAATTGCACTACAGGCCACGGCACTCTGGCTCGGCATCCCGCTTGACACAAACAACAGTGAGCCAGCTCAATGGGATTACATTTGGCACAGTCTGCTCCAGCCAATTTCAATTTGGGCTTGGCATCAACGCCGCATCTCACGGAGTAAAATTATTTACAAGTTTGAGTCGAAAAACAACTCGGTGTTAAGTGGCGTTTAATTAATCCATGTTATAGCCGTCGCAATGATTCTCCTTCTGATGTGTCGAGATGGCAAGAGACCAGCTGGTGTAGAAACAGCAGACTTGTTGTATGTCAAGGAGGAGGAGAACACAGTGACGATCACACCCTGACACCTCCAGTTCAGTGCAAGAAAGAATGAGAGGGGGGGAGGAAAAAAAAACCCACAAACTTCAATAATAAACCTGTCAACACTCCGATCTGAATACCCAGGAGTCACAACTGCCTCAACTCTCCTCCCCTGGCAATAGCCATCATCACGGACACTCCTGAGAGACAGCATCTCATCTATCAGTCAGTCGCACACATACACGGCTCCTCATCACATCATCTCTATTTGTCCCATTACATCCTTAACACAAGCTAAAATGCCTTAGTTTCTCTGAGAAGGAAACGGTGGAGAGTCGAGGGCTGTTGAGATGTGTGTGTGTGCCGGTGCATAAGTGTGTGCCGTCAGTGGCTTCATTACTAGCAGGAGCTATTGCCTATGCCTGTCGCTAAGACTCCGAGACATCCTTGTTTGTTTGTTTCCCAAGCTGTAATCCTCAGTCGAGGTCTGACGTGCGGCGCAGAGCCTTAGCTGTGTTACCCACAGGCCTCTGGGAGCTGGAGCTCCGTGGCATGTACCAAGACGAGAAAGAGAGGGAGGCACAGGAGACCTACACCGCCTGCACCTGATCATTACCATGCTAAATTTATATTGATTGCTGTAGCTTAAGAGCTAAACTCTGAGTTATTCCCCCGACGCAGTCCATGTGTACGATCTGTGGCGGCGGGCTGCTGGTAAATCCAGAGAAATCACAACATGTGCACTTTGTTTGGCCACAGATATGGCGGTAGACATTATGGGAGCATTTATGTAAACTTGACCATCCCTTCCAGCAGTGAGGGTTTGTTTTTGTTTTTTTAACAGTGAGTGCACACAGCTCTTTGGGTTTAACGTTACACCCAGCTCTGAATGCAGAGGGAAAGGGTGGTCCTTAAGGAATGGTCGGGTACTCTGAGACAGCTTTTCTTGCTCTTGCCCTGCTGGATAAACTTGTGTGTTTGTGGCGTCTCTCTTCCTGCAGGCACCTCTCATCACACATATGCATATGTGTTTGCCCTTGACATTATCATCAGCAGATTTGTGCAAGGGGCCCCGAGGTAAGGTTGAAATACTGCTGAGGCTTCTGAGAGAGTGGCCTGCTTTAGAGAGACTGTCCGTGGGCTAAATACGCACCCAGAGACGGAGGCAGAGGAAGGGAAAAAGCTCAGTAACTGAACCTACGTAGCAGAGCGCCCCTCAGGGGACAGCAGTAATTAAACAGTGATTAAATTAAGGGGCAATGCGGGCAAAACGCTGGCTGATTGACACTCTGCTGGCTACTCTCTCTCTCTCCGTCTCTCTCCCATGCTCTCTCTGCGGGTTTCGGCTCTGTCGTGGAGCATTGCTTTCTATTGACCTCCAATTACTCACCCACTCTGAATTCTTCAAGGTCCAATTTTCGAAAACTATTTTCTTAACTGTGTTAAGAGCATGGATCACTGCACATTTGTTTCTGAGAAGCCTGAGCTGCAGGACTGGAACACAGAAGTTGAGAAGAAGAGGAGAGAGGGAGGTGAAAAACACTTAAATGCATAGTGTCTTTGTGCTTCCAATACTATCAATGTTTATTTCAGATAAACTCTCAAACTACAATCACTCTACCGTTGCACCCAGAGTACTATCAGTCTTTACTACCGATAGACTCACAAAAGTACAATCACAAGAAGCTCCCAGTGATTTAGAAGCCGTACTCATGCAGAATCTAAAGCGAGTCTCCCTTTTCTTGAGCCTGTAGTCGGGCAGCTTTAGAAGTGCCTCATCAAATACTCTCCTAGAGGGGGAAATACTATAAATTACCTTTGGCGACTCCTTAAACCCAAAGCAAATAGACAGACAGAAGAGCTGAGCAACAGCAATAAAACCAGCTTTAACAAAACAATCAGAAAAAACCAAGACACTGAAATTGCCTTCCTGCGGAGCTAAAATTCTCCACACGTTCCTGGCTTAACCTGCGTGCCACTGTGCCCCGGGTCTTCAGGCCCTGGTATAGATTTTTATAAACCAGGCCTTGTGCTTATGAAAATAGTACTCAGGGTCCTTAAACAATCTGTTAAGTCTTCTGATAGTGAAGAAGGTCCTCCTGGTCTGTAATACAAATTCAAATAGCTGTATGGAGATGGATTACGGGGCAGACAAAGAACAGGGGCCCACTTTAGAAGATGAGTTCAAGATGACAGGTATTGATTAAGTGCTCAATGAGAGCACGCCTATGAAAGGGCAGCCACCACACAGCTCATGAAAGAATCATATAGCTCATATACAAGGCGCTCAGCAAACATACAGGCGTGGTGTGGAGGCGTGAGCACACTCCAGCGTGTCATATCGCAGTCCAAATAGTCGACAACCTGCTTGGTTTTCTGCGGTTGAAAGCCATTAAAAATAACATCAAATTTTTCTTACGTATTCTGAAATCCCGTTCCCACCTATATATCTGGTTAACTATTGAAAAAAATACAGCAGACGTCAACAGCGAGCAGATAAGAGTACTTTTGTGGATGCGGTTTTCCCCTGAAAGACAGAAATGATTCCTTATGCCAGAATCCATTATTCTTTGGTTTGAACTGCTCCGTCTGACACCACACATTCCTTTACTCCTGACACTGGTATTGGAGGGAAAAGGAGGAAGGATGTTCTCAAAGATAACATGTGAATTTAATTTCTTGGTGAAACAGCGGAACTGGAAGACTTAGCCCTGCCGAGCATAAATTGTGCAGTCGATGCGCGGTTGTCAGAGTTTGTGATGATGCCGTGCGAAGACAGCCTTAATCGCAGCAGCACTGCCAGCCTGACCCACCTCATCATCCTTGACATTTAGCGCAGCGCTGTTTCTCCCTCTCTCCCCTTCTTCACAGTAAACAAATGTTTTAACCCTGATTTGTATCAGTGTAACCGGAGGACACGCAGTGACATCGAGTCAGGGAGAGAAAGGAGGTAGAAAAGGAGTAAAAAGAAAAAAAAAAGAAAGTGAGAAAAGAGTGAAAAAGAAAAGACAGAAAAGGGGAGAGCAGGCCAACAGGGGAGAGCGATCTGGCCAGACTGTCACCACCTAACAGGGGGGTATCTGAGATTAATCTCTAGGGAAAGCTGTCAGGTCTCTGCAGACAATGTTCTGATGGAAACGAGGCAATAAATGCTTCTTAAAGCCATCATAAATATGCAGCCTCCTGCCTACAGTCACCGCTCAGTCCCGGGTCCGACCTCATTATCCTTCGTCTGTGCTGGCAGGTTTGCATGCCAAGTTACGGGCGGGATCACTAAAAACCCCTTAACGTTAGCCTCGCTGGGATATGTGGCTCGCTTCTGGGACTTGGAAACAAGCTCATCAAATCACAGGACTTTTTTTATTCCTTCCCTCCTTTCTAAAAACATATAGCAAGCCGTGCTGGGGGGAATAACAAATCCATATATGACTTGTGAGGTTTGGGTAAATTTTGAATGCAGTCAAACACGCTGTAATTGTTCATTGAGCAGCAAGACTTTCTGGGTGGAAACCAAAACATTAAGTATGCATGATTTCTATGGTTTCCATTATGTATGGAACTATGTGGTTTTAAGGTGGATGTATGAATACTCAAAAAGCATGCCGACATCTTCAAGCTGAATCAAATATGTCAAAAAGAAGCATTTCACAGATTCACTAGCCAAATATCTGCAATATACAATCTGAGATCCATGAATAGCATTGTAGCAAAAAGGCACATTTGACTTGATTACCTCTTGACATTTCGCTCCATGAATGAAGGCAGTAGTAGATAAGGCAATCACGGCATTGGCATAGTGTAAATATATAAATATGCTCATTTATCCTGGTCTCCAGATAAAGACATAAGGGCACATAAACGCATGAATGGACGTCTCCCGGCAGTCAGCAGGTCCCTGCCAGCCTGCCTCACCCTGCCTGTCTGTCTGGAGAGGCTGACAGTACAGCAGCGTGCCCTTCATTATCACTGGGTAATGCTCATCACAACGGCCGTGGCTTTTCTCCATAAAAACCCCAAGTCTCACTCACAATGAGAAACAGGGGAGATAAGGTGCAGGAGACCATTTCTTTTGACATTCACGACGGCAAACTCATCAGTCATGCTGTCAAAGGCACTGGTCCTGGCTAGTTTGGGATTTATGAGAAATAATGATGGGTCGAAAATAGCTGGTAAGGGCTTTGCTTTTACCTTTGGTTTGGGAGAGTTGTGTATTGAGGCACGCTCTGCATAAAACCCAATTTCTTTTGCCAGTGACCCCTGCACTGATTTCACATCCAATCTCACCATGTTTGGGAGGTTTTGGCTGAGCCTGCCTGAGCTGGCACTGACATTTCCGCCTCACATGATAAGAGAGAATGGCGGCAATAAGTTTTTCTCAAAGAGAGTACATCACCGGGAGCATTAGGAATGGGGAGCACTTCTTTTGATTCACAGAGTATTATTCAGGGGAGGGTCAAGGCCTCCAAGCTGTTAATCGCGCTTTAATTCATCCTAAGAAAGCTAAACAGCTCCGACTAAAGAACGCTCAAATAGACCCGTCGTCCCCTCCCTCTCTCCATATGTCCATATCTGAAAATGGGACAAGAACAAAACAGTAATAGCATGTGTCAAACACTTATATTTTCTCTTCAAACTAGTGACAGGCAGTGACAGATGCTCCCAACGCAATTCTCTTTGTAAACATTCTGGGACACAATATCAGTCATAGGAGCGGCTACTGTGATGTACCACAAGGTCTATAAATTTAACAAATTATTCATTTCAAAGTCATTTCAAAGTGGATTTGAATAATGTTGCAAGGGCAACATGGCTGAATCATATAGAACTGCACAACTATAGATTATACTCGGTAGGACTTTTAATGGAATTCTTATGGGACCATACTGCAGGGATGTCCTCCAGCACCAAATTATTAGTCAATTTCAGATTATGAAGTTTATTAATTACTATTCTTAATATATCTTATGAGAGTGCCATGAGATATAGCCTAACTACCTAAAGGCTGCAAATGAAATGCTCGACATACATTTATATTAAATGCATTAATGAAATACCAGATTGGCTGTGCCTTTTTTTGCTTGACAGTTCAGCAACCTGTGGAAAAAAAATTGTGCAAAGTGCAATGTTGCTTATAGCCAAAGTGTTGTGAAATTGCTGGACAAGAGAGTTTGGGGCAATTTTGATTCAAGAGTGTGAATGAGACCTCTTAAAGCTCAAGGGTACTTGGATCTGTGTGGAAATTAAGCCATGAGATTGTAGCTGAGGGGATGGCGGATTGACAGCGACATTAGCCCCTCGGCACCTCTGCTGTATCACACTATGGCTCTGTAAAATAGATGGACAGGAATAGCAAATTAAATCTTCTTAATAGTAGCAAGGGATGTACAGTCAGGTTGCTTTGAACCGTCGGACTGTACGAGTGCCGGACGTGAAGGGTGGTGTTTTTAGTGGAATAAAATGAAGTGGCGCTGAAGTGTTTTGGTTAATGGGCCTACTTCAACCAACTTCATACAGAAGGCACTGTCATATTTATATCAATTTGAAATTAGCCCCTTCAAAAAAGCTTTATGCCCCGTTCTTGAAACGAGATCACAGGTCATGTTTCATTCTTTTGAGCGTATTTATTAAATTCATTGCTAACATGAATACATGAGTTACTCAGTGAGAAAACACTCGTGGCTTCTTGTTCCGAGAGCTCTCTGAGCAGCCGGTTTTATGGGGCTTTGTTGATGGTTTTCTCACAAGTTGTTTTGCCTTTCCAGGTTCAGTGACACCGCATCGCTGCGCCACAAAGACTAACCTTAATGTAGACAAAGCCAAGTCGGCAAATCTTTGCACAGGCGACACGCGCGCACGCACACACTCCTAGCACTGGGACGTACACAGAGGGAGCAAGGCGTTTTTCAATGCATTTAGATGAGACCTTTAACAAAGGTCCCTAATGCAGATATCAATGAACCAAGGGACTGGGCTATCGGAGCGAAATTGGCTGACGGAGGGATGTCACCCTTGTGCATGAAAAATGATGGATCCCATTTGTAAACTTCTCTTCTCCCCTCCTGCCCCTCCTCTCCTCTTCAAGGCCCCCGAATCACGCACGCACGCAGGCACACACACACACACAAACGCTCCCCCCGTCGTCATCGCCTTCCCCACCACTGGATATTAAACAAGGAAGCGAACCTATGACTTTCCTGGCAAATAACAAGTGGTCCGGTAAAATTGGCACTTTACCGGCCATTTCATCCGACTGTCAGCGAGCCCACGGAGGACCTGTGAGATTTCCGTGATGACAGGATAGATTAACATCATAGACTTTGTTTTTCCATCTTCCTTTCATTTTCCATGCTATTCTCCATGGACATCAACAAAATGAAACCAATATCTATGAACCCGCAAACAAACAACTAGAGCTTTCCAAATATTAGATTTGGTTTGCTGGATTGGACAATCCACTGTTTCTTTCCACTCAGCCCGTGGTTGGGTTTGATTTGAGAGGTAAAGGCAACACGTAAATTCATCAAATGCACTGACTGCTGCGTTACATTGTGCTCTTTTCGTAGCCTAAGACAATAAAATGGATTTAAATCTCATATATAAAACTTCACACATCTTCAAAGTGTGGGGTTAAGGGCTGAATGCAAATATCAACCGAGATGATACCGCACAGGAATGCAAAATACAATTCACAGAGCTTGCAAAAATCCTGATAAGCATATAAAGCATGATAAGCAACATAATCTGCATAGTGAGCATTTCTAAGGAAGCAATGATATATTGCTAATCATCCTAGAATGAATTACTGCATTTTAAAGCAGTGGCGTCGAGTCAAAGGTGTGGAGGTTAATACAGGCAAATAGGCCTCTCTGCTGGAGAATGAAAAACTTCCCTGTGGAATGTGATGGCCGGCCTAAATGCTGACATTGTGGTTTCAGTGATGGAGTGACTTTGGGAAGGCTTGTGGTCTGCCAGTGTTCAAAGATGTGCCTTGAGGGTAAAGGGGTAAATTTGCTAAGTTAATCACATAATGAGGCCAATTAAGCATCGGAGAGCCCAGGTGAAATGGGAGCTGCCACTGAGAATCCAGCAAATGAGGCTCTGTGGCTGTGCCGATTCCCTCTCTGGACAGAAACTGGACAACCCAGTCTCAGCTCCAACACATTATCTACTAAGTATTCATTTCAGCATGTATATGATGGCTCCAATTACCGCATCCTCTGTGTGTGAGACCTCAGCTGTACCAGGCTCTGGTGGCTGGGAATGCAGAAAAATTGAGTCCCAAACCTCACCCTAAGCTGTGTTTTTTTCCTTCTGACTTGGAGGTTTCTTTTGGAAATAATTTGCCACAAACAAAAAGCAACTACAGAGCAGCACGGAACATGGCACGGCAGCTCATCAGCATCATTACGCACACCTTGCAAGGCATGCGTCCAACTCCAAGTACGTTTCCCTGTAGCATATCAACATAATCATCTGCGTTACCGGTTTGGTGTGTAGATTAACTTCTCTTGTTAGTGAATATAACGACGAAGATGGCTGGTAAATCCCAACACGCATCTTGATTTGACTTCAGTCCACATAGTTTTAATCCAGCGTCAAACTTTGCGCAGGCGTCAATTAAGTTTGTATCTCCAGGCTGTCACAGTAAGGTCACGTTGTTTTCACAATGCAGTGGCTTTTTCTTTAGCTCTGCCTTTGCATATTTTACTCATTATTGGCTGACAGATAGCTCGCCGGGCTATCTGTCCGCATGAATCACGCGCTGCCTGTTTCCCAGTAGGCATTGCGCACGATGGCACACAATTACGCATTATACCTGCAGCGACAGGTTAAAGGTCACTTCCTCAAAGAAAATGTTTGCTTTTTTGGTAGTTTACTTGTTTGTTTGTAAACGTATTAATTCATCAGTTTTTTTAATTTATTTGATGTATTTATTTATTTTATCCCTTTCTTGTTTATGTTTGTATGTGCTGCCTTTTCACCCATAAGAATTTTGAATAAAGTACAAAAAAGGAACAAAAAACAAAGACAGATGGTTATATTAGTAGTAGTTCGGTCAATATGTAGTTGAGGGGCTTTTGGAGTCCATGGGGTACATCTTGCATACATTTTTATTAAAAGTTTAAAAAAACTAATGTCTTTACAAATTCCATCTTTCTTTAATTGAGGAAACAAGCGATTTTTAATAAAAATGACTGGATATTACTAAAATGTCAAGTAAAGAACCATTTGAATTGTATACCAACCACCTTCTAATTAGCTAAACAATAACAAAATGAGCTTATACACAAAAAAAAATGTTTGGATCATGTTCTTTTTATTAAGTTGAGATAATCATGACAGCTTTTCCTTTTTTTGGCAAGATATCAAATTTTAAATGGAAACTAACAAACTGTATCTGTGTCCGAGAAATCACTTTCAGCTAAGTTACCCATTGCAAAACCACCTCTCAAGGAAATGTCTTTATTCCAGATCACATGACCTGCTCCACATGATGTCATTTTATCCTGAAGAAAAGACTGAAGAGACTCCACGGCTTTCTGAGTTATTTAATATAAAGTACTGTGTGATTCAAGTGTGGATTTACTGCATGTCAACAGGTTTACCACCATCTTCATGAACAACTTTCAATTTGAATTTTACTAAATTGTTTATATAATATTTTTAGAAGAATCTTTCTGTAAAAATGCCATGTGGTGTTTGGTTATAGGCGGCCATGTTGATTTTAGGCATTTTCTAAACTTTAAAAGACTTCAACACGACAAATTGATTATTAAAACTTTTACTGCATAACTTTTTTTTTGCCACTAGTCTATATACATCCTGCAGCATTTATCAAATATTCCCTGACATTGCACCTCTCCATCACAAACAAGCATTTTGGTGTCTAAACCCGTAGTGGATCCACCTTAATTATAACTGCTGGGGTTCACAGTTGATGAGAGTATCTGAGTGTTGAAGAGCCCTTGGAGGACCTAGAGGAAGATAAATCACTCCAGCAGCACTTAGACTTCCCTGAGTGCTTCCTACATACCTGTAACTCCACAAGCATGCCAAGCTCGGGGTCAAAGATTGTAAGGGCTATACACCGAACAAGAGGGATAGCAGTGAAACAGTATATTCAGGTGCCATCCTCCAACACATAAGAGTGCTAAGAGCTCAATAATCTTGGAGTATCGCCCTCTTCCAAACCATTTGTAGATCACACAAGGGCTGGGGCATCAAGACTCTTTGGTTCGTGAGATATTCCTGCTTTTCCTGTGTTCGTCAAGCTGGGGCTCAGGTCTGTGGGGATGTTAGTTATTTTTCGAATGCAGAAGCAAACTATCCAGGGATAAAATACATTTCTTGCAAGCTGGAGGGCTGCTACAAATGAAAAGCTGTATCACTGTCATGGACAGAACACAAGGCAATAAGGACCTGCAGAGAGAGCAGTTCATTAAAAACATGAATACATGGGGACGCATATGGACAGTGATGAAAGAATATTTCATAACCATCAAGGGCTTATAAAAAGGCCCACCACTCTGCCCACCACGAGCCACTAATCTGGATGTGGAGGATTTGCGAGAGAGTAAGACGGACAGGGGAAATTAAGGCAGACACATTTTTACCAGATCATATTGCGATGATTTGTTAATAAAATGCGAAGCGACAGGCTAGATGTGAGGCGGCGACTAAAGCATGGCCGTGATTTAGACTTAATCCGTCATTATCCCGCCTTTGAAGTGACCTCGCTGTGCATGTTCCCACTGTGACCCAGAAGCACACTCACAGCTTCTTCATTAGCCAGGATGAAATAGAGCCACGGCGCTCACGACTTTGATGTGCTGTCCTGCTCGCACAGACCGGCAGACATACTGATGCACACAAACAAGACACCTATATACATACGCACACTCCCTCACATCACAGATATTCTTATCACTGACAACACTGAGGCATGGAAAAACATTATGGTTTTTAATCAATTATGGCTCTCACCTTTGGGGCAGCACATTCATTACGTATGATAGGAGCAGCTAAGGGACAATATTCCGATTGCGTGCTGAGATTGAAATGAAAGAAATTGTACGGTTAGAGGGTAGACAAAGAGTACAATTTCGCACCGCTGAACATCCCTGGCTGGATTTACATATGTGCACACAAAAGGACCATACCGCATGTGATTTCACTGATATAATTTATGTGCACCCGGTGATTTATCATCCGCAGATCACCGTGCAGAAATCAAGCACAGATATCCTAAAGAGGTCTTCCACATGCCGCCAATAAATGATGGCTGTTATAAAAGTTTATCATGGCAATGAAATGGAATGAATCAATCACAGAAAGGCACAGGTTGCCGTCATGCAAAATGGTGCCCAATCAAAGGTAGTTATTTGGTAGGAGGTATAAAAAAAAAGTAGAAGAGTGAACACAGGCAGCAGCACAGTTCTTCGTTAAAAAGCAATCAGAGCACTCAGATGCTGTACATTATGTAAACAAGCAACTGGTGAGTGTCAAAGAAGCAATCCAGATCCGCTGATAATTAATTGTAAGACACATCAAAAGAGATAAGTTAAACAACAACAAAGACAAGCTGCTGCTAACATACTTCACAGAACCTGCATGTGAAACTGTGCATACATACAACACAAAGAAGGACAGCTTGGGAATCACTGTGGGGACATGCTAAGTATGTAAGGCAGAATGTTTTGCAGAGAAATGTTAGAAAAACATGTTAAATATGTGGCATTTGATGTAACATTTACTTGTTTTAATAAAGTAGATTCATACCACTGATGGTTCTCAATTGGGATAAAAACATGCTAAATGCTCTTTTAGTGTAAATGAATCCATTTTATTGACAATAAATTCATACATTGTGTGAGCAAATTACACAGTTTGAATGTTTAGATAAACTTAGCACATCTACTAAGATAAACAATTTGTGAAAAATGAACCTGCCTGAAGTAAAAAGATAAGTGAATTCAGTAAGAGGCTTAGTTGATTTAACTCATATTATGTTTGCACAGCTAAACATTTCAGATTTGGTCAACAAGATGCTTACATTGTCATGTTTTTACAACTCAACTGGTCATGTCATGTTGTCTGCATTTAGGTTTGCCCGACTTGAAATGTCTTGTTGTCACTAAAAAATGAAAATAATAATTGTTTTGTACCTGAATGTACAAACTTGTTTGGACATTTTTGTCAGCATCCCCTTTGTCACCCCAAAAGTTTATTCAAAGGAGCTCAGGCATAGATGTAAACAAGTGAAAATTCTTAACTTGGAGACTCAAGATGTCAAGGCATGTTTATTCATTTTAACAGTGACAGGGCAGATAAACAACTGGATGGATGGATGGATGGATGGATGGATGGATGGATGGATGGATGGATGGATGGATCATGCTTTTAAACAAACAACTCATAAATCCTTGTAGGAAATGGGGCAAGCACCTTACTCTATATGAACATATCCATATAACTTTCTCTAATATGATGTGTTTATGTACATCACAAAACTGCATATCTAAAAGTGTACATCTTTGAAATGGTACTGGGCATTATTTGGTGCAAAAAATCTTCACTTCAGAGATTCCAGGTCTTGACAAACGGACCACATGATCATCTGCACACAATTATGCCGCCATGGCATCAGTTAAAGTTCATTCATCAAAGTCATTTCTTGGGGACTTTCATTGTAAAAAGGAAACGAAGTAAGTTTCTACCAGATGTCACTGATCAAATCCACTTACTAAACCAAATACAGTCCAGAAATACAACTTCTTGCGAGCTTTTTTTAAAAGTATATATAAATTTATCGTTCGCAATGCAAATTAATGTACATGTACACTGAAGCTCTCCTTTAACATCAGCTGTGATCCTTAAAGAATGAGCCCATCTGTGTATTTGTCACACAGTCTGATTCAGTCTACTCCATGACAAAAAAAAGGAAAAAAAAAAAGACGTAAGCGTCCATGCAGTTAGCTGCACAACACACGTTTGCTGCACAGTGCAGCAGTAGAGCTCTTTCCCCAGGCAATGGCCCGTCAGGCCAGACAAGAGGGCCGGGTGTTAAAGTGTGAGTCGGGTACACAGAGTAACAACACGGCCATCTGCCCTGGGAATGCACACATCCATCTTACTGAGGACAGCCAGTCTGGGAACAGATAAAGGAGAGAGAGAGAGAAAGAGAGAAAGGGAGGGTGAGGAAGCAGTAGGTAAACAAATCCGTACACATATGTATGTACATAATGGCTGGATGTGAGCAAAGACATGGTGAGAGTAAAAAACAAAAGAGAGGTTTGATCTGGTAGGAATCTAGACTGCTAGTACCATCTGCATCATTTACAGGCTTACAAAAGTCTAAGCACTGACAGAATAATAGCAGGAAGTGAAAGAGGGGCTGAAACGTAACAAAATGAGCAGATAAAAACGTAGCTGATTTATTTCAGGTGAACTCTGTGGAACTTATAGGAATAAAATCACAGGTATGCGATATTTTTTTTCATTTAACATTTGTAATTCATTGATGTAATTGGAAGAGAAGAATGTCATTTTCTTTTATTTTACTGACCATGACATCAGTCGAGAGGACAGCAGTAAGTCTCAGCTCCCACCGTCGTCCCTGCTCCATAACCATCTGGATATGACTCAAAACACTGCCGTCAGCAATCCGGCTTCAGTGATATCATCGCACATTCTCCATTTGTTTTTATTTTTAGACCATTTCCTCATCCCTGTATAATCAGAATATATGGTCCCACTGATATAGCACTCTTTTACTCCCTCTCTCTCCCTCTCTGACTCCATATTACCTTATCACACTGAGAGCTTTTAGCTGTGCTTCCAGCCATTAGCTTCAGACAGTGGGTAGCTACCAGGCTGGAACAGAGAGGGAGGGAAAAGTGGCCTCCTGGTGGTTCTGGATGATGTCAGTTGTGAAAAGGTCTTTTTATAACACCACCTGTCCATCTTGCCTGCGAGGAGGCTCAATACAGGTCTCAAAGCGCGTGAAGGATCTGTATAAAATGACCTTCGACGATTTTCATTTCACTTAGGGAGACACAGGCTCACGGACACGTTTGTCTTATTTGGTCTGTGACTGGAAAGTGCTATAAAATTCCTATGACCCTAAAGCTACTCAACTGCCCAATAGCTTGTGATACCAAATTGTTGTACCGTTGGGATGTATACCACATTCTACATCGTCAGTTTTTTTTTTCCAAACGCTTCCTCCAAAAGTGTTTTTTGGAGTTATTTACCTTGGTGAAGGTTAAAAGGGAAGATGCATTATGCATATACCGTACATGCATCAGCTGAGTGCTATGGGGTAAACTGCACTCCACACTGATTCCTTATTTATAATCACCGCAATTATATCCCAGCAAGAGAACAGGATTGGTGTATGCCTTGTATTTCTGTACAACTTCATGGACCATGGGCCGAAACAGACCTGAGGCACTTCAGAACTGGCTTCGAGCCTATTTTCAAAGCCGAACAGTTGATTTCGAGTAACGCCACACTGAGAACAATTGCTCAGCTGCTTACTGAGGCGTCTGGGCTGGTCAGAGCGCCCGCCGTGTAGGATGACTGACATGTTATTGACAGATGGCCGGGCTCCTGCCCTCCACGGGAGACTCCCAAACAAACAGCTACTGGATACACCGAGGCGATCTTCACATCAATATCAATCAATTATTCACATATTTGTGCTGGCTCGTGAAAAGCAGCTTGACTGCATGTCATAAGTGCTAGACCCACATGCATTCTGTAAGAAGCAAATGGAAGGGAGCCCAGCTATTACCCTCTGTTTGATCCGAGAGTTGTGGCGAAGCTTAAATTTTGCACTGTAACAGCATGACACAGAACTGCGATTAAGTGGGTCAATGATTCTTATTGTCTGCATTACAGCCATTATCTTTTATGAAAGAATACATCATGTGCAACAGTTCTCTTTTCGAAGCAGCACGCAGGGAGCCCTGTTTTATTCATTTTGAAATTCGAGAGCCGAGGTCAACCCTTAAAACTTTTTCTTTTTTTTTTTTGCATACTAAGTGCATTTGAATTGAAATGAAGGAGGAATATTTTTGTGTGGGCGTCTCAGTTACATGCTGCAGAGTAAGATGTGGCAGTAGCAGAAAGTATAGTAGTTATACAAGCAGCTGTGCCAAGTGGCTTTGGCAGTATTTGAGGGAGATCTAGTTTAATATTCCTTATTTAGTCAGCCTCTCCGGACTTTTTCCTTGAAGTGCTTCATATGAAGTATAAAGTAAAGCGCGACGATGCTGTTTAAAATGAGCTTTGCCTTGGTACATACCACCATGCTCTTTCCCTCCCTCATGTAACGCAGAAATATTAAAGCGGTGCCCCGAGGTCAACGGCAACAGCTCTCATTCTACTCATCACTGTGCCCTTGTGTTTTTCACAGCCACTACTCCGAGAGGCAACGATTCTTCTCTCTCTCCTTTTTTTTTTGATCCACTCCAATATCATTAAGTTATTAGTTGATTTCAGTGGATTTAATCAGCATAGTAATTCCTCTCCACGGAAAGATAAGTCTCTCTCAAGAGCAGTTATGCCGTCCACTATGCCTGCTGATTAGACACAAGCCCCCCAAAATAATTCATCAGAAAACTGCAAAAAATAATTGATCAAAAGTGCTTCTCACCAAACCCGCTCAGGACCTTTGCTTCTTAATAATTAAACTCTGCAATTAGGCATCTTACCATGCGCTCAGTGTGAGGCTCCATGTAATATTCATAACCATACATAATTATGCAATATATTCACTGAAATAAGAGGCCATATATTCACGGTGGGGCTGTCAAGAGGCAAGACATTTTTATTTGGTTTATAACACTGTTTCATCTTATACATGAGCAGCTGGCTTCTGGAGACAGAAGAGAGCGAGGACGTCTGGTCCTTAGCAGTCTGACACTGAATTCTAAGAGTATGAGAAAGAGAGAAAGGGGAAGGGTTAGAAAGAGAGAGAGGGTGAGAGGGAATAGTCACTCGCCATGGGAAGTTCTAAAATCAAAGTCTATCCAGTGGACACAACAAAGACATACCTTTGTGGGATCATACACTGACCACAGTCAAGACAGAAAGAGAGAAAAGGCATTAAATTAAAATGGAGTCGAGACAGGGTGCTGTGTCAGTATGCGCTGTATGATAAATTATACATAATGCTCATCCCTGCATGGTAAAGAACTATAAAAAAATATATATAGTCCCAAAGCCCTTGATGGTGCCTGAAGCAAATAAGCAACAGCAGCGGTCTACTGTGGACACACTGTGGACAAGGTTGGCTTTCATCTTGAGACGCAGTTCAAAGCTATGCGCTACGCACAGAACAAACTGGCAATCAAAGCTAATGTGTAACCGGGCAGTGGTGCACTTCACAGAGCCTGTCGTCTCAAGTGCAGACGAGATCACACGCAAACGCCTCTTTCACATCACAATGGCTGATTTTCAACACACGGCCTTTGGAACTTATTATTTTTCACCATGTAAATGTGAGGGAAAAAAAGAAAGAGAGAGAGACTTATTTCTATTGGGAACTGGAGCCTTTTGAAGGCCTCTCATGACATGTATATGATGAATGAGAAGAAAAGCATACATTTGCCCGCAACTTTACTGTAGTTAACAAAGGCTCTTATTCTCCTTTAGTGACGGGTACCATGTGATCTTTGCCTGAACAAAAACTCTGCAAGATTGGGTGAATAAAGCAGAGGGAAAAATGCTGTATGTTCTGTACCATAAAATACAATATAGTGGATTAACATCCATAAGACATGTGATTACAATAACTATCATGGAGCCCTTTGTGGGGGGATTTCAGAAGCATTATGTAATGCTCACAAGTTGTCACAATGTGTTACAATAACATGGGACATGCTGTATCCCCTTATGACTGATGAACACTGCTGCGCTCTATATGGAGCTCCACAAGAAGGGATTATGTTTTATGTATTTGGGATAACAAGTTGAATCAGTGAAATGATATAATTTGTATTGTACATACCTTTTGAATGAAATTCATGTAGCTCAAAACAGCAACACTCATGTTTATTATTTTCTTGTAAACAAAAAAACATGAATATTATTTATACTCATTCAAGTGTCATACCAGCATCTCAGGACTTCTTACGCTTTCTAATAAACAAAACCAGTGTTTGTAGTACCTGTCAGACGTCGTTCTTCAAAACAATGACCTTTAAGAATATGACACAGTTTTACTGTCGGTATAATACAGATGTGATTAACATAAATAAGAGTTAAAGTCAAATAGGCGTAAAGGTCGTCACTCAGGACTAGTCTCGGGTCCACAAGGTGATTTACAACAACTTAATTTGACTGTGTAGAGTAATTTATCTGTGACAGAGCAAGCCATGCAACTCTCTGCATGTCGTGCACACATACAGGCAACAATATGCCATGACTGCACACATCTCATATCTACCCAATCAGTCAAGATGCTTTACAACTTCTGTCAGAGACCCTAACAGTTCTCATAAATTATAGGGCCATTGTACACGGTGCCAATAACTTTTGAAGGAGAATCTCAGCCAAACTGAGCCCACTGGTATCTCTTGCTTTTATACACAGAAGTCAAGATGGAATACTCCTGGTAAAGTATATGAAAAAGGCAAGGCAAACACTTTGATGGTAGATTTGCTTTTAGAAAAAGGCCACCTATTTTTACTCAGCTGAAAAAAAAAAATTCCTTTCAAGGATAAAAACTGTCCCCGATATTGACATTTTGATGCAAAGCAGGTGGCAGGCAGGTTTGATTCTGTTAGAGATAACTTGCATTTCCTTTCACATCCCACCTCCCTCCACTCCGGCTCCGAGTCTCCAGTTACGCTTTGCATCTGTGTCATCTGCAGATCCACTGTGACAGCTGGAGAATATGAGGTATGAATGATGCAGAACCATTCATAAACAGCAACAACAATATAATGTGATAGGGACAGAAAAATGAGTATGTGGGTATCGAGTCGGCAAGCAATAATGTGCTGTGATTCATTTCAAACGCCCCCCGCAGTGCCCATTGATATTCTGCAGGGACATCATAGCCATGTCTGGAGTGTACAAGGCTGTATCTCGACCTCTTGTGTTATCAATATGAAGATAATTGAAAGAGAATACAGGCATGTACTCAAAGACCATGTGCAGATGTACAAAAACGTTTAATATAAAGTGCAGTCAGATAACTCTGTGCATATGTGCGAGCACATGTGCATATATTTGTGTACTTTCTCGATCGTATGGATGACACGTGAGTGAGGTAGGGAGCCTGCTGTTAGCACAGGATGCAGTGATTTTCCTGGTGTCACACTGACAGAGCGAACCTCAGATTGAAGGGCAGACGGTGATAACCACCTGCAGAGATTCACATCCCGTTCCATTTAGCCACCTTTGGAATTTTCACAAGGGACAATAGAGGATGCTGGGAAACCACTGAATGGGCCTCACATCCAAAGCCTGTGTTTTGTCGGCAATTAGAATGAAATTGCCAGGACCATCTGAAAGGCACATTCCCCAACAAAGGAGAATGTCAAGTTTACATCATCAACACTATGTTATCTTTTCTCCCTATAATCAAGCGTTACTTTGTGTTTTTTCAGATGTGTTCTTCTCTAGATCGATCACATAAAAGCCAGACCATGCAATTCTACTTAAAAATACGAAGTCATGGTAACAAAGTACGTGTCTGCCTCATTCTGTCTGAGTGGCTCCAAATTGCAAACAACATTGGAAATATAAAGAGTGGTGAACAATCCCAGGCACTCAGCGTGGCACACCTTGATGTGCAGGTGCCTTTAATACTAGAATAAGTCATCTGCGATTGGGGAGGCAAAAAAACCCACTCAAGCAGATGGTCTCCATAAAGCATGGCGTAAAGCTCTCCCAGATGTTGAGAGGTGGTTGCAGATCCGGTGACATGCAATGTGAGGGAGGGACTGGTAATGCAGAGTGTATTAGTGGTCTCTTTATGGGTGCATTAGGTTCTGTGGAGGGGAACGCTGGGGCCGCCGCTGGAGCTGCCAGTGAGCTACTACCGGGCTTTATGCTTTGATGAACCTACCCTTGAAAAAGCGGGACATCCATGACCGTACGCCGAGCTTGGAAGAAACCTCCTTCTCTTTAGCCTTCTGGAAAACATAAATCAGTTTCTCATATCATCATCTAGTCATATTCACTGCATATGCAACTCTAATCAGTAAATCTGTCAGCTTTTTCCCCTTTCAGTGATATATCAGATTCGTAATACTCTCCCACATATGCAGTAAATCTCTGCCAAAGCCTATGTTTCTTAAAAATTCAAAGACGGGGCTACATGAAGTGAGAAACTTTGCTTGAAAACAGATTCAGGGAGTGGAGTACCAGTTCAGTTTAGGATGACGGTACTGAAAGCTTCAGTGCACTCCAAAGTGTCATCTCTCTTCTTACCACTAAACAGTTGCCTAGACAGGAAGCCAGAATAAATTTCCCCAGTTCATTGTCCCCGCTGAGGACTAGCAGAACATCTCAGTCTGATTAATGGCTGTACACTGTCTAATGAACAGTAATTGAATGGTATAATGCAGCAGGTCCTTAAAAGCCCAGAGGAGCCGTCTTCCTCTGCCTAGCTCTTTGGAAAAGCAAGGCGGTGACATTGTCTAGAGTTGATTATAGCTGACCTTGCATGGGAAGACTAAGGCCTTTGAAATGGCTAACCTAAGCTTCGGGGAATAGGAGCATGGAAAAATAGATGAAAAACAAATGAAATGGACTTGCATTGGAAAAGAAAAGAAATGGATCAATGCGGTGGTCAATAATGATTCGATTTTTTATCACACAATTCTTAAGAAGAGGAAGACAATTGATCAAACATCCCTAGTTGGATAGGCATTTCTAACAATATTAATAAAGAAGAAATGCTTAGCTGACTGGTTGATAAACCAGCCAATATTGTTAAATCAAAACAAATGATAGCTGTAAACACAATACCACACCAATGGGTACAAATCTACCCTTGTCCACATTTCCTCAAAGTGTACGACATCCACAACATAGACGGAGTGGGCCGTCGCAAAATCAATCATCTCCTTAACAGAGTGCACTCTAAAGGAAAACCCAACCTTCAAAGAGCCCAACAAAAGTCAGTCAAGTGATTATAAGAAAAGCTTTGATAAATGTGTATCAGGCTCTAAACCATCATCCTTCGCTCTCCACTCTTCTGAGATAGCCTGCTTTCACTCTCAGCGGACATCTCCACTTGGCAGAGATGCTGAATCTCGTTATTCTTTATTTGGCCTAGACCACACAGGTCAATACTGCATGCATATCACCGCCTCACCGGTGTACTGTCTGTAAATGTATTCACCATCTAAATTCAATGCAATAAATCATTTACAGCTTCAGCTGAAAATGCAATCATGTAATTGAATTTGGTCATCAATATCTACTATATACACGCACATATGTGGAGTACACGGGGCATTTCACAAGCATATATGAGCACTGGAGTGGGAGGAAATCTGTCTGAACTCAGCTGAAAGTATGAGTCATAGCAGTGCAGTTATCCCTCATTATTATTCACAGCCCTCTAAATGATGAGGTTGCTGACAACGAGACAGCGACAGTCTGTTTGGCCTCAAAGGGAAAAAGAGGAGAGTATGCATGAAAGATGATTAGACTTTAAGTCAGGAAGGTCTCACCTGCAGATATATTATTTCTGGTTTGACAACAACTTTTCAATACGGTAATCCTTGACGAAACATGAATGAACATAAAACAAATTAAGATTCTGATGAGGCAGAAGGTGTTCTGATTAAAAGTGCTGACAGTTTTAGATAATTTTACTGCAAACAATAATTACTCCTGCTTAACATGTGCTCTGGAACGAGGTTATCAAGTTGACTTTGAACAAAAATCCTTCCTTATGTCAAACCAAAAACAGTTTTGCAAGGTGAGGATTGAAAAAAGTAGCTGAGTCCGAACAGGGATTATTATTATTATTTTCCATTATCTAATGGTCATTTCCTCCAATCCATAGCAAATCTGAATCAGCAACATTCATGTATGACTAAAAGTGATAAGTAATGAATTAAGCTATTGATGAGGTCTTTAGCCAGGGTCATAACTGGCCCCCAGAAGTCAATAATTATCCCAATAAGAATATCTTTATTGCAAAAGTGCACACGGCAGCAAAATCATCACCACACCAAAACATTCCCCTATGGTGTAATTGCCACTGCTTGAAATTATAGTTTTCATTAAAACGAAATGTTCAAGGTTATTGATTGCTTAAATAAGACTCAATATCTTCTCATTTCAAAGCCGAATGAAATTGCTTGGAATAGTAATATCACCCAACTATTGTGTGCATTCATCACAGTTACACAGCTTCACACTGCTGTCCCTCGAGGATTATTAGAGCAAAATAAGTGTATTTAAATGAGTGTAATTTCTAGGAACCACGGATCCATGCAAAACATCTGTATACACAGCTCAGGCCTACTTTATCACTGTGAATGTGCACAATAACCAGAGGAAAGGACAGACATCACAAACAACCACATATTATTATGAGCCTCTGCTTAAACCATAACAGTTTTATGATTTTTTTAATGCTTGATGCTGTGGCATATATAGTATCTGTGGCTACAGCTAAATTCTCAACGTTCATGCTACATAAAATTCTACCCGGGGCTCAGGTGTCTTTATTCCCTTGTCTGCAGTACCAGTACTGCCTCTTGTACCTTTTATTGACTCCCACTGCCCTGAAGAAAAGATGGGCTGGTAAATACAAAGTACCCATTACACAGAAAGAACCATGGAGACAGAAAAACAGGTTATACACACATTAGATGGAAGTATAGTTGCTGGAAAGAGGTCTATGTGACCCGCTTACAATTAAGTAAATGATGATTACTATAATTGCTGGTTGAAGCATCTTTATGTGACCTAATGCAAAAGCAAATGAGAAAATTGGACCTAATAATAAAGTCAAAATGAACTGAATGTGAAACTACATGAAATTTATAATAAGGGTACTTACATCCTTCCTGGAATCTGCAGACAACGACCTACGCAGACGCAAGTTATCTGACTCATGGAGGGAGGCCTTGCAGGGACTCGTAGAACAACTCCTATCTTCATTCTCCTCTTCAACTATCTCGGCCTCAACCTGCAGGGAGGGGAAAAAAAACAAGATCCCCCTTGGCTTATATTGTACTGTACTGCTGTATTGATTTTGCAATATTTATATATTTATGTGGCTTGTTCTACGGAGCATACACAAGCCTTATTCAGAATAGAAAATGATATCATACTGTACTGGATGTACGGTTCAGTTTGAAGCTGAAAAACATGCAGAAAGGTAAATCTTAATGGGAAGGAAATTACTGAGAAGTTGCTCAAGCTGCAGATGAATTTTTCATCTAATCCTTTCACTTTACACAAAATGTGAACAGCCTGTTGCGATAATCAACTTTTATATTTCAGTCAGTTTCCAATGACAACAAGCTGTAAAAATGATGAGAACTGATTAATGCAGGTAATAACATGCCGTTAAGTTAAATGGAATTAGCATGTGGCCAACGTGTTTCTATATTAATGGGGTCTCTGTATGTTTGTCTGTGGCGATATTGTGTTTTTAGACTAGAATCAATTCTTTCTTCCTGTCTGATAAACAGGGCGAGTCGTACAAAGACCGTTTGTTAAAGACCTCATCAGGCTGGAGTGCAGTATGGGATTGTCTTTTACCTGATCAATTGGCAGGTCCACCTTCAACTGGCGGTCTTCCTGCACCTCCGCTGCTCCTGCCATCTCACTTCTTTTGTTTTGTGCATTGAACACGCTGCCCTCTGAGAAAAGTGATTAATCACAATTACCTCATCTGCTGGCAGTGGCCGCCTCATTCTTCTGCACACATTCTCTCTCTCTCTCTCTCTCTTCCTCTTGTTCTCTCTGTACCCTTCCATCCCTCACTGCCCTCCTGTCCTCTCCCTTTTCCTCTCCTGTTCAACTTCACAAGAGATCAATGTTGCTGTCAAGCCATTTATTTATTTAGAGTGGTCCCACAGACGAAAGGGCCACAGAAAGCCACAGCTGTCCTGCCACAAATATGGCCAGCCAGCGTGAACTTTCAGTCCCGGGTTACATCTCGACAGTGACAGGCTGCTCTTGATGCATGTGGGGAATAGCTCATAGCGCAACATCACACTATTTTTCCCTTGTAGACAAATTCCTTTTTGTCTGCGGCTGCTAGATCTGATACAAGGAGGCATGTGAATAATGAAACACACTATTGAGCTTGAATCGACTTCAAATGCCTAAAGTAATTTAATTAAAATAATAAATATCCAAGCATAGCAGATGAATCAGTGATAAGACTAAGGAACAATGTAGAGAAAAATACATTTGGTTCATATGTTCAGCTCAAAGAGGCAATTATACGCTGCAAAGCATGTTGACATCATCTCTTATTGTTTTTCAGCCAAGCATTACTTTTGGGTCTAATTCTAGACTCACTTCTTTTACAAAAAGGCAGAATGATGAAAGAAAACTATAAAGCTCTGATTGTTTACCAGATGATGTTTGTGTACACCCAGCGCCTGCATGAAGAGATCTAAGAGGTGATTTGGTTATAAAGAAGATACAAAATTTACCTTGTGGGACTTTGGTATTGTGGTTTTACAACAAGATAACCTTATTATAAATATGATCAAGTGTCCACAATGTGGCCAGAGAACTGCACTCTTGTCTAACTACAAATATCATCATAAGCTAAGCGGGTGAGAGTCAAAAAGTCCCTTGCAAGTATTGAAGGAAGGCACGTTTGGCAAGCCGGATCAGACTTACAAGTATATTACTGTGCACAAATGGTAAAACAAACATCACTGAAATAACAGCAATGCATAACTAGAGAGAAAGAAATTGCAACGTCTATTAATGGTGTACCGAGTATCAGTTTTAAGCAGTGGAAGTAGTATTTTTTTTTTACTTTACCATCTTTTTTCAGTGTTACTTATGATTAACAACTTAAAACCATTTTTGATTCTCACATCAAGAGAAAACGACAGCATTGTGTTTTCTCTTACATGGTTAACAAGACGTTTTGAATTCACATTGAACAAAATGGCCTGATTGGATTTACTATGATTTAAGCCCCATGGAAAGTGTTTGAGGCCTTGTTCTGGTTAATATTCACAGAAAAGAGTTGTGCTACTTTCAAACAGCAAGGAGCTGTGTTCGGCTTAGACTTTAAAGAACAGGTTGAGAATTCTGAGGAAAGCTCCTTCACCTGCCACTGATTTTCAGTATTCCCAACACACATCAGACTCACATCTCTTTAACTACACAAACAGAGGAATGCATAATGACGCCCATCCCCACATGAAGCCCTACACTTGCGCACGCACATCCAGGCTGTACACAAACTCATGTATATTGATATGAATTAGTCTGTAAAAGACAACAGGCTTTTTTTCCCCCTATCATCATAGTGAAGAAAATAGGGGGAAAAAACACTATGAGGACAGGGGGGCTGGAGAAAGAGGCAATGAGAGAGACATTTCTATAGAAAGGCTCTGCTTACCCCCTGTCGAGAAGAGAACTGGAATTCTGGACACCTGCCTCCGTTGTTTGGTTCTCTCTGGCTTGGCTGTGTGTTTCTTCATCTGGCCCCTGGCTGTGTGTTCAAGGTCTTCTCTAAAGCCTGTACGAGTAAACTGCATGGAGAGACAAAAGAGAGGAGAAAACAGGGGCACAGATTAAGGCATATTTCCTCAGATATTTCTGCGATTCATCATTGACTTTTTGCTTGTTTTGTAAAGTGAGAGAAGAAGAAAGACAACATGATAGGGAAACTTGTTTCCCCTCTCTGTCCTCTTTTTTTTTTTTACATTTTCCATTGACCTCAATTTTTCATGAGCTGATATGTTTTGTAGCTCCCCTGTTACTCCTACTGTATTGAATTCATCTGGTTCCAATACAACCCATGCACAACCTATCAATCACCGGGGAGCGTGGCAAACTAATCATTTATTGATGAAATGGGGCAGCCATGAATTTCTAACTGCATTTGTCTTATTTATCAAGCCAGATCAAACAATGAAAATCCAAACAAGCTTAAAGGGAAAGGGAGGGAGTTGTAGGGAATAACTTATTCTTCAGCACTAGACAGCAGAAGGTTATTGATGGAGAGGGGAGAGAAAAAAAGTGGTTTGGGACTTCGTTGCATGGTGGGAGAGCGAAGGAGAGAGAGAGGAAAAGAAGAAAAAGAGAGAGAGCAGTGGGGAGAGTTCAGAGTGATGTTCAGACAGCAAGGTACACATCTGAATTAATGCTTCCACAAAAGGCAATTTTCTCCTCACAGGCTCCTCATCCCCTCTGTAGGTAGCAAGGTGAGGTATGTCTCCCTTACAGAGAATGAGAGAACCAGACATAGAGT
This sequence comes from Acanthochromis polyacanthus, assembly GCF_021347895.1. Taxonomy (NCBI): domain Eukaryota; kingdom Metazoa; phylum Chordata; class Actinopteri; family Pomacentridae; genus Acanthochromis; species Acanthochromis polyacanthus. The sequence goes on from NC_067113.1 coordinate 20,995,940, forward strand.
GGGAGAGAGCAGACTTAATGTTTCTTTTCAGCAACAGTGCTCTTTACTGCAGGATCCCTGGGCTGGCTCGGGGGATAGTGTAGTGATCTCAGGCTTCCACCAGAATACACTTCTGGCAATGGTGTTTGCAAGCTCACTAACATGGAGTCTAGGGAATAGCAGCGTTGTTTCTTCACTTGTTTGCTTTCTTTAATGCAGAGGCAAAGTCTGTTGATATTCTTTTGAGTTTCTACAGCCGTTAGTGGGCCGAGGGAGAAAACTAAAACAACAAAAGAGTGAAGTTTGCCTGGCATATTCAGCGAAGGAGAGTTGAAACAGAGTTCACATTCTAGCGCTGTAGTGTCCACAACCACATGAGATCAAAGACAGAAAAAGCGGTGGCGCTGTCGCAGTGGCAAGCTGCTAATTCAGTTTCACAAGCTCATTTCATCTGTGAGTGATGTGGAACAACGTCACGATAAAGTTCAAAATCAAACCACATCTGGGCAATCAAAAATTGAACAGCTTGTTTTCCGTGTCGACACCCTGGTGGTGAGATGTAAATAGATAATATTTAAATCAACAAAGTTGAATCAAGACTGCCTCACTCAGGGAGAGCGGTGAGGAGGGCGCAGGGGAGGGGAAAGCAGAAGACGAGGGGTGCCGTAGAACCAGGAGAGTACACTGCAAGTAGCAGCACAACTGGAAACACGGCAGAGGAAAAGCTGAGGTCATCTAGCCTCTTGTTCTGCATTACATATCTACAGTACAGTGTCCTGTGGGAGCAGACAACTGTGTGTATCAGGAGGTCCCAGAGACAGAGAGACTCGCATAGAGAAAGAGAGTGCTACAGTTAGTGTGAAGGGGGCTCAGTGGGGCCAAGCAGCAAGTAATCTGTGGCCCTCTCAAGTGGCGGAGAACAGGAGTCAACAAGAGGACACTGTGATATGATAGCCAGGGGAAAATGTGGGTCGCAAACCATTGGGCTGACCCGCCTCCAGCCATACTGACTCTGGTATCAGTAGGAGCCACTCCCAGGGCCGGGTCCCTCAGTGAGTAGACATGCTGGCAGCAGCAAGGGGGGTAAACTTTTCCTCTGGGCATTGTCGCTTCCCCTAACCAGTGAGATCACACATGAAGAGCAGAGGAATAGGAAGCAGTGGCAAATCATCGCTGATGTCAAGGAGTGCAGCTATTAAAGGTTTAGTCAGCCTTTCTGGGCTGTTTTACCAGAACGTTTCGTGTGAAGCACATGTACAGCACAGCTTAACTGCTCAGTCTAATTACTATAATATCAAAGCACGCTGCTTGATGCGCACGATTATTCTCTTTTCCTCTTTGCATTCCTCTCCCTCCTATTAATCTTCTCTTTATGCCATGTCTACCTCAAAAGTTTCTACCTCATCATGTCTGTAAACACCAAACTCAGCATTTATGCCTGCATCCAATGGGAACATGGTGCGCGGGAGAGTTTCAATATTACACTCTGCAGAGCCGTCACTGTAGTCGGTGGTTGCTCCAGACCAGATGTCCCATTCAGCAGTGCAGAAACGCTCCACTGCTGGTGCAGACAGGACAGGACAGACACCGTTCCCACACAGCGAGGTTGCAAGCGCAAGGTTACATTTTACACAGCCTCAGTGGGCATGTTTAAAGGATCTTTTTACAGGCATTTCAAACCAGACTGCTGTTGTTTTGTGAGGTCAAACTGAAATTAATGATGGACATGACCCTATAAATGTATGTGTAATCAGCAAGCTAAACAGCTCACAGATCTAGAGAGAGCGGGTCATTTTTGTCGCATGCATGTTTTTCCCCTCTGAGAGGTTCTTATTAACTGGTCAGATCATGTTTACAAATTCATGAGGGATCGGACACAGAGGCATGGAAAGTAAAAGTCGGGAGCATCATGCCTAGTGAATCGCTAATACTACAATGAGCTGGTAGATACAAAATGCAGCCATAGCTCTGTCTCTGTCTCCACCTCATGGTGCTAAATGAAATGGCATAGACTTTGGTCTTAGCGTCTTATTACCCAACGCTTCAGTTTAACCAAGTTTGATAAGAACGTTGTTTTCATCTCATCTCAGCGCCAGGGTTTAAATTCATTCTAATAAATGACTAATAAATATCCATCTTATTTCGGACTGTAAAGGTAGTCAACCACACATACAGCTCGAGATAAGGCAAGGAGCATTTTTCTCCATCTAAAAAAATTGGCATCTGCCACAGCATTGTCATCTTTCATGGTTAGAAAAATCAGATATCAGACACATCTCTCACAGGGGGCCCCACCGCCACCTCAACCTGCTGAGTGGGCATGTTCCCATCTTCACCGTGTGATTTGGTGTTCATCTCGGGCCCACAGCAGTGCAATCCTCATATGGATTCAAAGCATTTCACCGTCTACTTAATCACAATACAAATTGTCCCGGTTCTGGTCTGAATAAGAGATTTTATTTTATTATATTTTTTTGTTTTCAGTGAGTGAAGTCCCCTTGGTGCATATGATCTGTCTATGAGGCTCACTGCACTTGATCAAGTGGGCCAGCCTGTCTCTGTGGGGATTACCCATCAAAGTGGAAAGCAACGGTAACTCAATGCCTCCCGCAGACAGTGATTGATGATAGTGCTGTTTCATAACGAATTGCGCCCCCACAACAAGTCTCACACGTGGGAAATGTTAATTGAAATGCTGTGTGTGCAAAGATACGCTTTTCAACTGTGATTCTACCGAGGTGTTACAGCAATAAACTGGAGGGAATATAAGAGCACAAATGCAACAATTTAGCACATTTCAAGGAAGCGGATAACTGTACAACTAGACGGCACACTGCATCCAACTCTGAAACAAAAGCACTCACCATATCCTTTGCATGTCTTTTGTTTCTCACAGCACACTGGGCGTCTTGGCTGCAAGGAAGAAAAGCAAAACCAATATTGACAAACACATTTTCTCATTCCTTTTTCACAACAAAATGAGGTTCCAGTATTTATTCTGCACGTATAAAACATATAATTTATTGACAAAACATTACAGGGCTCATACCCTTCAATCACGTTGTTTTTCTTTACTAATTCCCTCCAGGGGACGCACTGGGCATACGGGAGAGCTTTGAACTTTTCTGTACCAACTGCAACGTAGTGCTGATTGTTCTCCAGCTCAGAGGGACCGCAGACAGGCCGTCCATCTAATGTGCAAAGCCTGGGAACTCAAATAAAGAAATACCAAAAACTGGAGCAAAGTTCAGTGACTGTTTCAACAATCGCTGAAATAAATATAGCGGATATGTGTCAAATATTGATGGATGAAATTAATATTAGCATTTTTAGAAATCCATTAAAGCAGTGTTTTCTTAACAAGCAGTTCTGGATGGATTACACTGCACACATCATAACCCAACATGGTTCCAGCCACTAATTAATTAGAAAAATTCTTCCACTCTTCATTTAAATGAACTGGAAAGTCACATTTCCCAGTCTATGCAACAGAAGCTGACACTCTTCAGAGAATCATGATTCATAGTTGTAAACTGTCTCTGATTAACTACATTTCTTTGCAGAACGTGATTAAGGACATTGTTTTTGGCAAGATTTTTTGCATATTTGATTGAAAAAAATAACACAAAAGCTCATAAGTATGTGTTCCCTAGACTCAGATCCCTTTTCCTTGATACATAAAACCACATTGCATATTTGGCTGTTGTAGTAAAGAACTCATTTAAAAATCATAGTCATAATGCAGTGATGTAGGACATTACCTGAAAACAGCACCAGTGCGAAGACACACTTTCTCTGTCACCATGGCTAAAACACTTTCCCAGCTTGTACGAGTATACTTTGGGATTCTTATTCGAACTGGAGCAGCCAGGATGTCCCCGTTGGTAAACACGCTATCAAACAGGCACAAGAGACAGAGATCATTTAAAAGTTAATACATTGCTTGTTTCATTCCAAAAAGAGAATATAATTTTTTGTACGGTAAAAAAAAAGAAAAAGAAAAAGTGCATTCCTCGTAAAAATCTGTACTCACTGTATTGTGTAAGACTCATCAGCTATTCTCTCCCAGCGAGCAGGAACTACGAATTTAGGTTGAATCTGAAAATTTCATAAAGAAATTAAGCTCTTCTGAGGCATAACTGGACTTGTTTATTTTCAGTTTCATTTTAGTGAACATGATGATACTGCACATGAAAAGAAAATTATTTGATCATTTTGAGCATCAATGAATGCGAAAGATAGCCTTACGTGTTCATTCTTCTTTCTCTGCGGCTTCTTAATTGTTATCGCACAATAGCTGGAAGGCATTAAAAAATCATGTGTGACACAATTAGGCTTCAGGTGCTGCATGGAAACCTGGACAACTACTGATGTCTGTAAATATAGCTGACACGGTCTTGATTTGATAAAACTAACTACAAAGGAAAGCAATATTATGGCTTAGCATTATTCTAATAAGACTAGTAGTTAAGACAACACGTGAATCAACAAAACCCCAATTTGGACTTTAGTTAACCAGTAAAACCAGGCGATTCAATCCTTAAGCACTCGTGGTACTAAAACTGACATATTGGACACGTTTTAAGGGCTAAATTAGCCACATATTCACCCAATAAAGGGAGCAAACATTACAGAAAACTCCAGTTTCTGAGCACCTAAAGGAGCCCACTGACCCAAGGTGGAGCTCCTCATGAGTGTAAACTTTATTTAACCTTTAAATGTCACACATTCAATCCTTAAGTTAGTGAAAGCGACTTACTGGGCCTGTTTTAAGGACTGTGGAGCATCAACTTAGCTAAATGTTCACCAAGAAATGGAGGAAATATTTGTGTACACTTCAGAATCTGAGTACCTAAAGGAGCCCACTAGGCCAGGGTAGAGCTGCTAGATTACATTGTAAACCCAAATTTAAACTTTACTTCACCTATCAATGTAAGCTTTTAAGAGAAAATTGAAGACTCAATTGTTCAGAGAACACCTAGGCACTTAATCTGACTCCACCTTAGGGGTAGAATAAGTCAAGTGGTCCAAAACCCAGCACTTATTTAGCGCTGACAAAGTTTAAAAAAGGGGGGGTGGGGGTGGGGGGTGGCAATTCTTCTGCAACTTGATGGCAACAGCTTTGACCAATCACACTTGATGCACTTTTTGCACTTACTACAGTTTTTTCCTTATGTCTGAATTCTTGCTTGTGTTGTACGTCACTTTGGACAAAAGCGTCTGCTAAATTAAATTGTAGAATTGTAGAATTGCAAGCTATTCAACCGTTAAGCACTTGTTTTGATATTCAACATGTTTTAAGATACATGGAGCATCAAGCTAGCCACATTTTCACCCACCAAAGGCAGCAAATATTACAGAAAACTCCAGTGTCTGAGCATCTACAGGAGCCCACTGGCCCAGGGTGGAGCTACTAATTATGACAGTAAACCCAAATTTAGACTTTAACTGGTGAATGTAGGTTACTCAACCCTTAAACACTTGTGTTAATTAAACTGACCTATCAAATATATTATAAGACTATGAGGCATCAACTTAGTGAAAACTTCACCCAACAAAGGGAGGAAACATAACAGAAAACATTACAGAGAACTCCAGTGCCTGACCACCTGCATTCTCTATACCACTTTATCCCATGGTCATGTTTCATGTTCACATCGTCTACTGCTGCACGAAGAGAGAGTAAGGTAATTTTGATCCTTGGTATGTCCATATTGAAGAATTGATAATACAGCTGACTTTGACCGGAAGGAGCCCACTGACTTGACCAGTCAGGGTGGAGTTCCTCATGACCGTAACCCCAAGTTTAGACATTATTTAACATGTAAATGTGAGCTATATCACACTGAGTATTTGTGTAAATGTAAGTGACTCGCTAGACACATTTTAAGACCTATGGAGCACCAATTTAGCTACATTTTCTCTAAGCACAGAAGCAAATATTGCAGTAAACTCCAACATCTGAGCACCCAAGGAGGTCCACATGCTGCAATGCAAGCCTCGGCCCACGGTGGAGCTCCTCCGCGGACGTGAGCTGACGTCCTGGATAAATTGCTAACCCACACCCGGCACAAACAACCATAAAAAAACACATCTTACAACAAGATACCTACTCCAGTTTTTTAAAGTGCTCGTTTCCAGCTGCTACATACACACTTCCGTGCTTCAGGTCATCCATATGCTGTACCCTGTGGCCCTGCCGGGGAGTGTACAGCCTCCTGACGGCCCCGAACGGAGCCTCAATGGCTCTGGTCAGAAAGGTCAAAAAACTGTCAAAGGTCGACATCTGCCGCGGATTCACGACTATCTTCCTCCCGGGGAAGAACGCGTCTCCGTTCCTGTAGACAATTATTGTTTTGGTCGGTGGCAGATCCCCTCTCTCTGCTGTGTGAGGCATTGTTTTAAGGTTAGCAAAATAGCTAAAGCCGTTGATGTAAAAACAAACAGCGGTGTCAAAAGTAAAATGTGTCACAGGATGCTGTGTTGGGTCTCCGGAGACGTAACTGGAGATAGCATCTGATATGGAAACCAATTTTTCCACATGAGAGGTGTACCATCAAGAAACTTAACCACCATGTCTGCTGCTGTTGTTGTTGTTTGCTTCTTTTGTGTGGCTAACGTTAATTTAGTACTAGATTCCAAAACTGGACGGTTTCCAAGGCAACCAGTTAGCTAATATTACAGCAGCAGTTTAAATAGCACAGATGTGGCCCTGTAGCTCATCTAATTAGCTGCATATCAAATTCCAAACAAGTTAGAATTTATTTCCTGTGTAGAAATGTAATATTTCTTTACTATAGATTGAAAACTGTAATTAAATGATCCAGCAGACACAGATAGACCTCATGAATGGTGAAGTTGCACAGAGTCTGTGTATTTGCAGCATGTGCCAGAATACATTTTTTGTAACTTTGTTTTTTGAATGCTACAGCTGCACTTTATGATTTGGGAGCAATAAGACCATGCAGCAGAAAAGTTTTGTAATATCGTGCACAATGTATTTTCTTTTTTTTCTGGTATTGTTGTGCTAAAAATCCTCCATGAACAAAATGATCGTGTTGAATTTGTTCCACCAGTATAATAATATGTATGTCTAACTTATCAAAATGTAATCTTTCCTTGCTGTTTGTTTTATTTGTGTGTATATTATTATATGCAGGTGTTGATGAGTGGCACTAATACACACAGATGTTGCACAACAAAGCCAACTGAACAAGCAGGGCTACTTTACGCTTCAGCAGCACCTTTCCCCAACCTTTTTGTCCATGCCCTCTGCTAAAATCTATCAAATTATATTACCCTACATTACTAAAAATTTGAAATACCATGGAGAGACCAAAAAGCGTAAGATCTCTATGTCTTATTTTTCTGTATACATTATATACACTCCACACCTCTCATCCATTATCCACTCCGTTTTTCTTTGCACAGTCATCAAAAACGGTATCCTCCATATTGTTACCTTTAGAAAAATTTAGTCCAACACAAATTAAAACTCAATATTAGAGTACAAATGAGATTTATGTTTCCACAGAGGGTTTAGAAGTGAATATAACATCAGATACATGGTGTCTATTTCATGCACTGCAGCCATATCTCCCATTTGCAGGTTTTTTCCACCACGGATTGTCTGCCTCTTCACTGTTAAGACAGAGCTGTCCAAACTGCTTACCACTAAGGTAACCAGAGATTGCACCAACGATGGCACCTAATTGGTTTACGCCAGACAACTCCTGGTCAATTAAATGCATAATTCATCTCAGCATTAATTATTCATTTCTTAAGGGACTGGTGCTGTGCTTTATTAGGAGAAATGCATCATGCATATTCAAATTCCTCGTCTTAGAGGGACGCAATAGGATATCATCTCAGCTGGGATGCCCGTCCTAAAAACAATAGCTGCCAAGACTGCAAGACATCTTCTATTAATCATACAACTAAACCATAGAGGATTTTCCAAGATGAAAATGTCAAACTCAGCTAAGGTGTGTAATGTCTTGTTTTTGTCATTCGGCAAACATTATGCTGTCACATTGTTACAGAGCGTGATCTGTTAATATTCAAACCCTCTTGTGTTTAGGCAATACATTATTTTTAAAAAAGAGTCGTGTCACAGCAACAAAAAAAACCACAGCAAAAAACAGTCAGTGTTAATTCAACACAGCATGAAATCAACACTTTGTCAGTGTATATAGTCTATAGCAACAGATTTTATTCACTGCAAAGAAAAAATAGGAATTTCAACATTTTACTCAAAGCAATTTGAATATGGAAGAATCTCCAAATATAGTCCAAGTAAGCAACCCTTAAAATACATCCTAGTTGTACCATGCAACTTTAAAATATAGTGGTGTTCCTCCAGTGTAACTACTATTGTCAAGTGGAGAATCTGGGAGAAGTAGTGAGTGAGTTTCCTTTGACGCCCTTAAAGATTTATCCCCCTCCCCCACCAACTCACTATTATTACAGTCTGCATTCACTCTCCTGTAGTTGTTTAGACAATACTTGTGAGCCCACAGTGTCTAAAGCTAGACTTTACTAGAGAGTGTATGTTGCAAACATATAAGGTGACGCAGATGTACTTGCAGTACTCCCCAGATAATTCACAACACACATACTTTCTTCACCCATAAGATTTTTTTTTAGTTATTGGTCCCAAAGGACCTCAGACGGATCTCTTTTTTTTTTTTTTTTTTTTTTTTTGCTAGTGGTGTATTTTGAATGCAGCCATGTTTTCATACATTACATGTCTGACATTCTTAAACAGATACTCCTTTACATCCATAGAATATATCCAGTACTCCATAGCAGCTTCAAAAGCTGCTAGTTTTAACTGCTGCAGAGCTGTTGATATTATTACTGACACCTTTAATTTCCCTAATATGACAAGTCAAAATGTCACCTTTGAAAATGCCTCAGGGGCAGCCACTATCCTTTTGTCCCAGTCTAAGATATGGTTACAGTGCAGTAGCATTTTCATCCTCTGGCTGTCTGCTGGATTTGGTTCAACTGCTGCCGTAAATAAGTGCAACCAGCTCAGGGCCAGAAAATAATGTACAGACATTGTCTCTGTTTTTAAAATTATATGAGAATGTTTATTGTGCAACAACCGCCACATAACTTATTATATGAATATGAATGTAGAATGCATGCTGTATTCAATTTCTCTGATTAAAAGCACCCAACTGGAACCAAAATCTGTCTTTTAATTGTATATTTTTCTGTATAATCTACAGCCCTCTGTATTTGCTTATTTGCCTTGTTTGTCAGAGCACTGTTACAAATCTTGCTCAGTGGATAGTTTGCATAACATAAAAACTCAATACACTTGCTGAGCATGCTGTTGGAAACACTAATGAGTCACAGAATATGAGATTAAGTATGTACTTAAAATAAGTAAAGTTCTAACAAGAGTCAGACTGTTTTGTGAGTTGAGAAAATAAATAGCTTATAAGCTCAGAAGGGGAAAGAAAGTAGTAGAAAATATACTAGTTTGCACAACTTGCATGTCATTTTGTCATTGTATTTACAGATGGAAGTTGCAGCTCAGACAATATGAATACATTAGCTTTTGCTCCATTGTATTCGTACATTCTTTTAGTAGTCTGGGTAACACAGACTAAACTCAGACACTGTCTTTGTCAAATTCACACACAAAATACATGGTGGGGTTGCAGGCGACATCAATCCACTCCCCAGAGGCCACCATCTCAACACAGTCCTCGTCATCATAGGCGTTGTTGGGCTCCCCTTTTCTCCACTTGCTGAAGGTGGTCATAGGTGAGTGATCCACGTAGGTGAAAATGCCCTCATGGTCGAGGTCATGGATGCCGATGTAGACTCTGCTCAGGCCTGCGTCGGTTATGTACCCTGCAATGGCTGTGTTGGCTCCCTCATCCTTGGGCATGGCCAGGTGCCCTCCCCTCGTCTGGCAGTAGACTTCGGCGTCGGAGTAGCGCTTCTCCTCCTTCACCAACAGATAGACCTTACTGTCTGTCTCTTTTATGCCAGCAACAGCTGCAGGGGAGGGCAGTGCTGAAAAATGAGCACTTGTATTTCTATAAATTTCACATTGACATGCCCACCATTTGCAGTTCTACAAGGATAAGGAGTGAAAATAGCATTAAAGGATTTAAGAATTTACTAACAACACCACTAGAATGCTAATAACATACCATTTTTGATGAATTTCAATTCTGAGGACAGCTGGGCCACAAGAATGTCCATTTCTCCAATCATCTTTCTCATTGGTGTGCACTCACATGGAACACCTGATAAGGCAAAAATGTAGGGGATTACCACACAGTTGGCCTAATTAATTTACAAATTCCATCAGTTGTGTCTGTCTAATCCTGCAATAATCTGCTTGACAAACTGACTAAAATGGTTTAACATCTCACCTGGCTCTCCGTCTGGGCCCCTTGGACCAGCCTCACCTACGTCTCCTTTGAACCCTGATACAGAAATGCAATTATTAATCAACTGTAAAGTGCGTTTGACATGTAAATACTGCATTCCTAAACAAATATGCCTGCTGATTGCAGCACCTTTCATTCCATTTGGGCCAACTTTCCCATAACGTCCCATGATGCCTTTCTGTCCTTTAATCCCAGGTAAGCCTGAAAAGATGCCAGGGATATTTTGTTAACCAGCAATCTGTCTAAAAAGCCATACCTCTCTCATTCTAAACCAAAATAAGTGGCTTTAAAAGTCACAGAATAAGTTTAAAGAAAAAAACTCTCAATCTAAGTATTTAATTCCACTAAAGTACATTAATTATAATGATGAATGTGTGTAGTGTCATATGTTAGAAAACACTCTCCACTCCTCATTAATATCTTCAGTAAACACTTGTCCACAGCACTGGATTCCACAAATCATTTCTCCTCCAACCTCACACAAATGTAAACACTTAGCCATCTGTGGATGGCCTGCTCGTGATGTAACAGCACATTATCAGCTCGAGAAATGTGATCTTTACCCCAGTTCTTTCTATGTCAGCCAAGTGCTGGTGATGAGAAAGCAAGGATAAATATACATCTAGGCCTAGAGCAAATGCTTTCATCCCCCAAACATGAAGTATGTAATTAATAAAGAATCGCATTTTAAAGAAATGCTCTCGTGATCACAAAACAAAAATAGGATTCTGCAATCACAGTTATGCAAAAACTGTACCAGTCTCTCCTGGAGGACCAACTCTTCCTGGTCTCCCTGGTGCTCCTTTTTGTCCTTTGTCTCCTGGTTCTCCTTTTTGAACAAAAAACATTGACCAGACAGAATCTGTATTTGTAAAATTAGTTCAGTTTAAATGTGTTTGTTGTGTGTGTGTACAAAACAACATGCCTTTGAGTCCAGGAACAAGGATCTGAACGGTGCAGGACTCATCTGTCAAGTGTTGTCCGTACGATGTCTTTATTGGTAATAAACTCATCATCGCAGACAATAGTATCATGGGTAGTAGCAGTTTCTCTCCTCTCATTCTTCTACATGGGCAGGTTGGGAGGCTAAACTGGAGTAACACAGCAAATGAATATATGTACAGTTATTTTTTTTTACAAAAAAACTAAAGTTTGACTAAAGACTTCTCCAAAAACACAGTATTTCAGAACTTACGTAGTGGAATCATCCGCATTTCTTTCGGGAGAAAAACGTCATGCCGCATGTTTATCTTATACTTGCATAAACCTATTATCTCTGACATCTCGTTTTACAAAAGCAGGCACTACTAAATTCCTGGGACAAAACCCTACTTTCATATTTCAGCTTCCAATTTTATTGACGGTTTTACTTTAGTTCACAAAGACCAATAAAAAAAACCTTGCATGGCATATGAATCTTTCATTGTAAGAACTAGTTAGTGTTGCATGAAACTCCACCACGTTTGAAGCCATAGTTAAACAAGTTTAAAGAGAAAACCTTTTAAACCAACTCAAAAATATCTCTTCAGTGAAGCAATGCTTAACATAAAGACATGAAAACCACATCACATATAGTTACATAAACCAAAGACTTCTTCAACTTTGTGGTCGTAAACTTGGCAATATCTGTTTCTTGAATAAATATAATCTCTAAAATAAAGCTTGTATCATGAGTTCAAAGGTATAAAGCATTTAAAAATCCGGATTGCCTACCTGTAGAAGCATTTTCCAGGCAGAAGTAAAAAGTATTGCCAACTTGGAAAGATTTGCAGGAGCTTTGAAGACTGGTGGTCTTAAAGAAACATTTCATGTTCCTCCGCAGGCACCACAGAATGTGCATGATAGTACATTTATAAACACTTCACAGATAAAGTCCAAAGCAGTCAGGGCCCTGCAGATAATTGGCTGGGAAAGTAGCCGAGTGATTGACAGCAGAGGGGCCTGATAAATACACTGTCTCAACTTTATAGCACTATCAGATAATTAGAAGAGCAAATGAATCTACAAAGCTTTTTAAAATATTTTTATACACTGATTCCAGCATTCATATATGACTACAATCATAGTGAGGTAGCATCTGTCATAACAGGTAACTGTACTTACCTGTGGTTCAATTTGTTTTGGGAACTTAAGTTCCAAAATAAGATTTTGTAATGGGTTGTGTGACAGTGGCCAATTCATTTCACTAAAAATGCTAAATAGCATCAACTTAAAGTAATTTGTGATTTATGTAATATGATTATAACCGAATATACCCCCAGTGTCCTTTTTAAACGCACTATATCTTTAAAACAGTCTGCCATTTCTCCCATGTCATGTGATTTATTTTGAAATTAAAAATTAATACACCTTACATGGATGCACACAAATAAACAATGCACAAGATTGATGATCCAATTGACATAAATATATAAATAAAAGCAAAGCTTTTTACACTGATGGGAAGTTGTTGGTCAAACTTCTACGAAAACCTCAATGAAGCTTTATTGAGGAAGTTAAATCACAGTGAGATTCAGTACCAGTGAAGATTATTTCAGTGAGTGTGGGCCATTTTTCTTCTATAATATGGCCCAGAGGTTGCATTTACACTGTTTTCTGAGGCATGACTGCAGGTTTAGCTTAATCATTGTGTATACGTGCTGCTTTTCTGCCACTGACATGTCCCCAAAGTGCATTGGTTCTGTGTGATGATCATCTCTCCCACCCATCCCTTCTGTGCTTTTTAGGCTTCCCTTTTCCCTATGCAAGTGTGTTATACTGTATAGTAATTGGTTTGGGATTTAGTTTCAGTCATGCAGTTATGCTTCTCCCATATGATGCCACATGAGGGAGCCATTGTCCATCTCAGCACAGAGGGCAACCTCCACATGAACTCTCTGGGTCTTAAATTTCTCACTGCCACACATCAGTCAGTGCATTAACTCGCATAGCACGTGATCAAAATGATAAATTGTCCTTTCTTTGTTCTTATATGATACGGATATGTTATTGCATTCAAAATGTAAAATATGACCTGATGGTCAAGTGGTGCTTGTCAACCATTGTGCATTATTCCAACCCGGTCTCACGGGGATTCGTGAAACTGTGACGTAAGTTTTTGTTTCGGTTTCACCGGGTTGATTATTCAGGGTGTCGTGCAATTACAAACTTGAAGTTTTAACGTGTGAACAAAAAAATGCCATGTTGGTGTTTATATGCTGTCATCTGCTGTCTGTAATCAGATACGGTCCAATACAGGGGATATCAGATGTCCTAATTAGATTTACAAACCCAGTGGCAGCCAGTGTTTCAAATGTGGATTGAGTGTCTCCTTCAAAAATCCCCCCAAAAGTCTTGGATTACCTGCCTTTAAAATATTCATGACTCTCAAGGCAACATTGGCAGTCTTTTCATTGCAGCCAGTGAACTAGTCGGGTGTTTGAACAGTTTCATGAGGATGAAACACAAAACAAACAATAGATAGAGAAATTAGTTAAATGAAATATCCCTTATTAGCACACTGCAAATATATACAATCTATTAAAATATATGTGATTTTTTTATACATATGTATCTCATCTCATTTTCTAGCTTATGAATTATTTTGATAACTTAATTAAGCTGTTTTCTGAAAAAAAAAAAAGTAGTTTTTTCCGGCGGAGTCCAGCGCTTCTTACTCAGAAAACTACCTGGAACAGGATCTTACGAGCAGCACATGAACGCACCTTCAGCAGTTTACAGTCGGTGGTGACGTCACCGGAGCTCACCGGGGCGAGTGCATGGCGTAGACAGTGAACGCAGCACCGCCTGTCATCCTCCACAGACCTGCTGCTGCTGCTACTTCAGTCGCCGTCCTGTCCTGCAACCGGAGGAAACGCCGACATAACTGGAGCACTGCTGCAGACACACAGCCGTATGAGGGACGTAAAAGTCACTGCTGTCGCCCTGAACGCAAAACTGACTAACTGAAGGATACGAGTCGTAAGTTTGCCGAATTCTGCTTAACTTTTGCACTTTTTCCTGAACAAAAAGTCAGAAACAGACTGCTTGAGGTACTTTAAATTATCGTGGCGTTAGCATGAATTGAGCGAGTGCTGCTTTGGTGTTATATTTATATTAACTATCTATAATTTAGCCTCTAGTATAGTGTTTGCTGTCTACTAGTCTCCAGGAGTCATTGTGGGTTATTTATAAGGGGCTTAGTAGGCCTTCTGTTACTCTCATGTAGGCTTGCAGCTCCTGTGATGATACTAATTCAACTAGCTTCACTATAATGCTGTCTGGACACAGTAGCATACACTTTTTTCACTAGAGAAATATCATAGAAATAAGTAGTCTTTTGTAGTCTCTGCTTTTGCTTACACATAGCTGAAAGTATCCTTACAGGATTAATAAAAATACGTTTATTGTTAATCCATTTTTAATTAGACTTTCTCTTCCCTGGCCTAATTGTACAGTCTTTAACATGTAAAAGTGAAGTTTGCATACTTTCAAGTTCAGATTCTAACATTTCAGACAGTTTTTAAAAAATATATAAGATAGCCCTCTGAAAGTGTAAACTGTGTGTCCATCCCTGTCCAGTGCCTTTTCCACGTCCCCCTTTGCCTGATAGAGAACAGGAAACAAGAGGCAGGAAACAAGAGGCGTGTTTTTGCATGTCCTGCTTCAACTCCGAGCCAGTGTCCATTCATGTGTGTGTATGTGTGTTTGTGTTTCCTCCTCTCTGTACTGTATGTCTCTCCGTGTTTCACTGGACATGTGACCCTTCTGATTTGCACTGTCTTGTAACTGATCACTGACTTTTATTTGTTAGGCTCCACTCAAAGCGTCTCACCTCTCTGTCTGGATTAGGGTCAAACACTAAGAGGATTAAAGGCTGCAGAGTCAAAGTTACTCATTGGGGGGGAATGGACTCAGTTTTCTGAGAGGAGCCAGTTCTGCCTTTGTTTTGTGATGTAGACCTTGAAGGTTGAGGTTCATCTTCTTAACTGATATGTCAGACAGTTTGGACGGTTACTTTGAAAGTAGCGTGAGAATCCCAGAGCTCTTGCTACACTGAGTGTTGCTATATGTGAGGACAACAGATGTCTATCATGTGGAAAAGGCTTTATAGCAAACATACATTTTGTCTTCATTGTACAGTACATGATATTCCCATTACGGCAAGATTTGTGTAGCCATTAAACTTTTTAGTGGTCATGTAGTCTTCAACTGAGCATATTTCCTGTGTGGACAAACTATAATTAAACTTGGAGTGAAGTAGGGAACTGTTGGATAGTTTTGTTTTTCCCCTGTCTTGATCTCACGCCTAAAGATTTTTTAAGTAATTTTATCCTCCTAACTACTGGTGCTTTTTTCTCCTGCTCATGTTTGAATGTGGTTTCATTTCAAGCTTGTGTTCTGTTATTTCACCAGTAACAACACTACGGTATTAATGTTTGAAAATCAAATGATAGACGATGCAAATTTTCATGTGGAATCAAGCACTGCTTTTTACTTGCATTGTTGCAGCCGACTGTTATCAGTGCTGTGAACAGACCTTGAATGATTGTACCTTTTATCTTGTCAGTTTGAAGATACCCAGTGACCCTGCATTCTAAGCCAAGGTTGAAAAAGTGTCTTGTATCTCATTTAATCCAATGTTGCTGCTAAGAATCCAGCAGATTGGATTCAGAAGCAGCCATGGCATTTGCCTCTAAATGAATTGTTTGAGTTCTTCTTGTTCTAAATTAGTCCTGGATGATGGGTCAGTCCTTTGATAAGTGAAGTCTTCCTCTTGCTTGTCTGTTGGCCTACTTTGGACAAAGGCACCTATTGTAAACTGAACAGTATTGCTCCATTTATGGGTGGGTCCCGTAACAATAAATTTAGATAACAGCATGCCATTTCTCCGAACTTACGCTCACATTCTGTGGCAAGAGTCATAAAATTATATGATTAAATTTAAAATGCCATCCTTTGTTTCTGTACTTGTCACCTAACTTGTAGAAATAACAACAGTCTCAAAATTATTATGGTTGTCTAATGAAAAGTGTTAAATATTTCCAGATTAGTGCCAGTTTGCTTAATGTAGGTCAAAAAAAGATAGAAAAGAAGGGAAGATACTTAAGTGGGATCCAACTTGATGCTGAGACAATTTACCCAGTGAACTTTGGGTCTTTGTTAAAGGCTGTATCAGCATTTTCCACCTTCTGTCCTCTCTCACATTTGACCTCCATCCTTGAAGTTTATCGGATACTCAAGAATAACGTCAGCACTTTTACTTTTAGGAACTCACTGGTCGTTGGATTAACTGGGGTAAACAGCAAGCATGTGAAAACCCAGGCTTCACATTTGGCTGAAGATGCTTTAAGACTGTCAGAAGATTCAGACAAATGAGCCACTTGATTGTAGTGTGCATCTCCTGAGGTCTAAACCAATGCTAGAAATACCTAAGCTATTTTATCACACCATTTATTGCATTAACCTTTGTATTTTGGCAAAAAAATAACAATTTTTAAGCTCGCAAAATGTTCCAATGGTTGTTAACGTAGAATATTAACACTCAACTCTAGGCTTTAAATATTGGCCAGTTGGGATTTATTAACACAGCACTCATTATGCAAAAATAAAAATCCACAGGTCCCAGTGATTATTGTGAACATGCTATAGCTGAAAATAGAATTGCTGTTTTAACTTTGGACACTACATGGGACAAACATACTTGGATTGTTTGGTTTCACAGTTCTGTCAGGTCACATAGGGTCGGGAGACAACTACAGTCCTACTGCAATGCGAAATCCTCTCTTACAAGATCAGTATCAGGAATAACAGCTTAATGGAAACTGAAGCAGACAGGAGCAGCTGGTCAGGTCCCAGTCACATAATGCAAATGACAGGAATGTCATTGCAGATCACTTTTTTATGGATAGATTTCATGAAAGGTTGTATTGGGGGATTCAGTAAAGAATCTGACTTTTTTTTTTTTTAAAGGCCCCCCCCCCATTTTTCCTATTAGAAATGAGTAGCAGTCAAAAACAGAAATGTGTAGAAAGAGAACTACCTGGGAATCTATCCAGGGATTCATTGCTGATGGCATTTGCAAATGGGTCATACATGTATTAATCATTTGGCAAAGAGGTTGTCTACATTGCGATAGTTTGAAGAGACACAGAAAGTTCCCACCATGCAAACAAGGATCGTAAATATTAAAAATAGTATAGTGATGCTGAGAAATTACCATCACCTTATTTTTTTTAAATTAGCAATGCTGACATCAACCTCTGTGTGTTAGCTCTGCAGCTGAGAAGAAAATGTGAAATGCATATTGTGTGCCCATACATACAATACTTACAGAACAAGCAATGGAAACAGCTTAGAAGAAGCAGACTCGATTCATTTGAAGTGCCTTGGTAAAAATGCAAAACTGTGTTTTCTGCTTTGCATTTCCATTTTGATGCGCATACTAGTGTGTACTAAGGTTCATTTATGTTGCCTTTCTTGTCATCTCTTCTCACAGTTGTGTGGCTGTGCTGACTGGAGGTAAGCCATGGATGATGGGAAGCCAGTGTGGGCTCCCCACCCCACCGACGGGTTCCAGCTGGGCATGATCGTTGACATAGGAGCCGACGCGCTCACCATAGACCCACTGAACCAGAAGGGCAAGGTGGGTCATCACACACAAACACACAGACATGTATGAACACACACTTTCCAGTTACAAGCAAAGTAGGTCCAACTGGGAAAGCAGCTGAGGGGGAGTAAGGTTGTTTCTTTTTGTGTGGCTCTGTACATCTATGTAAGAATTGCACAGTCATTGAGTTGGTCACATAAACAGACTGTTTTTCACCTTAAACCCAGGAGGGTCATCACTATGTATGCACATGGAAATGTTCATTCATTGCAAGGGTTTCATGAAAATTACAATGCAGTGTGTAAGAAAAAGCAAAGTTATAATAATTCTGTAATTTTGTTTCAGTCTCCATAATTTCAGGCAGAAAGGTGTTAGCACAACAATGTGTAAAATGTAAGAAACATGAGAGACCACATGTACAGAGGCATGAATAAATAAAGAGCAGCAGCAGGTGTGCTGATAGCGTTGCCTAGAGGGAGAGCTGCTCGTTAGGAGGTAAAGGCCACCTGTTACACCTGAGCCGTCACGTGTCCCCAGCAAGCAGGCCTCTGATGTTTATAACGGACATGCACTGTAGAGGCTGCTTCTGCACTTGTTTTGTTTGAAGTGCTCTTACCACAGTTAGTGTATCACCTAGTCTCACATCATTCTTGTTATAGCAGGTATAGCACAAGTGTGTAGAATAACATTAATTATAATGGCTCTGTTCCATTCCGGTGAGCCAGCAAGTGAGCCTGCAAGCTCAGGACTGCAGGACTTTTTCACCGAGGATGTTTGGACTACATAGTAGTGAAATCATTGGTGTTATCCTTAGCTGTAATGATGAATTAGTTCTACGTTGCATGTCAAAGCCATGGGCTAGGACCCTGAGTTCGCGCGATGGAGTTCATCCATTATTATTTTATTATTTACACATGTGCTTTTCTTAGTTTGACATCAAAATGTCCTCCATTGAAAAGGCCTGTTGAGGTGTGCAAGTGGATCAGCATGGATAACACCATGACCTGGATGTGGCTTGTGTCCCATTTCATATTATGTAAAATGTTTTATGTCCTACTACACTCAGTTGAATTTGGAAGTATCCAAACATCCCATGCATTTCAGTGTTGTGCTCGAGTGTACAAGCAGACATGACAGCTCATTTTGTGCTACAGTTAGCGATGGTCAAAAATTAAAGCTCTAATTTTGACAAAGTAGTAACTCCCAGTTGTATGAATACTGTATGAAACGGTACATACTTTGTACTTTAGCAAGCCTTGATTTGAGGAAAAACAATCATATTTAAAAGTAAGTTGGTTTTTAAGTAGTTTTGAGTCTAAATTCGTTGTTTTGAACGTTGTTATTTATCCAGATTTGTAGATGTGTAGGCTGCACAGATTGTGTTGCTGTTTGAGGTAAATTTGTGATTAATGAATGGAATGGAATGGAATGGGATTGCCTTAACTTATTTCCGGTTCCACACCAGGAAGATGAACAATTTTAGTGATTAAAAAAAAACATCAACATATTATTAGCTGGAAAAAATTTTGGTGAGTCAGAATTTATTAGCCGTGAACCTTCAGTGGTCACTATCAGATTATACCTTATCGTGAGGCATAAACTTCGTCCCATTCTCGCGGTGAATGAAAGGCCCATTGAGTGTCTTTTTTTACTCCGGTGTTTAGCTCGTTAGTGCCTCAGCTCCGTACACTAATGGCTGCCTCTTTCTCTCTGTCAGTTTTATTGGTTAAACATTTCTCAGATGGTTGTTATTATGGATGGCCATGTCCGGTTTGTGCCAAGACACCGCAGCAGGCACACAAAGCACATTCTGTTTATGCTTACAGGCTGTTTGAGGTAATAAAGCACGCTTCATAGCACAGGATGGCTCACACTCACACAGACAAGCAGTGGTATTGATATAGAGAGTGTGTAATGAACATTGAATGTAAATGGAGAAAGAGACAGTTTATTATACTGATATATGCTTTAGGTCTGATTGCCCTGTTGTGGGCGGCTCCATCTGTAAATTGTCTGAGCCCGTTTAGGATGGAGTTTGATCGCTTTAATAATATTGCAATGTGATTGGTTCCAGCAAGATCAGCACAGAGCTCTGCCATCATCTCCTGTCTACCAAATACACAACACTCACTTACTCAGTCAGGTGTTCAGATCCTGTTGCTCTCCCACCAAATTATTCATTATCCTGCCATGTCTTCCCTTGTTTCTCTCACAGTTGACTTGTTCCATTGAGTTTATTTCCATTAACTCAGACTCTTAAACAATAGAGTGAGAATATCAGTAACTAATGTGGCCTGGGAACATGTCGCACCAAACATCATTACTGTGATCTTTAGCTGTGATAAATGTTTGATGTTTATGCGTGCTCACTTAGCGATTTATGATGTTGAATGTGTCTCTCTCTTTTAGGATTCTAATAAACATTTGTTTATGTCATAGGATTTCCAAACAACAACAGTGAATCATTTTGTACATAATGTTGACAAGGATTAGTAGAGACAGCGCCACTTCTCTGTCCTGGAAATGACATCATGTAAATGCTGCAATTAGTAAAACTGTTCATGTTACAGACTTTTCGTGCTCCGATGAGTCAAGTCTTCCCAGCAGAGGATGACGTCAACAAACACGTAGATGACAACTGTGAGTCTTTGAATAACTTTTATAGAAAATACTTTGATTCTTGGTAGAGTTTAATTTTAATTGTGTTTGTCTGTTTCCCCTTTGTTTTCAGGCTCCCTTATGTACTTGAATGAAGCAACTCTTCTGAACAATGTCCGAGTTCGGTACAACAAAGACCACATCTATGTATGTTTTTATTTTCTTTTTTTAATTTATACGCCTTACCACAAGTGTAGTATATAGCCTTTATATTAATACTCTTGCAATGGCTCAAAGACATAACTGTCCAGGTGCATTATAAGGAGATACAGTAGCAGCTTGGAGGGCAGAAAGAAAGGATCCGTGTCCTTGTTTCCCTTGGGGAAAAGTACCAGGTGGTGAAGAGGGAAGGGAAGCTAGAAAAGGGTCAGACTGGCAAACTGAATCCTGATCTCAGTCAATCACTTAGGAAATGAGTTACAGCTGGTAAATAGGAGAGACAAGATATGGAAACAAGTTAAGGTGTGCCTCACCAGCCCTCATTGGTGTCTTTTTTTTTTATTTATTATTTTTTGCCTCTGTTGTCTCTCATTGTTCAATAATGTTTATGCATTTTGATATTTATCACATTATACAAATTCAGTGACACTAATCACCCTTGTATTTATTTCTCCTGCAGACTTATGTGGCCAATATCTTGATAGCTGTTAATCCTTACTATGACATACCAAAACTGTACGGCCCAGACGCCATTAAGTCGTACCAGGGGAAGTCTCTGGGTACTCTGCCACCTCACGTCTTTGCTATAGGTGAGAAGTCACAACTGCACAACAGAATTGCACATTGTTTTAAAAAATTGTTGAGTCACTGTAATTGTGTAACACCCTTGTTAACCTTTCCAAGAATTTATTAGTTTATTGGGGTAATGCAGCATCTGTATCTCTTGGTGTTTTATGATCCTATTTGCGAAAGTGATTTCAATTTAAGCAATGTGCACTTTGTTTGAAGTGTATACTTATTTTCACCGTCATTCTACGAAAGCCAACTGCAAAATTTGCAATCAAGTGTTATTCTTAAAAGTTTGATAACTACGCTGTGCATATATTTAATTGATGAATATGTGCTAAATAAGCCACTCTGTTAAGTAATCTCACTTTTTTTTCTGTCTTTTTTTTTTTTTATTTCAGCGGACAAAGCCTACAGAGATATGAAGGTCTTAAAGATGAGCCAGTCCATCATAGTTTCTGGTGAATCTGGTGCAGGAAAGACTGAAAACACCAAGTTTATTCTAAGGTGAGTCCACATGAATCATGCTGCATCCTATCCCCGCCTTCTTTTAACCCTAAGTCCTTTTCATAATGATTCAATTGAATTTAATTCAGTTCAGCTGGAAAGAGTTTATTTGTCCATCAAGGGGCAATTTGAGGCAAGTAGTATTCATCCTGTAGAAAGCATAGACATAGGGTGAAAAGCAGAGTACACCTTGAACAAGTCTCGGGCCACACCTAGAATAACCTGTTCACCTATAATTTGTGTATGTGGACTGTGGGAGGAAGCTGGAGCCCCAGGAGAAAGCCCACACACAAGTATAGGGAGAAAATGCAAATTCCACAAAGCAGGGTCTACCAAACATTTGAATATAGAACCCTGTAGTTGTAAAGTGACAGAGTTAATTACTGCACCTCTGTACCGACAGCAAAGGATCATATGTTATAAAAGAAAAAGAAACATTTCCAATCCTACTTATCAGTCTCTACACGAGACAAACTGACCATTATATGTGCTGTGGCTGTTCACAAGTCTAATGGCTTTTGTAATTAAGTCAAAATTGAGAGCGACCAAGGACAAACAAAACAACATCAACCTTGATGCAATCTGCCATGAAACAAGCAAAGATGATCACCCCTTTCCCTGGCAGTCCACCTATATACATGATGTCACTTCTGCTGTTAGCTGCTGATAAGGCTTTCAAGTCACAAATATCATCCCATAATTAATTATTTTTCCCCCCAACTTCTTCTTGTGAAAACACTTTTTTTAAAGAGAGCTACTCCAAACAATACAAAAATGAGTGAGACAGTCAAAGTGGAGTCCTTTGTTATTGTGCTGCTGCTGTATACCTAGCAGGCATGGCTGCTTTGCAAGGGAAAACTACTGTGGTAAATGTTAAGCTATGTCAGCTGTGGGTTGTGCTAAGTGCCATTTTGTCCTTTCAACTCTCATTTCATCATCATCCTGCAGATATCTGACCACAACGTATGGAAGTGGTCAAGATATTGATGAGAGAATTGTAGAAGGTAATCCATGAAGAAATTAAAAGGTTATCAATCATACATGTTTAGAGACTCTATGATGTTGAGTGTCATTTTTCCATTTAGCAAATCCCCTTCTTGAGGCGTTTGGAAATGCAAAAACAGTCCGGAATAATAACAGCAGTCGCTTTGGAAAGTTTGTAGAAATCCATTTCAATGCCAAGGTAAGAAATGATGGCTGAGTTTGTTCTGCTGTTTGTATTTCGTGAAATTTTAAAACCATTGTGTATCTAAGAATTGTTTTTTTTTTCTTTTTTCTTTTTTTTAATGCCTACCAGAATGCTGTTGTGGGTGGATTCGTCTCCCATTACTTGTTAGAGAAGTCGAGGATTTGCATGCAAAGTAACGACGAGAGGAACTACCACATCTTCTACAGGCTGTGTGCAGGAGCATCCGAGGACCTAAAGAAGAAACTACACCTGGACTCGCCAGACAGTTTCAGGGTCAGTAAACTTAGGCAGACTCCAGGAACTCGCAGTAACATTTGTCAGAAAAAAACACACTTTTTTTTACTGTATTGTGAGACAAGATACAATAAAAGTAATTTCAATTTCTCCATTCTCATCAGAAATTCAACTAAAGCGTTAGAGTCTTTTTTGTAAGAGAGCAGAAAAGAGCATTTTAAAAACTTCTCTATAACTTCTCTCTTTCTATAAACTGACTTTGCTTTTTGTAGTGTTGTGGAGGTGCCATGAGTTGGCGGTTCTGTGAAAGCCCACTAGATGTCACATGAGCTTATTTTTAGTAGTGTCTGTTCTTTGCACAAATCTCAAACTCTTCCCGAGTGAAATGAAAATCCCCTCAGTAAAAAAGTGTTTCGCAATTGAATTCAGCCGCTTTCGGATGCAATTATCAGCTCAGCAATGGGAAAAGTCAGAGAGCATAAAGGTATTAACCTCAGCCTTTTTTTCCTCTACATGCTCTGCAAAACAACACTTAGCAGAACAACAAGCAGCTCAAGCTGTTCCTTTTAGATGTTTATCATCATATCAAGTCCCTGAGGTGACACCCACATCAACAGAGGCAATTACTACGTGCAGTTCACTACTAGTCAGCTGTGTAACAATACTGGAAGACAACAGAGTAAATCTTTTCGATTATGAAAATCAATAGACTCATCCCCAGTAGATTTGCCACCAAGAGTGAATTCAATTTATCAAAATACTAAATGTGTTAAAATGTTTCTAAGTTGATTTTTCTCTCTTGCAGTACCTGAACAGAGGATGTACCAGATACTTCGCCAGTAAGGAGTCTGATAAACAAATAATGCAGAACCGCAAGAGTCCTGAGGTAATGTCCCCTTCTGTTTTGGCTTAATCCTTCTAAGCCAATACAGGATTCTTTTACTTATGATTTCAATCTGAATTTCATTGTGATAGTTGTATTAATTTGCCTACCTTATGACTAAGAAGCTAAATCAGACAATGTTTTGCAGTGTTACACTTCTGAATTCTTTCCTGTGTAGTAAATCATTTAGATAGATAAACAATATTGTCTCACCAACAATGATGAGGGAGCACTAGACTGAAAACAAATCTCACACCAGAGCCAAGAAAATCACTTGCCAAGGTGAAATGATATGCAGAAATGGGTCAATAACAATATTTTATGTCAAGAAATCAGTTCAGGTCTGTGTATTTGATGAATTATGGATGAAATGAAACAACAATGCCTTGAGTTGAAAAGCCAGCAGGAGACGTATAATTAATATTATGAAACAATTAGAGGAATAAGTGTGACGTGTTGCTCTCTCAGGGACTAATTATGCATGTTCATTTCACGTCTTGTTTGTAAGATGGAACAATATCTCCTGGTATGACATTCAAAGTTTGAGGGAAATCAGATGAAATAGCAAATAGTAGACAACTTAGTGAAATAGTAGCAACAATTTGGATAGTAAACTTTTGAGCTGAAAGATTGAAATCATGCAAAATCTTTTGTTTTTGGAAGATATTGAATTAGCTGTTTTGTCAGTGTCACCCCACCAATCTAGCTTTTTCAACTACTCTGTGTACAATTCTCTTAAAAACAATATTTGATTTCACTTTTCTTTAAAATGTTCAATCCTATAATCCTCCAATTAAAATTTGTTCTTGTTCACAAGTGTTGATCCTGTCTGTCTGTCTGTCTGTCTGTCCTCTGTAGTTGTAAGTAAATTGCCACTAATATGTTGTTTACTAACTAACTAATCATACATCTGTCTGTCCCATCACATGTCTGTGTTATATATAGGACAACAAGGTGATGTTTCTTTTCTGTTCAGGGTTTTTTTCTCCCAACTTTTCATGCTGTATTTTTTCCTAAACTGAACACTGGCAATAAGGCTTTGCATGCTGGAATTTGTAGTGAAACCAGGAAACTCGGGTGCATCCTTCCTCTTCCTTGTCTGCATGTGCATGCCAGGTTTGGATTTGTGTGGGGCTAGACTGTGCTTAAAGAGAAACATACGAGTGTTTGGGCATTCAATTTCATTTTCAGTCATACAGTGTAGCATTGCATATTTTCCAGAATGCAAGTCAGTTGCTAGAAATAGTCAACGTATTGATCAAGCACAAATGAATAAAGCATTTAATTCCCATCAAGACAACACCTGTGAAAGGTCCGACATTTGACCATATAATTTGGAGTTTAAATTGTGTCATAATAACATAACTTATGGTGGTTATTATTGTAAAACGAATCTCTCATTTAGCCTCCTAATGAATCATTAAATGCTATGCTGCAATGATAGTTCACACTGTATTGCTGTTCTTTCTGTGTTTCAAATTATTACATTGGCTCTGTCATGCTAGTGGCATGAAAACAGTAGCTGTCCAGACATTTGGAGCCGAGCTGACGTAGTTCATACGATGGTGTAGTTTCTGTGTGCTTTTGGTTGAGGCTTTTTTTAAACACATTATTGTAAAATATTTTGGTCTCTTCAAGATACTCTCTTACTGGTGGCTGTTTAGTTTAGTGTGGTCTGCGCAATCCAGTTCAGTTCTAAATCAGATTTACTCATAATTTAAAGGGAAATTGAATGGAACTGCTATAATATAATTTTGAGTAAATCATGGTTTGAATTGAATTTTTAAATACTGCCGTTTTCTTTACTATCCCTAACATTTTTGGTTGTTTGTTGCAGCATATAAAGACGGGTGCGCTAAAAGACCCTCTTCTTGACGACCAGGGTGACTTCAACAGGATGTGCGTGGCCATGAAAAAGATCGGTCTGAATGACACCGAGAAGCTCGACCTGTTCAGAGTTGTTGCTGGTGTTCTGCATCTGGGCAACATTGACTTTGAAGAAACGGGGAGCTCCTCAGGTTAGACAGATGCGAGATTCTTGTCTTTGCAGTGGTATTTTTGAGTTGTACAGCTAAGATTGCACTGCTTGTGTTGCAGAGATGCATTTTCTTTAAAGTTTTTGGGCACTGTGCATACAAACCATCAAGGTCATGTATTTTTCTCTGCTATTCTGCCATCCCAAATTAGAAACTTTATAGAACTTCTTATTTGGTACAGTATTTCATGAACAGAATTGGAAGTCAGTTGCAATGAACATAGCAAGTTTATATTGAGTTGCTTTTCCAATTGAATATTAGTCCTTAGAATTCATGTTACATTATTGGATATAACATTTTTAGGAACAAAGGTATGTCCTTGGGTATCAGCTCAGACTAGTCTGTAGTGGTGACAAGAAAGATCCTCTGTTACCGTGGCAACCATGAGCTCTTCTTCCCTTTAATTTTCTTGCACATTCTTTCTCTTAGTGTGTCTATAATCAAAGTCTCAGTGGAGGAAGTAAGTAAACTATTAGAGTTTATTTGGGAAAAGTTTTCATTCGTTTCGTCTCCCTTACTACAGTAGAATAAAAACACACTACCGCTAAATCTTGCGTTATGTATTCACCACTTCCTCATAGTACGATTTGCTTGGTTAGTTCCAGGAACCTCACTGCATGTGTTCCAGTGTGAGGCACAATAACAAAACCACTAATAAATCTTGATGAACTAAATTTAATTCAGGTAGCAGGAAGTGGGTTGACAGAAAGAAAAATCTTTTCCCCATACAGAACCACAGCTTGTTATATAATGTGATTTTTAAGAGTTTTGCGTGCGTTTTTATCTTTTTCAGGCGGTTGTGTCCTAAAGAATCAGTCCGACCAGACTCTGGGGTACTGTGCTGGTTTGCTGGGCCTGGACCAGGACGATCTGCGCGTCAGCCTCACAACGAGGGTCATGCTCACTACAGCAGGGGGCGCTAAAGGAACAGTTATCAAGTAAGAGCAACAGCACTGAGCTTCAAACATCTGTGCAACTTCTTTTTAAAATGTTACCGGGAGATACAGAAAGATCAATCTTCTTATTTTTTTTAGGAAGCAACAGTCATTGTTTACTGCCAAACAATTTGTCAGCTGAACTCACTGAACTGACTCAGTGCAGTAAGTTCACAGTAAATCTGAAAATAGCTAAATTATCCTGCCAACTGGAATTGATAGAGGACATGGGCAGTGGTTAGGCAGGTGTTACTGTGCTTCTACCTGATACTGTACAAAGCCTATTATTACAACCAGCTACTTCTACATTTAAGTGTAAAAGTGACAGTATTTTTAGTAGTATTTTTCCTTGGTAAACTATAATTCTACATGGCTGGAGATGTCTTGAAAGTTTAAAAAAAACATGTTCAAAGGAGAATATAGTATTGGCACTGCCACTGTGTGCTTTGGTAGTAATGTGGTGTTTGAGTGATGGGGCCAGGTTTGGTAGATTAATATTTCAAGAGGGCCAGATGCTGGCCTGGCCTGGAAGTGTTTTCTCCACATAAATAATGCAGCCTGTATCTGAGGAGGCAGGGGAGCATGGCTGCACTACAGTAAAGGCCTGGTGTCTGGGGAGCAGGTGGAGTGAAGGGAGACGGGCTTTGTCATTAAACCCCAGACAAATCCACCTTACCCCTGGGAGGTTGAGGAAAACAGACAGGGTGGTGGACACAATGGTATCAGGAATGACTTTATTAGTGTCAATATGAATTACGCAACTGATAAAAATTTATGTAACTCAGATAAATTACAAAGCTGTAGTGTGTTTTATTTGGATTTAACTAATACTGAAGTATTCAAAGGGTAATCTCTGGCTGAGCAGCCTCCCTTTACCTTAGCATAGGTGGACTGTTTGAAATGGATGAGAGACTTTGAGGGGCTGGATTGAATATCAAAAGAAAATAGTGGGTAAAGACATATCATAGCAAACGAAAGAGGTTTTCATTTTAAATTCAACTTTTTTCCCAGCTGGGACCACAGAGTTGAACTCTTGGTCACTGTGGAGCTGCACTTTGTCTAGTTAGTCAGCCTCTTTTAATATTTTAAAGATAAATGGTGTTGAAGCATCATTAGAGAGCCTAGCAGAGTTCAAGGTTCGCATTTGTAGTTTTTTCACCTTCTCTTTGCCTCTTTTAAAACAATCACCTAGCTTGACTATAGAAGATCAGAAGGGGAACAACATTATGCAGCAAAAAGTGTCACGACACAACTAAACTTTTGCTACCACATGGTAATTGGTTTATTAAAAAAATTAAAAAGGATGTTTAATAAGAGACTCGCATGTCCCAGTTTCAGACTGTCGCTCACTGCCCCATTTATGTGTCCCTCCAGGGTGCCTCTAAAGGTGGAACAAGCGAACAATGCCCGAGATGCCCTGGCCAAGGCAGTGTACAGCCGCCTCTTCGATCATGTGGTCAAACGAGTAAACCAATGTTTCCCCTTTGAGACTTCCTCCAACTTCATCGGAGTGCTGGATATTGCTGGGTTTGGTAATAACATGCAGCTAATGTTTGATACAGTTGGACAGTTTCAAATAAACTTTGCACAATGTGTGGATTTGGCTCAACAACTTTCAACATAACACTCAATCTGCCAGTTTGTGTTTCTACACCATTCCAGCATGACTGCAATTTGCTCATGTATAGGTGTTATTTGCTTCATTGGTATGTTTAGAATTCAGACTACTAAAGAGGCACTTGTGTGTACAGCTTGGTTCTTAATTTAAGCACCCTAATGCATATACACACTTCATTACCAGAGCGCTTGCTTGGGAAATATTTCTCCCTGCTGCCATAATTAACCTAGGCTTTGCAGACATTTTTCATTTTGGGATTTAATTGAAATGTATGTTTTTTTTCCCCTGCTTCTTCTGTGTTTTTCCTCGTCTTAGAGTATTTTGAGCACAACAGCTTTGAGCAGTTCTGTATCAATTACTGCAACGAGAAACTGCAGCAGTTCTTCAACGAGCGAATTCTCAAGGAGGTGGGTAAGCAGTGTGGATTAAGGTGAACTGGTGTGGTTTACTTCTTTATCCTGGGAAAGCTGCCACATCATGTCACTGACAAGCCAAACTCACTGATTCATTCATGAGGAAATGGTTGGCATTCCTATCATCTCAGTCTTTCTGTCTTTGTTTTATCTCTTATATTTTCCCTCCATCTCTCCTGCGCGCTCTCTCATTAGAATGCTAATTTCTCAGGGGACATCGGGAGCCTTGTTTCTCTCTTGTGATCCCTTCACGTTATTTTCTTCCAAGGTCTCCAATTAAAGCACCACAATTCTTGGTTTAGCCTCTTTCTCATTATCTCAATCACATGCTGTCACTTTGAATTTTTTTTTTGAAGAAGAAGAGGATGATGTTCTGAGGCCACTCAGAAAAATCTAAACAAACTTTTATATTGGAACATTTCCAAAATGATGCTGCCAGTGTTGATTTTTCATATTTGTACATTTCTTTACAGGAGCAAGAGCTGTATCAAAAGGAAGGGCTTGGAGTGAATGAGGTGCATTATGTTGACAACCAGGACTGCATTAGTAAGTCTCTGTGCCCCATTTCTCTTCCAGCTTCCTGCTGATCCTCATACTCTGCAGTTTCTAAAATGTCACTGCTGCCCTTAAAAGTTAAATTATTTGACTGAAAATATCACTCATGGAAATATCTCATCTCAGTAGTAAAACCATCATTCAGGAGACTGACAATTTTCCAAAATCAAAGGCATATGTTGGTGAATGGATGTGTATTGATATCGGTGTGTGTCTGTCTGTACCTTGGATGATCCTCTTAAGTGAAAACAGGTTCATGGACTGACACTCTGGGATATCATTATGATGAAGTGTTGCCTTTGAGGGCTTTTGCAGCAACATACAAAATGTACTGACAGAGATGTGGCCGTCTGTAGAGCCCACACACCACAGATGTACTGAAGTTGGTTCAAGAGCAACATCAGCTCACCCACATGACATTCATTTGGGCCATTCCTCTGTGCTCCACGTCAGAGCAGCGAAAATACACCTGTCAGATGGACAAAAATACCGACTTCTCATTATTCTCGAAGCTGGCATATCCGTGTGTCTGAAGGGAGCAAGCGTAATGAGTATATGTGGGTTTTATGGCCTCTTTTGTGCTACGAGAAGCCGGAGAAATGATACTCCCCTGTGTTTGTTGTCTCTGTCCTCGAATGAATCCTCGAATTAATGGGATGAAGTAGTCAGTGTATCAAGGTGAAGCAGTTTGATTTGTATTTCAAAGGCTGTGATTATTCAAGTGCGAGGTTAACTGACAGCCGTGAATAACATTTATGACTTGCAAATGACCGTTTGGGTTGGCCATTAATTCACTCATCAATCTTCAGGATTTATGCACAGGTGCTTGTTCATGCAAATTTTTTTTCTAAGGTCCTTGGCTATTAGATTATTTTCCAAACACAGCATGTCGTATGAATAATTCAGATATATGGCAAAATGAGCATCCTGATGAACATGTTTTGTGCTTTGAATATTCACATCCGTAAACAGTAAACAGTTGAAATTTCCAATAAATCTCATATTCACAAACAGAAAGTTTAATGACTTTGTAACTTTTGCATTATAATGGCCATTGTGATCCCTGCTTTACCCTAAGTAAGAATTTGTGTGTTTTGTTGTTTCTAAAAAGTCCACAAGCATTTGAAACTTGTAGATGAATAGATATTGTCAGTTTGGGCAACATTACTTTCAGCTCTTTTCAGCTAACATTTGGCATCAAGATAATAAAGTCACAAATGTATTTCCAAAAAAAATTAAAAAGAGAGTTCATTCAGAAGTGCTGCACAATTACAACAGAACACAATAAGATAAATAAACCACAATTACATAATGATGTATAAACTGTATCGGAGCTCATCTAAACCCGATCAGAAAAGCACGTAACCGTAGCAGACTCTGAACTTAATCAGAAACTAATGACTATGACAATAAAATAATAGAAAACAAGAAAAGCAATCAGAGACCACAGTATTCTGCTAAGGCTGTTCATGCCCTCATATGGAATTGTCAGAAATATAGCATAAGTTTATTAGTTATTGATGATCAGAAATCACGGCAGCAAAGAATATGGCCATTTAGTATCAATGTACCCTCAAACAAAATGACCTTACGCTGAGCACAGGCATGTGTTATGCATGTGTACATTATGTACGGATTCCGAATCACGAGACCTAAATATGTATTAACGGTGGGAATTAATGAGACATGGAAGCACCCCTCAATTTAATATTGCTCCTTTTATCATTTCTGACGGATAAGTCCTGATAAGTCCGCAACGGTCAGTTTGTAGTAGGATAGCGATCATGTGATCTTCAGCAGGTAGCTGATGTAGTGTTCACTTGTTGTCATAGTCACAGTGACACTGTGCCGCTATCTCGCAATGATACAGAAACCTTTAGCAAATCCGTGGATCCAGACTATAAACCGAATCAATACCAAAATTTAATCAATTGTCCTTGTGTCATTTCTGACCTTCCCTGGAATTACATCCAAATCGGTTTATCTGTTTTTGAGTAATGTTGCAAACAGACGGACAAACCAGTGCCGATCGTCACTTAACTCCGCCATGTTCCTTGGCGGAGTAATAACACATACAACACACTAAGGGACAAAATCAGTGTCTCAAGCTCTACTTGAATCAAATGCTTAAGAGCAGATGTGGTTCTTCAGCAGTGACTTAAAAATTTCTAAAATCTTAGCAGTTCTCACATGAAAAGGTAAACTGGTCCAGAGATTAAAATCAGCCTCTGCTGATCTTGTGCTTAGATCTCGGAACATCCAAGAACTTGTGGTTGGTCAACTTCAGTACTCCAACCTGGGTTGATAATTTAGGACTTCTACTAAAAAATGTGGCCTGCTACATAACATTTAAAATCAATCCTTAAACAGACAGGATGCCAGTGGAGGGAGACCAGCACTGGTGTTATACAATCAGGTTTTCTTTTTCTGTCAAGCAAAGGACAGGCAGCCGCATTTTGTATTAGGATATTACTTTTCGTACTCGTGCGGCACTGTCTATTTTAGAGCTGTACGTGAATCTTTACACTGTGTCTAATCACTAAATATTTGTTGTCTCCAGATCTAGTTGAAGCAAAGCTGGTGGGAATCCTTGACATTTTGGATGAAGAGAACCGTCTTCCTCAGCCCAGCGACCAACACTTTGCCCTGGCTGTTCACAGCAAGCATAAAGACCACTTCAGACTGACGGTCAGACCTCTTTAGCTGTGCTCACTTTGCCTCCGCTTCCCTCGCTCTCCTCTCACTGTTTCTTGTTCATGCTCTGCTTCTGTCTTTGCTTTCTCTTGAGTATTCTGCCATTGTTCTCTTTCTTTGTGCACTAACTTCTTTTGTTAGACTGGAGAGATGTAGCAGCACGTTGCTTTTTTCATTGTGATCACGTTTGCTCCTTGTGTTTGTCGCAGCAGTTTTATGAATGACACACAGTCCCAGTCCCTCCCCCAGTCTCTGGCTTTACTGCTATTGTTTGTGGCCGCCTGTATCTCTGCAAGCATGAAATCATTTCAGAAATGTAGCCTTGACACCAATTCAGGGCGTAAGATTAGAGATGGCCGGCTGCAAGCACACTCATCTGTAGAAACAATTATTCCTCAGATAAAAACCATTCTATACCTTTAATAGGATGAAAACATTCCCTTAATCTAAATCGCTTGATATACTGAGCTCACATTTATGCTTTAGATTTTCACAAGGTTTTTTGGTTTTTTTTGCTTTTTTCTCAAGAGTAATTAATGATTAGGGCATTTGATGACAAGGTGAATGTGCCATTTTAAATGATCTCAAGTAATGCAAGTAAATGTGTCAAATATCTACTTATTACCTAAACACCATTTGTAGGATTATAGCTGTATTCATTGCAGAAACTCTGGCTTTTTGGGGGGTCTCACTGAGTGTCATTCAGCTTAATGTTTCATTCTTCCAACTTTCGCTCTTTACAAAATTCTGCTGCAGAGACACTCATTCATAGAAGTATCATGAAATCAATACATGTGTTTTAGCACTGTGCTGCTTTTCATGTCTCCCACTTAGGTTCCCAGGAAGTCGAAGTTGGCCGTTCACAGGAACCTGCGGGATGACGAGGGCTTTATCATCAGACACTTTGCCGGAGCAGTCTGTTATGAAACGGTAATTCTGGACACGGATTATTACATGGCGCTGCTATGGCATGGGGATAGTCATCGAATCCAGCCTGAGGATAGTTTTCAGCAAATAGCTCTCATTATTCTGTGTCTTATGTAGTTATAAGTGAACAGCCAATGGAACAAACTGCATGACATTTTAAGTGTGGAGTTAGGAATTATTTTAATTGTTGAATCGATGATTTCTGACTATTGTTTGGTTATTTATTTATTCTTTGTTTGAACTATAAAATGTTAGAAAATGCTGAAAAATTTCACACTCGAAAGTTTGCTTCACTCAGCAAGCAGTCTAAAGTCTTGATGTTTTCAGGTTGCTTTCATACAATATGTGACAAAAACTAACAGTGAATCCTCACAGTCAAAACTGTATCATCTGCCTGATGGATAGTTCAGACTACAGCATATGGGGTTCATCAAAAGATTCTTTTCATCCCTGTAAAAAAAAAAAAGATTGAAGATTTGTGTTGCCTTTCAGACCAATTTCCTCCTCAGTCTGAATGAATTGCATTAACTTTGACTTTGACACATAGTTATAGAAAGGATTGAAATGGGGTTCTGAATGCATCTTCCATCAATATGCAGCTGAAACAGAGACTTCTCTGATCAAGGACAGCAAATTTCCAGAGTATGAAGAGAGGACTGGAGCACACCGCTGAAGTTACAGTCTACAAATGACATGTTTTACATTTAAAATTAGGTGATTGACAAATTCCATCTCTGCTGAATGACAGGTGTTTGTATCGATATGGATTTTACGTAAACTTAGCATTGCAGTATCATCTCGGTATTTGGAAATGTAGTACTGTTGGTGCCTGAGTGAGCACTTATTTGCATACAATGCCAAAAGAACCAGTGAGATCCAGTCCAACAATGTCATTGTTCATGCATACATGTGTGTGTTCACAGACTCGGTTCGTGGAGAAGAATAACGATGCCCTCCACATGTCCTTGGAGAGCTTAGTGTGTGAATCAAAAGACAAATTTGTTCGAGAGCTGTTTGAGAACTCCAACACTTCCAAGGACACCAAACAGAAGGCTGGCAAGCTCAGCTTCATCAGCGTCGGCAACAAGTTCAAGGTGAGAACAGCTGTTGAAGCTTGTCATTTTTGATTGTTAGAAGAAGTCCCTGGACATAGCTACACCTGAATAAAAATTCTTTTCTGCATTACGACAATAAATGTAAATTTAACGCTTAAATGCGACAATACATGGTGCTATTGTTGAGTCTAATGCCTGCTATTGTGCAAGACAAGCAAATTATAATTTCAGTAGCTTTATTTAATTTATGCACCTTTGTTTTGCTCATGTAGACCAAGGCATATAAAAATACCTTAATTTGATATTTTTTTCAAACAACTTTGCCAAAGTCACACTATATTGATTTACAAAATTTACATGCACTGATTGGTTGCTTTATTAGAAGTGATGAGAAGTTCTTTGCTTTTTTCCAAGCTTATGGTAACAAGTAAACAAAGTGTAACCTCCAGAACTGTTCCTATAACTTTCCTCCTTTTCTTCTTCCCATTCTTATTTCCCCTTCTTATTCAGGGGTCCCTTCTTAGTTTTCCTTTCAGTTTTCCTCCGAGAAATTCTTCCTTGGGGCAGAAAGCTGGATAAAGTCAGCTTGAGGTATAATAGAGATGAGGTGGAAAACATTGGCATTGAAGAAGTAGGAGAAAGAAAGAACGAGACACTCAGGCTTTTCTTTGCAAGTGTGTTGAATGAGCCAGAAGTACACACCTTTCAGCTGCATGTCGTACTCATCAACTAAGATATGCTGCTCTGCTTTTTCACTGTGTTGAGTTCTATCTTTTCCATCAAGTGAACAGTGTTTGTGCACCATCTTTTTCAACAGACTTGGGTTTCTTTATCGCTAATGATGCTTCTAGGCCATCAGCACTGATTCACCAGACACATTGAGTCAAGCACAAAGATAGTCTGTGTGTATTTCAGAACGACACCAATAGTTAGAATGTGTAATAAATAAATAAATAAATATTAATAACTGTTTGTCTTCATTTTCCACAGTTGGAAGCATGCTAAAGAAAAATATTTCATAATGAGCAGTCATTATGTGAATATTGTAAGATGTTTTAGCAGTCTGAAGGGGCTTTAAATGAGATAGTAAATCATTATTTGTTTCATTGTTTATTCATTAAGTCATTCCTTTAGGCACAGTATTTTCTTGTATGGATTGCTGTTTATGCATAATTGCTGTTTGTGCTTGATTGTAACTCTGTCCTTGCATGAATGTCATGTACGATTGTGCTTTATGCTCACATGTTAACCAGGATGTGTGGCACTCGAGCCTCATTTCACACGTCTTCTCTTCGCTACGATCAACATACATATTTAAAACAAATAACTAAACAGTGCTTTTTGTTTGATTGTGCACACAGACCCAACTGAACCTACTTCTGGAGAAGCTTCGCAGCACTGTGAGTGAAATTCACGTCGGAGTTTCTTTGTGTATTTTTGAGAAAACATTTTCGCTCCTTGCTCGGTATCAGTGGAGCACAAATCACCCAATAGGGTATGCACTGAATGCGTTAGCAGTACTGCTACATAAACAACATACATGCTTTATTCAAATGCCAATTATAAAGATGGTATGTGCAGACTGAGTATTACTATGCTGAGTCAGAGCATTTTTCCTGATTAGTCTTGTGTGTGCAGGGATCAAGTTTTATCCGTTGCGTGAAACCCAACCTGAGGATGGTCAGCCACCAGTTTGAAGGAGCTCTGATTCTCTCACAGCTGCAGTGTTCAGGTAGGAACAAAACTCTCTGTGCAATATGTAGTGTAGATTATTGTAAAAGTTATATTCACATTGTATAATGCATAGAATGAGTAATGTAAAAAGGATTGGTCGAGCTAATGTGGCTCTACTGAGCAGCATAAGCAGGTTGAACCCATTCACACTGACGGCCTTGATGGAATGCAAGATACTGACAACAACACTGTAACGTCCTTTTGTATCTTTTCATGTGTGACTGTGACATTCCCAAGAAAGAAATACATATATATGCAGAATATGTACATTTACTCTTACTGCTTCTCACAAAGGTTAAATTATGTTAAACTTAACTGAAAAAGCCTAGAAAGCCATTTTACTTTTTAAATCGTATTTCATTGTAGTTTAACACCGTACCTCATCGTGTTCAGTTTTTCAGTCAGCAATGTTTGCTCCAAGCCCATTTTGGGCACTGACAATAATATTTAATAAGAAGGCTGGAAGTTTTTTCATATTACCTATAAAAAATTCTTAAAGCTGGGAATTTGAAGTCAGTGCATACTGCTATTGCTATACTGATGTGGATGCAGAAGTCAGTGTGGTTCTCCAGTAAAATTTCTGATTGCGATTGTCATAAAGTAGTATTGTTTTAGCATGTAGAGTTTGAGTTTTTTCCTGATACATGCACACAATAGACTATTATTTGAATTTCTAGCAACAATCATCTTCCAAAACCGTTTTTTGTGTGTTTAGGTATGGTGTCGGTGTTGGATTTGATGCAGGGCGGTTTTCCCTCCAGGGCCCCTTTCCATGAGCTCTACAACATGTATAAAAAGTATATGCCAGCTAAACTTACACGACTGAATCCACGACTCTTCTGCAAGGTGGGCTTACACAAATTGAATATTTTAAATAATTCATTAATCTGTTTAACATGCAGCCTTTTTAGTTGTATTCAATCCAATAAAAACAAAAACACACTGACCTATTTAGAAAAAGATTAACAAGCATAAATACTTTTGTGGCCTAAATTCCTACCATGTGTACAATATTGCTGTGTCACTGAATGTGGATGCATTTCTTTCTAGGCTTTGTTCAAAGCTCTGGGACTAAATGAGAATGACTTCAAGTTTGGATTAACAAGAGTGTTCTTCCGCCCTGGAAAGGTAAAATATTGATGCTGTAGGTCATTATGTGTAACACTAGCTCTAGAGAATACCATTATCCCCTAAATTACAAGACTAATAGACTGATTTGTGCCTGCATGTGTGCATCAGTTCGCTGAGTTTGACCAGATCATGAAGTCGGATCCAGACCACCTCGCGGAGCTGCTGCAGAAAGTCAACAAGTGGTTGATTTGCAGCCTGTGGAAGAAGATCCAGTGGTGCTGCCTGTCTGTCATCAAGCGTAGGTTCAGTCTACTAACGTAATGCACCAGCAGGAATATCTGTAACATTATTATTTCAAATTCCGATCTGGTTTGTGATTCCTCTAGTGGACATTGCTTATCTAATTTTGCTGTTTTTTTAAGTTGTGATAATTGAACACTTCTTGTAGAAATTTGAAAAATATCTAATAACTATCTGACACTGCCTTCACCTTATAAAGCCATAGTTAAACATTTTGCTTCAGCACTTCTGTTTTTCAGTATATTACTACTCCCCTAGTGCTATTTTGTGTCTGGCATTGTGCTGCCACCTGGCCTGAGTCAGTGCTTTCTTTCTGATATTTCACACTTGCATTCATTATTTGAGAATATTAAGTGAAGCAGCCCCTGGCAAGATTGAATAGTATTCTAAAAGCAGGCAAGCTATTGATTTCTACCATTTAACAAAGTGCAGGCTGCCTTCTGCTTATTTGTGTGAAAGCATAAAATGAAATTACATTACAGTTATGACCGAGCACTGCCTTTGCTTGACCACACATTCCCTGCATAAAGCGCCCTGAGGAAATGTATGCCTCTGGTTGTAGTCATTTATTATTTCCTTCGTATTATTTCAACACCTTATTATCGCTGTTTCATTTGCGTGTGTGAGTGTAAAAGAGAGAGTGTGTATCGTGCACTGTTACTAGTTTTGTACATGCCTGATCCACAACACTGACTATAGCAGTTTGAGTTATTTGTGAGCAGTCGTATCATAATTTAAGCTTTAACTTTCCAGGTCAGGTATTTTCACTGTGTTGGTATTTATTTTGAGGAATAGGCTTTTTAGGTTTCCATTTTATATATCATTTTAATCTCTACTGGAAATATTTTTGTACATCTTTGTTGCTTCTTTTGTCTCCCCAACAACAGTCAAGAACAAGATGAGCTACAGAGCTTTGGCCTGCATTAACATTCAAAAGACTGTCCGCATGTGGTTGTGTAAGAAGAAGCATAAGCCACGGTGAGCATCCTCCTGCTTTTTATCTCCAGCTGACACACAACGGCACATTCCCTCTCACACACATGTATCATTCTTTGTCTTTGCTCTCTTTTTTCATTGAACCTGCACTCTCTGTGCGCTTTATATTTAAACACATTTACGCTTGGTGGGTTTTGATGGCTTTCCCACATCATGCATTTATGATTTCAAATCAATCTGGAATGTCATCTGTGGACTGTGAAGACATAAAGTCTCACTTTACCACTTAGAGAAATACTATGTGTCCTGCTGTTTGGGTAGAAGCAGTCACACAGATGATCAGTTTTCAGATAGCTTTTTAGAATTAGATTTTGTGAGTGGCAGTTTGTGCACAAGAAATGTTTTATGCCATCATTCATACATGTAGTTCACTATGGAAGTTGCTGTTTCAAATATTTAGGTGAAAACCAAAAATATAAACAAGTAGCTAAGGTGTCTCTGAAATGAATAAAATGTCTGCTACCATCAAACTTTTTTTTAAGTTACAGTAAAGTAGCAGTGTAATGTGATGTAATTGTGACTGAAACTAAATATATGATTGATTTGCAGTTATGATGGGGATTTAAATTGCTGGAAATTGGGCATGGCTTGGTATGATAAAACGCTATATGATTGCTGGATTTTGTCTGCAACTATTTCACCTGCCATTGTAGCCTAGAAATGGAAAATGTAGGGGAAAAATAATGAATTAGAATGAAGCCACACCTTTGGCAACTCAGATCTAAACACACACTTCTGATGCATGATAATTATCTGCAACTCATACGCTAATGGTCAAGGGCAATTCTGCATGATAGACAGGGTAAACTGCTTAAAAAAAGTGATATTTTATCAGACTACCTTTTGTTTACACCCTTGAGTTCAAGACAAGTTATTAAAAATATAAATATTATCAGTGGATTTCAATATGAAAGTATTTTTTGGACAACAAGGACACAGGATTTTAACTGGGAACAAATATTTTTTTATTTTATAATATTTAATACATGCCTCAGTTACACCAAGTCACTTCTGTAATAAGTTTGTTTTAATTAGTTGCCTTTTGAATTGAACTTCTCTGATTTCATAATGGCATATTCATGTGTAAGTTTGCATTTTTCTCTCCTCTCATAGAATTGATGGTATGGTGAAGGTTCGGAACTTGAAGAAACACATGGAACGGTTCAACAAGGTTGTGAGCGGGCTGAAGGAGGGCAAACAGGAGATGGCCAAACAAGTTCAGGAGCTGGCTACCTCCATAGATACTCTGTTAGCAAAGATAAAGGTGAGGCACTGATAGAAAGGTTCACTTATAGCAATCCAGTATAAGGTTTTTACACTCTGGTGATTGTCTACAGTTGTTCGCATGCTTTTAATATGATATACTTTGAACATTGTGGTGTATATAGTACCTTTTATTGTTCGGTTTCATATGTATTTCTGTAGGCAAGATCTTTTGGTGCACGTTGCTTGAATCCTGACTGACTTCTTTGCAATCGCGCTTGTAGCTCTGGCACATCCAGTCTTCTCCTTGTAGATGAAGCCTCCTTTTTGTGTTGCACACTATGGCCTTTCCTAAGTGTGCTGTGCCCTTTTCTTATTCTTTGTCTCACAATCAATATTTTCAATCACCTCGGGATAAAAAGAAGAGCTAGGTGAAGAAGAATCCTCTCTTTGCCAATAATTTAATTTAGTGAGGCTGTTTTGCTAAATTATCAAACTTGGTTAGTGAAATCCCAGCTGTCCCTTTGCAATAAGCACCCATTTTATTAGACCCTCAAGGTGCAGCAAATCGTCGCAAATACGCTCACATGATATTCAGACATCCTCGTACTGAATTCTCAAGTAGTGTTCATTTTCTTTTTGTACTTTTTAGTTACCTGTACCCAGTCAACAAGTAGGATTTAAGTGCTTATGGGTTCCTCAAGGTTTCATGATTGACACTAAAGAGCCAGTGACTCTTGGTTCCTGTACCCCAATCGGTTGCTCCACCTCCCCAATGCTCATCTGTTAGCCTATTAGCATCCCCACTGTCGACACTTATGCAGTTCTGAGTACTTAGAAATTGCTCCTGGCATGGCATCTCAGTGTGAATAATGCATGAGATGCCAATGACTGTCATTCAGACCTTTATATACGTTGGGGACAAGACCTTGTCATCTTCCCCCCCCATGTCACTGTTAGAGACTCACTCTAATGAATCTTCACAATACGGTGACCTCTTCTCCCCTGGCTGATTGTCTGACAAGTATGTGGAGAATTGAGCATCGTGGCTGCACTAGGCAAATGACAGACACAGTGTCAGTCAGTGTCTTACTTGTTGCCACAAAGTTGTGATATGGGAACAGAAATATGTGCCAAGTGAGGGTAACTGGACTGTCTGCCACTTCCTGATCATTTCTTTTTCCTTGAAAGTCAGCACAGGACACATCTTTATCCCAACGAGAAAGACCTGCGGGCATCTCATCAGTTTCATTATTAAATGTTTTGTAGTTATAATGTTCAAAGCAGCCCACTGAGGAAAAAAAATGTGATAGTTCGACAGTTGGATAAAGAAATGTATTTCTTCCTCCTGCATCCTGACCATGACATGCCATTCTTATTCTCTTTCCCACTAGGCCACGGTGATGACTTGGAAGGAGATTGACACAGAGTATCAGGGACTGGTGAAACGCTCAGAGAAGCTGCTGTCCTCCATGCAAAAGAAGAAGCAGGAGGAGGAAGAGAGTGAGCGACTGAAGCACATCAAGGAGGAGATGGACAAAGAGAAGAAGAGGAGGGAGAAGGAAGAGCAGCAGCGCAAACAGGAGGAAGAGGACAGACGTCTGTAAGTGATGTGTTACTAATTAGATTAGAATAACCAATGATTTAAGACTGTTGAGCTGTCAGTCAGTGTTGTTTAATTTTTTTTAACATTACAGGAAAGCAGAGATGGAGCTGAAAAGAAAGCAGGAGGAGGAGGACAGAAAAAAGAGAAAGGAGGAAGACAAGGTTTTGCAGGTTTGCACCTCCCAAAGTGTGATATTTTATTGGGCACTTTTTTGTTGAAAGTTATGACAGAAATATGGGGAAAATAATCGACAAATTCCCCACCAGAATCGGAATTTGAAAAGACACGTCACTTTTTCAAATATCTACTTTGGGCAGATGGAATTGGTCTGATGAACTCCTTGCAATCTCCTCTAAGGTTGTATAACCCTCAGTGAGGAAATTGACTCCTATTCCACTGCAGTGAATAGGAGTCTCCTTCAAATCCTGCTATTGTAATAAACTTAAAATGGTTTCTCCCCTGTTTCCAGCTTCTACACATACAATAAACTGAACATTATATTGGGTGTAGATAAAATGAGATAAGATGTATAACACAATGCAACCTTTTTACCAATCTCTTCCTAACAAACTGGGGTTACATGCAGGGTCAGGCACACTATGGTGCCCCGGAGCAAATACCACCGATCTACCACACCACTGCCAGCAGAAAACAGATTTTAATGATTTGATTCTAAGAAACAATGCCAAAAATTGACTTTTTTATCTTGTGGTTTTGTCTGAGTCTTTTCAGGTTCAGGAAGCACTTTATTTCTTCATTACACTCAACTGTTCTCCCTCATTTCTGCATTTAATGTCTCACCTTTCTTTACCATTCATTCATTCATTCATTCATCCATCTGTTCCTTTCACACCACATCCCCTTTATATCGAAAACTCCCTTTTTTATTCACCACAGACCAGTTGGGCATTTGCATGCTGTTTTTCTGTCTAGTAGGGAGACAGTTGACACCAGGCTGTCATAAGCCACATGTCTCAGGAGACTCTTTGCAAAGTTTGTTTATCTGCAGCTCTAAGGCTCAAACTGTACCAGCAAAGTTTCTCTGGGTGTCTGCTTTGACTTTGATGGCGTTTGCTCCATGTTCTCTGCTGTGTCAAAGGTTAGTCTAGCACAGCTTTCCTGTCTCCTGAAATATAATGCAGCATTTATTGCAGCAAACACCATTCTAAAGAAAACTTCTCAGGTGTTGTCCCTACAATAAACTGTAATAGAATGAATATTTGTCAATGCAAATGACCTGTACAACTTCTGAAGCTCTTGTTACTCCAACTGTGATTCTTGTAAGAAATGTGAGTGAAGGATCACAAGGATTGTGCCAAAGAGTATATGCTGAAGGTCTTTTGGTTTGCATGCTTCACTCTGGTCATGTCCACACAGCTGCTGATTAGACCATCCTACAGAATGAATAATGTAGAGTCCTCTCACCTGGAGATTTATTCATATTTAAAGGTCCACAGTGAAACGTATCCATTGTGGATTTCATTACTGGCTTTCTATTACAAGATAGGAGATGAATAAGCATATTTAAGTATATAAATGGATAGGTAGATTTATTAAACTGTTATTTTTTGTTAATACTATCCAATGAAACTACAGCATAACAACCGTGAGTTTCAATATGGGACATAAAACAAACAAAAATAATCTTAAAACAGACAATTGTTTGTGTATTGTATGCCCTGTTGTGTCTAGACAAATGATCAGCAGAGCTTTATTAGCTGCTCAAAAACTGGATGAATAGGTCTAATCAGGCTTGGCCACACAGCAGAGCTCCGTCTGGCACACGAGGCAGCATCAGTACTTTGACGAGAACTAGGTTTATGTAGACTTTATGCAATAACATTAAGTGGTGTGTATGTGTGTGTGTGTTTACAGGCGGAGCTGGAAATCCAGTTGGCTCTGGAGCGTGAAGAGCAGGTCCAGCATGCTGCCATACTGGAGCAGGAGAGGAGAGACAGGGAGTTGGCCATGAGAATCGCTCAGAGTGAGGCTGAGCTTATCACTGAGGAGGCGCAGATGGACGCAGCCCTGCGCAGGTATAGTATAACAAGCAGTGCATATTTTTGCATGATACACATGTTGCACAGTATATCAGCGATGCTGACCTAAACACACATGGGTAACTGCCTTTTTCCTGTTGCTGTGTTTTCCCCAGTGAAGAGTTTTTTACAGGTCTTCCTATTTCTTCACACTCAGCCAAAGCCATGTAAGATATCAGTACAGCTTTCTATACCCGTCACTGTCCAAGTGCACCCAACCAACAATAGTCACTCACTCACTCCCTTAGTCCCTATCTTCTCCTTAATCTCTCACTTACATTAAATATATTCAAGATTATACTGTAATTGCATGTCAAATTGTCTAATCCTCGTTCACAAAAAGTCTGCATTCGAATTTTTGATGATCAATATGTGTTGTTTTATGTGACACAAATTCTGAGATGTGATTCTGAGGTTAATTATGTGTAATCACTGGTGATTCAGAAATATGATGGTACTCCAAACCATAAATCAGAAATGGTTGAGAACTT
Source organism: Acanthochromis polyacanthus (assembly GCF_021347895.1). NCBI lineage: Eukaryota > Metazoa > Chordata > Actinopteri > Pomacentridae > Acanthochromis > Acanthochromis polyacanthus. Next base: position 21,039,798 of record NC_067113.1, read on the forward strand.
ACGATACATGATTTCAGTTTCTGTGATCTTGTTTGGCTCCACATGAGTCTGCAGTGCTGAAAGCCAGTCTGCAGTCTGTACTGTCGTGGTACACAGAACAGAATCACCAACTTCTCTATGTCTCCTCAAATATTGGATATTTACATATACATATTTAATTAAACTTGATAGATGTTATTGATCTCTAGCTCTATATATATATGTATACTTTATCATTGCATTTCTGTGCCTCATTGTTTAGGCTCTGGTGATATCAGTGACTTTTAATTTATTGAATGATAACAGATCGCAATTAATTTTTTGCTGACATGTAAAGTACATAATTGCACCATATTCATTCGTTATTGTTGAGCGTAGGCTCAGCACTAATGTTGACATACATTTTGTGTGAATGAAGAGACGGGGAAAAATCACTCCCTTGATCACTCATTTATTGTCTCTTATATAATAAATAGTAAGTAGTTTACAATACAATACATTACAATAACTTGATTTTAGTTTTCTGTGTAGTGAACTACAAATTGAAGTTTGAGACACTTTTGAGTCATTGTAACACTGTATTGTGGTATTTTTGGTAGAAAGTAGTGCACATGCAATGGTCAGTACTTTTTTCCTTTTATTTTGTGAAACAGTAAAACAGCGGCAAGAGAATGTAGTGCACTATGTGGTGATTCAGAGTTATTTTAACTCAGATGTGTTTAAATATAATTTGTAGTACCGTATCTCCTCAACTACTCTGTGTTTAAAGCCAGGAAGTGCTCTCCCACAGTTGATACAGGCCTTATCTGCAGCTTCAGTGAGCAAATTACATTTGATCCAGTAGTCTGCTATCTTCTCAGTGTTGGCTCAAGGGTCCACGCTGCAGGTGTCTTTAACTGCTCCTATGAGTCAGCTGAGCTCTGACAACCAGCGGCAGATCTGTTGCAGGGAAGAATACAACATGTGTTGCTTATGCAGAGCACAGAGATTAAGTACATGAAAGCTTTCAAGCAGTAGAGGTAGATACAGGCTAGCATAGCTGGTGTAGCAGCGAAAGGACCCCAGCCTCCCGTCATCTCCCTTTTCCTGCTTTTCATTTCTCATTTACCTACTGCCAAAAGCACAGCCCTGGCTATCACTTCACTTCCCCTGCATTTTCCCCTTCCTCCAAGAAAAATACAGCTTCTTCCTTGGTTTATCATCACATTGGCATATGTCCCAGGCAGAATGACAATGATCCTGAATCTGTTTAATTTTTTTGTAGATCAGCAGTCTTCTACTGAGAGACATTAGCAGATATGCCAACTGTAAATAGAGGGGGCAAATCCTTGGTATTATTGAATTAGCAGTCTCAGCTCAGCAGGGAAGCCGGAGACTTGAGCTCAGAGCTCTGTTAAGCAGCTGAAACTCCACCAATTGGCATTAATTTGATGTATTTATAAAGTACTGCATGTTTACACTTTGTTCTTCAGCATTCTGTCTTTTCTGTTAACATAAGCTTTACAAAACACACTGTAGTGCCAGTAGAAGTAAACTAATAAAAAATTATAAGAGCGATAGAGTTGAAACTTTTGACAAACTCTGCTTCAGCATTCCTGCTGACTGGCTTCTAATAAGAATTTATTCAACTGAGACAATGAGGGCATTTGTCACTAAAGCTACTATACACAATAAATCTAGTTTTCCTCTGATAATCATTTCTTTTGTCTGTCAATTAAATACAGTAACACACCATGCTTGGAAATGATTACATCCAGTGTACATCCTCTTCAGTGGTTCATTTATTTCCAGTTATTCACGGTGGATTTTTTCTATGTAAAGCTCATAGTACTGGATTATTATATTCTGCTTCTGCTGAACTTTTAGAAACTAACACCTCTTTGAATTGTGAAACTTTAATCATATTCAGTGTTGAAAGTAAGAAACCTAAAGCCTTTAGTGTCTTATTCTCTCATCTTTTCACACTTGCCTGTCTACACCTTCACATTCTTTTCTTTAATTTATTCTCTCTCACCCTCGTTCATCTGTTTGTTGCCATAGGGGTCCTCAGGTGCAGGCGACTAAAGCTGCTGCCGGTGTGAAAAAGTATGACCTTAGCAAGTGGAAGTATGCTGAGCTGCGAGATGTCATCAACACTTCCTGTGGTGAGAAACGCACTTGAACACACCCCGTGCCAGTAGCATGCTGTGTCCATCAACAAAACAGTGTTTGTGTTCCCTGAAGCAACCATTACATGCAGATTTTAGGTGTTAGAGCCGTCAGTGAAATTCATGATGCACCTCTTTTCCCTCCTTCATCCCAAATTTATTTACAGTTTTCAGCCCCCACATTAAATAATTCAGCATCAGCTCATGTTTTGGCCTTTTTGATACCCAAAACCACGGAGCGACATCGCTTTCTGTACAAGCTTTTCATCTGCTCTTTGTGTCATTTCTCTCTAAGTCACTTTTTGGAGTTGCCAAAGTGGCTGTTAAAAAGCTGCAGAGACTGCAGCTGTACAGAGTGCGAACACAAGATGTCTTCCCCTGAAAAATGATGATGCGAGGATGTTGCGAGTGCGTTCCCACAGCTGCTATGGCTCATCGGCTTGTGTTTTAGTGATGGAGAGAGGAAATTATCACCATTATGGAGGATGGCTGACTTTTGCTCTTCCTAGTCATTCCCAGCCAACCCTCTCCTCAGTCGGCATGAAAAGCAGATCCCTTTCTGCTGGCTCCTTTGCCGATGCCTCAATTATCGCCGCTGTGTACAGTACTCTGATCAGTGTTAGACACTCTGATGTCCCCTGTGGGATTCCAAGGACATCTGGCTAATTTGTGGAACCCATTTGCTTTGATAGTGTTGGTGGTGCTACCAAAAAACTGTGCTTCAAGTCTAAGTGATTATAGCCTTATGTCCAATAAAAACACTACTTTTTCTTTAAATTTCAATAACACAAAGACAACACATTATAAGCTCACATGCTCCCCATTATATTGACTGATAGTTTGCGCTTTAATAGGAGTTTGAAACGTCAAACTAGTGTTATTCAATATATCATGCTTTATTTTATGAATGTTTTTAGCTAGTTTGGCTTTATTAGTGATATGTATATTAAAAAAAATACTAATGCTACCCTTTTACTACTTAGACTACTCTAAAATATCAGTAAATATGAGACAAACGTCATTATAGCAAATCTATCCAAATATCTTGCATACAATATTTCATCAATATTTCAACAATATTTCTGTGCTTTCTTCTAAAAAGCGGTTTGTTGAATATGTAGCTTCAACCAGCAGCAAGTTAGCTTAGCTTAGCATACACACTCAGTAGGGAGAAAAAACTAGCTAATGTGTGTACAAAGGGAACCAAATCTGCCTAGCAACACATCTAAGGCTCATCAATGACCTCATAGTATCTTGTAGGCTTTTTGATTTAGCTGTATGAAAACATCTATCTGTGCTTTTAACTGGTCTTATGTGCACAACCAGTTCTCGTTGGTGCAGCAACTGTCTGGCTGCTATGCAACAAGCAGAGAATCCAGCTTCATACTGAATGGAAAGATGTGAGCGTGGTAGCAAACTTGTCATCTAACTCTCGGCAAGACAACACATTTCTCCAAACAGTGAAAAACACTTTTCCTGTTTGAAACTTATTTTTGAGAAGACAGTCTACTCAGAGCTCTTCCATCTTTTTAGCACTTGTGGATTAGCATCACTAATTATTGAGTCGGTGTGCAGTTGACCTCAGCAAATCCCATTTTGCCTGAAGTTGAACTTGTGTTTTTAAAAAGAATAAGAAAATCATGAATAATTAATAATAAATAAATTGTTGAAATATCCCTTCAGCAATTTCCTCTTCAAGACATGTAAAATACTCGTTTCTTTGGAATATTTTGAACTCATAATATCTCATTTCATTTATCTACATTTGGATTTTGACTTAAAGTTATATATAATATCTTCAACCAGTCCACAATGCGTAGAAATGCTATTTCATCCTTTTGTATTTCATTATTCGTTGGTGTCACCCATTTGTGCTTGCAGTGATTCCTTGAGCATTTACTGTCATTTTGCAGACATTGAGCTGCTGGCAGCCTGCAGAGAGGAGTTCCACCGTCGTCTGAAGGTTTATCATGCATGGAAGTCCAAGAACAAGAAACGTAATGATGACGGGAGTGATCAGAGGGCTCCTAAATCTGTCTTAGACTATGGTTAGTAGGAAACATTATTGTCTGCATCATCCTGCTGTTCTACATTTCTTCATTGCAATGCTACATAAAAGGATAAAGCATGTATTTGCATACTCTCATACAGTCTGCATCACATACTCCTAGTTAGCAGTCCCATGTGGCACATTAGGTTACAGGTAACAAATGTTTATTTCCTCCACTTTAACCCCTCGCTTTCATTGGCAGTGATAGATGACCTGCACTCAAATAAGCTGCTTCTGTTTCCCAACATTCAATTAGCTACGGAAATACCAAGGCCCAAAAATTCAGCTGCGTGCTGTCTGACTGTCAAAAATATTTGTTCTAATTAGCAAGTAACTGCCAGCCAGTCCTTGTTAGGTTCAGTGGCTGCTAGTATGACAGCTTCGCTCTGCTCATTTCATTCTCAGCTCAACCAAGCATGTGCTCTGTGTCACAAATACACACACAAATAAAATTTAGCTGCTTAAAGCAGCTCACCGGTGCACTGAGTTTCTCCTCTTTTTCATTTTTAAAAGAAGCATTGGGTTTGATGGGCAGTGGGAACATTAGATGTTACTTCTACTTTCACCGTATTTCTTTGCATTTCTGTTTTGATAAGATAGCTCTTGAAAGCTTTTTGGATCCTGTTCTTGGATTCTACAGATGCAGCAGTGCTCTTATCGAGGCCATTTCATAAGATCCTAAAAGTTGCTTTAAGTTCCTTTCCATCCAGTATTCACCTTTGCATTTCCTGGATGTTTTTGATCTTGTATGTTTGCAAATCTTTCTCTTCCTTCCTTACTGTGTTATACCTATTACAAGGTTATTTTAATCCAAATAACAGATGCTAGTCTGAACATGATCGATTTAATTGATGCATTGTCTTTCTAGCTATAAACCTGAGAGCTTAATGGTCTGCAAAGAGAACAATATATTCTGAATACGAATCTGTTTTTAATGATTGCACTCTGCAGCTGAACAGAACCCAGCTCCTCCGATGACAGCCCAGCATCAGGAAGTGGCCATGAACCGGCAGCAGCGTTATTTCCGCATCCCTTTTATCCGGCCCGCTGACCAGTACAAGGACCCCCAGAATAAAAAGAAAGGCTGGTGGTACGCCCACTTTGATGGGCCCTGGATAGCCAGACAGATGGAGCTTCACCCAGACAAACGGCCGATCGTGTTGGTTGCCGGTGAGTCATATTATACCAAAGTCTTGCTTTAAGAAATTCATATTTGGATTGCTTAATCTCAAGGCAACAAATGTAGAAATTCATTACTGTGGTTCCCAACATTATTGGTTTCTGACCACCGAAACTTATTCCTATCAACCTCACATCATGGGCAGTTGTGAGCAATTCAGTCGAAATGTTTTCTTTGTGCACTTTTTGTAATGTGTTTTTATTGTGACTTATTGTTTTATGTGTCACTGTTATGTTTTTTTTTTTACCTTGGGGACTGCGGATTCAAATTAGCATTGTGCTATAACCCGGCATATTTACACCCATTTCTGAACAAATGGGCGTTCATTAATGTGCACTGTCCCTACCAAATAAAGAAAACAATAATAAAAATCATTCTTTTTTTTTTAGATTGTTCCATTTTGGAGGCTTTATTAGAAAAAAATATGTGACACAAAGCAGCAATTTTTGTAATGGAATATATTTCTTTCATATCCCTTTATACACCGTGTGAGACTTCCAAATGTTGAGGCATTGATGGAAGTCTAGGAAAAAAGCTAAAAAAAAAATTATCCAGCATGGGAAATCTTGTCGCTGCTTGTTTTGACTTTCAGATAATCCAACACACAAAGGGATAAATAATTTCTTAAAATAAAAACAAAGGAAGCAGAAAAACCTTACATTCAGAATACCTCGTCACATAACTGTTTTAGTGCCACTTTATAAGCTTTGTATAATGTTGTTTGGTGAGTATATTAAGTGTACGTATTGTCAGTAAACCTCCCTTCTCTCCTTGTTAATGCCATCAGGTAAAGATGATATGGAGATGTGTGAGCTGAGTCTGGAGGAGACGGGTCTGACCAGGAAGAGAGGGGCGGAGATCCTGCCCAGGCAGTTTGAAGAGATCTGGGAGCGCTGTGATGGAATTCAGTATCTGAAGAAAGCCATCGAGAACAAGCAGGCCCGCCCAACTCACGCTACCGCCATGCTTCAGAGTCTCCTCAAGTGAACCACAGCCGCAAGATTAGATTACAGCCGCAAATTTGGTCTGCACAACGAAACACGACACTGATGCGCACACACACACACACACACACACACACACACACGCACATTGCAGAGCAGCACGGTGTACCTGTGGTGTGTGGGATGAGAAATAATCAGAATGAGGCTCTCAATGTTTCATTCAATGAAACATCTTTATAATTACCTGTATGTTGTTTATTTTCATTTTTTTAAAGTATCTTTACATTTTGCAGTGTAACACCTTATTGGTGTAGTTTTGACATTCGCATTTAGTCTTTTTCGTAATCTCTGCTCAAATGAAATATCCCACCGTGAAGCCTTAAAAAATGCAATATCTTTATACCACTAAGTCTTAATTGGTGCATAGCCTTTCCTGCTATAAACCTGAAACCTTAACGGTCTTCAAAAAGGATGATCTATTAGACAGGGAAACCTGAGAATCTGTGTAGAGATGCTGTTAATGGTGTGTGACTCTTGTGAAGCCATAAAGTCATGTTTTATGGTCTTTCTGAATATTAAGACTATAATTATCATTTAGTCTCTGAATGTATCTGGTGTTAGTAGGAATAATTGGATTTTCCACGACATGAAAGAACAGCTGCTGATTTTCTCTCAGATTTGCATTAAGCACTTAAAGGTTGACAATCATGAATAGAAGGTCATACGAAGAGAATAACTTGTATAAATTATAGCATCTAAAGTCAATTATGAAAGATTTTAATACTATTTTTCATCCTCTACTACAGATTTGACATAACAGCAGTTACAATAAATGTCTTAGATCTTCTAACAGCTGCTGAAAAAAACAGTAGAATGTATTTTTTTCTTTCAGAATCATTTTGAAAACAAGTCTTTGTACTCATTCGTCATTTTCTTGCTGCGTATACCGCTCTTGACTCTTGCGATTCTTCAAAAGGGAAACTTTTTTTTGTATTGTTGCTAATTTGTTATGCAGGAGGGAAATGTTTTCATGTTTGCAGTTTTGTGGGTTTGGGGTTGTTTTACAGTCAATAATGTAATTTGTGTGTGTGTGTGTGTGTGTGTGTGTGTGTGTGTTACGTGTGTTTGTTCATGCAATATTTTATTAAGCTGGTTACTTGACTCTTCTGTCGGTTAGAGCAGGATCATTCCCATCATCTCATTTGGCAGTTAAACCTCTGTTTATGCTCACACCTGCGTACTGAGAAGTATTGTAGCTGACTGTGTTGTAACTGCTGAGTCACTGTCAGATGTTTCCTCTTCTGCTGTAAGTCGGCCTTCGTACTGGAATACCGTAGAAAATAAACGTATTCCTGGATTGTTCTTCATTGTTATGGCTTTAGAAGTTCCTGTACATAATTGACAAGTGAGAATTCACAAACAAAGCTGTCAGTGGTCAGTGCTCTGTAATGGATCTGACATCCTAATGCTAATAGCGGCTAATAAGATTAGCGAGCAGACTAATTAAACAACAAAGGATAATGTTCTGCAGATGTCGTCACAGAGCGGATGCTTGTGAGGCCAATTAAGTGATCAACAGGATTACAACTTAAGGACTTCTCCTCAGTGGATGTATTTTTATATATTTCAGGGTTTCCTGCTTTTGTTGCTAAATTTGCATCAGTGAACAACAAGATAATAAAAATACTTAGGACCCATTAGGACCATATTATTCTCATGTTGTAGGTTTTTTAACCCTTACAGAGAATTTCTAGTAACAGCATGTAATCGACACCAACTAATGTATTTAACCCTACTACGATGGTTAATGACAGGCTTTTAATTTAATTTCTTAAACTGGACACGGATCTTGAACATTCTGAGCAGCCACAAACAAACAAAGCATTTATTTTCTTCATGCAAAAACAACCTTTTATTTAGTTTTAGATGTAAAATGTGTCAAATAAAAAAGTCCAAATCTCAATAGACAAATGATTAGTGGTGAAAGTTGTGAACAGGACAGAACTATGGAAATCCAGCACAATCTTTCCATAAACAATGTGATACGACCAGAGTCAACAGCTTATACATTCATTCTCTTTTTGGGACAAAACAAAATTGAAGAATTCCATTAAAATAAACAAACTAAACATAGGATACCACAACGTGTATCAGTTTGTAAATAATAAACACCTCATTGTGAGGAAAAAACAACCTTTGCCAAGGGTAGACAGGAAATATTCCTACTGTTTAATATATAAAATAAATATTAGGTTCCACTTGAACGAAGCCTAAGTCCACCTTAATATCCATAGCTGTCTGTCTAACAAGACACTTTCATCACTATGAACAAATAAACTCATCACTGGTCTACTGTACCTCCATCTGAACCTCATACACAGTGTAACAGCACCGTCAGTCTTTGCTGCCTCACGTTTTTCACCGTGACGCTGCATCAGCTGCTCCTCAGATGAACAAGGTGCCATCAGACAACCGTAACTTCAAAGCACTCGTTATCTGATGCCCTTAAAAGACAACACGTTCTGTATTCATTTGGCCGTCGCCACGTCTAGAGGAGACAAGAGGAAGAATGAAAAATGGCTTATTTCAGGTGGAGATCCACAATAAATGACAGAACACCCTTGTAAGTACATCTGCTGGTTGCTTGTATAAATCATCATCGCACATTTGACAATATCTGTGAGCACACTGAGGAAGACTTGATAAGTGCTATTTTATCTGCAAACTATTCGTACGAGGTTATAATGAGACTTCTCTAAAGTTTACTTTGATTCTGTTAAAGTAAAGCAAAACTTTAAAAGCACAAAAGTCACCAGTGATTTGGTTTGTGAGTGAAAAATCATCAGCAGTGTCATGCACACGTTTTACCTTTGCACGCGTCATAGAGCTGTAAAACATTTGATGGTAAAGTTATTGAATATTTGCAACACTGCCTATTTACCATATTGAATATCTAACATTTAAAATCACTTAATATTACTTTAAAAGTATTATACGTCTCAGAATACTTAGTTTTATGTTGCAGATTTTGTAACTATGAGCTTTTTGTGCCACCCAATTTCCAATAGCTTTAAAGATTAAAGACAGAGTAGCTTGTTTCTCAGGGTCTTACCTCATTGTGTGGTATACAGTGATGAAAGTCCACCATTTCTGAGACTAACTTTTCTGATCTTGTTGTGTAGAGTTGTCTGGGGATCTGTGGAGAGCAGACAATGTTTACAATGTGCTTCATTGATGTCATATTAAACCACAGGCAATTCAACCAGGTGAGTATGCACACTGCAAATGAAAGCAAGCAGTTTAAGATACAAGGATCTGACAGAGGAAAAAGAAGAAATTAAATAATCTACTCCAGGTGTTTCTACCAACAGCTACTACTGCACAGTTCAGTGTTTAAAGCATACACGCTGGTTGGATCTGTTCAAAGTTGTGAATCATGTGCGCCTTAAAAGTTGTGTTTCATTTTGCAGATGAAGACCTTGAGCAATGGACGTTCAACCACAAGGACCAGCTTCAAACAATGTTTTGATTGTGTTATAGTATTAAGACACTTTTTAAAGAGACAATTTTAATGTCAAGTTCCAAGTACAAACCAATGATGAAACTTGTGACAGATGAAAGCAGCACAATCTTTGCTTTGGTATTTATTAGTTTGTTAGAGCGTATTAGCCTGCAGGTTGAGGTTAGTAGTCGGTTTAGTGCCACACAGCACGATGTACCTCGATGCTCAGGTGTATATTTTCAATAGAGGCGAAATGTTCCTGCTCAGACTGCTGGGATTGGGAGGAAGCAGAACTTGAAGGATATGGTAATGTGGACACTTGAGTTAAGACACCATCATCATTCTCAAATACTGGGTTCTCCCTCAGAGTATTCTCAAAGGCATAGGGAGCAAGGGTGTGCCTACAATGTAAAGGAGATGAGGAGGTGAATGTGATCGCCTTTGAACCAGTAGGAAACACCCTGTGAATGACAATAAAAGGTTTAAAACATGAACAAGAAGGGGGCTCATACTTACACCAAAGTTATGGCCTTTCTGGTTTTTATACATTTCTTGTTGATGAATATTAAAACACCAATGACGGCGCAAACGAGGCAGAGGCTTCCCACGAGGCAGATTATAATTAGTGGAGGGTCAAGCGGCATTGACACCAGCTCGTTGCAGCGTTCTCCGTGGTAATGCCAGTATTTACCGACAGGGCATCTGAGGGAGGAGAGAAACAAATACACAGGTTGAAGGCAATGACAACATTTTTTTTATAAAAGTAGCTCCCAGTGACTCCATGTGACTGTTTTGCTCTCAAAAACCCTCTGAAATAAAATGTGTCCTAATAAACACCTCACAGCGTCGGCACAAATATGCATAAAACAATAATCAAGTCATCACAGATTTGTTTTCACAGCTCCAATCTCCCCATTTCAAATAAACCCACTTTTCTAATTAAACAACCAAGTGATCCTCACATTACAGCGAGTCGTGCCGCAACAGTCTTCATCATACATGCATGAATATGTAATTTTCTGCATATAAAGCAGCCGACACTGTGCAAAGCCAATTTCCACAGCTACATTCACATGTGGTATTTTTGGGACTGTATGCTGAGTCAATATATTTGCCCTAGTTGCTGATTTAGCTGTTGAATTCTTATTAGCTCATTTGAAAAAAGACACACTGGGCTGGTTAACATTAATAATGGCTGTGAAAAGCAAATATATAAACATGCTCATCTCTATAGCATTGATTGAGATCATTATTTTTTTTTATATGGATGACATGGTTCAAGAATGCCGTGTTTTATACACTAATAACCAAGCACAGTGCTGTATTTTATTTTGGAGTTTTACCTTTTTATTTACAATGTGTTAATGCATTTTGCGGTCGATGCTTTTATTTTGAAAAGACTGATTCCTGTCGTAATTGAGCCCGAATTAGTTTACGGACAATGTAAAGACGGAGAAGGAAAGGACAGAGAGAAATCGGCGCATAAATATGCATTTCACCCTTAGTAGCCCCTTTGAAAGAGGCAAGGTATGTTTGTGTGTAAAGAAGAGCAATTTGGATTGTTGCATGGAACTGAATGTGTACATTTGTTGTGTTTTATCGCTAAAGCTAAGGTTAATCAGAGTTGTTAATGGTTGTAAGAGTCTAGCATTTAGCTTACACGTTGTTTTGTCTATCTTCTAGCTCTTCGGGGAAGTTTGAGGGTTTACTCCCAATAAATCCAAAAAAAACTCATCTGTAAGTGTCCTTCAATCAGAGCGGTATGCTAAATACACTCTCAAATCTCACATGCCCTTGGGTGCATCATTAAGGAATGTTTTTTTTTAAGTCTCCTTTCATGCTTCTACCTGCATTGCTATTCAAGAGAGACAGATTTTCAAGGAAAAAATGGATTTAAAAGCTTTGATCTCTTCAAATTGGAATAGGAAAATGATTTGCCAGGCAGAGTGAAAATGTAATGTATGCTGGTAAAATGTCTGACTCATCTTTATTTGGTCAGCATTGTGTGTACCTGCAAGTGGCTCCGTGACCTGGGATTATTTCACACAGGCCTCCGTTCAGGCAGTAGTCCGGCTGCAAAGTGCAGGTGCTCTGACAAGGCAAACCGTCCACGATGACGTAGCCCGGATCGCAAAGACACTCGGCCTCATCGGTCCAGCTGTTCACCACGCAGCGTGAAAACTCGTTGCACGCTAGGAACTTGCAGGGATCTGCTTGGTCAGCTGCAGCAAACAGAGAGAGAAGAGAGGTTAAAGAAGTGTGAAGCAGAGAGGTGGAAGCTTATTCACGTTAATGCAGCCTTTCAGATTGAGGGGAGAAGTTAAAGGGCATTTTGATTGATGTGAGTGGAGGCTTTCAACAAGGTGTGTTTGTAATGAGGTCAGTTGTGAACTCGTCCAGATTTATACAGCAGACAGACAGCAGAGTGAGGAGGCGTGTTGTGGACAGGCACTCCGACCTTGTTGCATGAGCAAGCACAATCACTGCAAGTACAGACTATGGATTTCTACCCCGCACGCCGTGCAACCTGTAAACACATCTTCCAGAAGTCCTAGATTTCACTCCCAACAACAGGGGAATGTGCTTTTGCTTGAAGACTTACAATTTTAAGGAAAAGAAAATGGCATCAGTGTGAAGGGGTTGAATAAGCGAGGACATCTCACCTGGTTCTACTTCCAAAGAGCGGCTGTCAATTTCAATGTCAAGCCGCTTGGATGCGGCGTTGCAGAAGTCCTCCAGCACACAGTGTACCGCTTCTGTGACATTATAAGGAACCGGCTTGTCCAGTTTCATCTTGCTGTTCACCACTACGCTCCCATTCCTGAAGTTAAGAATCTCCAGCTGCTTAAATCCAGTCAAGTTGGATTGCAAATATGGCAAAAGCTGCAGGGGAATGAAAGGGAGAGCAGATTAATATGTGAGGAACTTAAACACCTTCTGTTTCATCAGTTTAGTCAACTACTTATTTGAATATTAATGGAGTTAGTGGTCAGTTTGAAAAAGCAGGACCATAGAATGCAGTGTTCCTGAAAAGCGGCTGGAAATCAAGATTGATTTCATTTTTGATCTACGGAGGACACAGATTTTTACTTGGCTATTTCGGTTAATTGACTTGTGGTGGTCAGTGTCAGTAAAGAATCCTCCTGAGAAACAGACCAGCAGAGCAGTGCAGAGACCTCACTTCATCCTGTGGTTTTGCTCCCACAATGGCAGAACTGAGGTTGTCATTTCACAGCTGATTTTTAATTATTCAGGTCACATTTTACGCTGTGAACGCTATGAATAGTTCATAATTAAATTTTGATGCAAGCATGAAATCCTGCCATTACTGTGCTGCCTGTGTAATTAGATCCAGAACAAAATTAGGGTTAACTTTATAAGCATGAGTATGAGAACACAGAACACGCTTACTGTAGTCAAAAAATAAAAAAAACAGCAAGAGAACTCTTGATTAAAAGATCAGGGGATTGAACAGTGATTTGCATGACAACAACTGCCTCAAGTCCACAAGAAATCTATGATATATGCTATTTGAGGAAAGCTTTTATCTAAAGTACCCTGTAGTAACATTTACATGCTATATTGCTGGTTATCTTTCCATCATCAAGTCACAACTGCTCTACGAAGGAAAAATACACAAATCAAGCTGATTCAAGAGCAGCCCATTTGACTTTGTGACACTGGGTTAAGAACAACTGCCATACCAACGTAAATGTGGTACTTTGTAAAAAACAAACTGTACTCTCAATTTAAGCCAATTTACCCACTTTTTAAAATACATTTTTAGGCTTTAACATATTAACAATTGATTTTTTTTACAACCACATTAATAAGGCAGTGTCCAAATCTAATTGTAATGAAAGGAAAAAGCAACACCGGAAATAACTAGCCTTATTCAGCAGAATAGCAGAAACTGTCGTCTCCAACACTAATGAGACTGACATAATTTAATGTGGCTAATCACAAACTTGTGTTAAATTATAAATTAACGTATTTACCTAGCTCATTCTTGAAAACAGCCAAAAAAAAGCTAAAGAAAAATGTTTATTTTTTTTCATTTATACTGCACTTTACTGCTTCTCACAAGGGAGAAACATACACAGCATCAACAACACCTGCTTTGAACAACATATCTCTGCAGCCTTGTTTTAATTTAACTTAACTTCACATTGTTGCATTTAAAATATCCCCACAGACTCAGGCTTGCAGCCGAGATAACCGAGAAGCCAATCTATTATGACTTTGGCCTGATGACGGTGGTGTTATTTAGGAGGAGAAGAACTTGACCAGCTCAGGTAATGGACCTGCATCAATGTTCATTGATCTGAACCGCTCTCCTTCCAGCCACTCGATGTTCACTACAGACGAGCCAAAACATCAAACCGCCGCAGTGTGAGAGGGAGAGATTACGATGCTTTAACAGGCCTGGCTGTCGAGCGGGAGATAAGGGGCCTTAAGGAGCTCTGCTCTGATCGGGTTACTTCACTTATCACTTGCAGACAGTTTACAGCGGGCTACTTCCCTGTAGCTAATAGTTTCTGGGAGAAGAGGTTAACTATAAGAGGGTCCAACATCCAGGACAAATGGGCAGCAGCTTGTAGTACAACTGGATGCACAGCTTGGTGTTAGGTCAGCCATTTGTCTCAATGCAGAATGTCACCAAGTTATACACGTCCTCAGTAGATTACCAGTCTGGCTTGATTGCCTTTCACCTAAGGTCAAAGTGAAGTTCTTTCACAGCAAACTTCAGTAGAGTCTCTACTGTGAGCTAAGAGTTACTGCAGACTCCTAAATATGCACATGACGTGACACAAACACAACCTTAATTTCATACTTTGACACAATCACACTGCTTCTCTGAGGTTACGCATGTATCTACTGGTTCTTGTGTTGGAAAACCCACTGAAACATCCCTTTGCTGAAAGATGAAAAATCACAAGGAATATTAAGCTGCCATGGAAATATTTTTTCTGTCGGAAATAAAGTCAGTCCAACCTCCATGTCCAATTTTATTGGTTGCTTCACAAACCAGTAGGTACAGGAGTAATGTGGCAAGAGAGAACAGGGAATTGGAAGCTACTGTGGGCTAATGGTTCATATATATATATGTATGTATATATGAGAGACAGTGACTATACAGCATCACAAATGGGCTCCAGTAGCCAGCAGAACATTACATTATGGTCATTTAAATGGGCAGTGTAATGTATGTTATTTGACATTTTTAGTGATTTATAAACCAGCTTGGGTACGTTTGAAATGCATTTGAATGGCCCATTTAAAGGAAGATATGTTGACCATTTCTAAAGGATTACTGACAATAGATGGTATACGGTAACGGTAAGTACTTACCAGTGCAAACGTCTGACCAAATTAGTTTTGCCGGGAAGCTAAATGCATCAGTTAAGGAGGAAAACTGCAGAAATCGTGGTTTGGGCAACCATTAAAGATTGGAGATGGAGTCATATTTTTATCAGTTCTGTCAGATAGATTGTTGCATGTAACTTGTGTCCGTGTATTCCTATAACCAGGATCTAGAGCTGACAGGGATAACCGGAAAAATGATCCATTCTGTTTCAATCAACCACACAAAAATCATCAAACCTGCAAAATTCCATTTTCTTATCACGCATAACTGAACATCTGAATGTAATACACTATTTCCCATCTATCTTAACCCTGAAGGCTTGTCTTTCCCTCTCAGAGAACTGCACACACCTGCCCCAGTTGCTCACATCCCCTCCTTCTCCTTGGCATCGCAGCAAACATGCAATCCAATTTGTATCGATGCACCTTCTCGGTTTGAGGCTGAGGCCTTTACATAACACAGAAGCACAAGCAGGGCACCTCTGAGCGAGCCTAAAAATACGTCCCCACTGATCAACCCTGGAGGTAAGCCTTGAAACTAAACCAAGATGGCAAGTGGTGCTTTTTACTTTTCTGTACACTAACGGGTGCAGGTTTAAAGAGACATGGTCCTCACCTACATGCCTTACTTACAGAAAAAGAGCAAAAAATGAGATTGTTTACATTAATTTTAAATGTGTGCATTTTTTTTAACACAGAAATGCTCCAAAACAAAGTGACTTCGACCAGTTGTGATCGATTTTATTCCACTGTCTTGTTGCATAGCTACATATATACAGTATACCTACTATTCTAGACAAGCCATTGAGCAACACTGCTGCAACATGCATGCAGATGTCCACACAAACTTCACTGACATCGCACTAAGCAGATTGGAACCATTAATAGCACAATGTGTGTGGTGCTGGAACTGACTAGAATTACTTAAAGCTTCTTACCTCGAGTCACAAACCAATGACTAAGGCAGACCCAGGTCTCATGATTCAGACTACCCTGGGCTAGTTTGCTCTCTACCATGCACAAAGCAACACAGTTTTAGCAACACAAAATAAAGCATGAAGCTGCATGACATTCCTATTCGATTTGCTAAGCCTATTATCACATTATTCTGTCACACATTAATTCACTCATTCGCCGTGCAGGTTTATCTTTAAGGCGTTAAACATGCACAAATGCACAGGCTGACATGTACAAAAATAAATTCTGGATGTTTAAACAACACTAACTGCATTTTCACTCTTACTGCATTAAATAAGAAAACCTGAAGAGCACTGTACACATGAATATGAAAGTATAGTTCTACATATATTTATCAGTGCTCGCTAAATTCTGATACAACGCAATTTCAACAATACATCACAAGAGCTTGACTGCACAAAGAAATGGCTGCAAAAGCTTTACTTGCAATGTTATTCTTTAAAGAAATAATTCAACATTTTAGGAAACATTTATTTACCTTCTTGTGGAAATTTATATTCAATTCTGTTCAATTTATAGACCTGATGTTACAACCAGAAGTCAGCAATGGTTAGCTTAGCTTAGCTTAGCACAAACACTGTAAACCGGGGGAAACAGCTGGTCGGATTTATTTTACAAGGGTCGTGAGGAAGTATTTCTTGCTTGGGTGCAGTGACCTTGGTTGTTGTATTAATTGAACATTAATTAATTAGCTTTAGAGGTGTTTGTATGCAGACTCTGATGCCTTTTGGATTTATGCTAGCTGTTCCTCACTGTTTTCGGTTGTGACGCTCTGCTAAGCTAACCGCCTGATTGTTAAACAATAAATCTAATGTGCTTTTTCCCAAAATAGCAAACTATTTCTGATCCATGTTTACCTGTTGTTTCATAAAACTTTTACATTCCCACTCCTAATAATATACTGTATTATTGCCCACAACTTCAGACAAATCCCCTGCAGATACAAATTTTATGAAACGCTGTGCTTAAATTAGCCCTAGTTTGTGCCTCTCATGAATAGAAACTCCTTTAAGACTCTTTTAACCACTTGAATGAAAAAATATATTCAGCGTGTTACAAAATAAAACATGTTTTAAACCTGTTTCCCGTGATAGGACTTTGCTTCCTATCAGCAGCCGGCAGCCTGTTATCAAAATTGTGGTTAAAAGACTCTGTGGGGACTCTGCAAACACCTTCAGAAGAGTCTTTTAAAGTCTTTTTATATGACCTTCTGGGTTTCCCAAACATCACAGGTTTGCTATTTTGTAAAGAAACTGATGGTTACCTCTGTAGCCCCAATGTACTATATGATCACACACGAGCGGCACAACCTGGGGCCAATAGGAGTCACAGAAAATTTAAAAATCATAAAAATGTAGCACAGACCAAGGCATTAAGGCAAATACATAAGGACAGACATTTACAGATTCAGCCAATAGACATGAGCAGCTACAGCAGAGTGTAAGAATGAAAGCAAAGCTGATTACTGCAGAAATGTTAGGTGCTTCCAGAATGTTTAGATACTGCATTTGGAAAAGGTTAGTAAAGAAACAGAAAGGTTGCGCACTCTCTGAGGCTATGGAGATGTAGTTCCAATATGGAAACGAAATACCGGTATGGAGGCTAAAGTCGTCTGTCTCCTAGGCCCAGATTTACTGGAAGCTCCAGGGTTTGGCGAGTTTCTGGACCCAGAGTGCTGTGTCTAAGTGAAACAGAATCATTTATCCAACTTTTTTATTCAACTGTAAAACAATGGCTCCTCTGAAATTAAAGCATTAACTTACTGCAAATCTGACCAGCAATTTGGCGATTGTTTAAAGCCTTATTGTAAATTATAACACTTTTAAAAAATACAATTTATGGTGAAAAAATACATTAAATATAATTTTCTGTAATTTTTAGGATAAAAAAGAAGCTGCAAAGATAAGGCTTACTGCACAGTGCATCCTTACTTGTGCAGGACAACAAAAAATCTACTTTAAGCACCAGCTTGGGACTACACAAAACTGTTTCTACTCTAATTAGACTTTCATCTAAACTTTAACATTAAATATTGCACAAATGTAGTCTGATCACACATTTCTGCTTGTTGCTACCAAAGCAAATATGAAAACAAAACATGGAGAAGCATGATGTCCAGCACAAAAGCTTGTGTACCTACCAGCTCGAGAAACGTATTCTCCAGTGACTTATATTCAGGGGAGCTCTTGTTGAAAAGGTCATCAGAAAACAGCATGTTAGTGACCCTCAAGCTAAAGAAAACCACCAACTCTTTGCTCCCCTCTACTGCTGCCATCACTGGAGTGCTGGCTTGTCTCATGGTGGGTGCAGCTGTGGATTCGTATGGACGTTCATCAGACTCTGAGGCGAATCCACTGCCGCTCTCCTCTTCTAGGTGCTTGGTTATTTCCACCTCCGTCTCATTCTGGCTCGGTCCTGTTTCCTCTTGGATGTTTGAATTCTCAGCAGGAAGGTCCACTGAGGCCGGGGTCTCTCCACTGTGTCCTCCACTGGAATCACCTCTATCCTCAGGGGCCTCGCCGCTCTCCACAGGGGATGGCAAAGACTCTACATCTGTTTCTGGTTCAGCCGCTTGAACTGTGTCCTCAAGGAAGGACGGTGTGGAAACTGGAGGCTCTGTGACAGATATTTCGGAAAGTGTCAGATCTGTAGACTGTGGCGCGTCGAGATTAATCACAGTAGGTGCATCAATCAGCCCTTCTTCAGGTTCGGAGCCAGAAGTTGCCACAGAAAGGTGATCATTCTGGAGCTCTGGATGTTCAGGATCTTCTAAAACAAACAGTCAAATATGCAGAGTTAAAAGCATGACAGGCAGGGCACTCTTCTATCACGGTACACTGTTTCAGCTAATAATAGCAATCCAAAACTTAGTAAAGCTCTTTGCTTTGATGATTTCACTGCAAGCTTAAGGCAGACTGAATCACAATTTTTCAGTTTTTTGTTGGTTTTGCTGCCAGCCAAGGCCACCACCTTTCACCATTTTTACTATTCTCTCCATGTTAACCGTTTAACACACAGGTTTGCACAAGTGTAACCTTCACAGAGCAGTTTGGCAGTTATTTTCTTTCTTTACAAGAGTTGGAAATACTGAAACCACTGTCTGATGGAAGTCAAAGAAGCAATAAGATCTTACACTCGAATAAAAGTACCGACACAGAGATACTCTGTTGCAAGTCTTGGCAAGTATTAGTAACAGAATGTAATTAAATTATTAAGGAAAACTTAGTGGTTTGGCACCTCCAATGGATATATAACTATGACTAAATTATTTTTTTATCAGCAAGGGTAGTGCAGTCTGTTTGGCTCCGTGAAGTTGCTAGGCAACTAGCAAAGATGCTGCACAGAGGCACATTGTAATGAACAAAGTGCTATTTAGAAAACAATGCAAGTCACGAATTGTTGTTTTAACATTTTTGTAAGTGTACAAACTAAACAAAATGAAAAAAAAACATGTTGATAAATCAGTTTCAAAAATGCTAGTAGCAAGATTTTTGAACATTGTGTGTGCTAACCTATAGTTGCTATAGAGCCAAGTGGTCATCAAGCGACTTACAGTTTTCTGTATTATATAGGCATGTGAGCGTTATCGATTTCCGTCTGACTCTAGAAAAAGTGACCAAAACTTACAAACTATTCCTTTCAGTAACTTCAGGGTTGTTTAAATGATCATACTTCATCCTGTCTGACAGCATCATATATTTTAAGCATCAACTTGTTCCAACACTTCAGTGAAGCTGTGCGATGTGTACACCGAGTAAAATATTCAAACTCGAGACTGTATGACTTTATGACTGCACCATTCCATCAAATAAAAGCGCCATAGATGTGTTGTGCATCATTTTATACGCATTTCTCCCGAAGCCTGGAGATACGGCTGACATACTTTGTATCTTTGGAAACTCCGCTAGAATTTAAAGTGAAGTTCTGCTGGTTTAATAAAGTTTGTCTGCACAGCATGAGTTTGTAATGACTTGACCACCGGCAGGTTGCTCGCTTGTTAATGGGGTTTAATATGATGCATTGCCTCAGCAGGGAGCATCTCCATGTGCAAACCAAGACCGCCAAGTCTAATCGTACAGCCATTTCCATTTCCTATGAGACTGTTCTCAAAAAAAAGAGATAAAAAGGCCACATTTTATTCATTTGGACAGTCCAATGCTGTGTTCTACAGTGATTCTTTTTATTGCATCGTTAGAAAGTCTATGAAGTTTTATATGAAACTTGAAATACTGTAAAATGAATCAGACAACTATTAGTGTGTTATATAGTTTAAGTCACACTCAAAGTTGAGGATAATATTTAAAAGGCCACATGAAATGAACACCTAGTGCATGTGGATTAATTGTATATAGAGTTTCCTACTGATTTTGCATTACATTTTCTGTGACGTATTTGCAAAAGAACTACCCAAGACCTGACTGTCGTGTATTAAAGTAACGAAATTCCGCTTTAAATGGTCATTTGAAAAAAAAACAAAGCTTAGTGTGAGAGTGCTTCCATTGTTAAAGAGACCATGCTATGCACATTTAGCGGTTCATAATTTTATTTTTGGAGTTTAGTAAAGTATATTTACATGCTCTAATGGTAAAAACGGCATTATTCATCTCATACTGACCACTGCTGCAGCACCTTTTCTCACCTTCTGTCCAATACTTTCTGTTTCAGCTGCTGTCTCTTTAAGAACTCCATTTTGAAAAAGCTGGTCTGCTCTGACTGGTCAACTGACCTGGAAGTGAGGCAACATAAGTAGTAGGGATGTAGCTCTAGCAGTAGCAGGTGTAGCAAAGAAGCACTGGCTAACTGCAAAGACCCTTCATATTGTTTTGAGGTGAGTCAACCTAGCCACGAGACAGACGTGATGCAAATGTGTTACATGATGATGTCAATAAGTGACAGAAGAAAAGATGGACTTTGAATAAAGTGTTTCAGGCAGGTGTTTTCTGTGGGAGAGTTTGGTGTGGACTTTGGGTTTTGTAAGTATGCAGCCTTTTTACATGCACAAAAAGCAACTATATATATATATAAAAAAAGAGCATAATATAAGCTCTTTATTTATTTTCCTGCCCGTCATTTGCCGTACTTTCTGGTTCTCAGGCAATCAGATAATGATGGAAACGTGTGCAGTAAGTTGCTCCATCCTGACGTTAATGCTGTTATCTTTCAGTAACTTGAAACAGAGTCCACACCACACTCTAATGTTTGGTCCGTCAATAAAGCTCTGAATTCTCCCGCTTCACAAACAACATTTCACCTGAGGAAGTCTTACCTTCTGTCACCTGCTCCTCAGATTCAGCCTCACTTCCATCGTCCTCTTCAGTTGGCGGTATCTCCTCCACCTCAGGCTCTGCTTCATCTTCCTGCTCTGTGACAGTTTCCAGTTTTGTTTCTTCTGCTACAACTTCACCAACCTCCTCAGCAACAGCTTCGGTGGGCTGCACCTCTACTTCTACCATTAAAGGAGTCTCCACGGAAGCGGCAAAAGTTGCATCTGGGAGGATGTTGGCGATGGAAGGCACTAAGGTGTGTGTTTCTGGTTTGACAGAGACTTCAAGCGAGTTTTCTATCACTGCCACAGTGGGGAGGAACTTTTGGGTTCCCTCCATTGAAGCTTTTGTGGTGATTTCCTTGGATACTACAGTCTTGATAGGATTCATCCCAAGTTCCGCAACTGGATAAACTGTGGTTACTGAAAAGGAAGAGTTAAAACATCACCTTTACCATTTTGACCATCCATTCAATATCTATACACTGCTTAATCCTCATTAGGGTCGCAGGGGTGCTGTAGTCTATCCCAGCTAACTCCAGGTGATTACCAGTCTATCACAGGGCTGCATATAGAGACAAACAAGCACACTCACGTTCACACTTATGGACAATTTAGAATAGCCAATTAACCGTAGCATGTTTCTGGACAGTGGGAGGAAGCCAGAGAACCTGGATGAGAAAACCCACGCATACACAGGGAGAGCAAACATGCAAACTCCATGCAGAAAAAATCCCAGGCTGGGACGCAAACCGGGGATCTTCTAGCTGCGAGGCGACAGTGCTAACCACCAAGTCACTGTGCAGCCTCCATTTTGAGTACTGATCTATTATAGTTTTCAGTTAAAATGTAAGTAAAATACCACGCCTACCAGTCTCAAAGCTGAGCGTCTGTAAGTCCAGCGGCAGTGATGGTTCCTGTTTTAAGGCCTTTACGATGATGTGCTTCAGTTTGGGAGCATTTACATCCTCGTCTGTCTTTGTGTCAGCCTCCTCAAAGCCCTCAGGGTCATCACCGAGCTCTGTTTCTCCATTAAAGACCACAGCGTAGCGCACAGACACATCCTCTGATCTGATCAGCACAACAAAACATGTCAGAAACCCTCACAACAGACAGACCTCACCGGTAATGGATGTTTGCTCAGGCAAGAAATTTCTGTGTCACGACCCCAAAAAGAAGATATTTTGAGAGATGCTATACTTTCCCTTGAGACATGAGGAATGAAATGTTTCACTAAAAGTCATGTAAGGGGAGAAACATGAGAAATATATGTTCTGACTCTCCAATACAACTACAGAGCAAAAACCTTTGTGCCAAACCTGTAGCACAGCTTCATTCAACTCACCGAAATCCCAGAACACGCATCTCTTTGAATCCTGGAACTTTTTGAAACGCATGAAGCATCTACAGACAGGAAAAAAACAGGTGTGATAGTAATGTGAGAATTTTCTATTCATTTTGTCTGGATTAATGCACATTTATAGGCCACGAAAACTCTACAACATAATATCTTAGGCCTGTAAAACCACTGATTTAGCTAAGATGTGCAGTGTTCCTAACCTTCATACAGGATTTCTGCTAGTGCTGGTGTATTTTCTGGTGCTTTTATGGTGCAAGTGCTGCTGCAAAGACTTGGTGTTGCAGATAATGTACTTAAACACATGATCGTAATTAAGAGACAGGCAGGAAAAAGTAGGGAAAGCGATTCGGGAGCAAACTAGGTGGCTTGGTAAGTATATTTCTTCCTTTCTGTAGCATTTCAAGCTGTCTATTCCAGATCAAACATACATTTCTTTCAAAAGAAACTGTATATATGTGACTTTTCATCAGTGAAAGTCATTCTTAAGTTCTTCTTAAGTCATTCTTCTTGAGTGTGGCAAGAGTCTCCGTCAATGCCTTCTGAGTCAGAGATAATCTATATGATTAGATTTTACTATTCCAGGCTCACAGTCATTTGGAAGTCTTATCTTAAGTCCCTTGGTTGTGCCCTTAAAGCTGTTAAATCAATCAGGGTGAGTTTTACACCCGACAATACAATATAATGAATGCAGGCAAAAATATCCTGCTTTGTTATGCAAAACTGTGCTTTTATTTTGAAGGAGAAAACAAGAGGAGCAATTTAGAGAGGCACAGAGGAGTGTTTTGTTGTTGTTGTTGTTGTTGCTGCTGCTGAGAAGAGGCAAAAGGTGATAATGGAATTTCAAGGTTACATTGTCAGCACTGAAAAGCTGTAAAACCACCGTTCTGCTACTGTATCAAGGGGCTGCAGGTGTGTAAACTCACTTTCTGTGTGAGCTCCTGTGCAATGTTGTTGTGCTGTGGAGCTGCGGGGTCGCTGAACAGTTCGCTGTACGCCGGATCCACAACGGTGATGCTGAACTCAATAATGTACTCCTCGTAGTTCTCTTTCACCATGTTGGGATCCTCTTTAGTCTGGCAAACGTAAAGTCAGATGACAGTACTATTGACTTTGTGTCTTTTGAGTGTCAAATGAAAATAATAAGGTGAACTATAATTCTGGAGTGAAAACTTTTGGTCTACTCACCATCTCAGGCTCAGTTGGAAGCAGAAACACAGGAGGAGTCCAGGTGCCTGAGACAAACCAAACCACCGGTTGAATTATGATGTTAATATGAAAATCCACTGACACCTTTTGAGCTCATAAAGTCAGTTAATTGCTTTCATTGAGGAGAAATGATTATGATGGGTTTAACTCACATTCTCTGTCTGGCGAGGGAGTTACAGCTAGCATTCTGCAAATAAAAGAATACTTGTTGTTAGGACTAATGGCTCCTGTGGTACTCGGTCTTTAGAAACAAACCAATTCATTTTCAGTGGAAGCTTTTAGGGACATGGCAACAAACGGGTGATAGTGTAGAGTTTTAATTCAGCAATCTTCATGTGTAGCATCCATATTTAATTTTCCTAAGATCCATAGTGATTTTTTTTGGATATGCTGGGGAAAAAATTGGCTTTGTTTGAAGATTTTTATTAATATATTAGTTAGTTAATAGTTTATTTCAGGCAATGACTTTCAGACAACATGATTTCAATGCAGGTATCATGTACACAACAGTAACTGGACAGGTAATACATGTCCTTACATAGCCCATATAGAGTGCCTGAAAGGGAGTGGGAAGAAGCAAACTTATTTAATCCCACCCCCTTTTACATAAATTATAGACATAATTTCAGTGTCGCTTCCTGTTCATTTCTGTAACATAAACTCAAAACAACATGAATACAAGTACAGATAAATATGAGGTAAGTGTGTGACAGAAGTATTAGAAATATAATTGTATTTTGGAACATTTTTAGGGAACATGCTCTGTTGTTTTGTTAGTAATCACAAATAAAAACACAACTCCTGGTGATTATTTTCCACTTTGCACAGCTACACCCACTTTTTCGAAGAATGTTTGTACCTACCCTTCACTTTCACCCTCCTCAGCCACTCTCTGGAAATTAAAAAAGAGATATCAGCTGTTACATCTTTACATGAAATATTGACGGGAAAACAACCATGCAGCATGAGCATGTTGTTGTGTCAAGTGGATGTGTAGAACACTATGCACTCACTCTGGCCACCATGTCCAGGTGCTCCTGAGAGCTGCTGAAGTTCTTGGCCAGGTCGTCCATGCAGAGGTTTTCATGTTGGCAGGTGTACACCCAGCTTCTGTACTCCTCTGAATCTGGGACTCTGTCCAAGAAGATTCGAAACGCTTCCCAAATCGCTTCCTGACAAACTGAAGACAAATAACTTTTTTTGTGGAAAATATCAGAAGAAAATCCACCAGGAACACAAATAAGTATGTTTGTGAGGCCTAATCTTAGGTAAAACAAACAAAAGATGACGAAAAATTGACTTTTTGGCAACAGTGACAGACAGCATGGAAATTACAGCGAGATGAAATCAAATAACTGAGGAGAAAGAAAATATTTGGCATTTCTGCTCGTGGAGGTTTAGTCATGATTTAGAGATTACAAATGGTTTATTACTCCCTTTCGCTGCAGCTTTATATATGAACACGACACATTATACCTCACAGATGTGTTTAGTCACAATGGAGTAATGGAAACAGCACAAAAAGGTAGTATCGCTTGTTGTTTCAGAAATGTCAAACTGTCTGTTTAGAAGTCATTGCGTGTCCATGACATTTTTGTGAATATTAAAACTTGAGCACAAATACCCCCCGAAGCCTCAGCACATTTTATCTGCCTCTGTGGGTGAAACAAGCGTCACATTGTCCAATATCTTGATGCCTGTGGGAAATTTATTCTCTGACAAACTCATTCCTGGAGCGACGCGATTACCTCCAATACACCAATTTAATCTGCCTCATTTTAAAATCAGATGCCATGGCAGCTGTTGTGGAACAATTTGCATCACAAACCAATTGTAACAGCCAAGGTGGCAATCTTAGCCCCTTAAATTACCTGCAGTCCGTCTCTCTTGGACATTGGATGTTTGCAAATAAGTTCATTATATAAAGTGTCTCTGTGTGTGTCCCCATGAGTGAATAAACAGCTAGTGTATCATGAAGTGGCATTCCGTCAACAGCGCAAGGCTGTCGGCAATTATATCAAATAAACATCACGCTGTGTGCGTGTGTGCACATTCATTGATGAGATTTAAAGAACTGTGCATATTTGAGGGTATTAAAATATCTGTTTCTCATCATTGCAAAATGTTCTGACGGCAAAAATCATCAAAGCAGAGCGATTTATTCAGCAGCTAAGACAGCTCTGTTTGATTAAGTGCTTAATTCTCGTTTGACACAGAGTCAGTGTTTTAGGAAAGGCTTATTTATTGCACCATGAGATGCTTCATCGTGATTATGCAAAAAATGAAACTTTAAGAAGTGAATTTACAGTAAAAGTTTGCATGGAAGTCTAACAGCAGCCACTTCCTCGTACCTCTGAGTTTGTAATAGGCCCGGTGGCTGCCGATGACGGCTTTCATCGTCTCCTGAGGACACACTTTGACGCCCGTAGTGAAGACCGCCGACCTCTTGGCCCGACGTCCGTCCTGCTCTGCTCTGACGTTGGTTCCATGTCTGATTGGTCGAGAGGCTTCCAGGAAGTGCCGGTACTTTATATCCCTGAGTCCAGAAAAACCATGATCATGAAGGTCTGCAAGAGGAGAGTTGAAAGGTTAGGTTTATTTTTATTTTTTACAGCAGACAACACTGTTAAATTACAGTAAGCAGGAATAATTAAACTCTTCATGATAAGTGGCTATAATTTAGTGGACTGTCATGTCAGTGTGAGATCTCTCTGTGTGGATGATTGGTGTAATTAACAACTGATGGGTGACAATATAGAGACACAACTGCGCTCCATGTGCTAAATGCCTTGTAGTTAGTGACATACTGTGCATAAATTAAGCCAAATGGTTTGTATTAAGATGGAGCTTGTTCACAGTTTAATCTCTTGTGGCAGAAGAAAGCAGAGGATGCTGGGAAAAAGCTTTTCCAATATAGATAAATGTATTTGATTTTGAATTATCCGTCAATTTAAAACATGTTGCAGAAATGTTGTGGAAAGTATCAGCAAGAGAGGACCGTGTTAATGGACTGCTCCACCTGTTTTAAACCTAAAGATCATTTTTTTTCGTCTCAAGGATCACTTTTTATCCTGTCAAAACGGCTTTATAATGGTGTGTGTGTCTCTGGAAAGTAGTTTAAAAGTCGGAGAAAACAACACTCTGTATCAAAATGCAATTAGATTTTGAGTATCTAGAAGAATGCTGCCTTGAATGTACCTCAGAGGTGGGAAGTGAATCCTCAAAAAAATTTTTACTGCTATGTGTTCAATGTACAAAGTGGAAAAAAATAAAGTTATCAACCAACATGTTAACTTAGTTGAAGACTAGGAGCAACAAAAGACAAAAGCTACATCATGTTTTAGACACAACACTAACTGTATTTATGAGAAAATGTGGACGACAAGGTTGAAAAACATCGAGTTACCATGGAGGAAATCTGACTTCTTGCGCTGTTCTTTGTTTTTTTTTTCTAGTAGAATATCAGAAACTTTGAGTTCCCAGTTGCTATCAAATGCAGCATAGGAGCATCTAATTGGAACAACTCATCCAACTGCATTATTAGAAGTTCACAAGCTCATGTCCTGAGTGAGAATCATCACTGTAGTGCTTCGCTGGCTCTTGCTGCTCCTGCAGCTGTATGGAAAACTGAATTACCAGAGTACTCCTTTAAATAATACCTTTTACTTGTCTTGTTGTGTTAAGAATCAGGAGCAGCAATTTAACTTGACAGATACTTAATCCAACAAGGGGCCTCATGGCTGCTCTCTTACTGTAACTCACCAGCTGCTTGCTTATAAACAGCTTTTGCAGAAATCTATTTAAAGACCGTAGAACACAAAGAAATCCTCTCTAAAGTGCAATTTGAGCTTTAGAGTTCGGTGTAGTATGAAAACATCTGGAGCCTAAAGGTGCTGGTTTGTGACTGAATGGATGCTTCAGTGCTTCTGAGATGCAGACGTGTGATGCCCTTTCATGATTTGACCCGTGCACATTGTATCACTGAAGCCGCCATCCAGGTGTGAATGAGCGGAAATGCACGCGTGCGGATTACCGCTGAATAAGGATGTGCAGCAAACCTCAGAGATTAAAACGAGCCGCTGCAGTTAGCAACATCAATCCTGCCACATGAAAACATTCAAGCAACAACACTGACATGCCTGTTTCCATAAATGATGTCACTTGGACACTGAATGAGGAGAGCTGCCCTAATTTTCCGGTCACATTAGTAAAGAAAATAAGTTGTAAAGCTCAGTCACACTCGTGAGGCATTACATGAAATGTAATTCTGCACCGTTAACCCACTCACAGCACAGTTACCCCACTGAATAAAGCTATGTAAGGAAGACAGGCTCTCATTGTGATGCCAGGTGGAAAGGACTTGTTAAGACAATAGGATTTATTTATGATACTCCGGTCATCGAACCCAAATAAGAAACTGTGCCTCCTCCGGGTTATCAAGCAGAATGAAAAATTAAAAGAGCAAGTGAATGTAAACAGCATAATCACCGTTACAGCTGCATTCGACACAGAGCTCTCAGCTGTATTTTCTTCTTCTAAACAAGAGGGCCATGTTTGGAAGTAAATTGTTCATGTGCAAAATGATATTCTGCACCAGAGCAGAGCAGATCAAAACTGGACCACAAGCAGCTGCATAATACAGAAGCAGTCCAGACTCTGTGTGTGTGTGTAAAGTGGGAGCATGTTATGAATGTGTGTGTATTGGCGTCTGCAGTGGGTGAACGCAATAGAATAAATGCCCGTACAAGCAAAAGCAATGCTGAACATAAGCAGCTGTGGCAGGAGAAAGTGCCTGGGGAAGATTTTATTGATCTAAACGTTGCGTGGCAGTTATTAATAAAATACTGTGGGAGCCCAGCAGTGTGTGGAGGTTTTTAAATGCTGAAGATTTTCCTCTTTGAGCCCGGCACCTGTGTGACGAGTCACAAAAGTAAAACCCTATGACATCTTCTTCTTTTAAATCACTTCTTAAACCCCGCTTTCATGGGCTTGCTTTTATGTGACGCTTACTTTTAGCTTCAGTTAGTTTTCTATTCTGTATTTATGTACGATTTACCTTTTTATTTCATATGGCCTCTCTTGCTTTATTTAAATCTAATCTTAAAATATAATCTTCAGTTTAATTTGTCAAATTTTAAACTGCCTGGTTCATTTGCTTGATATGCATCCTAATCTAGCTAATTATTTATTTAATTAACTTATTGTTCTTAAGTGTGTTATTATTATCGTCATTATTATTATTATTATTAGAAGTAGTAGTAGCCATAGTATTATTCTTATTCTTATTATCTTTTTTGTGGTTATTTTTCTGTGCAGTCACACATAAAACCTCAATCAGGGTTTGTTTGGTTTAGAATGTGTTTGTTGGCACATTTTGATACTAGACTGTAATCTCAATGAAACACACAATCGGTTTGGATTGTTCAGCGATTATCA
Source organism: Acanthochromis polyacanthus (assembly GCF_021347895.1). Lineage (NCBI taxonomy): Eukaryota > Metazoa > Chordata > Actinopteri > Pomacentridae > Acanthochromis > Acanthochromis polyacanthus. Next base: position 21,069,210 of record NC_067113.1, read on the forward strand.
GTTGTTTAAGCCGGATAAATTCATTAATTTTTTTTTCGACTTTAAGTTACCACGTCTGCTGCTTCGGTCCTCCATCCTGGTTTGGCCAGAGGAGGTGGCTGAGTCTGAGCCCAAATATCAAGTCTCAGGAAAAGGAACTGACCATGAGCTTTGGCAACATGAGGGGGAAATAGTGCTAGTTTGTCTTAGTTGTTGTTTTCTCATTTGTGCTTGTAATACATCTGATCATATGTTTTCCACTTATCTCATTTAGTTCGGTCCATTATTTCAGTGAACTCTTCTTTGGTTTGACTTATTGTGGTGTAGAATTCTTTAATTTTGACTTCCTTAAGTGGCCGTTATTTACTTTGTCATTTGACAACTCGGTCCCTAACAACCTTAGCCTAGCCGCGCTAGACAACCCACGGCAACGAATTTAATTCTCTGCCAGGGTGGGTCTAGTTACCCTCCATAAGGCTCGAGGCTGGATGCTCCTAAAACTGGCCGAACCAATCACCATGAAGTGTAGAGTCAGAAGGCGGGCGTAACTAAGTGACGACAGATTCGCGACGATTCTGACAGAAACAACCGGAAACAACTAGCCTAGCCGCGCTAGACAACCCACGGCAACGAATTTAATTCTCTGCCAGGGTCGACAACAAAAACGACAACAGTCGTTGAGCTCCATTAGCACCGTCTCTGAATAATCTTTCTGTTAACATGTCTGTAATATACTTGAGCTTCACCCATTGACTGTATAAATAAGGCTTCACCGAACTACCGCATCCTCTGATTTCCGGCGCTCTAGGAGCCTATTCGTTGCGTTGATTGGTTGTATACCTACCCAATTGCTGCAGAGTGATTTGATAGACAACCTTTTAGCCCGCCTCCCTCCCTGTCGAGCGTGCCTAGACCCTTGCGTCTTCAGAGCATGGGTCTAGCGCGGCTAGGCTATAACAACCTGGCTGTAGAACAGTTGTGTGTTTGGGGTTTCACAGGAAAAACACAGAACAGCCCTCAGAGCAGCCTTAAGGCATTATTAAACCTGCACTTTTGACAAAACTTTGTATACAAGTGAAATCAAAATGAAATCTGATGATCCTGATGCTCTGATTACATTGATGATAGAGTGATGACAAACTGTTGAATGACACATTAGCAAGATGAAGCCTTTTCTCCTTATTTTGTATCATTTAGGTTTTACACTTCTAGACAAATAAATCAAGCAAAAGGCCACCTTTTCTCAAGGAAATAATATTGTGATGTTTCATAGATGACCATCTGATAACTAAAAAAATCTGGTACTTTATTATTTAGGTGGGTGCAGCCCTAATACTGACAACATTTACACTGAAAAATAGTTACAATTATTGTAGAATGGATCGTGTAGCATTCATCTGGTTTGAATTGTGACATTACATGCAACTGTGTTCTGCTATAGTGCCAGCTGACTGAATGCTGCAACAGAAACCATATCATGGTTCTTGCACACTGTGTTGTCATGTTGCTGTTACATGACTTGTGTGTAAATTTATATTGTCACAGTGTTGAATTCATGTGGAATATGTGTGATGATGGAGAAGCTTCCGATACGAGTACACAGACAACTGACCTTCGTGAAGCTTGTAATGTTACATTTTGTTGCACATTGTGCGTTTGATATTGTGTCATCTCCTTTATGATTTCATAGTATAACTAAGTAGGAATGTGCTACTAGTCATTTACTGAGGAATTAGAATCAAAAGGCTCCAAACTCAGCTATTAATTGATGCCTTTGCTTGGAAAAAAAAAAGTGCAACACATAAATAATGATCTCTACAATGAACAATATTGTTTTCCTCAAATCCAAATTTGGCCCGACCCCAAGAACATGCAAACAGTGTGTGGGCGTTGACACTGTAGCCTGAAAGCTCTACGGGCAAATATCCTCCGGTTTAGTGACGGTCAGGCAGACCCATTCAGGAAATAATTTCCAAACATTTCAGTTTGTCGGAGGGTGGTCTGAAGTTCTGCCAAATCATCTGTGTTTTTCTAAAGAATCACATCAAAACATTTCAATGTTTCTTTTTAGGAAATCGGGATGCTTGAAGCCTGACGTGCACATGCACAGACACGAGGCTCAGCGCGGGAGTCGGAGTTAGGGGGGGGGAAGTGTCGGATCGGGCCTTAATGCCCAGTGCAGCCGCAAAAAGACCTCACAGCAGAATTACAAGCCAGAAGAGATTAGCGTCCTACGGCACGGGGAACAGAATGGCTTTTGTTTCCTTCAGGATAATGAGCTCGCCCGACCACATCACACTGAACAAGACAGCCCAGCACGGACGGAAATGTTATCACTGGTGAAATGATGCCATCTTCCTCAGCGAACCTCTATCATTGCCCATCTAATTCGCAGGGAAAACTCGTGACCTTAAAAGAGGTTTCGCTATCTTCCTGACATTTGCTCGACTTCTAAAAATGAAAGATCTTTGTGAGGATGAGCTGGCACTTTGCAGCGTGCAGACAGAGTTCTTTAGATAGCAGACACAGTCACTTCTAATTGGAAAAGCCTGTTGCTGCTGAAGTGGATCGCCTCTTAAAGTTTCCTGTCATGCACTAGAACTTATTTGATATAAAAGGTCTCAGATTCTTACCTTTGATTTAACTTGCTTGCAGGGTAAACAGACGTGTGTTATTGGCTCACTATTTTAAGAAGACAAACACACCTGAACTTGCAAAAACTGTTGCCCTAAAGTGAGCTTCATCTAACAAGACGTTCTAACAGTGCTTATAAAAAAAAGCTGTCCATCACTTAAAAAGACAAATATTGAAATTTGCTGCATCAACTCAGAAGTCTTCTCTTTTTCCAGTCACAAATCCAGCATTTCTACAGGCTTCTTACCTTTGATTTGACTTGCTTGGAGGGTAAACAGACACAAAGCGAGGAATAATCCTGACTTCAAAAGCATGTTGGGCTAATTTATGTGTTTATCAAGCCCGAAGTTTTCATTTGCAAAGAGACTGTTGCGAACAACAGTAAAATCCAGAATCTCTTTATGTCAAGTCCATTAGCAGAGTGTGCACGACTCTCCTCATTGGTGCTGGCGAGCTGTCGGCACGCACCAAACAAGGGAGTCCACTCCACTCCTATGTTTGTGCTCCGGCTCAGTTTCCAAAGTAGTTAGTTCCTGGACGGTGTTGGATCCCAGTAGACCAGTAGAGGTGGCTGCATGGATGGATGAGCAGAGGGAGCGAGGGAGGGAGGAGAGGTAGAGGAAGCCGAATCTGGGAATGAATTTTGGCTCAGGAGTTTCCTTCTTTGCTGTCAGTGTGACAACAGTGACGAGGTTAAAAAAGCAAGCTCCGCTTTCGGTTTAATCTCTTTACCTTCTTCTTGGTGCTTGTAATCCCTGCAGAGCCACGTGGCCGCCTGGCCTCATCCTGTTAGCCACCTTCTGGACCCTCATCTGTCAGCTAAACAAACTTGGGAATCTGCCAACCAGTCAAGACCAGATAACTACTCCCCCCGAGTCGCAGCAGTTTGATCACTGACATCCAGCCTCTTTGTGCATTCTTGTTTGCCTCTACAGCCAGGCTGCCTAACTCTTTCAGCCTTCCTCCAGGGTGCCCAGTAAATCCCTGCCTCTCAGGCCAGTGATTTGGGTGTCAAATGAGGTCAAGATTGCAGTTTTGCTCTGCACTGTAAACCACGCGGCCAGCCTAACAATATGCCTCCTCTGAAGAGAAGCATCTACATTTAACCTTGCCCTTTCTTTCTTCTGTTTTTTGACACTAGAGAGCCACCTTGATTGTCCTTCTCTGTTATCTATCCCTTTAACCTTGAACTATAGTAAACAAATGAGCCTGACAGCAAGTCCTGAGGTGTTTTTAGTTGCTCAGTTACTCCAGTTGCACTGTAAATTATCCTCTTCCCATTTGTCCTATCGAATGAAACTTGCTTCTTTTAAATTTAAAAAAAGGAGTAGTTAAGAAATGATGGCTGCACTGAAAGTAGTGAGCAGAGAAATGTGTGGCCTCCTTTTCTCTTATGGTCGGTCAGGGTGGCACGGCTCCATGTAGTTAGTCTCCACCCTCTCGTCTTGAAGAGGATTAGCTGCCCTTCTTGGTTGTTAGCAATTTTCTGCAGTAAATAAGATTGTTCCAGATATACATAATCTGTCCAGGCAGGTTTCTGACCCAGTAATCTGAGCTAATGATTGTTGCCGAACTCTCGAGTGGCACGTTTTAAAGCTGCATTAATCAGGGCTTTGTGGTCATTTGGGGCCACAATTCCACAGCAACTTAAACATCATGCAAACATGAACTTTAAAGATGTTTGTATGGCTAATGTGTTAGCAGAGAACTGCCAGTTTACAAATCCAACAGGCATGGAACAACATCAGCATCTCTGGAAACCAAACAAAAAATGTCAGATGTTCAGTTTTTCATCTCCACTAACTCAGCTTTTGTTGTTTTTTTTTCTTTTGTTGTTGTTGTTTTTGTTTTGTTTTGTTTTTTCCTGATAACAGCTGTATGTTTTAGCTGAAAATTATGCCAACAGAGAGTGAACCAAAAAAGTCTAAAAACTTGAGGCGAACTATTTCCAGGAACATTTCCTGGAAATTCTAACATGTTTTCTGGAAATGTTAAAGGAATTCCCCTGAAATTTTCCTTTAGTTTTTTTGTGGAATTTTGGGGGCAATATTCCTGGAATTTAATGGGAATTTTACTCAATTTTCAGAGGAATTTTATGGCGATTTTATGTTAATTTAATGGTAATGTTATAGTCATTTCATGAGAGTTTTATGTGAATCTTATGGCAATTTCATGTTAATCTTATGACATATTTATGGAAATTTCATGATAATCTAAGAGGAATTTTCTGACTTTTTTTAGGGAATCTTATGGCAATTTTTGAGGAACTTTCTGGAAAATTTATGGGAATTTTGCAGGATTTTTTTTTTTTAGAAATTCCAAGAAAATTTATGGGAAAGTTTCTAAGCAAAACTAAAATTTTGCAGGAAAGTTTTCAGGGGAAATTTCAGGAAAGTTTCCAAGTAAAAGAGAAAGTTTCCAGGAAAGTTTTCAAAAACAACAGAAAGTGTCCTGGAATTTTTAAAGACATTTTCCCAGAAACGTCTGTTTTTTCCTTGAAATTTTTGTAGAAAATTTCTGTATTTGCATTTCCACTGGAAACTTGGAATAGAATCTATGCTTCTTCCCATCAAAAGGAACCAGCTGAGGTGGCTTGGTTATCTGATTAGGATAGCTCCTGAAGGCCTTCCTTTGAAGGTTTTCACTGGTAGAAGGCCTTGAGGTAGACCCAGAACTGGATGGAGGGATTAAATACTCTATCTGGTATGGAAATGGCTCAAGATTCCCCCCAGGAAAGCCTGTCTGCTCTTTGTGGCTTGCTACCTCCACGACCGCACTCTAGATTACTGAAAGGTATACACCTTATGGATGGATGGATGACCCTCCCACCACTGGTTGGACAGAGGTTTGGATCAAGGTTTTACATGTTTTGTGCAGTTAAGAGACTGTGATAGAAATGTTCTGCACCGCTGTGTAAAACCAAACCCTCATCATATGCTGTATAGTCAATATACTGAAAAAACTCAATAAATAGTAGTTTTAATCCAAAACTTCATCTGCACAAGGTAAACTAGAGTGAAACTGTACATCAAACTAAACACTGCTGGGTCCACTGCACACTCTGCATATGTTGCATAATGAAACCTGCCTATGTGGGACAGTCGGGGTCATATGTCTATGACCTTTAGCCAAATCCTTCTGGATTATGTTCAGGGTCTCAGATCAGGTCTTGGTCAAGCTTAAGTCAAAGATTTTAGGTCACTGTGAGGATTAAGAATACATTTAACATATCATATGAAGTTGAAATCTAAAATAAACTGACACTAATGCAGCATCACTGTTGCATTCAAGCATTATATGTAAAAGCAGCCTAATCTTGTAGCCGAGGCTTGTAGATTAATAACTTATTTATTTATTTATTTATTTATTTATTTGTGGCTTTGCTTTGTATTCATGAGTCACTTTGATATTTTTCCCAAGATAAACAAATCTTTGTCAGTCTCGACCAGGACTTTATTCAGACAAGCTTGACCTTCTCTCACCGGCTGATGACTTGAATCATTGTTCAATTAGAGGGGTCAGTTTAAATTATGCAACAGAGGGAAAGTGCTACTTGCCACCTGTCAGGAGGGGTTATTTCATTAGGGGCAGAGCTGGGGTGTCTCTGGCAGACTCTGGCACAGCTAAAGACACCTCTGCTGTTGCATCCATCCTTTGTAGTTATTACAGCATGTGGCCCAGGTGTGCATGTGACTGGCTGCTTGTGCACGTGACGTTTTGCTGCCAATCCCACTGACTGACTGACTGACTGTTACAAATCCTTGAATATAGCCTACACATGAATGAATGAATGAATCGTTAAATGAATGAAAGCATAGACAACATTATTGTGTAAGCGTATGACAAAGTGTTTATAGCATCTTATTAATGCATATTGCATAGTGTAGCTGCTAAATTGCAGCCGTGTTGTAAATTGTTATATAATGCATAATGTGGTTGTGGGATTGAATCTGTGGCTGACTCTAGTCTGAGTGCTAATGGTGCAGTCTCACTACAGAAATCGAATTCTGAAGCTACAACACAAACACAATGATTAAAAAATGAGAGAAATCCTTGTGTGAAGTAATTTTTAAAAAATGCAAAGCCATTTTTCATTTGGTTAATTTTCATAAACAAACAGATGCACTGTTTTATGGGAACCTTGTTGACCAAATTCCAAAAATTCTTAATTACAGCTCTACCAAATTGGAATGAAGCAGAAATTAAGCACAACAAATGCTCTTTGATGGTTTTATTATTACAGACGACTATAAATTCTCGTACTAGATGTATGCAGTATACTGTCCAAAGGCAGAGTTCAGTATTTATGCATTTTTTAAAAGATCTTATGCTGATGAAGGTATCATATCCTACAGGCTGAATATTCTCTCATTCACAACTTTTACTGCTCATGTAGTTACTACCTTCTGCACAAGAGCCTTGAAAGATTTCAATGAAATCTCTGTGATTTTATTTCCACTGAGGTAGAAGTTTTTAACCTTCCTTGGCAGAGAGGAGAAGATGAGTGCTTCAGGGCTGAAAGTCTAATATTAGAGTCATGTTTGTCGTAACGCTCCTCTTTGGGAAAATCCACTCTGGGCTGATTATCACTGTGATCCACTCTATTTGACCTGCAGCAGTGAAAGTGCCATCAGCAGTGTGAAGCCCAAGTACCAGTGCCAACGTCAACTCTGTGACCTGGCACAGGCGAAGACGTTCTTACATAATCTATGGTAAAGACGTGCGAGAATGGGATAAAAAATAGTTAATGACAGAACTTGTGGAAATTCTTGAGTCTATTAACACACATGTACGTAAATATTAACAGATATGTGGACAGTAAAACCATCACATTGGCAATAGCATGTCTTATTATAGTGTTTTTATGCCGTTGAAGACTTCTAAAAGTGGAAGTAAACTAATGTGCTTAATGTTTGACAATTTCTGCTTTCTTACCCTCCTCTGAAGGCAATGAGTTCAAAGTAAGGCAGAACGAATGAATACTTTGCACACACTTAACTTAGGAACCTATTTTCTGACACTCCATTTCTGCATTAAAATCTTCACTTTATTTTTTAGCCATAGCTTTTACAGGGAAGTCTATCTATTCGATGGGAATTTCAGGTGTTTAGCAACATCATAGTGGTTGTTTCATGAAACTCATTAGGCTACTTGTGGTTGCTACAATCCTGCAACCACATTATGCATTATTGACTAGGATTCATGTTAATCATAGTCAATAAATAAATCTGACTAAAAAAAAATGCTAAGATAAAAAAAATAAGGCTTGGTGTAAATATCACTGGTTAAATATTACCCAACTTTTGAAAAATATAAAGGGATGCTTTTTCATTAAGAAAATAGACAAAATTGCAAAATGTCAGCAAGCTGGAAAAGTTTCTTATTTCTTTAACTTTCAGAGGGGAAGAAAGTGAAGTTTAAATAGCTCAGTGGGTAGAGTGGCCGTCTTGCAACCGGAGGGTTGCGGTTCGATCCCCGACTCTTTGTGCTCATGTCGAGGTGTCCCTGAGCAAGACACCTAAGCCCTAATCACTCCAGGGGCACTGTACTGTGGCTGACCCTGCACTCTGACACCCCCCCCCCCCCCCCCCCCCCCCCCCCCCCCCCCCGATGGAGGGGATATTCGAAAATCACAATTTCCCCTCGTGGGATTAATAAGGGATATAAAATTTTAAAAAATAGCAGGTTGCTTGCAAGTGCCTGAATGAAAGCTATTAGCACTGTTAGCTTGTTCACTGCTGGCCGCTACTAGCTTCAGGCACAGATGACTTAGCGGTTTCTGGGAAAACAAAAGAGGTAAACTGAAAGTATTTTCTGCAATCGAGAGTAATAATATCCCAAAGACGAATGAATTTAGAGAAAAGGTAATGTGAAGCTAGCACCATGCCTCTGTGTGTTGGCTAAGTTAAGCTAACTTTTGGATTCAGTTTTTACTTACAAAATGTAAGAATTTAAAGAGCACACACCAGTTGAGAGCAAACCTAACATGATGATAAACAAATGATATGAAAAAGTAAAACAACTTTAAAGGGTTGACTCCAATTTCCGGCTAACAGAGTTTAAGAATTTTACCTCCGACGTGTTTCAACATGCAAATTTCAAATATTGGCTACTCAGAAAGTAGGTAAATGAATTTAATCCTATAAAACATTCTGTAATTGTACACCACAATGTCATTTCTAGCATTTTAAAGTCAAGGTTTTCAAAACATTCATGAAGACTCAACACATATCTAAATGCATGAACTTTATTTTGGAGGGACTTAGACTCCTGACCTCAGTAAGATCTTGCTATGCCCCTGCTCATGCTGAAAGATTTTAGCTGCAAAGTGTGCAGTCTGAGCTCTGCAGACATCTCATAATCATGTCCTTCCCATTCATGGCATCATGCATCACCGTGTCCCAGTTTGCCGAAGCACCAACAGAGGGCAGCAAGTTAAACAGTCGTGCCAGGAGGCAAAACCTCAACTATTTGAAGTGAGGTGGAAGGAAAACTATGTTCAGGCTCTGCAGATTCACAAATAATTCATCCAGAAATAAACCTCTTATTTTCCAAGCTACTTTGGCCCAAAACTCATGACCCACTCTATTTTCTAAGCACCTGATAAAGGAAAAATATTTTTTTGAATAATGCGGAAACAAAAAGTACTTCTGCTGTTTAAAAAAAGAAATTCAAACTGGATGGATTATGGGAAGTTTATGAAAACATGCTGCAATCGTCAGGACCCTAGAGCAAATTTCATACAGCGAATTTCAATTAGAGTCCCTTCTTCTGGGGCACAAACATTGCAAGTATGTATGCAAATAGAAAATGCAATCTTTCCTCTGTAGTACTGCCTTTTCCTCGAGATTTCATACTAGAGAGACAGGGAACATGCAGCAATAATCCACATACCATCTCAAATCAGTGGTGCTGCAATTACAGTAAATGGTGCCATATAACCAGAAGATGCCCAAAAATGCTTCCATTTTGATGCCTTTTACTCAGACACATTGCAGCATTTTATTTTTCAGAAGTGCTTTTCCTACAGGCGCATAGACGTGTCTGTTTGCAACTGCTTTCCATTAGCAAGGTGTTAAAAACTAACTGTTAGAGACTTCAAACATGCTGGAGTTATTGATTACTCATCACAGTGAACATTTTAGTTTTGGTTCACCCGCTAATACACTGTAGACAGGCAAAATCACTTTGCTGTGATTATGGCACTTGCGGTACTACACAATGATAGCATGGCAGTGAGGAAATGTGAATGTAAAAGCTTACCAAGTGTGTAATTTTTTTTTGTCTAATAGTTGATTTCCTTACAGAAACTGATGGAAGGCAGATTCTCTCTGGGATATGTAAAACTCAGCATGCTCCGATTTGGAAAATGATGATAGCATGAGAATATTTAATCTCTAGTTAACAGGCTAAAAGCTGGAGGAACACAGCTTATCCCGTCAAAGTCCTAATCTCTCTCTCTTTAAATGTTTAGAGTATTAAAACGCAAAGTAGCTGAAAATGATCGTAGATGGTGTCAGGCACAGTACAAGCTCAGTATGCGCTTATGTTAAGACCTAAACAGAATGTGACAAGAATTAGAATACAATGGAATAGAAGAAAACAGCTAAACATGTGCACTTTTGACAGACTGTGCTAAAAAGATAGAAAAATCGAACAAATATTCACCATTTTCTGAGACATACATTAGAATGCTATCAGCCAACGATATAAAAACTGCATTTAAGTTGTTGTTATTTCTGATATAGACTCAAGTTGTTTAGAAACTACAGTTGGAAATGTAATTAAAGGAATAAGAAGGTTCATTGCTGTCTGCCATTAATTACCCAGATCTCTGGAGGTTTGCAGGCGAAATGGAACACCGTTCTTGATATATTCTTCATAAGAAGACAAAAACAAAGGCAAATAATGCGCTTCATGTATAATTGTAATCAAATTTACAAACTGGCCACTTTTTTTTTCTGCTTGGTGTGGATTTTACAGCACATTGAACCAAGCAGTAAAATAAGGAAATTATGAGTGTTCTCACTTTTGGTTTTACTTTCACGTAAAGTTGTTGTTAATCTGTCTAAACTGGTGGCTTGTTTACAACCTGCTTGACTTGTTGCTCATTTAGACTTCTTTAACGATGCGGCAGATCTCAATAATTACTTTGGCGAGTTCAAATGTATCCAGACCATTAGACCCAAAGCTACAAAAATGAAAGGACGCTTGTAAAAAGTTGCGTTTTTACGTGCTAATTGCTTTGAAATGTTCAGGAAAAAACAGATTGTAGAATAAGATATTATGTTTGGAGTAAACGTGCACTTCTTCAACATGACAACTTGCAGTAGTGTTCAGTTAGTGTATCTGTCTTCATTTACAAGTCAACTAAGTCAGTGCTGCATAAAGCATCAGGATCTGTGGGGAGAAATATAAGCTAAATAATTAATAACACCAGCTCTGCAATAATGCTGTTTTGATTGTATAGATTTCAACTCAGGATGGATTTGTCTCACTTAACACTGATTTAAAAAAAAAAAAGTCCTTTAAACCCACTTATTGGCCTTAAAATCCCATCAGACTTGAGAAACTCATCACATTAGTGTTGTAGAACCTGTTCAAGTCACAAAGTCAGTGGCATTTTTTGTTTGTTTTCCAGTAATTAACTGCTGTGTCATTGCAGACTTCACTTCTCCTACCTGCCCAATTTCCCGTCATTGATCACCGGATCCTTCCCAGCCTCCTCACTGATGTGGTTTCACTAATTCCTCCTCCTTATATACCACTAAACTCTTTGTCTTGTTCGCCTTGCCTCAGTCTGTTACTCTATAAACTTCACCTGAATACAATTACTCTTACTGGTGCTGTGCTTTTAAACTCCTGAAATGTTGTAGTTGAATATTCGGTGTTCCTGAACCGTTTAGGACGACAATGATTTCAAGCTGCAGTCCTGAAGAAAACAATGATATCTGTTCCTACATCAGGGAATGCTTTTCTTAAGAACCGATGATTGAATCATCTGGGCACGACGTGATGAAATTTCTGAGTGAGGCTGCTCTAAGATGGGCAGATGATCCATTAAATATGCCGCGTGTAATGAGACCATAAAAAGGCTTGTGGCTTTGTGAGAGGTTCTGTCTAAAGTTGACAAGTGGAAGTCCAGAGATTAATCCCTCTTGTCTTTGTTCCGTCTAAGAGCCACCAGTGTGGATGCCCAGGAGGCTTTCCTCCAGCTGTCCGAGCTGAAGAGGAGTTAAAAGGCTCCATTCCCATGCTGGCAGATGGAAGATAGAACTGTGACTCCTGGTATCCAGTCAAATGGACCCAGTTTATCATGTTCCCAGTGGGCAGGTTCCTTTTTATCCGATAGGAGCAGCAGGAAGGACAGTGATGGGGAGGCAGATGACATACAGAAATGGAAGGAGGAGAAAGGAAGGAAAGAGGAGGGAAGACATGATTGGAAGTGAGGCAGACTGGAAGGGAGATAGGGGGGGAAAAATCTGGAAGGAGCGTGAAGAAACAGCACTGTATGGCAGGGGAACAATGAGGGGAAAATGGTGAGAAGCAGAAGAAAGAGGTCAGGTCAACTGACAGCCCATCAGGGATGCATTTCTGTCCCGGCATATTAATCCACACCTGCTTACAGCCCATGGCAGCATGAGAGAAATGACACAGAAAGCATGACTAAATCCACCGCAGAATATAAACCTGGCAAGTCTGCAGCCGCCGCGGGACAATGCATACATCGCTGCAGTGTCTCGTTTTTTTGACAGGCTTGATTACAGCACAGTTAAGCATGAAACATCGTTAGAAACATGAAACAAATTTAGAGACCAAACGCCATGATGGTGATCTGCGCTCTTGTTCGGGTGTGTGTCGGCTTGTTTGCGTGCATTTTTGTGTTTCCTCTGAGATGAAGTGGATCAGACGGTTTTAATCACATCAGCAGAGATTTACTAAGAGTGGTGAGATCTCGCTTTGTCTGAGGATGCTCTGCTTTCTCGCTGCATTTGGATTCTGAGCGGTGAAATGGCCAACATGGCATTCTTCGTTTATGGAAATTTCCAGATAAATAGGAAAACATTTTTTAGAAAGAGAGTGACCTAAATGTTAACCTCTAACTACATATTTACAATTTGTTGCAGGATGCTAATTTTACACTAGAGACTATTACATTGTGGGGGTAAATGGGCCTTTTTAAAATTAGCTTTAAACAAAACTGACCTTCTGATCTGAGTGTAAAAACCTCAACTTGCTGGTCAAGAACTATGGATAATAATCAGAACCATTCGATTTGTATCACAGAAAGAATAATGTGTTAACCTCAGCCTGATACAGGCTATGCAACATGACTGTCATTTGATTTTAGGCCACTTCAGACCCCCTTTGGACACCAGCCCTTAAAATGGGCTAAATATTTTTTTTTTTCACAGTGCCCGGCCTCATTAACAGGACAGACCTGCACCTCCAATCTGCACTTTAAGATGGGAAAGATGAACTTGTAGACTTCTGGAAAGAGAGGAAGCTCACCTGGATAAGAAATCACAAATCACTGCATCCACATTGTACAAGGAGAGCATGGGTTCTTTCTGCTATTCTGACTATAAATGAGAGGCGTTGGTCACTTGTGTGTTTCATGGGGGTTTTTGGTTCTGTCGCGTTGCCACAATATGAATTCCACATTTAATGCTGCCATGAATCCATGCACCAGCTTCAGTAGATGCAATATTTTCCATATCATCTCACTGACAGACCTAATTCATGCTTCATTTAGTGATTCCCCATGAGTCCATTAGGGGCATAGCTGGAGGATGCCAGTTAAACATCCATCCATCCTCTATACACCGCTTTATCCTCATTAGGGTCGCGGGGGGAGCTGGAGCCTATCCCAGCTGACTCGGGCGAAGGCAGGGGACACCCAGGACAGGTCGCCAGTCTGTCGCAGGGCTACATACACAGACGAACACTCACACTCACATTCACACCTATGGGCAATTTAGAGTACTCAATTAACCTCAGCATATTTTTGGACTGTGGGAGGAAGCCGGAGTACCCGGAGAAAACCCACGCATGCTCAGGGAGAACATGCAAACTCCATGCAGAAAGATCCCAGGTCCACCCCGGGATTCGAACCAGGGATCTTCTTGCTGCAAGGCGAAAGCGCTAACCACTACGCCACTGAGCAGCCCCCAGTTAAACATAAAGGAATGAAATGCATTAGTCAGGAATTTAAAGAATTGTACTTCCAGCGACTACACATAATTATTTTTATTTCACGTGTTGAATGCTGTTTGTGTTGTTCTTACATTGTGTGTTTAGAATACAGAAGTGCCATTCTGTTAACTCACAGTGGTGAATCAAATGCAAATTGGCCAAATTATAATGCATTAGAGGACATAACACAAATGCTAGCAAAAATATGATCATTAATGTAAATTATGTGGATAAAATCCAACTTTTTGGATCATTAATCATTAACCAGTCAAGCTGTGTTAGATTCCTAAATGTCATATTGACGGTCGACTATCAGCCACAACATTAAAACTACCTATCTATGACTTTGTGTAGGTTCCCTTTGTGCTACAAAAACAGCACTGACCCATAAGACTTCTGAAGGTGTTTTGCGGTATTAGGCACCAAGATGTTAGCCACAGATCCTTTATGTCCTGTAAGTTGTGAGGTGGGACTTTCCATAAGGTGGGCTTCCAGCACATTCCACAGATGATTGGTCGGATTGAGATCTGGGGAATTTGGAGGTCAAGTTAACGCTTTGAACTCTGTCATGTCCCTCAGTATACTCCTGAGAGGTGTTTCCAGTGTGGCAGAGAGTATTATCCAGATGAAATGGAGCATGCCATCGGGGAATACTGTTGCCATGAAGGGTTGTATATGATCTGCATCAGTATAAAGGTTGGTGGTATGTGATAAATTAACATCCACATGTATGCCAGGCGTAGTGGTTAACACTTTCGTCTTGCAGCAAGAAGATCCCCGGTTCAAATCCCGGCTTTCCCGGGATCTTTCTGCATGGAGTTTGCATGTTCTCCCTGTGCATGCATGGGTTTTCTCCCGGTACTCCGGCTTCCTCCCACAGTCCAAAAATATGCTGAGGTTCATTGATAACTCTAAATTGCCCGTAGGTTTGAATGTGAGTGTGATTGTCTGTCTGTATATGTAGCCCTGAGAAAGACTGGCGACCTGTCCAGGGTGTCCCCTGCCTTCGCCCGAGTCAGCTGGGATAGGCTCCAGCACTCCCCGCGACCCTAGTGAGGATAAAGCGGTGTATAGAGAATAGATGGATGGATGGATGGATGGATGGATGCCAGGAGTCAAGGTTTCAAAAGCAGAACATTGTCCAGATCCCTGCACTGCCTCCACCATAGCGCCTTTCCCCCAAATGACGCACACACACTCAGACATCTACCAGATGTTCAAAGAAAAACAAAAAAACATGATTCATTAGGTCAGGACACCTTCTTCCATTGTTCTATGGTCCAGTTCTGACACTCAGATGGCAAATGTAGACACTTTTAGTGCTGGACAGGGGATCAGCATGAGCACTCTCATTGGTCTGCAGCTCCATATGCAGCAGGTAGAGATGCATTATGGGTTCTGACGTCTGACTATCATAGCCAGCATTCAGGTTTTCAGTTACTGGTGCGACAGTAGCTCTTCTGTGGGATCAAACCACTTGGGTCCACCTTTTTGGTAGGTACTAACCACAGCACACTGGAAACACCCCACAAGGCCAACTGTGGGAGATAGTCTTGCTGTCAAAGTCACTAAGATCTTTAGTTATTGCTTAAATTAACAAAGAAAAGGTGAT
Organism: Acanthochromis polyacanthus; assembly: GCF_021347895.1. NCBI lineage: Eukaryota > Metazoa > Chordata > Actinopteri > Pomacentridae > Acanthochromis > Acanthochromis polyacanthus. Next base: position 21,084,631 of record NC_067113.1, read on the forward strand.
AATACAACGAACACAGGGCTGGTGGATGAACAAATAAAACCAAAATGAAGGCTAACAGAGTTACAAAAGCTAGCTAAACAAAAATAAAACAAGAAAAGCACTCTGAGAGCGCAGTACTCCGCCAAGGCTGCTCAGTCGTTGTATGATTTCCGACGGATAAGTCCCGATAAGTCCGCAGCGGTGGATTTGTCATAGGACTGCAATCATGTGATCGCCAGCAGGCAGCTAACGTAGTGTTCACTTGTAGTCATAGTCACAGTGACACTGTGCTGCTGTCTTGCAATGATACAGAAATCTTTAACAAACCCATGGATCCAGACAACAAGCTGCATCACTGCCAAAATCTTATTAATTGGTCCTTGTGTTATTTCTGACCTTCCCTGAACATTTCATCCAAATCCGTTTGTACGTTTTCGGGTAATGTTGTGCACAGACAGACAAACAGATCAATCGTCCCATAACTCCACCGTGTTCCTTGGCGGAGTAATAATTGTGTAGATATTAAAGCACCATGATGTGTAAGAAAAGCTCAGTTTTGATGGATTTGAGGTGATGTGGATTCTCTGAATGGCCTTGTGATGCAACTACAGCTGGACAAGCTGCAACTAATTAGAAAGCCCTCATGTTTTAGTCGCACCATCCTGCAGCTTTACTGGCTGATCAAAAAAAACTTGAGAATAAAAATGCTTAGAGAGTGGATTCTTTTAGCACGACATGTTGAAAATGTCTTGATTCCCAAGCTAATAGGTGATGAACATGGTTAGATTTTATGCCCAAGGATGGTCGTAAAAGATTTCTTGGAAAAGGTCAACTTGCTATCCTTCCCTCCGGTGTACTGAGGAGAAAAAATATACATCCAACCTCCCCTTCAGATCCAGTGATTCATGTAGCGGCTTCAGAGCAGAGCTGCTGTCCCACTCTGCCCTTTCAGTGAAGCCAAGAGAGAATCTCAAAGGTTGGTGGTGGATGTTTGAGGTTAATATGAACTTATTCAAGGTAAATTATTTTTAATTCGGTATTTAAATAGCAAACTGGCATTAAATTGTCTGACAGGAGCAAGAAGCTTGATTTGTTACAGAAGGAAGTTGCTTATTAGAGTGACAGGAAGCTTGAGGGTTTGGAGACGAGGGGGAAAAAAAGGTGAATTTGGGTTGTGTCAAGCAAATTTCATGCTAATAGCTTCAGTGACATTTTGTGCTGTTATTGCTTATGAAAATGGGAAATTACAAACATGCTAGTCAGGTTTCCATCTCGGTGCACCTTCTCATGCTTAATATCAAAAGGTTAATAGACAATATGTAGATTATGCAGGAGGTGACGGGGAGTTCTCATTTATATTCTTCAAAGCCATTTATAAAACAGAAATCCATCTGTGTGTGATGTTTTTATTCAGGCCCATTACTGCAGCCAAATAGTTATAAGACAAAATATCTGTGTGTGACTGTATATGACATAGAAGACTTCACATGCACATATAATTGTAACACAGTGATGAAGAAGGAGTTAGTAAACAAGAAATAACTTCTTATGATGAACTGCCATCTTCCCTGTTGGTCTCTGCTCTTTGCCTCCTAATGAGGTCTGAATAAAGTTTACTGTGTTTTGACCTCTGAGCATCTCAAATTCAGCCCAAATGTCAGCCAAGAACAGGGCATTTAACTCCCACCACTTCTCTGTAAGAGTTTACTTTAGCCTCATGCTTTTGGCTTTGCATGAAAGTTTCAGTAAGCAAAGGGAATATGTCGAAAGGAGCAGCACAGTTCACCAAAGGGAGCAAATATCACCAAGCTCAGTAAATTTACATTACCTTATTTTTGATTTTTGTTTGTTTGTTTATCTATCTAAATACCACTTAAAGGGTAATTCTGGCATCCTTAAACATGCACTGTAAAAAAAAATTAGAGGCCAAAACTGTCAAGACAATTTTACAGGAACAAATCCGTATTTTTACAATTAATTCTTTTTTTTTTTGCAAATTCCTGCTTTTACATACCTATTTATCATAAAAGTACATTATTTTTACTGTATTTAAACTTGCAAAAACAAAATAGTTCAAAGACATTTTTTCACTTTATAAAAGACAATTATTATATTGAATTGAAAAATGGGAAACAATGTTTTAATTAATTTTTTTTCATTTTTTCCCTGTTTAGTTGCTATCCACTATAATCTCAAAAATGTTGTATCATGTCAATGACAACCGTAAAAAATCAAAGAAAAAGCAGACCAAAACTGTACATATTGTCCACACATCTGTATTTTAAATAGAAACATTTAGTTCTTTCAGAATCTATGAGAGCAAAATTAAACAATTTTACTGTATTCAATCTGTTTAAAATATTTCACAGATATTGGTTGTGTTTTTGCCTAGGGGACAGGACAGCAGCAAGACAAAATGAGCCCCGGAGCAAAACCTTAAAACCACAGAAACTGCTCAAGGATGGCTCGAGGAACATGACCAAGAACTTGTCATGAAGAGGTGTTGAAGTCGGCGAGGATGGAGTGACTTTTAACAGCAACTAGAAGGAAGACGACTAGAAGAGCAAGTCTTTAACCAGCATCCCTAAAATCCATGGAGTTGGCTCCAGAGAAATGAAGGGAGGTCAACTTTTATCAGCCCCCATCCAGATGTTCAACTTGATATCTTTACTTTGAGATTTTTAGCACCACAAACCTTTAGTATCACACTTTATGATCATTTATTAGGACTTTAATGGAATCCACCAGCAGATTTAGTTTTTGTTGACAAACTTAATTCTTGTCGTCATGGGACTGCAGTATTTAAAACTGTTCCTTCTATTTGACCTCATGTTTATTAGTTTTAGTGGAGAAGGTTATTTTAATTGTCAATTAGTCTCTTAAAAACCAAATAATAAATTGGATTAGTCAGGAGGTTTAAATTTCTTACTTTGTCACATTTTAAATATGACAAAAAATATTTTTAAAAAAAAGCTTCTTCAGGCAATTTGACCTGTAATTAGCGTTATATCAATAAAATTGAATTTAAATTGTATGTATCTTGTAATGTTAGAGTAATTCAGCCATATATGTTGGAAAACACAGTTTCTTTGTCCATTAATCTGTTGATTGTTTTCTGCAGTAATTCATTTCTTGTTTTGGTTTATTAAATGTCAAACCCAAATATATTCAGTTTACTGTCATAAAAACCAAAAAGATTTATATTTGTGATGCAGGAATCAGACAGTTTTTCACTTTTTATCTTAGTTTAGTCAGAAAGATAGTTGATAATGTGTGAATTGTTGCAGCTTGTGAGCCATAAAAGGTTTTAATCTTTGGGGACGAGTGTCAAAAAACATTTAGAAACCGACATCAACAAAACACTCAAAGATTTGAACATCATTAAAGGGAAATCCAACTTTTGCATGACAATGTCTAATTAAAGGACATTTATTTCCAATGTAAATGTGTGATGTTCATCCTCTGGAGCTTCTCTTCACATCGTCTTCCACCTGGACTGGTTTGGTCGGGAGCGTGTGCAACAAACATCTGAAAAACTGCATTTAACATCAATGAATGGCACTGAAGTTTAATCTCTACATAAATGAGACTGAGTCTGGATGTGCTGCTCTGTTGTTAGAAGAATTATGTTTAGAATACTTATGCTAGAAGACATATACTTAGGATACTTAGAATAGAATACTTGCTTTTAGATTATCATTAATTTATCATTGAGTGACTGTGAAACATATGTGCCTTTTGAACCATGACTCTGTATATATTTTAAACCATGATTCTACGTGTACTCTATGGCAGAGACATGTAGACACAGCACGTACAGAGAGGCAACCAGAACTAGAGGCCTTCTAGATAACAAGGCAAGCAGGCGCGAATACCACATGTCTGCCTCTGAAGGTCTTTCTGTTAATATCTTACTGCTTGTGAAGAAGGTTTTTCCATTGTCATCTCATGCTGAGTCATGGTACCACCCATGGTACCACCCTCTATGTTACATTCCTGTCTGAAACAAATAAAAAGACGCAGGGGAGAGACAGGCTCTTTGGAATTGGGTGGCTGATGCTACGGTGTGTACAGCCTGTCTCTCTCCCCTTGCGGCAAGTAAAATACAAGAGCTCGAGTACTGTCTCTTCTTCCTTGTTCTGTCTCTGTGTTTTACAGGTTTTAAACCCAACATCTGTCGTTAACTCCTAAGTTTAGGGAAAGTTCAAACAAAAGAGGACAGTTCAGATCAGACTTGAAAATGAGCTTATTTGGAACAAACATCTCAGATTTTCTGAGCTTCAGCACCTAGAGCAAGATATCTTAACAACAAGAAACTCTAGAGATCCAGAAGTTGCAGAGAGTTAGCTTTAGCTGAGCCACAGAACATGTGGGACGCTAACCTAGCAAACATTTCAGACTTTTCTCTGTGAATTCTGAGAAATAATTTCCTATTTAATGACAGAGCTACACTGTCACTGGCACTGATACTACTTCTACGACTCGCTATTTATACTACTACTGCAGCTTGTACTTTTAGTATTACTACTACTGCTTGTACAACTATACTACAGCTACTATTAATCATCTGGTATTTGGATGTCAAGCTGTTAGCTCGCGTTAGTGTTTTGCTAGTCGCTAACTAGTTAGCTGTCACAGACTGGAAGCTCTCAACAAGATTTAATAAAGAAAAAGAGCCAAAACTATTCTTACCTATGAAAAGTCATTCCAAGTTTCCTTGTCTCAATCGTACAACGTAGTATGCAACTGTATGCAGCACAGTGAGTTGGCATACTTGTTATGCTCTGAAACTTTGCCCCCACTAGCTTAGCCTCACTGTAGCAGACATAGACATATAAAGATTATATGTCTATGGTAGCACGCAGCTCAAAGGGGCGTGTCCTATCTAGTGATTCATATCTGTGCAACACTGGTCTGGTCCGATGCAGTCTCGATGATGATGCTTCACGAGTACATGAGAACGCAAGTACGGACAGTTACGGTACGGCCATAGTCTTCTTACCGCAAAGGTACAAAGCTGCTAAGTCTTCTCCTCCGGCATCAGGAAACGTCTTCGAAGCTTCTTCAAATCCAAACAGAATACAATCAAAAAATCGAACTAACGTCATTAGTGCATTCAGGTGCAGTCGGACAACGAAGTTTCGTTCAAGAGCATCGGAAATCGTATCAGTAATGTAACTTTATAACGAAAGTTTTTTGGGGGGGCGACACACACGGGGTGGCCAATCAGATCACAATCTTCTGTCACTGTTTTTACTTCAGGCTGAGCCAGGCTCCATGTTTTCATTTGCTTCCATGGCTAAGCTAAGCTAAGCTAATGCCCTCTCAATACCAGATCCATGTGTAGATTCCAGTCTACTGCTCAAAAAGAAAGTGAATAATACTGTACAAAATGTAATTTATTGTTCACTTAAAATATCTACACTCCACTTCAGTAGTCTAGTTTTGATTTTGGCAGTAAAAAAAATCATTCATTTTTCACCAGGAAATGCATGTGTTTGCAAAGCTAGCATTTGTGTGAAAATGGATGATTCTGCACGTTAAATTCAACAATATTTCTCCACCGGATATCTCCAAACTCTCAGATTCTTCAGAAATTCTGTCGGTAAATCAGTTTGCCAGATTTGAATGGGGTTTGATAAATATAAGGGATCCAATTTTCTTGACACACACAAAAAAAAATCAGTTCTTTTTTTTAGGTTTTGCATAATAAATATGCAACTCAACATGGAACATGTTGCTTCTCGGTGGTAACTGAGTGGCCATTCCCAGTGATGCATGTACCGTGAAGATGGATGGATCATCCATCCATCCATCCTCTATACACCGCTCTATCCTCATTAGGGTCGCGGGGGGTGCTGGAGCCTATCCCAGCTGACTCGGGTGAAGGCAGGGGACACCCTGGACAGGTCGCCAGTCTGTCGCAGGGGATGGATCATATAAGAGCCAAATCCTCAGCCGTATGTGCCCTCCTCTACCACTAAATGCTTAATTTAGTGATATATTGCTTGTCAGGCCAGAGCTGATGTTAAGTGTGATAAATTCACCAGGCACCGGTGGTAACGGTCGAACTAGTGTAAACAACCGCAGTCAGTTGCATCACCGGTATATTTTACTCATTATTTTACTCTGGTACTCCGATTTTCTCGGTAAAAGAAATCAAATACAGCACATCTCTTAATTCCAACTGCAGGAAAATCTCATCCTCGGATTCAGATACACAGAGAAGCCTATTATTAGTCATGTAGGTGAGCTGGAGGAGAAGCTAATGCAAGCGCTGTGAACCTTTATAGTAACGCACTTTGTTGTGAGGCGGAGAAACTGCTTGTGGCCATGGATCTGCTGCGAAGCAAGGAAAGAACATGCATGACTAAAGGCTGTGATTAAACACACACACACACACACACACACACACACGTAATACCAGTCATTGTGTCAGTAACAGTTTCATCCACACATGAGCTGAGATGTGGAAATAAATGAGATAGTAAATAGCTTCACCTTTATCACCCTTCTCCAGTGCAGATCTACAAGAAAGTTTCAATTAAAATTGTATTTCGATTGTGCGATTAACTTGTCTATGCAGGGATTTTCCAAAAGACAGCAATTAAGTGGTCCACATCAGAAAAACACATGTAATAGATGAAACTACGTGTAAGCAGGTGAACCAATAAACTTCTAAGAATGGATGTAAATGAACAAAAGTCCCATTTGTCCCATCAGCGAGTGTCCTGGGTATAAATGGAATCACGGTGAGTGAAAACATCCAGACCCACCTCTAATTGTTATTCACTCTCAATCTCCTTACCTTCCCGTGACGCCTAACAGATGACTTGCTGACTCGTTTGCCTCCCTGTCAAGGTCAATTGCGATCACCTTGGTCAGGTAATTTATTAATAGCAGGTGGGCCGTTGGGCCTCCATTTTTCAGATGATGAAAGCTGCAAACCTCCTTCAATCACAAAGGGTGAAACAATAAAGCTGCTAACTGAAACCACAGTCAGCGACAGAATATTTTATAGCTTCATTATCCATGTGTTCAGCCTCACTAGCCGTTACATCAGCGGTGTCCTTCGCTCCACAGTGGACCTGTGACAGATCAGTAATGCAGTTCATTCACCTAATAGGAGAATGCGGCTGTATAATTAATTTATCTGTTTGCACGGTGCAATCAGCCCTCGTCGACAACAGGCTGAAGTTTGTAGCTCTGCATCATTAGAAGCAGCACTACCTGGATGAGTCATGCAATATTTGGATAGAGAAGATCCTGAGTGCTGCTGGTTAGATATCAACAGTCAAGCTGCAAAATCAATTTTTCTGGTTCAATATGAACTTTCCTTTCCCTGGATAAAACTATTCCATCAAGATTGCTTATCAAAGTCTGGAGAGATGTTGCAAGAAGCTCTGTAAACTCTGACAAATTGCAACAAAGGATAAAAGATAAAAGACTACAAGAAGCAAATCTGGTGATGTTGAGTAAGAACAAAGCCAGCTTACCAGACTCCTGTAACCTGATCCTCATCTCTGCTTCAGGCTTCTTCCATGACAGTACAATAAACCCCAATATCCAAACCAGCTGTCTGCTGTTGAGTTGCATTGTGGGTAATGTAGTCACTTTTTTGAAAGGAAGAGGTTCTGTTGCATCAGTTTTGATGCTTTTGCTGAAACTGTTCCTCTAAAACCTGACAGTAGTGAGCATGCGCCGTAGAAAACCTATTTTATATCAGTAAGAATAAAAAGATAACTTCACCTCCAGTTAAGGGAACCCCCAGTATCTGCTAACAAGTGAACATAAACAGAAAAAACGGCCCCAGCAGGCTATAAAAGATATACATTTTGACTGTTTTTGCAATTTATTTTTATCAGTGAATGAAAAAGATGCATGCAGTCTGTTTATCTTGTGCTTTCTCATGCATAATCTAAGCTTTGTATTCATTTAAATACAAAAAATAATAAAACTACAGTGCGTCATATGTGTCCTGTGTGGACTACAGTCCTTTCTTTAGTGCATTACGTGTTGTATGCATCTTAGTTTGTTATGCCTGAGGACAGCATTGATGGCGGAAACACTGAAATGCCAGTTTGCAGACAACCTCTACTATCCATTTATATGCAGCTTTTTGTCCTGCACCTGGATATGCATACTAAAAAATATACACTTTGCGAATGAGGTGAACCGAAGCTGCAAACCAGTTAGGTACCAGTCTTGTCTCTGCTGATTCACTTTTGTCTTTTGAGCAAGAGTTTAATATGTGGTGTGATTGAGGTAAAAAAAAAAAAATTGCAGAAAAACTTTCAATTAAAGTGTTTTTTTGGCTGATAATCACCGATAAATTGTGATGCTATTAGCTCTTGTTGCTATACTTGATTGAGACTGCATTCGGAGTGGTCTGTGTATAGTTTAACCCTGAATTTCACTCTAGAAAAGGGCTTGCTGTTGCTTGTGATCCAGCAGAGGCGCCTTTGTTTGCATTTTATACTCATTAAGAAAGATAAATGACAAAAGACATAACTATAATGTGAAAACGCATTAAATGTATTCATTATATATCACATGATACAGTCTTTAACTGTTAATTTTTATGGTAAATTCCTGTAAACACTGTGATCATCTGCCTTCTCGAGTGTAATCATCTGTCATGCATGGTGAACTGCATGAATATTCATACGTGGAAAGCCAAGGGATGCATGTATGGGCTTCCATATGTGACGGCAGTATGAGTGGTTTCTTTCTGCGTGTCTGAAGAGCATCGCCCACATTCGCTCTCATGACTTAATGAACTGTTGACAGCCGTCGACCACGCATACGTGTCCTCTGCTGCATGTAAGAAGGCAGCAGAGGGCAGGCAGGTGGTGAAGGGTTCAAATGATAACGAGCTTCACAACCACTGATGAGAGAAAAACAACCAGGAGCAAGATAGTGGAAGTGGCACCCATACTTCTCAGTTGATCTACTTCATGCTCATTTCATAAAGTGCTTGAACCATTTACTCCGATGTTTTATAACAGTGATAAAACTGCAGCTTTATCTGTGCTTCTTTCTACATTCCAACAATCATTAAAGAAGCAGCTCGTTATCACTCGTAAAACAATCGTGTCAGACAAATACTTCAAAGCCTTTATTGCACAGCATCTCTGAATGCAAACATATAAATTCCTGCAACATACTTCTGTTTAATGCTGACAAATCATCTGCATTATCTTTGCTGCTCTGCCGACCACGATTCAAATCAGTCTCTGCAGCCATACGATGGTAAACTGTGTGACACCGGAACATGACATACTGTAGATACAGATTTAATGTAGCAGCAAACAGACCTGCACAGGCACAGCAAAACAAGGTGATGTTTGTTTAGCAAAATTGGACTTATCATGAGCGTTTGGCTCTGCTGGGTAAATATCATCTGCAGGTTCTTTGTGTGGCACTGATATTGTATGAATCTATTCCTAGAGCCTGCATGGTGACTCTTTTTTACCCCCCAGCTGCTTTAAACAAAGATAAACCGTACAGGGTAGCAGCAAGCAGTCCATAATCAAAATATATTCCTATGTGAGTTTCCCAGAATACATAGACTAATATATTTGATCCAAGAGCAAAAAATAAAACTACATTATTTGCAGAAATATTGTAAAAAGAATCCGAGGTCATTTGGATGTATTTATGCTTTATAAAGTCATGTCAGATATTTATATTTGCTGCTTAATCGCATTAGTGGGTCAGTCATGGCATGGGAATAATCCAATCTACACCACCCAAACTCCATCTGGAACAACCCATCACTCAGTACTCTCAAATCTGCCAATTAAATTGAGATGATGCACGTCTGAGTGATTCATTGAGGTGTAAAGTTGAATTTCTCAATCATCCATCAACACAATATAGTTTTAATACAAAGATCGAATCTGTTTTTAGAATATGTTGTCAGGATTGTTGCTCTTTTCATCTCATAATGTCATTGCTGAATTAGAAATGAACTTTTTGGAAATATCTTCAAATCAGTGGATGTTATTTGGATCAATGTCATTCCAGATTTCCTTTGTTAGTTCAAAAAAAAAAACTTCAATTTTAAACAGATTTTTTTTCTTTCTGGTGTACATTTTTTGCTATGACTCTCAGAAATGTATGCATTGGTGGTGGTATTATTTTTACTCTACATTGTCATACATTATCAGAACTTCATATTAAAAATAAACGCATTAATCTTATTGGAGACTGAAGGAACAGTTCACGACCTGCAGCATCTGAAGCGCACAAGTTTCTGAAAAGCTTTCTTGAAGTCCTCGTTGGACATGGTGTATATGATGGGGTTGATGAGGGAGTTCAGGTATCCCAGCCAGGTGAAGAAGTCAAACAACTCGGGGTTGAAACATGTGTCACATGTGGCCACCAACAATGTGTAAATGAAAAACGGCAGCCAGCAAACGATATACGCGCCGAGGATTATCCCCAAAGTCTTCGTCGCTTTTCTCTCTCTGGCTGCTGAGATGCGCTTTTTCTCCAAAAGCGCGTCCGACACCGTCACTTTCACCTGGTTCTCGCTGGTTGACGAGCCGGTGTCGCTGGACGGAGTGTCGTGTCTCCCGCACTGAATGGAGGTCGTGGACGCAACTGATCCAGGAGAGTTGGTGACCAGGTGCGCAGAGGTGAGCCTCTTTCCGACCTTCTTGGGGGACTGCTTCAGGATCCGTTTGCGCGCCTCGACGTATATCCGTCCGTAGAGGACAATGAGCAGCAAAGTGGGGATGTAGAAAGCCCCGAAAGTGGAGTAGATGGTGTAGAAAATGTGGTCCGTGTTGACGCTGCAGCTGGTCAGCTCCTCCGCCTTCACCTGCCTCCAGAAGAGAGGCGGCAGGGAGATGGAGATGGCGATGACCCAGGCTGTGGCCACCATTCCCGCCGCGCGTCCCGGCGTGCGCTTTTTGGAGTACTCCACTGCGTCCGTGATGGCCCAGTACCGATCCAAGGCGATTACGCACAGGTGGAGGATGGACGCGGTGCAACACGTTATGTCCGAGGAGAGCCAGATGTCGCAAACGATCTGCCCGAGCGTCCAGGTGTGGATGACCGTGTACAGGACGCAGATGGGCATCACCAGAATGGACACCAGCAGGTCGGTGACGGCCAGAGAGGCGATGAGAAAGTTCGCAGGAGTTTGCAGCTTCTTCGACTGGGAGATGGTTGCGATGACGAAGGCGTTGGACAAAGTGGTGGCGAGCGTGATAGCCGAGAGAATCACAGTCAGACTGATCTGATAGGCGAGACTCTCCGCGCTCTCGTCCTCAGCTGATGGATCGGCCATAAAAGTGGCGTTTGAAGTGTTCATCGGTTGAGTTGGCTCGGCTTGACCGGAGAGCTCCATCACTTTTAGTCACTTTTTGTCATATTTTATTTCACTCTCGGGTATATGTGGCATTTAACGCGCGCTTTTCTCTCGGTGAACGTTACTTTATCCGTGCCATACGCGCAGAGAAATGGCACAATCAGTCTGAAACACAAACACGAACTCCTTTATTTTTCATTTTATTCTCTTTTGATGCCAAAAAACGGAGCAAATATCCAGTCATCGCGGAAATTCAAACTTTTTTGCGTTTTTTAGCCATAAAAGAAACTTCCTAACTGTAACCTCGCACATCAAATAGACAGAAGAAAAGCAGTGAGCAGTGCCTCCTGACGTCTCAACATCTGGGAAGATGCCACAGATAATCCGCATGTAGGGCAGAAGTTCTCCAGAGCTGTGCCTCCTCAGGCCCCTTGTGGATGAATGGCGAGCCAACCCAACGTCTTGGTTTTATACTGACTCTGACATCAAACAAGCACCACTGATCACAGCCTTGTTTTTTCCTCTCTCTAGTGAAGAGTAGGCTATCTGCTGGGTCATAGTGCCCAGTGTTTCTCACTTGTCACAAGTTTGGCTCCATAAAGACTCTTAATTGACTTTTTTTTTTAAATATAACAGAATATTCTGCTATCACTACCTCATTTTGTAAAGAGTTAAATAACCTTAATAGCAATACCAGTTCTTTACAGATTCATAATGAACTGCCTTTATAAACAGCTTTTGGTTGTCAGTTTGTGAAAAATAACTGACAGAAGTCACTAATAGAGCATCAATAGGTATAATAAAGAGCAAATCTCCTGTAAGTGCTATATACTGTACCTTCAGTTTTATGCTTCTGTTTTTCATACAATGAAGTCAAAACAACAGAACATAATGAACCCACAACAAATACTGACCAGTGTTGTCATTTGAATTGACACAGACTTCTTTCAGGCTTCCAAAAATCCAAAGAAAGGTAATTAGGTTGTTTCAGGGTGTTTTGAGCAAACATATTTATAAATGTTGGTTTCCAAATGATCTATAAAATGTGAGAAAGGATTCAGTAGCCAACAATAAATCTATTAGCAATGATAGACCCTTCTTTAGAAGTTTTCTTAAAGCTCCATTTCAGTTCCTAAATTCGCATTTATCTGTGATGCTGTTTTTGTCAGCATCATGGATGGAAGATTTGTGAGGAAGAGTTCACGCTGAATGCTGCCACTTCTGGCACTTCTGATGTGTGAATGCAGCTGTCATTGATATTGCCACTGGGTCACTGGATGCTCCACATGAGTCTGTGGAGCTCTCGTTCAGTGCATCATATCACAGTTCAGATTCACTCGTTGCTGCAACGGGCCAATAATCCACTGAACAGCTCGATGAGTTTAGTGAAATGAATTTTAGTCTGGTCAAGAAATATAGAAATTATGCAATCGGCCTCATGAGCTCACACACACACACACACACACACACACACACACACACACACACACACACACACACACACACACACTAGGAGACAATGTCCATTTTCCAAAGTGAGGAACTGAAATGATTCCGAGTAATGAATCTGCTCTTATATGTATTCTTTTCTCATCTCAAGCAGCTGTAGCAATCACATCTACCTCTTCTACACGACTTTTATTCATTTCCTCATCAGAAACTTTTAATTGAATTGGACTTGCATTGTGCCGCCCGGGATTCTGCTTTACATTTGACTGTCTGCATCTGTGGGGGATCAGCTGGGTTGTGTTCTGGCAAGTTTGGAGCCAATATTTCAGTGCAAATATAGTCTAGTTTTACACAAGTTACGCAGAAATGGGCGACACAACTTGCAATTGTTCAAACAGTTGACATTGTGTCTAGGATTTTCAACAAACACCTATCACATGTGCCTAAAGATTTATTTGAGATTTATATGTCTCAGATTTGCACTCAGTTGCCAGGTTTATTAGGTTCATCTACCCAAAACTAAGGCCATGGAACACAACAGTCCAGCAGCAAATTTAATCTGTACCTGATTTGCTATTGCTGATATTGTCTTTCACCGGAAGCACATTGTTGTCTAGACAATATCAACTTTACCTCAGTCTCTATAACTGTAGCAGTTGATAATATAGATTGTTTGTAGAATACTATAAATCGAAGACAAAACTGACAGAAGGGCAAAACTGAGAAGAAAAGGCTGTTTCAGCACCACGGACAGCACCAGTCACTTGTCAATACAAAGCCCAGTTAAGTTTCCATGTCAAAGCCACAGTCGAGGCCATCGATTCTAACCTATAGAAAACCTCAGTCAGAAAAAAAGATCAATGAGTCAGACAGAGCAGACCAACATTTTTAACTGAAAATAAACTCTCTGACCCTGCTCTGACTCTGCTACACTCAGATGGGAGGAAAGCAGGAACCCGTTGCGCTTCAGTGTTCCGCCCGCAGAACACTTTGAGATCTGCATAAGCATTTCCTTATCAAGGAGGATGCATTTTGGTGATTTTGCTTACAAGGTGGATGGAATTACTCTAACTGTCTGAACATGGCAGTAAAACAGGAAAGTAGGTTTCCTGTGTGGTTGTTTTAAAATCTGGTGTCTTTGCTTTGACAGCAGCTATTGTTAAATCAATCAAGACAACATTCTGTAAACATGTAACTATATATAGTGTTTATGATGTAATAGTAGATCATTCTGAAATCCTTACATTCCAGACACAGAAGGTTTGCAGGCAAAGTTATCTAAGAAATATAATTTTAAAAAGGGCGTACTTCATGACTAATCATACGCCACACTTTGTGTTATCAAGTGGGTGAGTTTAGCTCAAGCTGATAGAACAACACAAACATTATGTCCAACTTGTGAAAATCTAGTGACAAAATCAAGCAGTGAAAACAAATGCTAATAAAGCACAATAAATAATGTTGTGTTCCACAGAGCACTTGATTTCAGTCATTTCTCTCTCTCAGGGTAAACACTGTGTCTCATATTTGAATCTACTGAGTTTGAATAAGAAACCACGTGATGCTGTTTCCCTAAATTTATAATGTTCTACCTTTGTTCAAGGCATGCTGAAGGAAGGTTGAAACTAAATTAACTTAACAGATTTTGAAAACATTTTATCTTTACAGAATCATCAAAGCTGCACCTTGTATCAGAGCCAAAAACCCAAATCATAACATTTCATCACTCACTGTCTTGTTGAAAAATATGAATTGTTTGCTCCAGTTTTATTTTGTAAAAACAAAACAAACAAACAAACAAACAAATAAACACTGAGTTGCATGGTGGCACAGAGAAATGACATGACAAAATGCGACAAAAATTCAGGGACAATTCGGATGAACTGAAGGCTGTGCTCATACAAAGCAATATTACGACTTAAGTACGGAAACCAATGAAAAATTTAAGTGGTAAAATGTCTACAACATATAGAATTCACAGTCTTTTTTCTAGTATTGGTAAGATTTGTGGACACAAGCAAAAATGCTGACATGTTGAAAACATTTTTTTTTTAAATTTTTGGACAATAAACAATCAAATCAAAAGTAACTTTCACTTTTTCTTTTGAACAAGTTGTGACATCATAACTGTCATACTGCACAAAAGACATTTTTCTTTCGACTTTTAGCCTTGATTGTGCTGTTTCAATGGCGGCGCATGACTTTATGTTGCCATAAAAGGACAAAACAGTAGCAAAAGATACTCAGAAACTGTTCGCAGGGTTAATCTTTAATTTGACATGAAAAAACAAAAAGGCCCATAAAAAACTAGCAAGAGCATTTGTGTCAAACAGCTGAGTGCCATTTAGGGTTTGATGTAGCATGAAGGTACCTCACTGAGGTGCGAATTAACGATGCAATCACCTGAACTCACTGGAGTTTTATGGCAGGTAAATGGATGGGCAAAGTCTCCCAAAGACATGAATGTAGTTTAAGTTCCTCCAGAAAAACACAAACAGCCCTTCATTCAAGCACATTTCAATTTTCACAGCACACAATCTTCTATTTATACCTGCTTTCATGCAAAAAAAAACAAAAACATTTACAAGGTTAAATAAGCATTATACATCTAAATGAGCTCAAAAAAAAAAAAAGTCAGGTCAGTGGTATTTCCTGGGGAGACTGAACATTACAGAATGCAGTAATAGTTGTTTTTATATTGAGACATAATCCATAAGGAATACACAAACACCTCTGACACTTTCGAAAACTACACCAGCAATTTGCTTGTTCCTGGATCTCGGATAATTACTTATGGTGCTAATGAATTCACGCTCGAGGAGCTGCCTTCATCTGTTGCAGGAGGCCCTTATTGAATTTGTGGCAAAAACTAGATCAACATATACTTTGCTACTGCTGGTCACAAGTTGTGAGCAACATACGTCAAGATCCAGCCGCTTCTGTTGTTTCACACCTGAATTCCCCTATGGGCAGTGACAAACAGCATTCATTTGTGTGTGTCTGAGTTCTGTGGAGTGTAACCTCAGGCAGGCCTCAACGAAATACAGCCTCCTGCGACTTCATGATTGTACCCCTTGACTGACGACGACCGTCTGACAGCCCTAATGCACAAACACTGGACACAGCGCGGGAGACATTACTGCCATTTGCACAAAAACACGAGCTCTGTTCAGCTTTCACACATGACTGCAGGCCGAGGTGAGGTTGGATCAACAAACCATTAATTTTGCTGCTGCAACAGAAGACTGACTGTGAACTCAGAGTTTGAAACATGCAGGGAAAGTTTCAGCAAATTAGCAGAAAGCACACTTATTTCTATCTATCTATCTATCTATCTATCTATAACTTCCCCATGTCCTATTTTTTCAAATTTACAACATCACTGCCTAAAGAAGGAAAAAAAATCCCTCACAGTTATTTAAGTCCTAAAGTGCGGTTTTGTTTTGTTTCCTACTTTTTGGTGTGAAAAGCTTCTGTCTGACCCAGATCGGCAGCAGCAGCCGTATGGGGCAATTTCTGTGACTCTGTGTCTGTTATCTGCTCTCATCTCTAAACACACTGCAGCACAGCACGGTAGCCAGCAACCTCCAATCTCACACTGACCCTGAAAAAAACTATTTTTAGTCACATAATAAGGTATCCAGTGAGCCTTAAGGTTGATACGGTATAGAACATGCAAGTACAGGAGCACGCGGATGTACTTTTCTTACATGCATGCTCAGTATATATGTACATTAAAACATACCATGTGATAGATATACGCAAGTCGGAAGGTCTCACACCACCTTAGCAATAATATTTGAGAGATGACAAAAAGTTTTCCTTGTTTCTCTTTAAATTCACCATCTAAACACATTCAAAAATCATGAATACAAAGAAAACTATGACGCATCCTGAGTACATTTCTCAATAAATTATTCAACTTCTTGCCAAGAAGCTTCCAAAGGAGGATAGCTGGTGTGAAATGCCCGCTATCTGAGAATAGTACGGTGCTTTATGTAGCACACTGAACCACCTGGTGAATGTAAATACAATATTCACTCTCTCTTAGCTCTGTCTTTTTGAAATCTGGTTTTTCAGCTGCTACTAGAGTACTACCTCTACACTCACCAGGTCTTCCATATTAGATTAAAGAGTGTTTTTTTTGGCTGAAAACAGCTGCCTACTATTTAAAAAATGAGTAAACCAACATATGAGAGCTGCAGAAGGATGAGTTGAAAGACTGTACTTGCGTAAAAATTGTCTGTGGTTGCATGCATGAGTGACATATTTCACAAAACACACTTGACCCTCTGTTCATATAAAAATAATCAGAGCAGCTTTAAAGTCACGGTCCCATCTCTCTAAAGTGTAACGTTCTAATAAGAAGCAATTAAACACAAATTGTCCGTATTTCTGCATATGCTCCAGACTCTTAATTACACTTCTGTATTTTCCCTGACTAAAATTCTTTTGATGCCTTTTTATGGGGCAAGCTTTTACTTATTGTGGTCATCTCTTTCTATCCTTGATAACTGACAGCTGTAGCAGCCGAGACCAAATCAGGGCAAACCCGAATCAGGGCAGATCCCTTGTTGTGGTGAGATTCAATCCTCCCTCCCCACCTACCCAAAAACCAGCACTGAAGGGAATGGCTCCTTTCTTTTCCAAATGTTTCTGAGATGAGACACGGGAGAAATGACCAGGCTGAGCAGCTGGGTCAGCCATGTTTGGAATGTGGGGCCTCAAAGCAAACCCAAGTGCGGACTCAAACAGGGAGGAAACATTGTGTTTGTTTGGACAAAATCTATCTCATGGCTGTCATATTCAATTCCAGTTAGCAGGCCATTTAGAAATAAACAGAAAGTTTGATATTTCTCAGTTCACTATAGGGCAGAGCTGTGACTTCTCAGAGTTTAATCCTGTATAACAATGAATATTTAGTTGAAAAAGTTAAATACAGCATCACAAGCTTTTCATTTGCAGAGCATGTACAGTAAATACATTATATGACGAATGCAGTGTACAAGTAAGTGTAAGAAACGTTGTGTTCTGGGGTACAATCAGGTATAGTTAGCGGTAAGAGGTAACCAAGTGTATTTACTCAGGTGCTGTACTGGGGTAAATACAAAATAATAAAGTAGTGTTTTAACAGATTCTGTGTATTCTTTTTTTGTGTGTTTTTCGTTTTATGCTGCTTCTTACTTCACCTACACTACATTTCAAAGGGGATTTTTAAATGCTTTACTCCAGTACATTTACACAGCCGCAACAGTTAACAGCAACAAATTAAGATTTTTTTAAATAAATTGAATTGCATTAATATTTAATTATTATATTCTACATGTTCCTCTATTTGGCAATTTATGTATTTATTTACATAAACACGTAATGCAAGCAAACAATCAATTGTTGGTTCCTAAGACACGCTTTTATATTAAAATTGTGACCAAGAAGCATGTAGACAAAATATATAATGGTGACACTGTTTCTAAACTATCTCAAATATAATTCTTTGTTTCTGCAGCTTTGTGTTTGGGTTGATATGTACACCAAATACAAAGTAATTTGCAATACAATGTGGCTTACATGCTGGAATTTAATAATTTAATATTTCAAAAAAATATTAGTTTGAGAGAGGCTTATGAAAATCTTTTATTTTGACGTTGTTACCACTAATGCTCTCTTATTTACTAAGTGTGCTATTTGAACTTATATTGAAGCAAAATCTGATCATTTCTTCCTCCGCTGCGTACGATCTGAAGGCTGCATTAGAGCACAAAGTGAGGATCAAATATAGGCCACATGTTGAGCGAACAGAACCCGTCCTGCTGCAGTGAGCCCCAGCCGCCTCTGATGGGATGTTGTGGTTTCTTCTCCGCCAATCAGCTCTCGAAGGCCTCCAGCTAAAAATGTATTGGGAGAGATTTGGGCTTCTATTTACAACTGGAGGCTTTTTGGGCTTGAACTTTCCAAGTATGATGATCATGTTGAGGGAGCTGCCATGTAGGGGATTGTGCCACTTTTTTTTTGTTTGTTTTTTTGGAGGGCCGTGCCCCATTTTTTTAGGAGCCCCCTTCACTGTGCACTGTCTGTGGGTTGCTTAACTGAAGGTTTGCTCACTTGTAGAGCATTTCAGCAGAAAGGAGAGGGGAGAAAGTGTACACTAAATGCACTGTGTAAGGCGGTATTTTATTCCCTGGGGGGAAACGTGACAGGAAATGAGCTAAGTGGGGAGGATAACTGCTGACTAATAACCACACCGGTGTTACTGTGGCCAGACTCATCTGGGCTTGAGTGGAAGTGGTCAAGTCCATTTAGGGAAAGAATGTCCAGACGGGATGCTCGCTGCTGGCAGTTTTATCAGCACTTTAAAAAGTTGGATCCAGTGCACACTTTTAGCAGGAAAAAGCAAAAGTAGGATTGATTTATTAAGCCAGTGGTAAAGATGCTGCAGTGATACCATTGTGCCAGTCACTGGGGGGGTTTGTTGCATAATGCAAACATATCATCCTCTCACATGCAACTACAGTATCACAGATGGCTCCATTTTAACAAAGAAGGGAGGATTACCCGGCGGTATAGATTGCAAACACTGTAATTGACATGCAGCTCAGAGATCCGAGGAGAGGAACAGGACCTGATAATGTAAGTATGTGAGATGAGATTTATTAGATTTACTGCCTCCTGGAGGTATAAGCTGTCTGATTTTATGCACACGTTTGCTCACATCCTCAACGTGCGAGGTCTGGGCGCTGAAAAAGACGTAGGGTGATAGCAAGAGGAGGCGACCGGCTTTATCCTCGATGGGTAGACAAGTGCAAATAGCACACATCAGTGCTGGTGTGGGTGATGCCTCATGGAGTGTGAAAAGGAGAGGTTACCGCACAGGACAGGAGCAGGGTTCACACTCAGAACAAGCATCAGTGAAATTTCAACAGCCTGTCAGCGATATCTGAAAAATCAAGGCTTTGGAGAAATAAGTTCAAAAGTTGGGGTTGTGAAATGAAGCAGGAGCTCGATGCATAAGAGTGCATGAATGGTTTATTTATGGCTAAGTTCTTCTTTGCCCAACTCCCATGAAGACTCTTTTCCAGCAAAGTTAGTCCATTTTATCAGTGCTGCGTTTGCTGGAGGCCCGGGTGTCATAAACAGTTCAGTCATAGCTGGGGTGTGTTCAGTAAAGTGCTTTTAGAACTCCAAAGGTGCCATAAATGAAAAAAAGAAAAGTTTAGAGAAATCCATTATCACTGTGTCAGGGTTTTTTCCCCTCCATTCAGGAATTTTCAAAACCAAAAAAAGACAAAAATTAAAGCTGCAAGCAGCGTTGGATGGGTTCTCGCATCCTTGCTGTCCACGCATGTCCACCAGGTGGTGAGAGTGTATGTCATCCTATGGATGTGATGAGGGCTGGACTCTGATCACACATGTAAAATTTTAGGCAGATTGGAGCATGTTCAGACTAGTTATAGAGCTTTTCCTGTCCATCCACCAGGTGGTGCTGCGACCGAGAGTGTATATTGACCCATAGATGTGATCAGGATTGAAGTGTGTTCACAGATGTAAAGTTTCAGGCAGATCGGAGCATGTACAGGCTAGTTTTAGAGCATTTCCTTCCATCCAACAGGTGGCGCTATGACTGTGGCTGTGGCTACATGTGAATGTCATGGGGATGTCAAGTCTTGGAACCTATACATCTCCAAGACTGAGGGGCATGCAGGCCGGATCGCAGCCGACCCTTCTCACCCTGGAAACAAACTTTTCGAGCCACTTCCCTCAGGCAGGAGGCTATGGTCCATACGGTCCAGAACCTCCTGCCACAAAATCAGTTTCTTCCCCTCAGCTATCAGACTTATGAACCATTAAATAACCTTAAATAACCTCCACTTACCAGTCACTTTATTCTTTTTGCTTGCACTCATTCTGGTTGCACTATTCTGTTCTGGGAAAAATGATGACAACCATTTTTGCTTGCTCTTTTACTATTATTATATAATATTATAATCAAATATTAAATGTAAATTTTAAAAATGATTTAATTCAATTCAAATTTTACCTGTAATGATTTTAAGAGCCAGCAGGTGTCAGTGTGGAGCGACCAGGTCAGGTAACCAAAAGCAACGTCCGGCATCAAACGACGACTGACGACGGTTCTTACAGGATGCCAGGACCTGATTAGCTGGCCTCCACTTGCACATGATCTGCTGATTTGACACACCTGGAGTCCTCATCAGCACAGCACATACCTGCAAAGAGAGAGAGAGAGCAAGGCCGAGGGAGGAGAGAGCCCTGCCACAGCTCACAGCCTAAGCTCTGGCTGTAACAAAACACGTGACTTTGCATGTTTTAACACATTTTCAAAGAAATTAACATATTCTTGCCATCTGCAGATTGCACTTCAAAGAAAAGAGCCTTTATTTGTCATGTTGAGATAAAACGGAATAAAATGTTCCCTCTCCAGACTTTACAGTAGAGCCTGAAAGTTGCCTGATCTCAGACCAGGTCTGTGTCCCAGCAGGGCCATACATTCATCATGCCTGTTTTGGCAAGCTTTTGAGCATTTTTAACCTGTCAAAAAGTACCTTGTTTGTCACGGCAACGATGTGTTGCCACGGCAACAGCGTTTAATGAATCGCCAATATCTTCACACTGTGCCATCATCTATGAACACTGAGCTGTCAAATTTCTAGAATGATATGACAAAGTATCAGGCAATGTTACGTACAAATGTAATGACAAGAACTCCCTGTTGCCAATAGGTGGCGCTATGAATATTTCTAAATTCCTGAGTGTGGATGTGTTCAGACCCAGGCTGATGTCCATCATATGAAGTTTGGTCCAGGTTGGACCACGTGCAGCTGCGATATAAATAATGCAATTTTCATGGCGAAACATCAAAATTCACCACGCCGCCACAGACACGTCCTTTGATGACGAGTAACCATTTTCTCTGGGAATCATCATCAACGTGTTTAGGCTTATGTCACCAAATTTAAGGTGAATCTGATCAATCTGCTGACATCAAAGTGTAAAAAAAAAATGTGTATTTCCTGATACCACAAGGTGGCACTGTGACTGTGAATGTATATAACTACATGGATATCATCAGGGTGGGACTCTGATCATACATGTAAAATTTCAGGAAGATTGGAGCATGTTCAGGCTAGTTAGACAACACTTCCTGTTTGATGGCGAAGGATCAATATTTTTGGGAGTCACCATGGCCACGCCCTTTGATACTTTGATAACTTTTCATCAGGAAGGACTGTTACATTTACTGGCCACATTTGAGGTCTCTCAGACTTACCCCCGATGAATTATTAATCAGAAAGAATTTACAGCTAATTCAAGATGGCCGACTTCCTGTTGGGTTTAGGGTGTGGCCATGATTAACTTTTTCGTGTGTCCAAATGTGCTGCATATGCCCCCCAAATATTGTGGCTGTAGATGAAACATCGTGGCAGTTGGCCTAATGACCACTTTTTCAATTTTACAGGGGGCGCTATGGAGCCATTTTGCCACACGTGCGCAACTCCGATAAAATATCAAATTTTTCACCAGTCCTGATGTGCATGCAAAGTTTGACGCGTTTTAGGGTATGTTTAGGCAGCCAAAGTGGAGTTTGAAAAGATTGGAAAAGGGTGAAGAAGAAGAAAAAGAAACCCTAGGGTTTCAATAGGGTCCGTTGGCACCGTCGGTGCTCGGACCCTAATAATAATTTAAAGAGTTTTGTTAATTTAGGGTTTATTATCTCAATCATAATGTACATTTTGGTTAATTAAATAGACAAAAATAACACGAAAATGCAGAGATATATGTCAATTAAAACCGCACACCCTTATTGCCTTTGCTGTGCGTGGACCAATCAGGCTTACAGTTGTGTGCATTCACCCCCCAAAGGCCAATTTTTTACCAAAAGAACCCAGTACATTTGTATGAAGATTGTTGACACTTCACAAGTACAATTCTGTCTGTCTGTTTGGGTCAACTCACGTGTCAAACTGCACCAGATGCGAACTCTGACAGTTTTGTGGACAGCGACACACCAAACCCTGCGAGCTGTCGCCCGTCAGTTTACTCACTTGGTGCTGGCATAAACCCTCCAGCTCACTGTGGAGACTCATGGCAGAATGTACATGAATCTGTCTGATCTGGAAAAAGCTGACATGTACTTCAGCTGTTAATGACGCCCTGCAGTGAAAAGCAAGTTTTTACCTTGTTAGCATTTCCATATGGTACTTTTGTTTGCTAGAAAACATATTGTGAGTGAAAGGAATAACAAACACCAGAACTGGGCATTTCAATGTTGAAACTAAAGAAAGAAAACAATCCTGTCAGCCTGCAGGGGAATATTTTCTAACTTGATTAATGGCTCCAACATGTATGTATGAATACAACTTGCTATTTTGTTGTGTGGGGAAGTTTTAGCAGAATTTCAGGGGAGCTGGTGTGCTCGAGCTACAGCGAATGGGGACGGGAGCACAGAAAAAGAGACTTCGTAGATCTGCACATTCTAATAGGAAGCAGCAATGTGGTGTTGGATGCAAGCCATCTTCAAGCAGAAAGGATTTATTTTCGTGGGAAAAACATCCAAATATGTAACCAGTCAATCAATCAATCAATCAATCAATCAATCAATCAATCAATCAATCAATCAATCAATCAATCAATCAATCAAAATTTATTTATAGAGCACTTTACAGCACTCATGGTGACCAAAGTGCTTTCCAGTTAAAAACAAACATCCATCCATCCATCCTCTATACACCGCTTTATCCTCACTAGGGTCACGGTGGGGTGCTGGAGCCTATCCCAGCTGACTCGGGCGAAGGCAGGGGACACCCTGGACAGGTCGCCAGTCTGTCACAGGGCTACATATACAGACAGACAATCACACTCACATTCACACCTACAGGCAATTTAGAGTCATCAATTAACCTCAGCATATGTTTGGACTGTGGGAGGAAGCCGGAGTGCCCGGAGAAAATCCACGCATGCACAGGGAGAACATGCAAACTCCATGCAGAAAGATCCCGGGAAAGCTGGGACACGAACCAGGGATCTTGTTGGTGCAAGGTGAAAGTGCTAACCACTACTAAACTGTGCAGCCCAGAAATGATTTTTCCAGGGTTAAATCAACAACTGGAGGAGGAATTAAAGATATCTTGCAGAATTTTTGACCACTACTGACTCTATGGGGGAACATTTTGATGAGCAGATCCTGTTTTTGCACGAGCACTATCGTACACATGTTTATGTACAAACACATTATCCATCCAATATCTATCCATCCATCCATGATCTATACATCGCTTAATCCTCATTCGGGTTGCGGGGGCCCTAGAGTCTATCCCAGCTGACTTAGGATGAAGGCAGGAGACACCCTGGACAGCTCACCAGTCTATCACAGGGCTACACATGGAGACAAACAAACACTCACATTCACACCTACAGACAATTTTGAATCACCAGTTAGCCTTAGCATGTTTTTGGACCGTGGGAGGAAGCCGGAGAAAACCCACACAGGCACAGGGAGAACATGCTACAACACTCTACACAGAATGATCCCAGGTTGGGATGTGAACCGTGATTTCCAGCTGCAAGGCAACAGTGACAACCACTGATGCACTGTGCAGCCCACAGACACATTACTTTATGATAAATTATCATTTCAAGACGCATAGAAAACTGCGTGTAGCATGATTCAAACATAGCTAAGCTTAGCGGCTTGATAGTAACTATAATATTTGTGAAGTCTCATCACATGCAAACATCTGAATTTCGACACTGCAGCCTCTCATGCTGAGGATATGAGCTCATGTGTGAACAGTTTAATGATCCTGTCAGTGAGATTTGGCAATGTACTAGAGCAGAGGCCTTTCTGCAGTAATGCACACCTCTTTCGATCATACTTAGATGTAAGCATTACCAAGTTATTTTTTAGTTTTCATCCCTCATCGTGTTCTTCTCTGCTGATTTCACTGCCTGATCATTGAACTCTGTCTCTATATTTCTCACACGTTTTTAATAAATACAAAATATGTTCAGCAGCATATCTTTCCCCACAGCATCTCTATGTGAGTAAAAAATAACACTTTGTGAGAAACTGCAACCAAATTATGAATAAACGGTGACAGAAAAATATTATTCCCATTGATACCAATGAAAGTATGCTATCGGTTACTTTGTTTGTGTACCTGCAGGATCATCGGTACAGTAAATTCTTGGTGGAATAAAACATATCAAATATTATTCAACAAAGAGGCTATATTACACCTTATAGAAAGAGAAAGAGAAAGTATTTTCTCAGAGTCACAGTGCTTGTCTTTGGGTAACCTTTGATCAACTTTTAGTATTTTGCTCCATGTCTGTCCACTAAGAGGTGCTGCTGGGTGAAGGGCAAACATTCAAAGTTCAAAATACTGAGCAGAGCTTGCAGAGAGTGGAAATCACTCATTCATGAAAGAGGAAACGTCTTCCAGAAAGGCAAAAACAAGACAATCACAAAAATATCTACAACTTTTACTGAGTTAGAATCTGGAATGATCAAGCCTGAAAACAAACATGTGAGTTTAGATTATAAGATATTTTTACCAGCATTATTTTAGTGACATTTAAGATATCTATCAAGAATCGTTTAAAAAAAAAAAGCTCACTTTAAGTTTAATTTTTAAGAATTTCTTCTTTATTTAACATGAAGAACTTCCATTCACAGCTGCAGAAGCCATTTTGGAGCAGAGTTGGTACAAAGACCGTCTGTGAAGGCTGTTTTTAAGTACAGTGAGATGAGTCATGAGTCTACAAGTGTTAGGACTGAATTCAGTATCAGCCTCCGTCCTGGTTACAATTGTTTTGATTAATATGAAAAGAGACAACTATAACTTATTGTAACAGAGGCACACAGGAAGTTTCCACCATGACAGCATTTGCAAACTATAAATAAATAAGAGTCTCTGGGAAGTTTTAACTTTTTAGAACAGTGCCCTGGGAATTCTGCATATGTGCTATAATTAAATGAGTTTAGTGCACTCTCAGCTGTTCACTCATATAACTTAGAGGGTTTAAATTCAATTCTATAGAAAGCTCATAAATTAAGTAAAACTAGAAAAGAGGAGCAGATTTGACATTCCTCCTCAAAGCATTTAGTTTAAGATATGTAAAAATATGACATGAAATCTTATTTCTGGCTGACGAACTCAAAGCCAGCTCCTCAACATCTCTGAGAAAGGTACAAAATATTCACCAAAAACTCTGACTTGAAATCAAAACTGACTTAACTAGTGTCTCATTCTCCAACATTTTTACTTACCATTCAGTACAAAGGGTTCAAGCTATAAACAATGACTTTATTCATTATAAATAAATCACTTACATGTGTTTTACACACCAGTGCTTCGTGAATGATGCCAGTCTGTGGATTTCCAGAGTGAGTAAGATTAATGCTGGTTACAGTAAACAACTATTTGATTTATTAATAAATATATGGTCCCAGTCAAGAAACAGCTAACCCAAAGGGAACTTGGCAACCGAACATTGTTCTTATTAATTGCTTAAGTCTCACCTATGATGCTTTAAGAAATCGGAAAATTAACTTGTAATTAGTTACAACCTATTAAAAAATCTAATCAAAAAATTAACTTTGCTACGTTTTTACGTCGCAGTTTCTAAACTGTGTGTGGCCCCAGTATCCTCCACATCCCACATAAGAGGAGAAGCTCACGCCTTCGTCATGAGCCATGCATACTTGGTTACTGATGCGCTTTTACGCACAACGACACGATGAGGTTCTGGTCGTCTCGGTGCGCTCTCCTGACCTTAGTCTGCCTCGTTGTGCTTTTAAACAGTTCCGGAAGAGCTTCGACCTTCGAGGTGACTCTGCTTCACACCAACGACAACCATGCCCGCATCGAGGAGACCAGCGAGGACTCTGGAAAGTGTCCAGCCGGGGCTCCGTGCTTCGCTGGAGTCGCCAGGAGATTCACCAAAGTGTCGGAGATCCGCAAAAAGGAGACGAATGTTGTGTTTGTCGATGCTGGAGACCAGTTTCAAGGGACTGTGTGGTTTAATTACTATAAAGGCGCTGAAGCTGCACATTTTATGAACAAACTTGGCTATGATGTTATGGTAAGAACTTGATTTTTTCATGTGCATCCACACAGATGAGCTGAATATGTTTGCTGAAAATGAGAAAGTGTGCAAAAGCTAGACAGATTGGAGTTTTTGACTTGATTAAATGATCATGAATCGATTCCATCAGGCTTTAGGAAACCATGAATTTGACAACGGAGTGGAGGGTCTGATCCAGCCTTTCCTCCAGACTGTAAACTGCTCTGTGGTCAGTGCCAACATTAAAGCTGACCACACTCTGGCCACCAACCTGAGTGGCTACTACCAACCCTATACAGTCATCAAAGTGGGCTCAGAGAAGGTGGCTGTAGTCGGATACACCACGGCAGAGACACCCTTCTTATCCAGGCCAGGTAAACACAGAATCTACTTTTTGTGTGATGAAGCTTTTAATTTCCCTACTTTGAGCACGTTGTTCACATTTACTTTTCTCCTTTCCACTGTTGTATTTACACAGTATAATGCTTCTGTTATTGATTGTGTCAAGTTTTATTAAGAGCACTGACCACTGCAGCATTACGTCTCCTCTGTGTGTTTCAGGCCAACACCTGAAGTTTGAGGATGAGGTGGAGGCATTGCAGGTTCAGGTTGATAAGCTGGAGACTCTGGGTTTTAATAAGATCATCGCTCTGGGACACTCTGGTTTTGACGTGGATAAAGATATTGCCAAGCGAGTGAGAGGAGTTGATGTTGTTATTGGCGGACACACCAACACATTCCTCTATACTGGTATTTTTATCCTGTTTTATTCCCTACTCGGGGTCCAGCTGTAGCAACTGAGTTCATAAATTCAGCAGCCTTCAGATGCTTAAACTGTGCTTCATACATGCGGTAAATCATTTTAGACGCCAAACAGGTTTGTTAGTTCATTGTCACAGGATGTGGGGAGCAGTGCAGTGTGCACTACAAACCACAAAATTTACTTTCCCCACAGGAAAACCTCCATCCACCGAAGTGCCAGCAGGTCCGTATCCTTTTATGGTGAGATCTAACGATGGGAGAAGGGTACCAGTGGTCCAGGCCTTTGCCTTTGGAAAATATCTGGGATATTTAAAAGTCACCTTTGATGATGCTGGGAATGTTTTAAAAGCTGAAGGAAACCCCATCCTGATGGACAACAGCATCCCTCAAGGTACACTACTATAACACACTGTATTTTACTGGTCACTCATGTCATATTTGACTTTTAAAAGCTGTATCACTAGTTGAGAAAACTGGTCACTCTGCTAAATAAATTCATTTTTACATGTTTTTTTCTACCTTCATTGACTTGTATAACTTTGAAACATTTATTTTGAGATCCTGATCCTAATTAGGAGATAATATACAATAGACTGCTTTGGCAGGAACTCAGAACTTGCCAGAGAATTATCAGGCATTTTAAGATTTCCTCAATATCTAACATATGTAATTAATTTACTACTAGTTGTCAGTACATCCAATATCACACAAAAAACAGGTTATTCAGTTTAAGCAATTGTCCAAAATGTGAACAAATATAACACATTGCTCAGGTTATTGTGTTGCTCTCCGTCCATGGCAGTATTTTACTTAATAATTCTTGCAAAGTTTGCATGTAGAAATGAAGACTTTCTTTATTCATTACATTGAATGAGGCAGCCCCATCGCCTGACTTTTCGAGCACAATGATGATTGATGACCACCTAAATCTGTTTCTATAACTGTGAGGTAGAAAATCATAGTTGTGAGATAAAGTCTTCAGTGAATTGTTTAACAATCCAATTCACTTTTGTAACTTTACAAAAAAACCCCATCTTGATACTAACTTCTTGTAACAGTTTAATCAATGCTATGTTTAGTTATGATTAAAAGTTCACCAACAATTTGCCTTATCTACTGTTAGTTCTCAAGGTTATCTGATTTCATTTATTCTTTTATCACATTCTCTCTCAGACCCGGGTGTCCTTGCTGATGTTGAGAAGTGGAAGAAAGATTTGGCTCAGTTCTCTTCACAATATGTTGGCCAAACCTTAGTCTACCTCAACGGGACGTTTGAAGAGTGTCGATTCCGGGAGTGTAACCTTGGGAACCTAATCTGCGATGCTATGGTACTAATTACAGGCAACATTCACTTAACTCGTTCACTCATTTGTTTGCAGCGTATTCAGTAAACACTGTTGCCCCCCGACTCTTTCGTCAGTTCACTCATCGCTGAGAGAAGCCAATTTTCTCACTAGTTGTATCCTCGGGTCATGCCTGTGCATGTTCAGTGTTTCAAATTAGTGGGATTTAGTGGAAATGAAGGGGCTGCAGGGGTTTAAAGAAAGTTGATGTAAATACCACTTAACAGTTCATTTTAGGTGGCGAGAGAAATAGTGGAATTTTACTGCCATTTAATATTTCCTTTTTGCATGAACAGATTCACCACAATATAAAGGATTCAAGTGAGCTGCAGTGGAATCATGTGGGCATATGCATGCTGAATAGTGGAGCCATACGGACAGCGATAGACGAACGCTACAAAAATGGTATTCAAGTCTTCATTGCACTGAATGCAGTTGTCAGTTTTTTTCACCTATTGTGCTGATTTACCTTTATTTCAAGGTTCCATAACAATGGAGGAGATCCTCACTGTCCTACCATTTGGAGGAACTTTTGACTTGGTTCAAATTAAAGGATCAACAGTGAAAAAGGCTTTTGAACACTCCATTCACAGATATGGAAGCATGTCTGGAGAATTTCTTCAAGTGTCAGGTTGGCTCCTGTTAGATCCCGGAGTGAAACAGAATAATATTAACTTTCTCTGATTAGGTTTTGTTTTAAAGAAAGATTTTCTCTGTGGCATTTCCAGGTGTTCACGTGGAGTATGATCTCTCCAAGCCGGTGAACCAGCGTGTGGTGTCGGTGTCGATGCTCTGCACTGAGTGCCGTGTGCCCAAATATGAACCGCTGGACCCTCAGAAGACGTACGCTGTGGCGATGCCCTCATACATGGTGGGTGGAGGTGACGGCTTCACCATGATCAAGGAGGAAGTACTGAAGCATAACACAGGTGAGCAACAGACTGTGTGTGGGAGATTTCCCACATTCCTTGGAATTATTCAGGTCAATGTGACAAATATCTAAGTTGTAGTTGTTTGTAGGCTTCACTGTGATTACATCTGCTAGCCAAGCAAAAAGGGAGCCCTTATCAACCAGTGTTTCTCATCAAAACAATTCCTACAACTTGGCAGACTGCTGAAAAGTTTACTTTAATGTCTTTCCTCGCCTGCTTTTCCTTCCTGGTGGAATGTAACCTCAGCACTCCCTTGGCTTTAATGTTTTATTAATAACATATGATTGAAAGGGGCTGGCTGGCGCTTTTCATTGATTACGGTCCGTTAGTCATTCCGTGGCACTCTGTTAAAAACCCTCCAACTGGACTCTTTACAAGAGTATTTGGAAGAGAGTCAAGTCCGGACATCGGTACATGCTATAGATGATGAATGGACCTAAGTGGGAAGAGTGGGAAATATTTTAGGGGAGGAAATCTCAAATTAATTCTGGACACTTTAACTCGCCTGTGAAACCTCTTGACATACGGAAAAGCAGATTCTGGTCCAGCAGTGAAATGTGAGACCCTATTTAAGCTCTCATCTTACAGTTCAATAACAGTAAGGTTGTTCTATGACTCAGATTTATGCATTTTGTATTGAACTTGGCACCACTTGTGAAATATCTTCATAAAAACAGAGGAAAAGTCAGCTTCCTAAACAGGTCAGCAGGAGCACAGGAGGAGAAAGAAAAGCAGGATGTCTGCTGGGGAAAAGCTGCCAAATTTCAAACCGGTTGCACCCAAGTTGGTTCTTTAGATAGATATGTTGGTTTTACAATTTGTTCAAGACGAAAAAAATCTACTTAATAGACTTCTGTGATATGATTTGTATTGACTTCATGACCCCAAGATAATGAGAGCTAATGAATCTGGAGATCCCCATGATGTTTTGAGTGTAAATTAAAACTAGCATTCCCTTGTTCAACTATACACAAAAATGCATATCACTGTATTTCACTCAGTTACTGTAAATGCAAGGATGAGATGACTAACTTTTTTGTAAAGCAAGACAAAGCTGGGTGCAGTGTATCTGAGTGACAATGTTTTAAAAGCACTGCATCACTGTTCTCAGCTAAATTCTACCCTTATAGCTTGCTCTGCTGGGAGAGACTTATCTAAAGCACATGCATATTTGTAACAAAGTTCTGTAACTATCTTTGAATCTTTTAAATGTAGCTTATAGCACTGAGGAAATGTGGTTTGAACATGAGCATGAAAATACAGTTCTTTGGCGAAATATCACAAAATATCAAATTTATACCAAATACGATCTTATCCGTCTCTTGCAGGTGATATGGACATTACAGTCCTTTCCAAATACATCTCGGATATGAAGCGAGTTTACCCTGCAGTGGAGGGTCGCATCACGTTCAGGAACTCCGCCTCCCTCACAGCCCACAGCTTCGGCTTGCTGCTGCTGAGTCTGTATCTGACTCTCTGACCGGCTTTGTACGTTCTGGGAAACGTACAAAGCCGTTTCCCAGACTGCAATAAACTGATCGGTTTGGGAACTCCTTCAGGACTTGGTTAACTGCCTCCCCATCTCGCTACCTTCGAAGATAACAAGAAGACAACTGCAGGTTCAGCCTCATTGTAGATTTAATACTCAAACAGGGACTGAATTTAATCCACTAACAACACAACAGTCCCACAAAAACTGCATTAGGGGCAATCTTGTTTGCTTAAATCTTAAACAAAATGTGCAAGATGAACAACTTAAACATAAAAAGCAAAGATGTACTGAAAATTAACAAATGAGGGCATCTAAGTCATTTAACTGGCATTTTAAACAATATGAATGTGATTTTTCTTAAGTACCGTGTAATAAATGCATTGTCATGCTCCGCCTTGGATATTAGACAATGGACTGGTCAACTTCTTAGTGGAACAAGGGAAGGCTTTCCAGCAGCTATAAATGTGACTCCATTCACTGAACATCAGTAGATGGAAATGAACCAAAGCACCTGATTTTGTCTTTAGTTGTTCTTTTATCTCAAACTTTCATTCTGTCCAGTTCAATCGACTCCACACACTCAGATTAGCGCTGCAGCTGCTCCTCAACCCGTTATCTTTGTAAAGGATTTTATGTTCATCAGGTTGCAGACACAAATGTATCACAACGGTAAAATATTGTTGATTGAAGATTGATTTCTGTTTATTGTGGGGGGGTTTCCAAGCATCTGCCAAGTATGCATAGTGGGCATAATCATGCACACAGAGTAGATAAATGTTTGTATGAATGTATCTGCCTTTTGGTATTTAAAAATGACCTTTATCAAGTCTTTTTGTAAGGTTGTTTTAATAAAGTGAAAATTGGAAGTAAATGCACATTAATGTACTTTTTGTTTGTTTGTATCAAGTCTGCAGTGACACTGTCAGATTTAATGCAGCTCATCTCTTTCTATTTAATTTGCAAAGACATAAAACAGATGAAACTTCCAAACTTGAGATTAAGTACTTGACTGACAAGTTAGTGTGGGGGTATTATTTGAACATTTAGTGTGTAGGGAGTTTCAAAACTGTATTTCAGTGTGCATAAGCAGATTTTCAAGTGTGCAAGATTTTTACTTAAGTGAACAAATATGAGCCGATTGCTTAATATGCAGCTGATGTACTCGCATCTGGGGCTAAAGCAACAGTTGTTTTATACCGGTGGGCTCAACAGCATCACAGTGTTAAATAGAAATCAGCCATTTAAATTTTACTGCCGCTACCAACAGCAGCTGTTAAACAGATGTATACTCTTGAACTATTAGCTTTTATAGTTGGCAATAATTACAAAAGGAACACAGTGTGAGCGCAACACTGATTCATCCTTTATTTACAAATTAATGACACATCAGGAGAAGTCTTGGGTTTCCTCTTCTTGTGGGTATGTGGACGAGTTTCTGTACGAGTTAGTCTCAGGTAGTGAAGCCAGTGAAAGTCTCTGGATTAGTTTAGGATCAGTTCATACCTGACAAGCATGTTAGCTCATGTTTATAAGGTCATGCAGATTTCACATCCATGGAGCCATCACAGAGGTCTCCTTCTGTACCTGCTGTGGAAACAAAAACACAGAGTTAGCACTAAAATAGGCCCCCTTTGTTGTCAAATAGGTGTTCAATTCACAGACCGTAGGTAACAGCCATAATTATTTGAGTATTGAAGTATCTGATCTGACGGTATTCACACTAAAACAATGAATGTTTATCGGTATGATGCTCTCACTTCAGTATACCGACCTGTAGAAAATTGTATTTAAAATGCTTATGTGTATCTAATAGTAAAACATTTTATTATCATAGAATAAATCCACATAGTAGCCATTTACACTTTTAAATTTCTCCACTGAATTCACCGTCAGCATAGTCTTAACCACCCTACTCTTTCGTTCCTCAGGTCAGAACGCAACTGAATTACTGCAAATTCAATGTGAAACTGAAAAGAAAATATTAAAAAAGGTATTTAATGTGTGGGACCAAAAACTCCCACAAACTCTTTCACCTGCCCATAAGGCAAATTTGTCATTTCTTCGTGACTTATACTTAACAGGTTAGGAATCTGCTTGTAGGGCGAAAAAAAAACCCAAACCTTATCAGTTTTTGCTCAAAATCGATATTTCATTTTCACTCTGGTTGTTTAATCAAACATAACCAACAGGAGTTTTTTTTTTTGTCAATTTTTAAACCACTGAAATGTTAAATTAAGACAAGATAAAATCCTGTGTAGGCTATCAATACGTACAAGGTTTGGACACATTTATTATTGTTATACAGTGAATCTTAAGAAGCTATGTATTTATGTACAGTTTTATGTAACACAGTTTCATTCATTACGTGGCACCAGGCTTAATAATGAGTCCATATTGGATCAAATTAAGTGAAACATATTTTTATGTCTTAATGTATCTATTGATTTTTACTTTATTTCCCCTGGAGTGCCTGTAAAGGATAAGGATACTCTGTCTCTATGCTTCTTTAGAGTACCATACTTGCATTTGTGTACCTTGTTCAGTTCAGGAAAAAGTTCCTGAATGGCGATGTCCAGCAGCACATATGTCAGCTGAGGAAGCCAAAAAGCCAGGAGAAGAAGAAAAGCATTAAGGTCAGTGAGCAATAAATTAAATATGAAAATAAGCATTCAAAAAATAAAATGAAACCACAAAATTGTGTTTTGTAACATTCCAGTTCACACTGTGCCCTGATTCCTAGGTATAGGTGTGTACATTCAGATATCTGATATCTATTTGCATCGATGCAAATAGCAGGAGAATGTGATTTTCCTTCTCATGTTAACTTTCAAAGCTTCCCTCAGGTCATTTTTTCTGTCTTGTCTGGATATGTTCCAATATCAATGAGGCGCAAACGTGCTTTGAAAACAAGTAATGTGTTGGTGTGTGTGTGTCCTTTTACTTGTTTGTTGAGAACTGGCTGCTGCAGTCCATCGAAGAGAAGACGCACTCCTTCATACTTGGCCTCTTCTCCGATACATTTCCCCAGAAAGTCTAAAGATGAATGAATTCCCGGCCAACGCATGAAACACACACCAATTACCCTCACGTCCACACATTTGTCTTAGAAGTGAAAATGCAGGAATTACAGTGGAAGGTCTACATATTACAAAACATGACGAACTGCATGGATACCTGGAATGTAGCTCATCATCTCCTCAAATGTTTTCTTTGCTCTCCTCTGCTTGTCTTGGGCCGAGCGTGGAGGGCTGCTCTCACAGAAAACTGTGTCTATAAGGGGCAAAAAAATAACACATAACTTCACTTTATTTGATGGAATGTTTAAAGGAATAGTTCAAGATTAAGTTACACGGGGAAAATCAGCAGTGCTCTCTAACTGCTGAACTGCAGTGTACCTCTCAGCAGGGTGATGAGTGAGACTAGCCGGTGCTCCTGGACCACCTGATTCAGTTTGTACTGCAGGTGATAATCTGTGTAGGCCTCCAGTGTGTTCTTGAACAGGATCCTGGCACCCATTAGCAGGTGATGTAACCAGTCAGGGATGTGGAAGATGACTCGGCCTGACAATCAAATGGAAAAGGAGAAAAAGAATGACAGAGAATGTCTGACGAAATGAAAGACTCTACTTCAGTCCAGGTGATTGTCTGGTAGTGATTAATTCATGAGGGAACTCTGATCTCCCTTTAGTACAGTTGTGCAGCAATGTAATTTTCTTATTTTCTGATTAGTGTAAATGGATTCTGTGTTTAATTAACTTTTCATTCTCTACATGACTCCAAAACACTTAGATATGTCAATGTTGGTGTAAATATAGCTATTATTACCAGATTTAACAGGTCTAAATACTATATAAGCAACAGAAAAGCACTTTGTTCTTATGCAAAATTGTGTTATTTTCATCTCCATCTGGCAGCTGTCACATTAAAGTAGGCATATAAGACCAACGGCAGTTTTGAATCCTTGTTTTTAGTGAAATGGTGTCTGTTTCCTCTTGGATTATTGTTGTTTGTCAGTGAGAATTTCTCATCTGGCCATGAATGATGAGCAATTATATCTATGTTAAAGATACTTGATGTATTTCAAGTGCAAATTTATTGGATAAAACAGTAATTCAAGAAATCTTGTACATTTTCTGTGCTGGCTAATATTTTCTACCAGAAGCACTCTCTAAACATGCTTGTGATCTCTGGTATTCTTAACAAAAGTCTTCTCTAAAATGCTTTCGAATACATTTTTAAGCTGATAAAATCAATTCATTGACTTTGTATCAGAGTCTGACCTTATGCAAGCCAGAAGAGCATCCTCTCACTTTAAAAATCACTACTTTATGTGTACAACAATCTACAGAAGGCATTAAAAATAAAATAAAAGTGATAAATGGGGTGTGATAGACTTTCAAAAAACAAACTCCACTTACCCACATACATCAAGTAGTCGTACACCCCTTCAACAGTGATCATTTCCATGAAGTAGTTCTGATTGTGCCTCTTCTCCGTCATCTCTGACCGGTTGGCATTGTTTTTGAAGAGTTCATTGAAGAGCTGGAGGAGAGGGAAGTACATCAGTGTTTTAGACAGAGCTCTTCAAAACACCCACTGACTCTACTATTTAGTTTCAAGAGCATTTTCACATATGAGCGAATGACAAAACTCTGCTGAAGTAAATATGCAAATTCCATAAGTTTTTTTTCATTTTTCAGGATTATTTTTGAACTTTTTAAAATGAGAGTAACTGCATTTGCTACAGCATTTTGAAGGAAATTACACATTTGTTCTAGTGTGCCAGTGAAGTGTTCATTCTTGTGTAATCAACCAGAATTGGGTGAAATTTTTTGATGCTCGCAAAAGCTTTTATAATCCCATCAATTCAGCCACTGGGAAGTTCTCAAATTAAATGCTCAAAGAATTATTTTTCTCATGTCAGGCCTGATTACAATTTTTGTGAGATTTGTGAACTACAAATGACATAAGTTTGTTAATGCAGTTTGTTGCACAAAGTGTATGCAGAGACACAGGTATGAGTAAATTAGCATGTTGCTAACACTAAAATCACCAATGCCTGTAAAGCTGCCTTTGAAGCCTTTTTTTAAACTTCTTTTTAGTTGGTTAAATTCGTTATTTGAGGACAACTTGGTCAGCTGGGTACAATCAATCACTGGTGTCCTGGTCATCAAGCATGAAGAGACAACTCTTGGCAGGCATCTGCATCAGTGGGCCGGTGAACCGTCTAAAAATCCATACGATATTTGAGCAGGCTTCGTCTGTGCACCTGACATTCAAAGTGCACAGAGGAGTTTGCTGCATGCATGTTCATCTGCGCTGAACCCTCACTGACACGACCCCAGTGTCCCCTCCTTACAGTCTACGCTGTTCCTACAACAACCATAACTTTGCTTTGAAAACTCTAAAACATCTGCCAACTGTTGAATTACATTTGAGCTTTACTCACTGGATGACATTACTAGCAGTGAGCAAGACAGAAAGAGACAGTCTGAAAGTTATATAATTAGGACTGCCAACCTTTTTATCATTTTCTGAGGTGGGGCTCAGGATAGTGAGCTCAGGGCGGCTGGGTTTGGGTTTAGGAGATTCGCAGGAGTTGAAGAAGGACTGGATGAAAGGCTCTAGATGCTGCCCTTTCTGACAGAAAAAGCACAGGACACATAATTTGTTTAGCTTCAGCGACAGTGTTATTTCTCTTACAGATGTATCCCAAAAATACAAAGGAGACATTTAGAAACAGCTGTGTTGTGAAGGAAGCAAGACAAAACCATTCCGCAGCATCCCAGACCACACACACACAAACACAATGAATGCAGTTCTTACCTCCTTTATCAGTTTGCTGGGAACTGACTTAATGATTTTCCCTGTGAAACAAAAATACTTTATCTCAGTGATATACGGTTCTGTCACATTTTTCCCCTGTCCCAGACACAAAATATCTTTTCACTGCAACCCAAGGTCAGCCTGATCAAACATTGTCACGGAGTGTTGGACATGTTCTGCTGTTTCAACATAATTTATCTCACTTATTTTTGTCACTATCTCGCCATCTATCTCAGAGAGAATACTTTACCAAGGTTCACGTCAGGTAACATCTTGTCCAGGAACTGAGACTCCATACTATGAGGAGACAAAAAGTCGGCCAGGAGTTGGCTGTTGCTCAGCTCCGGGTGCTGTAGTAGTCTCTGCAAAGAAAACAGAGAAACATATATATGCTGTAAGTTGTGTTTTTGTGTAGTTTTAAAATATATTTGACATTAGAAGCAAAACCTACCAATACCTACCAGCTAATGCTGACTGATTTTCACAGGATATCGCAGGTTGTTAAATTAACTTCCAAGCCTTCAGAGCAGCATTTTCTATCCATTAATTTCAGCATGTCATAAAAAAGACAACTCGCAGAGACTTATTTTGAGATAGGTAATCTATCACAGTGAATATTTTCACTGCTTTTTGGGCTGTCATTTATGATTTTGTTTTGATGGTCCTGCGAGCAGGGACCATTTAAAAATCTTTCCTCTGCGCTACGTTCAAGGATGCTCCAGTTCCAACACATGTGGGACTTGTGAGTCAGCTTCTGAAAACTCTTTGAATTTGTGAGCGATGTTGTGTCAGATGAAAACAATCTGCAGTTATGAAAAGGGTGTGAATTTGGTCATTTTTCTGCATAA
Source organism: Acanthochromis polyacanthus (assembly GCF_021347895.1). Lineage (NCBI taxonomy): Eukaryota > Metazoa > Chordata > Actinopteri > Pomacentridae > Acanthochromis > Acanthochromis polyacanthus. Next base: position 21,122,666 of record NC_067113.1, read on the forward strand.
ATGTTTGACAGCCAAGTCTCAAATCTTTTTAGAGAGTCCTTGAATGCGTTGCTAAAAAGAACATTAGTGGACCATGATGGCAACTTCAGAGTCTGAACTTTGTCATTGTGTCTTTTCCTCTGTGCTTTGAAAAGCTACAGTTGCTCTCATGACGGCCAACTGCGGCAGTGACAGAGAGATCATCTCTTCTCCACACAGAACAGGGATTTAACCTGTCTACAGTCCTGACACAAAGTCCTTCACAGTAGCAGAATGATCACTTTTTAAAGAATATTTTTCTAAAGATGAAGTGTTTCTGAGACACTTGGACAAGAATTGACAATGTTCCAATTTAATCTTGATGTCTGTTCAGTCAGACATTGTTTTGGTGGTTGTAAGCAGGAAGAAGATAAATTAAGAAAAAGAATTGAAACAGGTTTGTAACTTTACTGGCATTCTACACACCAAGAAGAGGCAAACTGTGACTGTCATCAAAATACTTAGATGTTTGTTTTTTACTTAATGGAACATCAAAATTATTTTACTTACATATACAAAAAAGCAACATGCGATTTGAGCAGTGTTTAGAGAGACATCGAACATATTCTAATGTATCATGCATTTACTTAACAATTCTATGACCTCTCTTTTGTTGCACAGAGACTGCAGTCACAGCTGTGTGCTTTCATAATCTTCACCACTCTTCTTCTTGTTAAATTCTGTCTCCTCTTCAGATCCATCAATCTACATTCTGTCTAATACAATTCAGAATCAAAGAGTTTCATCAGATATCCACCTGAAGGTACTCTTGGAACTCCTCCCGCTTGGATGTGAGAAACTCATAATTCTTGGGACCAATTATTCTCTTTGAGGGCAACTGTGCATCTGGAAATGACCCTACAAGAGATTTAAGATATTACAGTGAGGAATGCTGGAAAAAAAAAAACATGAAAAGAACAAGTTTTCTTTCAGTGTGACAAGAAAATTACAGTTGCGTGGTTTCCAAGTTTCAAAATGATGCAACAGGGCTATTAGCCTTCCCAAAATCTAGGTTGACTTAGAAGTAATGGTGCGTGAATTGTCAGGGATCCATGAGACCATTTTCATGGAAAATGTCTTCCTTATGGCTATGAATGAACAAAGGAACTGTATACAGACCCTCTTAGGCAAATGGCAGCAGGAAAAATTGAGACAACCTACCATGAAACTCAGTGAGCTTTGATTCAAGAACATAGAACTCCAGATATCTTCTGTACACAGACCAGTTCTCAGTCTCATGCCCCACTGCAGGAAAACAAATACTGAGACTTAATAAATGAATGAATCAAATGCATTTAGTTAATAGCTCCAAGTGAAAAGTGCAAATATGAAGCTCATATGACAACTGCTTTAGCAGTTTTTTGATGATCTAGATAAAAATGACAAAGCAAAACTAACTTTTTGGATGTCTAAAATTGTATCACTTGTCTGTGATGCATGAGTTCTACACTGAGTAGCAAATGCTTGTAACTTGTTTAGATTAATTATACTGAGAAAGCAGGCCCCATTGTAGGAACACAATGCAACAAAAGTCTGTATCTCTTTTATTACTGAGATTTAAATCTTATATCTTTCAATTACATCCTTATTTTTTGATGAAAATCATTCCAGGATATCAAATTTCTAGAGAAGTCTCTCCCAACCAAACATAATGTCAACTACAGGGGCTAACATTATGCACCCAGAATCACCCCAGGATAACAAATTTCTGGAGAACTGCTTTGACATTCTTTAGAAGCCTTTTTTTTCAGCTGCATCTTCCTAGAGGGGTTGTGTTGCTTCATTTTTCTGGATAACAACCGCAAAGGTGTTCCTATTGATTTAAAGGGTAACTTCGGTTTTTTTCAACCTGGGGTCTGTTTTCATATGCCTTTTCATACATGTGAGTGATGGAGAAATGAATTTTCGACATAGCTCCAGTATTTAGCCAGGCAGGCAGCTTCGCAGTTCAGCTAGCAGCTCAGCTAGCGAAAAGTATGGGGCAACTTGCCCCCCCGCGTCAAAGTCCGCCTTAACGTGCTTTTTTCCCCACACTGACCGGCTCAGATAGTCTCAACGAGTGTCCCACAACATACTAGAGATGAGAAGTGAACGAAAACCTCCACATTATTTGGCGATCGCTATTTGTTGTGGTCTGTATTGTTGTGGTCACGCTATCGCGCCATTTCGGAATGAGATTTGCTTTCTAGCGTCCTGAGATTTGGATACAGACCACAACAAATAGCGATCGCCAAGTAATGTGGAGGTTTTCGTTCACTTCTCATCTCTAGTTTGTTGTGGGACACTCGTTGAGACTATCCGAGCTGGTCAGTGTGGGAAAAAAGCACATTGGGGCGGACTTTGATGCGGGGGGGCAAGTTGCCCCATACTTTTCGCTAGCTGAACTGCGAAGCTGCCTGCCTGGCTAAATACGGGAGCTATGTCGAAAATTCATTTCTCCATCACTCACATGTATGAAAAGACATATGAAAACAGACCCCAGGTTGAAAAAAACGAAGTTCCCCTTTAAGTCATGCAGCATAGTTGGCCAGATCGTAGTTTTCATCTTTTTGTGATGCTCTTGTATGATTTTGACAGCTTGCCTTGGATTGTTATCACGTTGGAATAGTCCTCCTCTGCCAAGCTTCTGGAGTCTGGGATTAAGCATTTACTAAGGTAGTCCTGGGCAGGTTCACACCAAATGTGCCGCACGCCTTCAGAGCCAGGCAAATCTACCTCGACCTCATCTGACCTAGGAATGTGCTCCCAAGATATATCAGGCTTCTTTTTAATATTCTTTAGCAATGTTTCATCTTGAAGTTATATTCCAAGTAGCAGGCATGGACATTTTTCTTGAACAGTGTCCGTAGAGGTTGACATTATGCTCTGTCCTTCACACTGTCTGAGCTGTCACAGAAAGTCTGATTTCCACCGATATCTCCTGTGCCAATTCTGAAGCACCTGTTTTTCACAGGCAGACTGTGCAAATAGCACACTCTCTGTAGTGTCATTTTAGTAGGATGTCACTGCTGCTCTGATTCATGGCTCCGCAGCTCACTCTATACCTCCTGATAATGGCTGCAACTGTGGACCAACTGTTCAGCTGGTCACTGATCTTCCTGTATCATTTTACATCATTCTGAAGTCTCAGAAAAACATTTTTCAATTCCTCTGGCATTTTTTTTTCAGATGGAGCTACGATACAGATGCCTACAACTCATAGTTGCACACTTGAGAAAGTTTTGGTGTTCATAGGTCAGATTATAACCATGCAATTAGGCTTATTGGAAATTCCAGATGTACTCAGTTGTGTTGCAGTGATCACAGGTTTTCCAACATGTCAGTGACAACAGGTATATTCACTTTCATTGCATTGAATTTCTACTTTGGAGCTGGTATTTTCAGTACAGGCTTCCTGAAGAATTTGTTGTTGATTGTTTATAAGAGTAAATGCTCATTTTAGAAATAATACAATCACAATAAAGTAGCTGAGTTTGTTAAGATTACATTTTTGATTAAAAAAAAAGAGTTTTTTTTAAAACTCAGACTGTTTCCTATTCTTGTAACAGTGCTAGACAGTCATACTGAGACACAATGAGCTTGCAGCTGACACACAGCAATGTGGCGGGAAAACGGGCCTGACAGGTCGAAGTTGGCTGCATAGGGTTTGTAGCCACATCAACATAAAGGCTATTCTGGGAGATGGGAGTGCAGGGAAAGGTCCAATGACAAGCAGTAGAAGACTCTCCAGAGTCTCTAAAGAGGGCAGCATGTGGCTCTGGAGGAAGTGAAAGGATTCTATTTGGTCTCCAAAGTAAGTGAATGGCATCTGGAAAAAACGACTGGGACAGTGGGATTCACTACTGAACAGGCCTGTCACCATTTGATAACCCAGAAGATGGCACCACTAACTTGGCCATTATTTAGAGTTGAGGCAGAATGTCTAAGGATTGTAATTAAGGGATACTAACAGCTAAATCCTACATAACAGATTTAGACAATCACTCCTCTTGCAGGTACTAAGGCAACTTGTGTACAGTGGGTGCTACACCATGGCTGGTAATTCCAGGTAAGTAACATACACATCAGCAGCCTCCTTCTAATGGAGAAGCACCACTCACTTGGCCATCCGGTAGAGTCAAGGCAGCATGTCTCAGGAGTGCAGTTAATGCATATTAACAGCTAGTCATACATAACAGACCTAACAGAATATTTAATGTCACAGAAAAATATATACAGTTTGAATATATTCTGTGCATATTAACTGGTGTCAGAAATTATTGGTCAAAATTTTTCCCCTAATGCAAAATTCCATTCCACAGAAAATGACAGCACATTTTACTCCAAAACATCACGCATCAAGGCAGAATGACCTCTTTCAGATGACACTAAGTGAGACAGAAGGAAAAGGTCCGCACTGCCTCACCTGCCTTCCGGTCGTTGCGCTCCACATCGATACAGAACACAGGAATCCTCTCCCTCTTTACATCGTCATCGTAGAAATCAATGTACGGGATCGTGATGTTCCAGGCTGAGAGGTTTCGAGGGGTGCTGGGAGTGGAGGCTGCCTCCATCGGGGAGTCATCCTCCAGCACCATCATAGCTTCCTCCACCTTGAATAGAAGGAAGTGAAAGAAGTGAAGGTCAGGTGGCACTTTTCAGAATCAGCAGGCTATGGTCACATCTGCTTATGTTAAGGCACAAAACACTGAAGCTATAAACAGTAAAAACAAAAGAGCAGGCAAGATGTGTACAGTCTGAAGATCACTGCAGGATGGACAGCTGTTGTTAGTTTTTCTTTAATTCTTCTAAGTTCTTTTGTTCTTTCACTTCATGTTCTCTTTACTTTGCTCTGAATTACAATTTAACTGTTTACTTGCACAAACACTGCACACTCAAGTTTAAAATGAACTTTCTTTGCAGTGAATTTGAATACAAAAGAGACTTTAAAAAACATAGCTGTTGAGATTCCGCTACAATTAAGGGAAGGCAAAAGTAAACACAGGATTTCCCTTTACACTAAATACAGCACGGGCAATTAAAGAAATATTTGTAGACTCAAAGGTAGAGTAACAGATTGTGTTTTGCTGTACCAGCTATTGAAGACATGCCATCATTTCATACTACTTAGGAACCTTCTATACAGTAAAAGTACAGCTGCAATAACATTACATCTATTCAATTATTATTACTTTTATTAAAAGTGAATATGAAGTCATTTTCTCTAGTCTTGATTGATGAAGCTTTGATGGAACTCTGGACAAGTGAATACACTTTGGTTATATTTCTGTATAAAAGGTGACTAGAAAAAAGGAAAAGTAGGAAAATGTGAGGAAGTACTGAGAACACTTAAGCTGGCTACACATTCACTTTCTGGAATCATGCCGATGTCTTAGTAGCCAAACAGCAGTGATCCAAGACTAAAACCTAAAAATCATCTAAACTAAAAACTCCGGAGTCTTCACTGAGATGGCAGGTTTTGATGTACTTTGATAGATCTTTCCTTTCTTTACTCACCAATGCCCCCGTGTGGCAATTACCTTAGTAGTGTAAAGGAGGGCTTTAGTTTAGAAATTTTTGTTTTGCACTGGGTTCTACTAACACGAATATCATTTCAGTTTCTTTCACATTTTGTAACCTATCGCATGCAGAATTAGCCAGGGAAACGTTCACATTTGTAAGTTTGAAGAACACACACGATCATTACCTGAGTCTCTTCTGTTCGTCACACTTTCTATTTCAACTCTACTACATTTCTGTGGGAAATAAACTCCCTTGTTAGGGGATTAGTGAAGTCATCAGGTAATTTATAGATATGTTAATTGGTAAATATTTTGCAAATTGTTTCGGTCATTTTTCATGTAAAAATATTTCATGGTTCCAGCTTCACAAATGTGAAGATTTGCTGTTTTTTTTTCCTCTGTTCATTTAAATCTATTTTTATAAGTTGGGGTTGTGTTAGGACTTTTGGTTAGACGAAATCGGCATTGTAAATATGTCACTTTTTTCTGAATTTCTACCAACCAAACAATTGCTCAATTAATGGAGAAAATATCAGCACTTGATCCATAATGAAAATAATTGTTAGTTGCAGTCTTATACAAAATAGTTCAAAATGAGCTTAACCATACAATCTTAATTTTACATTGAAGTATGAGAGTTAATAATCCAATAATATAATATATAGTAGTGTAGAAGTCAAATGGAACATTCGTTCTTGCATTGCATAGTTATATTTTCAATTTTTTTAGTACATTTCTCGGATTATATTTAGATATTTTAACTTAAGGATAAATGCAGGAATTTTACTTGTAAGAGTGTGGAGTTGGAACTTTTACTTTAAGTAAAGGTCAGATCTGAATATTTCCTACACTACTGCTAAAAAAGACTGTTTAGATTATTTTTAGATCTGCCTCACCATATCATCCTCTCCTTCTACCAGCCCATAAGATGGCAGCATCGCTCCCTCCATGGTTGTGCTCTTGAACACTCCTTTGATCTTACTGCCAATGCGGCTGATCCCGAAGGATTCGCCCCTCTTTGACGTGTTCCTGCAGTTCGAACAGGGACGATATTCAACAATGAGAGATGGAGGGGATGAGCACGGCTTCAGCAAAGCGCATGCAGCTTGAGAGAAGTGACAGGGGAGGAACCATAGAGGAGAAGAAGCAGCACACTGTATCGGTATCATGACTGTAAATGGGAGGGAAAAGCTAAGGTAGCCAAACCCAAGCCAAAATGTCACTTCACAGTCATCTTACAATGAAATGCCTGGCTTGCTGGTAAAGCACTGCAGGACCAAAAGCAAACACAGCACAAAGCAGTGAGCAGTGATTTCATGAACTGATGATTCGTTTGAAGGGGATCAGAAAATTTTAATGATCACAAAAATGTTGTATGACCAGTTACCAGTCAACCAGGAAAGGTACACAAAATCACAGGTGCTCTGTGTGAGTGCCTGTTAGATACGTGAAATAAAAACCAACATATAGTGAAATACCAAATACACAAGAAGCTTAATATAGACGAGTCACTGCATTGGCAAACACAGGTATTATCCTACAACAAAGCTGGAGAACACAAAAAATAAAAATAGGATCCCATGCATCGGCCCCCTCATGCAGGCGTGGAGGTTGGGACTGGGGTCACATGGAGAAAAATGGACAGTAAGACATCACACTGAGTGGCCTGTGACACACTGATGGACCCTGACTTACTTGGGTGATGAGTGGCGGTGGGATAGCGAGCCATATGGGAAGTTTGTGAACGTGGACTGGGCATGGAGGGAGTTAAAAGATGCAGGTGAAGAGCTGCCAGAGGCGGTGAACAGTGAGGACGGGGACTCGGGGCTCCAGTCCCAGGAACTATAAGCAGAACAGGGTCACATCCCCATGGGCAAGAGGAGGGAGAGGATCGTGGATCATACCCGGGCAGGCAGTATGGTGGTTACAGAATCAGAGTGGACATACAGTCACAGACACAGCACGGTGGTGGCAATACATAGATGGAGTAACGGGCAGACAAACGGGCAGAGTGGAGGGGGATTCTCAGTCGCAGATATGGAGAGAGTTTAGGCTCGTTGTTGGTCAGCGTTCATGAATATGTAAGTGGCAATGCGCTACTGAAAGCAATAATCTGCAGTCTCATTTATCATCTTTGAGTGGCATAATTGATGCTGCTTTGAAAACTGCCTTCATAACAAGATTGCTTAAGACAGAAAAATTGAAAATAAAACCATTCGACATCCTCTCCTGAGGTTTCCTGGGGTTTAATTCTGCAATTTTGGAAACAAGCAAACCTTGATTTGCTAAGGAAATCATGAAAACTAAAGTCTAAACCAGCACGACCCTTGATTAGCTTGATTAGTATCTAATTGATGATGACTCATGCTACAATTAGCATGATTAGCTAATTAAGGTCACTTTTCTCAACCTTCTCTCATTTGTATTTACAGCATAAGCACCGAATGAAAGACGTATGTAGGAATGAAATTAGATTAGCAATAAAACGATGTATCATTATCCTATTATCAACTAATGCACACTGAACTGCAGGCCTGATTGCAGTTGGCACAGGGCACAGTGGATTTGTTAAAAAGGCAGTACATCGCCCTCTTTAGGCAAGAATGAAATGTCTTTTGTATCTTGCGTGCAGCACTGCTCAGCCAGCCACTGTTTTGATCAGCACACTGATGCCTTATACTCACCGAATGTCATCCAAACTGAGGCTATTTCTGGAACAATATGCACAAGGAGTTAGTGGCAGGGCCCCATGGCCACATACACACCACACCTCGAGATAGAAAACATAACAGTCGATCCCTGGGCTCGAGTTAATTTACTTTTAATTGGACTTTCATTACACTCCAACTCTAATCTTTTGCAGCAAATTACAGTTTATTAGAATTAAAGTGAATTCATGTTTATAATGCGGCTGGCATATACAATATTCTGCCTCCACAATGCAGTGGCTAAGAGGATGCAGGGAGGTGAGACCATTAAAGAAAATTTTGTAACTTATCAGAGTAATCTAAAAAAAATAAAGGAACTTCGGTTGGATGTTAAAAAATGAGCTAACAGTTAGTCAGTGAGTGCTTTAATTGCTTTCTGGTTTTAGATTACCAAAGGTTACTTGAATATTATTATACTAAGCTTGCATCCTGTTGCACACAAACACAAAAACTAGCAAAGTGAAAACCTACCTGCTCATTTTGGAGTTCCTGGCAGGGGACTCAGCCCCTCTCAGAAGCTGACGAAAGTACTGCGGAAAACATAGAAAAACGTTATGAAGGTACACTGCAAACACTGCATATGCAAATTCTGGTACAGTACATAAGCTACGTTTGAGAAACATTCTGTATCTAAAGACTCTTTTATGTCCGTAAAGTAGTCATTGCTGTCCTGCTTATTCGGAATCAGGAGCAGGACCAGCAACAAAATATAATTTAAAAAATCACATTATTTTCCAGACTCTGTATTAATTCAGGGCAGTGGCCTGCTGTGGACAATAGCCGAGCTCTGCTCCACCCAACTGTATTCAATGAAACTGCCTCTGAGGGGTGAAATTCGGCTTGGCAGCTTGGCATAATGCCAGCGTCGGTTCACTGGCCAGTTGTGCATCCGGTATTGATGACAGGACTGATAGTTTTTGGTGGCTGAGAGATCGGAACAGGATAGCAAATTCCAAGTCAGCAAACTCCAAATCAAGTCTATTTTCACCATCAGGCAGACACAGTTTGTTTCTTACATTCAAGACAATCAAAATAGGAGTAGCAGAAATGTAGTCTGTGCTAAAATGACCATATTTTGAACTGATTTTTCAGAAATCTGAACACGGCAGCCAGACACAACACAGATATTAAAGATATGATTAACTAGTAGAACTCTTAAATCATCATACTCTGTTAAGAGCACTCAGCCCAACCAACCAGATGCTCTTGGATGTCCCAAGATCAAGACACAAAAACAAAGGCAATCCAGGCTGAGGCTAACCCTAATATCTGGACAAGCCTTTGTTTTCTTATAAGAACTATTTTGATTGAAGTAGGGTTTGACACCTGATTTCATTCTTTAATGTGCTTTAACTGTTATATATCAACTTTTTAAATATTTTTTTTTAAATTCACATTTAATAATTTTGGTATTTTCAGCCTGTGCAGCACTGCAAACTGCAAAACTTTTGTTGCTTTCAGTGCGCTATACAGGAAATTAAGGTTTTTACTTTTCACTAAGTTGGGATGAGCTGTGTGTTTTTAAACTTTTTGACAATGTGTAGAGCGATGTATTTCTTGAGGAAGATGCTAACCTCATCACTGTGACAGAACATGGGGGTGAAAACATTCTCCAGCAGGGAAAGAACATGTTCGTAGGCTTCAAACAAGCACCTCATGGTCTGCAGTTTCACCACTTCTGCATATGGGCCCTCAGCAACTGGGAAGTTAAAGAAAAAGACATGTCAGTAGCAAACAATTAAGGTGTACTTTGTATGTATTTATGTGTGTTTTTAAAGAAATGTCAAATGTAGTGATTCAGTAAAGATCTGTGTTACATACTATTGCGTATTTCTTCCACTATAAAGGGGTCGAAGCGGATCTTGTCAACACTCTCGTCCAAGCAGTATGTCTCATAGATCTTTTTCACTTCCTCATGAAGCATCATTTTCTCTGAGTCAGAAAGCTCTGGACACAGAATCCTGTCGTTGAATTCCTCTGCGAAGTTAGGAGAGTCAGACATCACAGTCTCGCTCTGCAAGGACTTTTAAGAAAGCATAACTGTGGCATCTGATTGTCATTATAAACAGTCTTTCGTAAGTTTCGCAAGTACTTTCAGACTGACTTGCTGGGAAGTTAAAAAAAGGGGGGGGCTAAAGTAGAAAATGCTTCTTTTGAAGTCACTTTTCTGCAATTGACAGAATTGAGTAATTAACTGAGACAGTATTTACCACATTGTCTCTGGGGCACAAAAACAGTAATCTGGTGGCTTTTATGAGTAAAAACAACCAGATTTATCCAGACTTCTGAGAGGAAGTGGAAACACTCACCAACTGCCAGGCAGAACTGGAGCACATGGACAGCTCCTTCTTGCTTTAGGAAGTTCATGAAACGAAAGAGAAGGTCTTGCTGTTCTCTGATTTCCTTCAACTCCAGCTTCAGCACCTGATGTGAGAAAGCACAGCAGAAAAAAAAAACATACTATTAATAGCTAACAGACACAGTGCTCTCTAAACCACTCTTTGATATGTTCCTTTACTTATTACTACATTTTACTGCATCAAAGGAAACACTTACTGAAGGTTTTTTGTTGCGGATATCAGAGTACTTTTGTAGGAAAGGAACCAAAGTTGAAGTGGGCTCTGTGGCTTCTTCAGGCTTTGGGGACAAAGGTAGATGCATGTTAACCCGTTTCTTCATATATTACATACACTTTGCAGCAAGATTTTGAAATACATGGAATACACATTGAACTGCACATAAACGCAGAATTTGACAAGTACTTACTGGGGAGTTGTCAATGAATATCAAAATTAAATGATTTACTGTGTCCTGAAATTGGAAAAAAAAACAGCAATTAAGAAAACTCACCTAAAATAAGACATATCTTAGTCATTAGTTTGCATGCTTGTGGTTAATTAACACTAATTTACAGGCTACAGATCAAACTTAGCCTTAGACTGGTAAACCATATCAGCAGAGGGTTTCAAGTGAAAATAGCTTTAAAGTTTCTGCCTTTAATATGTCTACACTCACAGGATCAGCCAAGTAGTCCATTGAAGGAAGGAAGACAGAACCAGCCAAGACTTCTCTTATCAGGAGAGTAAGAGATCTGGGAGGAGTGAAGAGATAATGTAGCAGGAAATGAGAGAGTGAAAGAGTAAAGAATGACCCTTATCTGCTATGAATTGTCTCAGTAATGTCAGACACTCACACTGTGCCTTTGTGTTGCAACTCACTGTGACAAATATATGATGGCAGTGGGTTACCTGCAATCTGTAGCCTTGGGTGGCAGGATGTAGGGGAAAAGCATCTCAGTCAGCTTCCTCAGGTAAAGAAGCTCATCTCTGCGACTCCGTAGAGCTACATGGAGATCAGGACCATATTCCTCCAGGGCAACTTGCTGAAGAAACTCTGTGTTCTTTACTACAAATAAACACAAACAGACTTAGCTTTTTGATGGTGAGCACAATTCAGATAGTATTTGTGTGATCATATCAGCCATACCTTTCTGTCTTGCTTTGCTAATAATTTCAATGTGCTTCATGGAAACTTTGAGAAGTTTTTGTGTAATAAGGGATGCCACATCCACCTGAGAAAGAAACATTTTTTAACTAATATTCAATCAACTAGCACTCAAAAATTTTAACTTAATATAGTCTAACTGTCACCTTCTGAGTTCGGCGCACTAACACAGCTGCAAAGAAACGCAAGGTCACCCTCAGCTCGTCGACAAATGCCTCATCATCCGTGATGTCTCTGAAAGACAAACGCTGTGCAGTCACTTGGATTATTTGAGATAACATATTATACCACAATCTGAATTACAACAGACAAAAAATTGACTTACCTATACCAAGGATATACAAAATTTTCCAGAACAAGCTCTAGAATCTAAAATAAAAAAAATAACAGGATTGAGATAATTTGATCATTTAATTTAATATGATAATTAATGTGACAAAATAAATGTTTAATGTATGCCTGTTACCTCTGAAAGAGAAGCATCCACCTTAGAAGGAACTTTCAGGTCAAGCCATGGCTGATAGTTTTCTAGTAACAAAGTTGGTCTATCAATTCAGAAAGAAAGAAAGAAAGAAAGAAAATAAATCCCAGTTTCACCCACAAAGAATAGTGTTGCAATCCTGCCTGACCATTGGGGGGCAGTGTAACATCTGCCATAACCTTATACACACGTGGACAAAATTGTTGGTACCCCTCAGTTAAAGAAGGAAAAACCCACAATTCTCACTGAAATCACTTGAAACTCACAAAAGTAACAATAAACAAAAATTTATTGAAAATTAAATAATCAAAAACAGCCATTACTTTTGAATTGTTGATTAACATAATTATTTAAAAAAACAAACTAATGAAGCAGGCCTGGACAAAAATGATGGTACCTCTATAAAAGATTGAAAACTATTTGACCAGAGTGACATGATTAACTCAGGTGTGTCATTTAATTGACATCACAGGTGTTTCCAAACTCATAATCAGTCAGTCTGCCTATTTAAAGGGAGACAAGTAGTCACCCTGCTGTTTGGTGAAAAGGTGTGTACCACACTGAACATGGACAACAGAAAGCGAAGGAGAGAATTGTCCCAGGACATCCGAAAAAAATGATAGACAAACATCTTAAAGGTAAAGGCTATAAGACCATCTCTAAACAGCTTGAAGTTCCTGTGACAACAGTGGCTCATATTATTCAGAAGTTCAAGACCCACGGGACAGTAGCCAACCTCCCTGGACGTGGCCGCAAGAGGAAAATTGATGACAAATTGAAGAGACGGATCGTTGGAATTGTATCCAAAGAGCCCAGAGCAACCTCCAAAGAAATTAAAGGTGAACTCCAAGGCCAAGGTACATCAGTGTCAGATCGCACCATTCGTCGTTGTTTGAGCCAAAGTGGACTTCATGGGAGACGACCAAGGAGGACACCACTGCTGAAAAAAACTCATAAAAAAGCAAGACTGGAATTTGCAAAAATGCATGTTGACAAGCCACAAAGCTTCTGGGAGAATGTCCTTTGGACAGATGAGACCAAACTGGAGCTTTTTGGTAAGGCACATCAACTCTATGTTCATAGACTCAAAAACCAAGCATACGAAGAAAAGAACACTGTCCCTACGGTGAAACATGGAGGAGGCTCAGTAATGTTTTGGGGCTGTTTTGCTGCATCTGGCACAGGGTGTCTTGAAAGTGTGCAAGGTACGATGAAATCTGAAGACTATCAAGGCATTCTGGAGAGAAATGTGCTGCCTAGTGTCAGAAAGCTTGGTCTCAGTCGCAGGTCATGGGTCTTCCAACAGGACAACGATCCAAAACACACAGCCACAAACACCCAAGAATGGCTGAGAGAAAAGCGTTGGACTATTCTAAAGTGGCCTTCTATGAGCCCAGATCTGAATCCCATTGAACATATGTGGAAGGAGCTGAAACATGCCATTTGGAGAAGACACCCATCAAACCTGAGACAACTGGAGCTGTTTGCTCATGAGGAGTGGGCCAAAATACCTGTTGACAGCTGCAGAACACTCATTGACAAATACAGAAATTGTTTAATTGCAGTGATTGCCTCAAAAGGTTGTGCAACAAAATATTAAGTTATGGGTACCATCATTTTTGTCCAGCCCTATTTCATTAGTTTGTTTTTTTAAATAATTATGTTAATCAACAATTCAAAAGTGATGGCTGATTTTGATTATTTAATTTTCAATAAATTTTTATTTATTGTTACTTTTGTGAGTTTCAAGTGATTTCAGTGAGAATTGTGGGTTTTTCCTTCTTTAACTGAGGGGTACCAACAATTTTGTCCACGTGTGTAAATATTCTGTTCTACAGAATGGGCTGACTAAGCATGACTACCTTATAAACAACAGTACTGAGCATAATCAATGTATGTTGGCGAATCATATATTATAAAGTTAAAGCAACATATATAAATATAACAAGAATTATTTTCCTAGTTTAACCTACCATTTGATTTGTGCCCTGTCTTTTACCAGGACAAGAAAACCCAGCATATGCAGACGCATGGGAATAGACATAGCCACACTATAATATCCACTTTTTGCAGGCATTAAGAGCATATCTGGTCAGTATAGCTAATGTTGACACAAGGTCAATATACAACACAACATAGCTTCTTCCTCACCACTACACCACAGCATAACTGGGTCACTCACCTGTGCCTTTTACATTTGATTTTTCCACAAACCGCACAGCTGTGGCCCAGTGGAAACAACTCCTGCTGGTATGACTGCAAGAGCAAGTTAAGTTAGATTAACAACTGGTATTATTCAGCCTAAATATTGTGCCCAGTCTCCAGATACATCTGTCCACTGGCAACAACTGCAAACATCCAACTATAGTTTACTATCCATCACATTTGTGGCACTAACCTATCCTCCAGCCCTAATCTGTTCAGCTGTCTAATGACCTACCTTATTCTTTGGTTTAATGGAGACTAAGATGTTAGGCAGCAGAGACTCAGGCCCCAATGAGCAGTAGAAAGTGACCACTCCAGCCAGGAAGGACCAAAACACCATTATGATGTGAATGTATCTGTGGGAACAGAAAGGCATATACTGCAATTAACGAGGTAAAAGCATTAGAGCATATAAAGTGAGGAGATGTGGGTGTCAGGGAGGTTGCCTGTGGAGTGGTGTTAAGTGAGCTGGTGTGCACTTACCTATTTAAAAGCACAGTGGACAGCAGCAGGACGAGCAGCAGAAAGCAGAAGACTGGATACTGTCGGCCCAGCTCTCTGACCCGCTCCAGCTTCATCCTGCGTCTTACTTTCAGCAGATAAGCTGTGATGCACCCCATCCTCGTCTGCAAATATCTAGTCTACTGCATTTTCCTGTAAAATCAACAACACATTATGATGTGACTGTCTACAAATAAACATGGGCGTGTAGCAGCGACACGGAGCTCCATCAAATCGAATTCGTGGTGGTTTTGTGCGCTCGTTTTACACACCGAGCAGGTTGCAGTGATTCTATTTATCGACTCCAACACTTACTGTAGGTGTACGGCGGACAGCATGGGCCATTTCTCACTGTAGTCCAGCAGCGACACCATCATGAATGTGCAGAATCAAAATACGCAGGCTGCGCGTTCGTAAGATCAGGCAGCGTAGGACCGTCGGGGTGCTGCACAGCTGTAAGCCCAAGTAGGATTAGCGATAATTACACAGCATCATTTGTGCGCAGACGGTCCTCAAACTCTTTTGGGTTACTGCTGGGCTAATGGCTGCGGTGCTCCGGCTGTCATTTCTGACCGTGGAGGGACAGCGGTGCTGCCTGGCTGTCGGCGCCGAACATCCGTGATGTCACCTCCGCTGCGCTCCTAACAGAAGCAGCAACTGGCTCCCGTTGGATTAGCTACACGATAACAAGAGTATCAGCTGCATATTGCCTCAAAAAGCAACAACTAAAAGGAGCTGTAATACACAGACGAGGTGTACGTATTGAAGGGACGAGGCTGAAAGCGGAGTGACGTTCTTGGAAGCGGCCATGTCGATTTGTAGTATTTTTGCATGTAACGCACTCGAGTTGCGTTACAGTTATTACTAGCGTACGGTAAATAACTTGTAACGACACTTTCAACTCAGGGAACTAAGCAAGAGGACTCAAAACCTTCCGCCTTTTCACTTTTTGACAAACAAACGTCCGCAAATTTGGAGTTAACCGCCATTTAATTAGCTAGTCCCGCTACATCAGTGTTGTTGCTATGGTTACTGCGGGCTTTCGATTTAGGCGTTTCGGTTTTTTCCAAGAGAAACATTCCATTGGGGCGCCAGATAATTAACAACCAAGTATTCATGGCCGTATCGGTACTTTATCAAAACTAGACGACGAATCAGTTAAAATATATAACAGACGCAATTTACTTTGATATTATCGACAGTTTTGAACCATTGTTCTCTCAACGAAATCGTTGTCAATCAGTCAATCAAATCTCGCGATAGGAAAATATCCAGCTGGTAGTTTTGCAGTTAGCGGTTTCAGATCACTGATATTGAGAATTGTGACACACATATGGCTTCTGGGGACACTCAGGACAAAAATGATATAATCATGATACATTGTTACCAATGCCTGCTCTTGAGTCTTAACATTGTGTAACTGTCATTGAAAAACAGGTTTGCAACTTCAAGTTCTTTGTTTAAAATTTCAGCAAGATTACTTTCCATGTTGTTCTGCATGGCACAATCTATAGTTTTAAAAAAAGTAAATTTCACTCACCTTCTTAAATGTTCTAATACATTAAGTACATGGTTACTCAAAGAGTAAAATTCAATCTCAATAAGTAATTTCTTCATTATCACATAAATCTGAATAATTGAGAACAAAACATAAATGGGTAGAGAGAAGTGTTGCCAATCAAGCACTAATCAATAGAGCATTTGCACCTTGTGAAAATTTTATCCAAAGACTAAGACACAGATAGAAATCAAAAACTTTATTACAAAAATAAGTTACACTCACCTCCATTTTACAGTATAAAACAATTTATTTGCAGGAATGCAAAAAACGTTGTTGGCCACCAACAATAGTTTAAAACTGTTAACATCTTTTTTTCAAAAGGTGGTTGTTATGATTTTATTGAGGGAGTTAACTGTATAGAAAACTGGGATTGAAGAGCAGTTTCCTTTATGCTATACCTGGAAATAGAAATCATTCACTGCAGTATCCCTTCTACCACTATGGGATTATGATCCCTCACCAAACCATAGCAGCTAAGGTTAGGCACACATGCTCGCTGTCTGGGCAATATGGCAATTCAGTGATCCATCAACATTAATGCCTAAGATCTTCTACATAGTTGCTGTCTTGGGAGCTGGGAAGGGATCATTCAAGATTAACATGATCTCAACAAGATGAAGGGTTGGATTGGGTTCTTTTACATTATTCTGATGTTGTTTGAAAATGTGTTGTATAAAAACAAACCCACTGGAAGAATACAGTGGCACAAAAGGGACACTGCAGGGCTTTATTTTTGTTTTTCATTTTTTTAATCAAAGGCAGTTGGATGCCTGTGATGTTGAAGCCTTTACAAAAGTAACATTTTCCGAAAACTATACAACCAGTAACTACATACTCTGAAGAAGCAAGGCGGCTAATTCAGTTCAAAATAGGATAAAAGCAGGGCTTGTTCAGACTCATCTCATGAGATTGTTTTGCATGCCCAGTTTGACTGTTTGCAGTCCGCAGAGCTGCAGCTAAAATGACTATATTACATTAAGTACATCGTTTTTGCGCTGCAGCTCTTGTGCATATTTTGTATGAAAACAAGCCCTGCTTTCATCAATATAAGTTTCCCTATTTACAGTACAGGCCGGGTAGTTTAGTCCTCTGTACTGAGGTAGTCAACCAACCCTTTAAAGACAAGTTCTGAAAAGAACCACTTTCCTGGAATGCCTGACTTATCCATGCCAGGTGGGTACACCCTAAAACCCTGCAAATGTTCTCTTTCAAACATCCAGATCAAACAATTAAGATTAACATGGATATTCCGACAATAAAAATTGCGATAAGCACAAAAATATACAATAGCATCAAGCTCCTTTGAGCCACTTCAAACCTAAGAACTTAAAAAGTGCAATTTCTTCAATAATTATTTAAAAAATGGCATGTTCAGGGACAGGGAATTGGGAGATTGTAAGGGCAATTCATACTGCCCTGTATATCAGGGCTAGATACAGGGACTCTGGGCAAGAGACTGTGGCAACTATTCAGAATCCTCTGCTTACTTTTTTAAGGTGGCAGTTTCAGAAAATAAAATGAGTAGGGAAAAAAAACATGGGGGAGAGGAGATGCTTCTTCTGTAAGGCTGGAATATCATTGGACCTTTTTGTCGTGCTCGTTGTTTCAACATCCATTGCAGCTTACGGTGTAACCCCACACATCAAGTCAGTATCCACTGTGACAGGTCAGGACCGCCCTCGGCCCCGTTTCCCTGCTGGAGTGTGAAAAGGTGAAATTAGTACAAGAAACTCGTGGCACACATATTCTCCATCAATCTGAGATTTAAACTGGAGCTAGTGTTTTGTCATTAGTGTGTGTCTGAGCTCTCCGCCTTAAACACAGCATGCTGAGCTTGACCTCTGTCTGCTGGCAAACAAGCTGACTGGCTCTTTGAAAGATGACACCTGTCAGAGATTAGTTATGAGGCCGATAACAGGTGTAACTTTTTTTTTTTTTTTTTTTTTTAAGTGCTGCCTTACAATTAAACTATCATTAAAAGACAACCAATACTTGGACTGCAGTTCATCCTCAACTGTCAATTTCCACAACTACAGCTGCTTTCATTTGCTAATCTACAAGAGGCCTTCCAACCATGTCATTGCTATGAAATTTGCGCTTTCGTAACTGACCTACTCTCAGAAAATATGCTGACACCCAGACTGAGCTCAGTAGTGAAATTTCCTGTGATATTTAAAACTAAACAGCACCAAGTCAAAGTAAAGTGAGTCATGTTCCAAGTTCTTTGTAACAAACTGTAACCTGGAACAGCAAAGTAAAGTTTAATTAGTCACCACAGTGCGACGAATTTGACTTTAGCCATTTGAAAATACCAGCATTAGCCTGTTAAAATGTCATTTACCTCTGATTGTTCCAAGGCCTCCTCGCTGGGAAAAGCCCACTCGGCCCCTTGGCGTGATGGCTCCACGGCCTCTGGTCTGACTGGCACCACCACGGACTCCTCCCCTTGCTCCTCGTCCTCTGCCAGACCCCTGGAAGTCCTCATAGCCGTAGTACGGGTCGTCATAGCCGCCCCGGTAGTTGTGGTAATCATATCCATAGTAATCATAATAGTCTTCATAGCCGTAATAATCAGGAGCGTAAGAATAACCCCCTCGCCCACCTCGTCCTCTGCCTCTTGTGGGTGGTGGCATATGGGGAGGCCCGTAGTAATAGTATTCATCATACCTGAGGGAGGACACACAGACCACACATCAACATGGTCATAAGTTTCAATTATGTTAGGGGAGTATGGTGACATTATGGAGGCTGCTGCATTTACAAATGCACTTAAACCATATGCTGCGTTATATTAAACAGATGGAAGTGCTTTGAATCATCTACTTGCATTATTCTTGCTTACATTTGCGTTTTGGCGGCTTGCCTCTGGGCTTTGCGCTCTTTTCTCTTCTGATCAGGGGGCTTGGCAAAGACGATTTCAATGTGTTCTCCTTCAAGGTCTTTGCCATTGAGATCAGCCAAAGCCTATAAAATTATCGACACCACAATGACACCAGATTTCAAGTTTAACTTCACCAAAATGTTATTTTTTTAATGTCTATTCAAGGACGGTTTTTCTCTGTACCTTCACAGCACCATCTCGTTCCTCAAAGTGGATGAAGGCATAGTCTTTCAATTTTTTCACTCGCTCCAGCTTGCCAAACTGACTAAAGGCCTTTTCAAGTATCTCCTCTGTAACAGTGCTTGCTAAGTTCCTCACAAACAGCACCTTGACCTGGAAAGAGAAAAGGTAATTCAAGGTTTTGCACAAAAGAAAATAATTTTAACTACAGAATACAGTCATACGCAAAAGCCATTTTGGCTGCACATATTTTTAACGTTACATTTCTAAGGACTTTTGGCCATGTGCCTTACCTTGGCCATGACTTCTGGATCGGGGTCTTCAATGGGATCAGCCCACTCCACAGTGACCACATTTCCCCACACCTTCACTTTGCCACTCATTAATCGGCGACGGGCCTGAGCTGCCGTCTTATGGTCTTCATATTCCAGGAAGCAAAAGCCTCGGTTCTTCTTCTTGTCATCTGGCTGGTGGTACAATATGACATCATTTAGACCCTCTGTAGAGACATGAAAAAGGGGAGAGAGGTGGAGAAAAAGCAGCAGGTGGTTAGATGCCCTTTTCTGTAAAAAAAAAAAAAAAAAAAAAAAAAAAGAAAGAAAGAAAAAGAACAATTACAGCAACATCCCACTGCCAAACTAGTGACACCAATCTTACTGTTAAACAGCTACAGATGCAATGAAAATTTTAAAGATAGATTTTCAACAATTAAAGGCTTCAATGGTTTTATTGTAGTTGTAAGTTGCTGTACAGCCATTAAAAACTTAAAAGTTACATGCTTCCTTTACTCCAAGATACTAAACATTGAGTGGCAAAAAAGACTAAAATATTAATGAAGTAATTTGCTATATTTAGTGTCCAGTCAGATCTTAGCGGTAAACCATCACAGTAACGTGAATCACTCCAGTACAGTAATGAGATCATCATTTGGACACAGATAGACCATGATTTAAAAAAAACTTATCTGGAGAATGAAATTCATTAAAGTTGTACGCATAAAACACTTCTAGAATGCAGCAATAAAGCCGACAAACAAATATTCAATAATTAAAGGATGGGGCTGACGTACCTGTGACTTTTGCAAATTCCTCAACAATTTGTTCTTTTGTTTTACTCTTGGGGATGGAGCCAACAAACAGTCTATTATTGGCCACAGAGATGCACACGCCAATGTGTTTACCCGGTCGAATTTCATTGTTGTTGCACTGCGGAAGGATGAACGATAGCATAAGAAACAAAAAAGAAGCAGGAGAGTCCACATAATGGAGCCTGTAACGGATACCTGTGGTTACTATTACATACATTAATACATTTCACATACCTTCCAGTTTAAAAAAAAGAAATCACTAAAACGCTGTCTACCACATAAGATTCCTTTTATTGTTATAGCTCTAGTGGCAGAAAAGGCCATATTTGACAAACAAATAAACAAACCCTCTGTCTTTGTATTTATAATTGTAGTGCAATAAACCTACCAATTTGACAGCCTGCTGTGCAGCTTCTTTAGTGCAGAAAGTGACAAAGGCATAGCCTCTGTTCAGGCCACTGAGAGGATCCATCATCAGGCGCAAGTCCCAGATGGGGCCAGCTTTCTCAAACAGTGGAACCAGCTCATCCTCAAAAAGGTCTCTGGGGATTTTGCCTACAAATATCTGCCAGATTCGTAGGAAAAGGAAATATGGTACATTAGAGCAACTCTTCAATTTGAAAATCAAGGAAAAGACAAGGATTAGATGGCATTTTGATAAATGGTATCCATTCCGTTCTTAGCGGTAAACCATCAGTGTAACCATGGTTACTCTAGAAGATAATAAAGTTTCATCATTTGAACACCATTTCATACCTGAATTAACTTAGCCCGGTATTCGGTAAAATCAACAAATTAGACCAAGGTGCATTGTTCTTGCATAGTTATGCTCAGTAATAAAAGTAATGTAAATGTATATGTTCTGGTACCTCTGTACCGATGGTGGGCTGTGCCCCAGAGTGGGCAGACTCTGGCGGAGGCCCACCATACTTCCTCTGTCCTGTTGTCACATCAAGAGTGTAACCAGTCCTCTCCAACAAAGCCTGACAGTCAGAAAAATATGAAAAATGAAAGTGTTATTGTTGAATCAGTAATCATGAATACGATGCATTCAAACATCTTGTTTACGCAGACTATATGCATTTCTGAAACCAAATACACTCCATATTGTCACACAATGTCCCAAGCATAAACACATTTTCAAAAAAATCATTTGATGTACTCTCAGTTCTCACTTTGATTTTGGCTTCATCTGGTCCTTTATTGGTGTCTGACACTTTGGTCCCTTGTTTCTCTCTCTGTCGGTACGTCTTCATCACGCCACAAAGAAAGGCACTTTTGTTCTGAAAGACAAATAAAACAAATCAATAAATAAAACATATCAACATCACTGGGATAACTTCCCATTAGTTACACAAAGAATAAACAGGTAGAGATAAAAGCACGTGCGAGTCCGCTAGATATGATCAGTGACAGCTGAGAGCAATTGTGCAATCACACTACAACTACATAATAGTGTTATTCATCACACGATACAAAGGACATTCACTTTGTATGAAGCCATTGCAAATTCTCTTAACAGTAAACTGGCGGTGCCAATATGCATACCTGAACATGTGAGAGGTCGCTGTCCTTGAACTGCAAAAGGACTTGGAGAGCACCTTCCTCGTTGAATTCTTTCAGAGCCTCAATCGCTCGGTCATCTAAGTCACTGTGTGACACCAAACCTGCAGGTTGAACAACACACAGAGAAATGATGAGCTACAAACAAGAAAGAAAGCCTTCATTATTATACTGTCAAACTACAATACAAGGGAGGGCATTACAGACAAGCATTTACATGCGGAATATTTTGTACAAAGAAATCTGTTGAATGAGTAATGAATAAATAATGACTACAACAATTAAGAGAGAGGAGCAGGACCAGCTTAATCTAATGGAGCTGTATACAGTAGTCAGGCTGCACTTTACTTTCTAGCCAGCACGTTTTTGCAGAACTAATCACAACAGATGTGACAGTGCAACTTGATATGCCAGTGCCCCTCTATACTGTGGATGGGAGTTTCTAATGAGCCAGTCTGCATTCTCCTCTATGGAGGGGCCGTCACCTGTCTCAGGCAGCCACACACCAGACAGCTGCTGCCATTGTTTTCGCCTCAGTCCCATCTGGCTGAAAAGGCCAGACCAGTACTTTTCTCAAAGTAATAAACCAAGCAAGTCCTAAAATGACCCCAAAACTTCCTCACTACAGCTCACCCCATACAAACTTGGCAAATCTAACTAAAGCAACAAATACATAAACTGTAGCTGACATTATAGACATATCTATTAACGGTCTACAATAATTTCATAGGATGCAGACACTTCTTAGAAATTAATGGCAAAACTAGATAGGCTCATTACTCCCAGAGAGAGACAATTCATTCGCCCTGACACCAGTGATCATGCAACTATGTTGGGAATGCAAATGCAGCAGTCATTTCAATCAATTAACACATTTTTAAACGGGTAATGTGTAATTTAATATTTTGTAGCACTGCAGTACCCATTTTGGTAGGAAACCACAAAAAGTTGCTTCAGGATCCCAATTCCCCCACTCAAAAAGGTGATAAAATGACAATACATGCAAGAAATTGATAAACATAAAAAATTGCATATTAAATATGCAAGTATATTCATAGTGCCTTACCTGCTATGTAAATTTCATCTAGTTTTTCAGCAACTTTCTGTGGTAAACCAGCTTCTAATAAAGTCTGGAAGTGCTCAGAATGGGTAACTGCAGCAGAGGTGTCCATTGGTTCTTCTGGACCATTTCCATTAATATGTTCTGTGGCCATGTCTCCAGAAATCTGTGTAAATGCAATGAGCCAAATTAATCCTGGGTCAAGGGCAAGACTTGGGATGTGTTCAAGAGAGTGTAAAGTCTCAGACTTGTCAGGCAAAATAATTATAAAAGCACAATAAATGGTTTAACAAGGTAGAGAGCTGGTGTGAATTTGATGCTGTCAAACCCAAATGATCAAACAGGGGATGCTGACATGTGCACAACACATTCTCATAGCAAGTGGCCCTTCACAGTCTGAAGACTTTTCACTATCTTAACTCTTGTAGCTCTCAGCTTGAATGAAGCAGAAGCCCCAAAACCTGGATACAGGCAATCAACAGATGTGACATTGTGCGCAAGACAAACAATGCACATACAAAATTCCCCACAGAAATCAGTTCAATGGCATTTTGTAAAAACTACCATGTTTGTGTCCATGTGGCAGTATTTTCCATTCTGGTTTGTTCTGGGCTAAGGATTTTGTGCAAATGGAGCCAAGTTTACTTGCTAACGCCTGAATCTCAGTCCTCTTGATCGCTGCTGGTGTAGAAGCCTTGTCTGCTATGGTCTCTAAATTACATGTTAGCTTACCTTCTCACTGCTGACTTCAGCACAGGCTAGATAGCTGATACACGTGTTCCATCAGAGAGTGAGCCCCGGTTTCCGGTGACTGACCAGTGAGCAAGTATGCACCCTTTAGCATTTTGCTTATTGTCACTTCTGCAGCACATAGTGTGACAATTTGATAAACACTCCAATCATCATTTTAATGATCAAGCCAAATACTACTTCCGAATCCTCAACTTGTGCAGGGCAGCAATCAGACTGATCTATTCACAGTAACCTATCCGGCATCGCTGGACTCGGCAAAACGTGGACGGCTATCTTTTGTTTTACTGTTTACTAATATTAGCCTAACGATATCGTGAAGTCGATATCTCACTGTGTCTGCTAATCAATCACATTTTCTCGGCAAGCACGTGCTTTCTCTGTAGTTAAAAACACATATGCTACGTAAATAAGTAATTTTGAAGCCTTTGGGCAAACCTTTCCTGGAATTTTAATGTGCAGCGTTAGCAAATATCTGTGAATAAATTAGTTCACTCTCCAAATTTTAAGATAATGTTAGATTTAGCGGGGAGGGACTGACTCGCACACGTTGAGGCTAGCTAGCTAGCGGGCTAGGTGGCACAGCTAATGTTACAGCAGTCAAGCTAACTAGGGACCTTCATCGGGACAATAACATGAGGCACTAGTATGCATTTTCTGTCAGTGCAGATACATTTATTATTTTAGTAGGCAAGAACCAGGTCTGTTAGTACAGCAGCAAGGCACAATCATTAATTCTTGCTAATATAACTGCCTTTTCCAAGCTAGGGGCTGTTAGCATACAATGACAATGAGCATGTCAGTTCCATGATCTGTCAAAATGAGCTAGCTCCAGCTAGCATGCTAATTCGAACGGAATTTCAGTGAGGCCATTGTTACAACGTCATTTGTCGGTACGGACTTTTCCAGTTAACAAAGCACGGCTTTTAAATGCAATTACATTGAACACGGTCTTGGAAGCTAGAGCTTTAGCCTGCTAGATGCGTGGTTTGTCAACGTGCCGCCACATAGGAAGAGTCCATTTTCAAAAAGCCGGTCTGGAGAACTCGTTCCCAACCACCACCAGTTTCCACATTGTTTGAAACAGCACCGCACGATTCAGACTTTTTAGCAATCAATGAAGCAACAATCACGTGACCAATCGGAAGCATTCGCCCTACCTGCCGCTGGCACACCAACGTGTATGGTGCTGATTATTTAGGAAGATAAATGTGATATTTAAAAGACAGAAAAAGTGTAAAACTCCCGGCACTGGTCCGGCTTCAGTCATTCACTCTTGATGATGTAAAATGGCTGCCACGTTCACGCCTCGAGTTTTGTCTCGTCGATGGGGTTTCTTGGACAGCCCTGCACGGGCTTGCCTTGTATGCATTTTACAGTAGAGCAGCAGGTCATCCGCAGCATCCATCATAATTAGGCTTTCAACGATCAGAACCGTCATTTCACAGCAACAACGATTATTTGACGGTGCAAACGTTGTTTCATAGAACAAATAAATTAACAGAGGTAGCAACAAAAGACTGACACTGAAAAACAGAACACTAAAGCAAAAAATGTTGAAAAATAACGAATTCTCAGAAAAAATATTTTTATTAATAATTTCATCGACTATTTCCACCATAAATAACATTAATAATAGTAATTTTAGTAATAACAATAAGGCTCTTACTAATGCAGCCTCTTCTCAGATCAAATGCCACGTGTATTCCAACCAAAAACTACAAATGTGGGACATTATGGGAGCAGCATATAGTACAGTATATAGCAGTGTTGGACTACAAGTTGAGAGGTAGGTCCCACTTTCCACCACACTGTGTCACTCTATCCTAGGATTTCGTGCTCATCTTCCTCACAAACAAAAGAGTAGGTCAGAGTCTTTGTATAAGACGCCTGTCAAAGATACTTGTATTGAAAAGAAATATTTTGTTTGTTTGATGCATTGAATACCAGCTTAGGGGCAAAAGTTTGCTTTTCTAGTTTGATATATTGTACCTGTTATTATTTAGTTCCAGCAACATTGCTTCCTGATCCACTGCACTTCCACCCCCCACCACCACCACCACCACCACCCCCACCACCATATAAAGTGTAATAACTGCATTTATTGGTAACGTCTGCATTTATTCTTAGCATCACAATCTGCTCGATTTACACTAAGCTTTTAGTTCATTTTATACATGCTTTACACATATCTATATAGAGATTGTCTTGGTTTAAATGCATGTGTGCTTTTTGTGTAAGTACAAACAAAACAAAAGTTTGTGTACTTGGCCGATAAAGCTGATCTCATTCTGACAAAGAGTTATCTTATTTATCCAAAACTGCATTGTACATTTAACTGAACTGCATTGCATTGGTACAAAATATCTGCGTTAGAAGAGGAAAGAAAACATTTTCTTTTGTCGTCTTGCATTTATAAGAAATAAAATGCTTCACTGTGCATGCATTATTTGTAGTGCTGCAGGAAAAACCCAGTTCACATGCAATTTCTGCATTCAATTCCTAAGTTAATGCATGATTTATTGCCAGCCACTGCAATGCAAACTTCCCGGTGACACTTCAGTGCAGCGCATGAAAGATGGTTATCTGCTATCGTCATCACTACTAGAAGGAAGGGGTAGGATTAAATAAGTTTTCTTCCTCCTACTCCCTTTTTCAGGCATTCTATGCATATGTTACCATATTGGAATGTTTGTTTTTGCATTGTTATCGCCTGAAAAACAAACAAAAAAAAATCTTAGGCTTAAGGCGAAAATAATAAAGTTTTAGTAGGTAACTGACTCCAACAACTCCCTCAGTACAGAGTATACAGCCTATTTGGTAGATTCTGAGCGATATCTTACACAGCTGTTGAAAAATAGAGCAAAAATTAGCAAAAATGTATATTTGAATTATTTAAAGTGTGTTGTGTTTTCACAACACAGTGTCTTGACTTGTCTTTTTTCTGCTCCCTTTCATTCTAGTTCGGAGAAGTTTGTATTTAAATTCATTTTTCTTTTTTTTTGCAACTGAATGAAATAAAGAATAAAAACTAAAAACAAACCAATGCAACTTACTGAACGAAAGACAATTACGCAAAGAAAATTATTATTTCAAAGCATACTAATATTAATAAGCACTAAGAAATAAAATATCCAAAAGAAATAATACACATATATGAGAGAAGTACAATAAAACAAAATACTTCCTTGTCTAGTCATCCACAGACTGCAACAGACAGATTCCCGATAAGTCCATAGGTGAAGTTTCTAATGCTGTTTTATTTAAATTTATGGGACTAAAATATTATATTGGTCATGCCCCAAACAAACCATAAAGTTAGTCTCAGACAGATGTTCTAAACAATCAGCTCAGAAAGTAAATACTTTTCCATTCAGCTCTAAAACTAATAGGCAGCAGGTGCCAAGACTGTGAAAGAGCTCTTCTGTAAATTGTCAGGTATTAGCCAAAACTCTGTCTGTAGAATTTGTGCTACAGCTATAAAAGAAACCTCATTTTGCCATAAAAGTCAAGTGGAGCTCCAGATTTTAAAGTCAGAATTATATCTCTGCAGTTACAGCTCAAACTGTAAAAGAGAAATTTATAGTTAACTTTAGTTGTAAAATGAAAATTGAGCACCTAAGATGGGCATGAATGTGATGACAAACAGCACTCTTTTCATTTCAAGAAACTTGTGCCAAAAATCTTATTTAAACAAATATCACCTCAGACTCTTTATCCCAGACTAAATATGGTATTTCACATTAAAGTGATAGTGTGGTAGAGTTTTGCTCTTTAAAAAAAAAAAAGAGTTCATTACCTTACTTTAAGACATGCAGGTTTGTGAACACATCGTGGCTTCTTCTTTTTCTGACTGACTGGTTTACTGTTCATGATATACAGTAAGAAGCTCTGATGGCTCAAGTTTATGTTATTGAATGAAATAAAGGCAAATATCAATAAATATCTCTTATGCCGGTGTGTAGAGAGTGTGTCTTTGGGTTCTCTGTGGTCTGCTTTCTGAGGAACTTCGCAAAACCTTTGTTCTTCTGTGTCCTCCTTTGCCCCTCTTTCATTGAGGCCTTTCTAAAAGAATAGTGTGTTTTCCTGCAAACACATACATGCTTCACTTGAAAGCATTGTCATGTATAGCTTCAGTGAAGGGACAACAACACATACAGGGTGTTTTGTACTGAAAGGGTCTGATTTACGGCTGAAACCTCAT
Source organism: Acanthochromis polyacanthus (assembly GCF_021347895.1). Lineage (NCBI taxonomy): Eukaryota > Metazoa > Chordata > Actinopteri > Pomacentridae > Acanthochromis > Acanthochromis polyacanthus. The sequence continues at coordinate 21,150,870 of NC_067113.1, forward strand.
ATTAACATTAACATTAAATAAACTTTTGCGTCCTCCTTGGTTTGTAAGGCAAAGAGATTGTCGAGGTTCCCCCCCCGTATTTACAGTTTAAGTCATCAGGATTGGATCTTTTAATTGCTAGTATGAACAGAAGGAATGATTACAGCAAGCAAAACCTTTTTCAGTGTTCTTGAAATAGATGACAGACCTATCCTTAACACACACAAAGAGAGAAAATGCAGTAGTTTTTACCACAGCACAAGCAGAGACTGTGGCTGTAGCCAGACATTTTCTAGCTATGATCCCTGGTCACTCTGGGATGTGCAGTTGATGGATAATGTAAGGGAAAGCTGTGGAGAGCAGCTTTGACAATGATCAACTGTAAGCGTTTTGTTGTGGTTGGATGACTTGGATCCCTTCAAAACATATGACTGTGGATAACTGTTACAATAAAATGAAGAAAGTGGAACATTTTTAGATTTGCGAAGGTTTAGTGGATGAGGCATTCAGACATTTCTATAGTTTTTAACAGCGAGGAAATTTATGCTGGAACGTTCACTACTGTATCTAAGCAGATAGATTTTTTTTTAATCTATCAAATATTTTTAGACAACTCCAAAACTCTGGATGGGAATTTTAATGGATCATTCTCTCGGCTGCTTCACTAAACATTGTAATGAGCTTCAAAACCTAGAAAACAACAGATGTCAGCTAAATAACTCATTCCCGGTTCCAGTGACTTGTTGCTGATGTTATCCAGAGCTCCTGGACTGCGTGGAGCCTGACTGAGTACAGACATGACCTGCCAACCTCACAATGTCCCCCAGAGCAGCAGTGACTATGAAAATATATCCAACTTGTGTTTCAACAACACTGTAGGCTACACCTTTTACTCCACATCCCTTTGATCCTTATCGTCATCCTTGAACAATGAGGTGAGAGCTGCTGCACTTCCGCTTATCATTCGTTTGATAATTTGGCCTAGTGAACCTGCAGAACATAAGAAACTTAGCTCCGCGCTTTGTTTTATAAATCAGAAGGCTGTGAAGCGAAGCAATGAGAGAGAGAAAATCTGCACCTGTCCTTAAGCCTTTCTTAGCTCTCAGCAGGCTGATCTTTTTTGATAAGCTCTGAATGAAGTTGCTTTATTGTACGCTAACCCTCCTTTCATGTGTCAGTTATCCTAAACATCTTATAGCATCTTACTCATCCTGCTCAGATACACTGACTTACTTTATCAGTCTACTCAATTTCAAGCAGTTATTTTAGACGCTGCTACAAATAGCCAAGTTTGATGTTATGTGAGAAACCCAGACAAATGAGCATGAAACTGTCAGATCTGGAAAGATGTGATAAGTTGATGTTTGAGATTACATTTTTCATGCTTAAAATGTTCAGTAAACACGGCAAGACCTAGTTTGATAATGTGATCACGTCGACAAAGCAATAGCAAACAAATCAACAAGCCATTGCTATTCATCTTCAGCAGGAATGACAACTCTAAGATTTATATTACAGCGCTGCAAATAAGCTACAACAAGTGTTACAGCGTAAGTTAAAAACCAGCCTCTTCATGTTTCTGCGATTCAACATCTTGTCCTCCACATTTAGCCTACTGACAGTCTGAGTCTTAGGCCGAGGATTTATCACCAGCACAACCAAGGACACAGGGACATGAGTGCATCTGTAAACACATAAACCAACTCCAAAATAAATTCATATTCATCCTTGACATTTTAGATGCTGGAGGTGGACAGATGGATACTCCTTGACAAATATCAGATATCTCCTCATTAATTCATTGCTCCTTCCACTCAGTCCGTCTGCTTGTTTTAAAGAAGTCACTCCAGTAAATCGATGTATTTTGCAAGAATATAGGCTGAAACCAAGAAGACGTTTATTTCTGTTGTGCCTGTTATAAAGTTCAAAATAACAAGGAATTTAGAAAAACAAGTGCATTTTGCAGAAACGAATTACAACAGCATTAAAGGAGTAGTTTGTATTTTCTTGAATATCAAAATTTGCTTTCTTGTTAAGTTATATGAAAAAAATTGATGGCACTCTCGTGTCCGTTCATTGAATAAACTACAGCCAGGGCAAACATACGAGCATGTTTAAAAATACATAGAAGGAAAACTGATCAAAATCTAAATAGACAAATGGATCCAATAGCTGTTAATAAAAGGTTGGAACTTATATAATAATAATGCTGCTTTAAAAAATGATAATCCAGCCTCACCGTTTTCCATTTCACCTTCAGGCTGCCCGTATAAGCGATCTACCAGCAATAAACTAAAATTGCCCAAGAAAATCCCTAACTAATGTCTTTCCCTTTGCTGTGACATGACAAATAATAACAACCATCAGTAACCAAGTAACAACGATCCAGGGATTAAATGGAACATCCATAGTCAGGATGGAAAGTAGGTAGAAGTATGTTTTGATGGTTTGTTCTTATCATTTTGGGCTTTAGAGGGATTAGATGACAGGGAGCAACATGACCAGTGAGTCACTGAGATCATTGATAAGGTTGGTACTTAATCCAGGAAGTTACCAGGAACTCCGGTATAAAACGAGATGGATTAGAACAGACATCCTCAATATAAAGGAGTCCTGTACAGAGGCACAGTGAAGGGGAAGCGTCCTCTCAACATGGTAATACTTTAATAGTCTCTGTATGACTTGCTCATCTTTTGATGTGTTTGATTGACTGGTTTCTTTTGTCTCTGCATTTTAGGTAACTGCTGCAACTACAATGGGCTCCATGAAAACAGCTGGACTGTCTCTTCTTCTGTTGTCTTTTCTTCTTTACATAGCTGATTCTTACCCCAACGCTGACTTATCAAACAGTAAGAATTGTTTATGTACTAAATTAATATGTTAAGTATTTGCACTTGCTAATAATGGCTTATAATTAGGTAAGCAATCAAATGTAAATGAATGAAAGAAACACCAATACCGAAGTTCTACATCTCAGTAAATTAGCTTCAACTTCATGTATTCTCTAAAGATCTTGTACACTGTGATTTTAATCTCAAATTCATGTGTCTTCTCTAGTGGGCTGTGAGGAATGCACATTGAGACAGAACCCTTTTTTCTCCAGGGATCGTCCAGTTTACCAGTGCATGGGCTGCTGCTTCTCCAGAGCGTACCCAACACCTCTCAAGTCCATGAAGACGATGACGATTCCAAAGAACATCACCTCAGAGGCAACGTGCTGCGTTGCAAAGCACAGCTATGCGGTAAGGGAACACGCAAAACAGTTGTCAGGCAGAGATTTTTCTTTCAATTTTCTACCTCTTTACTATCATTTGTATGAGTTTCAATAGCAGTGTAACAAAACTTGGAGGAAACATCTTGGTATCCTACTCTTCCTGTTCAATATAGGTTCAGAACATATATGAGTGGATGATAATTTTAGTCAATAGATACCATTAGTACAATTCTAAAGTTCTTAATTTGCTTAAATTACCCAACTCTATGATGATAATTGTGCTTTAATTTAATTGGACTTTAAATTAGACTCAGATTTTTACATAGTGCAGAAATAAAGAATACTTGCACTTCTTCCACCACTGTAATTCAGGTATTTTAGGTTGATGTTTGAGTGCTAAAAAATGCACATGTGCTCTAGATTGCTCTGACTTTGTTAATATTCATCTATTTTTTTCTTCCTACTTCTCTGTTTCTCTTACAGACAGAGGTAGCTGGCATAAAGGTGAGAAACCATACACAGTGCCACTGCAGCACCTGCTATTTTCATAAGATATGACAGATGGGGACTGGAGACCATCCTACAGCTTGGCAACACAATGTGTTTCTTTTTCATATGCACAAGCTCTTCTCTGTGTTAAAAAGTATGTGCTTACAATTGCCAGACAATATTTTTGTTGTGTCTCTGTCCGTGAAGAGTAATTAGTCTACATATTTGCATGATAAATGTATTTAAGTGATAGTGGATTTGAAAAGCAATTAAAATATACACCAAGAGGTTGCATTTTCATGAAAGTGTCTTTCACTGAATTACATGTGACATAGTGTGTGTGTGTGTGTGTGTGTGTGTGTGTGTGTATGTTGAAGGAAATGTGTGTTGGGAAAAGTTTGATTTTTTGTGAGTTGCTTTGAGAGTCTCTTAAATGAATGTAATGGTAAGAAAATAAAAATGTACTTGCTGACCGGTTTGATTCACCGATTACAAAAAGAGACAAAAACACTTCAAGTACCGAATAAAAAAACTGAAATATAACTGAAATTTAAAGCAGTGTAAGAGAGATCTCATTACATTGCTCAACAAAGGGGAAATTATGGAGATTTTAACCTTGTCAGTTGAATCAATGAGGCTATAATCAAAATAATTTTATTAAGCAAACACCGGTTCCTGATTAATATTTAGAAATCTTAAATCAATCTAGATTTTGACTTGAAGAAATGTAGGGTAACTTCACATGTTTATTTGTGACAAGAAAATTTAGCCATTGTATAGTGTAATACAAAACTTCAGAAAGTCAGCATAGTGCATATCCCTGTAAGTACACTGTAGTTACTCATCTACTACAGGTGATATTTCAGCATCACTTTTGCAGTGTTTCATGCTTTTCATGAGTGATAAATAACACTCACTGTCACTTAAATAGTATAACGATCAGTTCTTCTTTTGGCTGATATGATTGCAGAGCCCAAGTAGACTTACCCTTGTTGGTGAACATCTGTCCTGCTGCAGTCACACTGGATCAGGCCTGTTGCGAACCCAGAGGTGCCCTGTTAGTACCCTGAAGAGGCAAGAAAGATGTGGCTAGCTTAGAGATGGGGGCATTAGTGGTTGATTAAAACTTTTGAGAGAGATTTCTGTTCACCTTGTCTCTGAGGATGGTTGGAGGTCACAGCTCACCTGCGGTATCACTACACATTTGCACCATGCAGTGCTCAGGGAAACCCGGATCAGTCCTGCTGAGGTGAGCAAATGTGAGCCTGGCAGCCTGTGTGCACAGTGTAAATGTTGTACCTGTGGGGTCGCGGATGCTTTGTTGACATCAGTAGTATCTATGTGGAGCACACAGTGTGCTCTCCCCTCCCCCCTGCGTGCGCGTGCGTGTGCGAGTCTGGCAGCGTAACATCTGTGCGTACGCGGTCGTGATTGTTGTGAAGATGGCGGAGGGGGAGACAGAGAAGGAATATGACACACGGAAAGCTATCGAGGAGCTCCGAGAGCGGTTCCAGGGTCTGACCACAGCTTTGAAAGAGAGCTCGCAGCCTCCATTGGAAGCCACCCTGCATTTCTGCCAGGAGTTTTGCCAGGTTAGCCCGTTATCCCGCTGCTCATCCCGGGTAGCCTGCAGCCCCTCTGGCTTCCTGGCCGAGGATGCGCGTCTACGTTTGCTACAACAATGTAGCTAAAGAGCTAGCTGCCTCGCTAGCTGCCTGGCATTTCAAGATGGGGAAAAAACTCCGCGGTGCTTTTCAGCCATTCTCGCTGTGATGTTTGTCTGTGGCATGCACTTATTTGCAAAATGTGACCATCCATGCGGCGAGAAGTCACGCCAGTGTACGCCCACTGTGCATGTATTACTCGTATTTTCCAGGCCAGATAGCTAATAGCAGATGAATGTTGCTAGCTGGTATGCAGGGTCCCCCTGTCCTGTGCAGTGGTCATGCTGTGCAAAAAAATGGATAGCTACGTTAGCGAGATTTTCCTAGGCGATTGCATTGATATGCACTGAAATATACAACTGTAAAAGCTATAGAAAATATAATTTAAACGGTATAACGCTGCATCTCCATGCTTGTTTAGGTTTTAGCTTGGTGTAAAATGGGGTTACTTTTGTGAAGCTGTTTTATTGTACGGAAAGAGCAATGATTTTTCCAAGGTGCTAGCCCGGGCCTTTTTGCACTAATTAATCCAGCTATCCACATCGCCGCAGATGTTAATTATAGTATTATAGCCAGTAACAGCATAAAATGTAAACGTGGTGTGAGTGTTAACGCAAACAATCCGCCTGCAGCTGGCCGAGATAGTGATTTTTAAGGGGAAAGTGTGGCAGTGGTCACTGACTCCATTACACATCCTGCTCATTAATTGGCGCTGATCACGTAAATATAATACGAAGTCTCCATTTACCTGCGATGCAGCACAGATTATTGTCATCGCGCTAAATCAGCGTGAGATTGTGCTTTAGTTTGTTTCCCACACTAATCGGCGGTGAGGAATTCATTCAACTTTAGAGTTATTTGAGAAAAAGGGGACGAGTCTCGGGCTGTGTGCTGTGCTTGAATGTATTTTAGTTGTGTTATAGATTTCTTTCAGAGGAGTGCAACTGCGAGGATAATGTAGTTATTCACGATGAAGTGGATGAATAGCGTGCGTTGAAGAAATGCTGTAATGTGTTATTGATGAAGACTTGGCGTTGGCTCAGTTGAATGATAGAAAAAAAGATGGAGGCTAAAAATTCTTTTTTTCCTCTCTCTCACATAACTTTGGTGCTTTGTTGTTTCAGGCATGTACAGCTGTAGTAAATTGTGCCACAAGTGTGTAATAACATGGCAATTATTGCTCCACATTATTATTATATTTGTCCCTGATTGTTGATAATAGTAAGGTATTTTTCATATTATTCTAAAACTTGATTTTGGCTTGTTAGTACAAGACACAACCACAAATTTTAACTTACACAAAAAAATTACCATCACACACTGCAGTGATTATGAACTTGCATTTAAAAAAAAATAAAAAAAAAAAGAATTTTACCCTTAATTTGTTTAAGGGTAATGCTAAGCAGAATCTGTCTACATGTAATTACACCTATAAAACTGGATTGACACACTAAGCTATAGAAATTATAAATAAATGTTTGACAGGAGTTAACGAAGAAGCTGAGTATGGCTATTATGAATTATCCATTATTGATTAATTTCCCAGATAGTATTTCAGATTAATTATTTTAGTCTATGGAATGAAAAAAACAACAGCTGCCCAGCACAGTCAGGGGGCAGCATCAGATTGGTTGTTTCATGAATGCAGTCACACAAGAACCTGAAGACATTAACATAAAATAAAGGAAGAAAATTGAACCTCTCAATATGGGAAGCTTAAAACGAGGATAATGTTCTGCATTTTGTTGGCTGGCGACTTGAATGGTTATTTGTTAATGTAAAAATATTTAATATTCATGCACATGTTTTTCACCAACCTTTTTTTATTTGCTCAGCAGTCCTTATATGCACACTTTATTCTAAAATATGCAGAGTGAATATTTGCTCTAACTTAACCCTTTCTGCTTTAAAGCATCCAGTAGTCTGTGCCTTGTTCTAATTGCAGCATTTGCATGTTTTTTCTCAGGTTCTGGTAGAACATGCAGGTCGCTGGAAAACTGATGAGAATCCACTGCCCTTGCTGGAGGTTTACACTTTGGCAATCCTCAGCTTTGCTAAAGCCACCTCCTGTCTCTCCTCCGAATGTGAAAACGTGCCACTCCTACTTGAAAAGTTAGCACTGTGAGTAGAAACTGTGCTGAGGATGTCAGTGGAAATTAAAGTTCTGAAATCCTGTATTATTTCTCTTACTTTCATTTTCTGAACTGTAATGTCAATTGCAAATTCACAACATAACCATAATAGCAATATATTTTGGTAAAAGTATCCCCATTAGTGTTTAGGTTAAAGCAGTAATGAAGAGGTTACACTGGGTTTTAAATCTGGAGTTCTACTGGTATTGTTGTATTTAAACAGATTTCTTATTACTCATTGTTAACAGTGACGCCTATCTTTTTGAATATTTAAAAAAAAAAGCACAGCATTTGACAATGAGAATAAACAAAACATACCCATACCCAAATCCCAAAGGAAATTTAGACATGAAAAGTTTGTAAATACTCTGTAAACAGTCTACAGGAGCCACTCAGCTATTTGCACAATGTGCTGTTACGAAGGCCTCGAGGCTGTGATGCAGAATAGAAATGCAGGGGACCTCTTGGGGAGCGACATATTTGGGATGAGCTACGGAGTACACTTTGCACATGAAGGCGCTGCATATACACAAAATGAGTGAAATTGGAGACATGATTAAAAAAAGTCAAGGATGTAACACATTAATTATCAATTGTCTATACAGATTTTGATCATTCTGATCATCATTATTGTTGTTCTTCATTATCACCATATGAAAAACAACAGGGATTATTTGATAACAGCTAAAGTCACTCCTAACAGATGTTTCACTGCTAATTTACATCCCCATTTTTCCTGTTCACTCTCTGTTTAAACATCCAACATGACACTGATTTTACAGCAACACAGTCCGTGGATGGTTATTCTTGTATGGTTATCCCTATTTTGTGGAGTGTGTGCACATCCTTGACCTAAATCTGGCTTTAACAAATGACTGTGTGGAATTCACAGGAGCTGTGCGGAGCTGCTGCTCTTACTGCCCCAGCATGTCCCTGGTGCCTTATGGGAGGAGTTTCAGTCCTCCATGAAGGTCAGTATCCTCAGGGCTATGCGTAAAAAAAAAATTTCTGAGGCTTATCTTTGCGGTGATAAGCAATGTAATGTTGTTTAGTAATTAGAATGCATTTAGTTTAGCTCAGCATTGAAGTAGTAAAACAAAGAGGTTGAAATGTTGTCTGGGTCTGGGGGTTCTTTCTGCATGTCATGTTCACAAGTAGTGTACAGCGGCATCATTATAACGGGGGTTTCATATTCTTGATTGTTTCACATTTTTGCACATGAATTACTGAAGTTTAAGTAATTTAGTTATTACATATTTATTTGTCTTTTATTGCAGTTGGCACACAGCCTTTTGCAAGAAAGTGGGAGCACACAGCTCTGCCTGCTCTCAGTTCTGGCACAGCAGGACGGCGTCTGGTCCAACACCACATTAAGCAGTATCCTGTCCAATCAAATTCCTCAAACTGAGCAAGGTTAGTCCTCACTTTTTTTTTTTTAAATTCGTTTGGAGACACACCAATTTATACAGCTGTAATTTCATGAAATAACTATTGTTAAGTGCTCATAGTAATTGTCAGTCTGAATTTGGCCTTGTGTGCAGTTTTTCACTTCTTCTCTGTCTGTTCTTCAGTCCATGAATATCTTGAGATGGAAGGTCCCGCGCTTCTTAACATGCGAATAAAGCACCTTATCAAAGTGGACAGTGTTGATAAAGCTGCTGTCCTTGCAAAGATGTGCTCAGAGTATCCGGGATATGAAGGAAAAGGGAACTTCAAACAGACCTACTTGCTTTGCATCTGCATGACAAAAAATCAGGAGCAGCTAATGGAAGAGGTAAGAAACAAGACAGTTTGTTGTTGACACATTATTCATTGATTTTTAACAGCTAAGCAAACAACGCGCTCTTCCAACAAATGATCAACAGCCTAATATTAAAGCAAATGTACAAGCAATCTATTTTTGTGTTACTGCTTTTATTGTAACATTATATTGTCATTACAGTGTTTTTTATGTTGAAAGCCTTATTAAAATAAGCAAATAGGACTCAAAATGGTTTATTTTTCAAAATTGAACCGACATGAAATCCGTCATTTAGCACATTCCTGACATAGCACAATGAAATGTCCCACAGTACTGCTCAGTGTGACAGATATGAAGCCATTTAAATCTCCTGCTATTTGTTTTCTTACTTTCTCTCTGATAGATTGCATCAATAGACTGTAAAGATGCTCTTGAAATGATCTGCAACTTGGAGTCAGAGGGAGATGAGAAAGGAGCTCTCTGCTTGTGCACTGCCTTTCTCAAGCGACAACTTCTCCAAGGAGACGTTTATTGTGCCTGGTGAGTGTTGCAGTTTGTTTCAGACAAATACAAAAGCACTTGCAAAATTACTCTTACCAATACAGCTGTCTTGGGACAATTTCATGTTTATTACGCAACTGACTTTTAGCCGGTCTGGAGCAATTAAACATGCACACACGGGGTCATAAGTGCAAATGTCCCCTCATCGTTGAGCAGGATTGCAAATGCTGACTGTGTATTTTGATTGAAGTGCCTTGTCTTTATCCATCTGAGTGCAGACAGGCCAAATGTGAAGGAATAAATAGGAGTATAATTAAGTTACTCTGTTAGATTTATGTCTTCTTTATCTCAGACACTGTCTAACATAAACTACGCAGACATGTTAGGGTTTTTTTTAGTAATCTATGCAGTCCTCTTTTATTTCAAAATCTTGAACAGTTTGATTTGTGCGCTTTTCCAGGGAACTCACGCTGTTCTGGAGTAAACTACTCATGCGTTTAGAGTCGTCTGCTGATTCATTTCTTGGCCGCAGTAAAGAGATGGCTCTTCTCTGCAGAAGTGTCTGTCACATTCTGTTTCTCATCAAAGTAATCCAAAATGAGGTAAGAAAAATTGTCTACTCATTTGTAGCTAATACCACAACTTTGACATTACCACTCACTCAAGCAGTGACTCATTGGATGCTTCATCTGTTAACATGGCCTTTAATTAAAATCCTCACCATTTATGCTATGTTTCTTTTTTACTTTCCGAGGTTGGAGAGGTGGGGCTGCCAGTGTGCGTAGAAATGTGCATCCAAGCTCTGAAAATGACCTCCAGTGACCATAAAGACAGCAAGTCTACCATCTGCAAGACTATTTCCTGCCTCTTGCCAACTGATCTAGAGGTTAAGCGTGCATGCCAGCTGACAGAGTTCCTCCTCCAGCCTACTGTTGACTCGTATTATGCTGTGGAGTCACTGTACAACGAACCTGACCAAAAGCCTGAGGAGGACGGGAGTCTACCAGTGCCCAATTCTTTACGCTGCGAGTTACTGCTGGCCTTGAAGACACAGTGGCCTTTTGATCCAGAGTTCTGGGACTGGAAAACACTGAAACGCAACTGCTTGGCACTGATGGGCGAGGAGGCAGCTATTGTGTCATCTATTGACACACTCAATGACACAGACGAACAGGAGGTGGAAAGTGCTCTTGGCAAACTCCCTGAATACAGGGACCTGGAGGATTTTCTGTTAACCACTACAAACGAACTCAATGAAATCACAGATGAAAGAGAGAAAAACAGAGAGGCTAAAAAACTTCGGGAGCAGGGTTTTGTGTCTGCTCGGTTCAGAAATTGGCGAGCCTACATGCAGTATTGTGTTTTGTGTGACAAGGAGTTCTTGGGTCACAGAATTGTTCGCCACGCTCAGAAGCATTTCAAAGACGGAGTGTACCTTTGTCCAATTTGTGCTGACAGTTTTGAAAGTAGGGAGGTTTTAGAACCACACGTAGCATCACATGTAAAGCAATCTTGCAAAGAGAGACTAGCTGCAATGAAAGCTGCAAGGAAGGTAACCAAATCACCTCAGTCCCCTAAAAGTCCAACAAAAATGTCAAAAGTTGCTGCCAAGACAAACTTGAGCCCTGTTAAAATTGAATCTCAAATTGGTGACCAGTTGGCATCCCATGTTAAAATAGAGCAAACAACATCTGACACGCAGATAAGTCAAGACTGTTTCTGTCCTGTTAAAAACTGTTCTAAGGCTTTCAAGTTTTTCCGTAACCTCATGGCTCATGTCCGGTCTCACAAGGACGACGAAGAGGCCATGAGGTTTTTAGAGATACAAAAACAGAAAGTGGTGTGCCAGTATTGCAGAAGGCAGTTTGTTAATGTCAGACATCTTAATGATCATTTGCAGATGCACTGTGGCAGCAAACCATATATCTGCATACAACTTGATTGCAAGGCCAATTTCAATTCTAATTCTGAGCTTCTCATGCACAGAAAAACACACCCAGAATTCAAGGCCCAGTGCATGTTCCCAAACTGTGGCAAAGTTTATAGTGAGGCCTACCTGTTGTACGATCACGAGGCTCAGCATTACCTTACCTACACCTGTCAAACAGACAACTGTGGTAAAATATTCTACTCACAGTCTCAGTTCTTGTCTCATCAACAGAATCACAGTACAAATGATGCAGTGCACAGTTTTCCTGTTACAAATCAAAACCCTCTGTCTGCTGCAGAAGTACACCCACCACCCCAGAGCACCCCAAGCAAAGAGGACACATCTTCCGAGGTTGTTTGCCCTGAAAGAATTAATACAGACTTTTCCATGACGGAAGCATCAAAAGCAAATGCATCACCGTGTACATCGCCAGAGGCTGCTAAAGAGCCTGCTCCTCTGAAAGTAAAACACTCGATTGAAAGCATGCTGAATTCAGTGGCAAATCCTGAACTAAAAGAACCTGAGAAATGTTACACTCCACTGACCAACACTACCCCTGTACCAGCTGATGCAAATCCACCACCGGAAGCTCCACATGTGCACCCAAATGTGGCTGGGCAAAGCAATATGCCTCCAGTTTATCCTGTCCCCAGTGCAACAAATCCTGTGGCAAGTCAGCAGGAAGAAGGGCATAATAATGTACAAGGCAATGAATTTCAGAAAACGATACCACAAATAATTTCTCCAAGTCAAATCAAGACAGAAATTCCTTGTTCTCTGCAAGGATATCCTTCCAGCACACCCGCTGTCGCTGCTGGCAGTGAAGAGAACCTGCATTGCTGCCCATTTAGTGAGTGTACAAGGGCATACAGTACAAACAAAAGTCTGTCTAGACATGTGAAGAAGCAACACCCTGAAATATTTGAAGATTGGAAATTAGCCAAGAAATATAACAAAGTGGCCAAAATTACAGCAAAAAAGGCACCGAGTGCACCGGTTAAGTCTCCAAACCTGGGGAACAGGCCCCCAAATCAGCCAGGGATACTATGCAACAAACCTGGGATGCAGCAAATGGATTACCCGATGGGATGTTCAACTTCACCTGCCCAATGTTACCCTGCATCAATGGAGCCTGTGCCGATCACTCCAATGGTAAACCCTACTTTGTACCCATGCTGGGGAAGCCAAAACAATTCAAGTGGAATGATGCAGTCAGACATGTCTCAGTCATGGTCTTCACCACCTATGAATAACTGCTATCCAGATGCCTTTAACATGAATGAGTACCCCTCCCGCAGCTATCCTCCCTGGCAGGCAGAACCGTATCCAACCACATCGTCTCTCCCATCTGATAGAGATCATTCAATGGCAGCTATACACAGTCCCTCTGTGTCACATGCTCCTTCAGATTCGAGTTTGATGTCTCAGTATGTGTCCAGTTCTCTAATGCTTGACAATGGGGGGCAAATGCATAATGGAGGACATCAGTATGGACTTATGCATTCTGAGGGTACTGGAGAAAATGTAGATGTGAGAAAAAGCAGTTCAAGTCTGACAGGACAACTGGATAATGGAAACAGTATCTCAACAATTGACAGCCTTCCTGAAGGAAGTTACCACACTCCGTATGATCAGAGTGAGAACTCTTGTCTTACTCAGTGCTCATCAGTTGATATTCCCATGAAATGTCTGAGCCCAGAAGCTCAAGTTCCATTAAAACCTACTAATGTAGTCATTAAAACAGAGAATATGTCAACTCCTGGTTATGAACAGATGGACAACTCTGTGGATGGCATGCTCAGTCCACACAGTGCCATTCATACTGATTTCACATACGATGAGGAGTGTTCTAATGCTGACTGTGACACTAACCCATTAGATGACAAGGCCAGTGACACCGATGCACAGAAAGGAAAACGCAGCAGACTGAGCAAGCGTACCAAATGGCCGGCTATCATCAAGGATGGCAAAGTCATCTGCAGGAGATGTTTCAGAGAGTTCACAAGCACCAAATCTCTTGGTGGTCACCTATCTAAACGTTCACAGTGCAGACCTTTAGATGAAATTGACTTGACAGCAGATCTGCCAACATCATTTCTTGATTTCCTCAATGACCCTCATGTCCCTGACACTAATGGAGCAATATACAACATGCCAAATGGTGATTTCTCACAGGAATCTTGTAGCTTGACCACTTTGACCTCACCTATGGTGTTGAAACAGGAGCCCCAGAATACAAATATAATGGACTATTCAAACTCCTTCTCAGTTTCCCCTGAAAACCAGCAAGAGAAGGCAGTAGATTTGGCTAATCCAGCCCTGACTGTACCTTATCAGGAGGATCACCTAATGGAAATTTCACATGCCTTTCAAAGGTTGGATTTGATTGAGGCTGCCCAAGAGAAGATGCGGAACGCTATGTCTTTAGAGCAAAATGTCAGTCATTGTAATCCAATCCCCATTGTGGAAAAAAGTAAAATACTGAGTAAAAGTGATGACAAGCCCACTGAAAAGATATCTAAACCTTTTAAGTGTGACCAGGATGATTGTGAGTACTCATTCATGACAAAGGAGGCACTGTTCAAACACTTGAGTAAGATGCATGATTATTCTCCTGAGATGATAGAAGAACTAAAAAGAACCCCATCCAAACTGTCTCCATATCCCTGTCAGATTTGTCCAAAAACATTCACAAGAACAACAGGACTGAGAATTCACTACGAAAAAGTGCATCGTTTGTCGAAGGTAGAAATGCAGAAGCTAAGGATCAGTGCTCGAAATAGACGTGCATTCAGGTTAAATAAAGATGAGACAGCGATTAAACGTCCAACCTCTGATGCCAATACCAGTCGCACAGTGCAGCCTGCACCTGTATTACCTCCTATAAAACAAGAACCACTTGACATTGCAATTGCACCTCAACCAGACAATGAAAACAATCCAGCTGTTACTCAAATCATTTCAGGAGATGCAGACCAACAGGGCTTGACACCTGAAGTATTAACTGTTACACGACTACCATCACCTCAAAACTACTTGACTGAAAGGCCGTTTGGGGAAATGGCTCCTCCTGTTCCTGAAAAAGATTCAGAGCAACAAAAAGTGACTGTTACTAACAGGAGTCCAGACATGAAACTGAAATCGAGTTTGAAAGAGAAACTCAGCCCTGTTGGCAAAGCAAAGGGGCCGCAAGGAAGATCAGATGTGTCTTTGAGTAAAGCAAAAGAGACAAAGTCCTCGATTGCATCTCCTTCATCCTCCCCAGAAAAACCCAGCAGCTCCAAAAACACACCAACGAAGGATGAGAGGAAAGACAAACTTCAGAAAAGATTAAGTCTGAAAATGTGTGATTCAGACAATGCCTACAGTCCATATAGACCATATCGCTGTGTTCACGAAGGATGCACTGCAGCATTCACCATCCAGCACAATTTGATTCTTCATTACAGGGCCATGCATCAGGCATCCCTGCCTGCTAGCAAAACTGAAACGGACACTGAAAAGCCAGCTGTTAATAATGCAAAGGAGAGCAATCAGAGCATAGGAAAAGATAATGAAGTCAGATGTCAAGTGAAAAACTGTTCAAGAGTGTTCATGGGAATCACCAGGTTAGTGCAACATTACCTCTTACTTCATAAGTTCACCCGTGACAAAGCCACATCCATGATGGCCAGCATGACCATAGGGACGTTTAACTGTGACCGGCCAGAGTGCGCTCTCCCCTTTAACTCTGTGGAAAATTACATCGAGCACATAAAGAATTACCACAAGGAAATCGCCATCTCTGAGAGCGGCTCAGTTGATCCAACTTTCCGGTGTGAGTATGAGGGATGTGACCGTGTGTACACTACAAAATCAAACCTCCTTCGCCACCTGATCAAAAAGCATGATTATGTCTATGATCCCAAAACAAGCGACGGAAGAAGGACTAAGTCCATAGGGCTCTTCCCAGGGGTTACCAATGGGAAAGAGAATGTAGAAAACAAATTCAAAATGAAGAAGAAAAACACTAAAAAGAAAGATGGGAAGTCCATTGAACACTGGACTAGTTTTGGAAAGCCGACACTAAAATCACACGAAGAGGCGTCAGCCATGTGCACCAAGAAATCTGCCCTGCAGTACCCATGCATGATCATAGGCTGTGATGCAGTGGAGCGGGCAGAAAGAAGCATATTTAAGCATTACACCACTCATGGCCTCACGGAAAGATACATTGAAGACCAGAGAAGTCAGTTCATTTTCTGCAAAAAATACTCACGCGCCAGATGCAAAGAAGCAAGCAAAACAGAGGGCGCTTCAAGTTCATCCTCTGAGGAGACTGAGCCAGAGGAAGCCGAAAAGCCCAGTGACCAGAAACCAGATGAGTCGGTGGAAAGAGTAGGCCAAGAGGACAGCAAACAGTCCAACGAGGATAGTGCAGAATCTCAAGCTTCCACTGGGACAGAGGTGGGAGCTAAAAGAGGCCGTCCCAGAAAACCTGCACAACCCACACCAGCCTGTCCGGAGAGGATGCAGACACTGAGGAACCGTGCGACTGTTAACAGTTCAAGAGAGAACTCAAATCCTGGTACCCCCACAGCCCAAGAACAACGTGATGACGGGGTTATGCCAGGGTCTTTCAAGCCTTTAGGACTTGAGGACTCTTTCCTTAAGTTTTTGGAAACCTCAGAGTCAACCCAATCTTCCAAACGCAAATTAAATGATAAATCTAGTGCTGAACTGCCGCCTAAAAGACAGCAAACATACAAAAGGAAATCTGTAATGAAAAGTAAAATAACTGATGAATTAAGAGGCTATGAGAATCTTGTAGACTTCAGAAATCCCCTAAATCTCAAATCTGTGAGTAATGTTAAGATTGTCATGGACAAAACATTTTCAGACGGTGCTGATCTTTTGCTGAAGCAGCTACAACACATGAGGCCCATAGTCAAAATAAAAAAGTGGCTTTACAGCGGATCATAGCCCGGTATTTTGTTTTCAACTCAATCTTACTCAGGATTTGAGAAGTTATGCTGCAGAATGGTTTGTTTGATAATTCATCAGATTTCCAACTGTTAACAGTCATGGTCACAGTTAACGAAGAAATGGCCTATTTTGTACTTAATGAAAAAATGTCTCGGATGATTTTAAGTATGTATGTTAGTTATAATAACCAGGTAATCTATAGGGCATAGATTTTAGAAACATGTTTGTATTTATGCTTAGTACTGAAGATGTTTTTTTTTCTTTTGCTAAATGGAGACTTTTAAAGAAAACTATGTTTTTATATATCCCTATGGGATTTCAAGTTCTGTTTGTATTTATTTTATCCTTTTTCAACACTAGTAGACCTATCTGTAATATTTACATGTCTTCCACAAAGTGTTCAATAAAATGTTACTGGTTCTTTTGTAAAGTTCTGACTGCACATTTTCTGTTTTATAAATTGTATAGTAAATTCTATTGTAGTTTATATAGTTTGATTTAGTAGATTTGCTCTGCAGCCTGCCAAAACTAATGCACAGTCCCTCAGTGACATGATGCAGTTTGCTACATTTTGAATGATAGTATACAATCCTGATGGAAAGTAGACATAATGTGGGATATATATATATATATATATATATATATATATATATATATATAAGGTTTTATCTTTTCATTAATATTGAATATTATGACAAATCATTACAGAAAGATCACTTAAATTCATTTTAAGCTTGGGCAGTGTTTCATTCTAGAGAATGTACACATTTGCAAGACCTTATATGAAAAATACAGATGGATGACAAACATCAAGTGTCTTTCTGGTACATGGTGTCAATGTGCTTTGGCATTAATTTTCCACGTTTCTGAAGCTGTATTGGAGTGAAGAACACAGCTCTTCTTAAAAATCATCTTTCATTTAGCATTATGCTGATGGTAGAGAGCACTGTCCAACACGTAAGTCCAAAATCTTTCATAGATATTGAGTTGTATTGAGATTTGATACCATAACACGTGATTTGCATCATTTTCAGTCTCATCAAACCATTCTGTGACCCCTGGTTCCCTATGGATGGGGGCATTATCATCCTGGAAGAGCCCACTCCCATCAGGATAAAAATGTTCCATTAACTTTGCATTGATTTGCAGTGACCTTTTCTTCACTTCACAAGGGACAAGAGGACTGAAACCATATTAGCAAAAAGCCCACTCCAGAATAACACAGCAACCAGATCCTCTCATTTTAGGGATCAGGGGTTCAGGGTGAGTTTTTTTTTTTATTATTTAATTTGTCACCCAACTGTATTGCTGCTGTAGGTTTCATACAAAAGCTTTTTGACAGTCTGTTAGCACACAGGAATAAGAAACATCTGTAATCTATACAAATACATTTGTATTTTAAGTTGCTAACAACACAAAAAAACCTGTAGAATAAATAATAGACAGCCAACAATATGTATTATGCACATAATTCTCACTGTACAATGATGATTAACAACGGTAAACATTAAATATATACCCAAATAAGGGTATGTATACTGCTTAAACTGATAACATCTTGATTATCTCCATTGTTGGCAGCTTTAAACCAACGTGGACCTGCAGGACAGTGAGGAGACGCCGGAGCTGCTCTGAGGGTTTGTTCAAGAGCAGCGATGTTTTTAAAAAAAATATCTTTCCTTGCGGTGTAAAGTGACAAAGCCGCTAGTAGTTAAGCTAAACTAACGCTAGACTGTATACTCTTGTTTTTATGAAGCTATAGAAGTCAGTAGAAATCTCAGTGAATGCATTAAAACTTGACAAAAATGTTAACACACTCACCCTCGCAGCTGTTTGTTCGTGAACGCAGCCCTTTCCGTAAACGTCTCAGTGGCGGGAAGTAGATACCATGTAAGACTAAACCCAGCCGTCATTTTAAACACATTTGTGCATATTTATACAACTGTTAGCGGATGAAACTGACCTAAACATTAAAATTATAAGCTGCTGTTTAAAGCTGCTAATGCCAAGATGTCTACTTCATCTGTGTCGAAGGTAAAGTGAATCAATTAAGTCGCGGTTATGTTTTTAAAAGCTCATGAGATAGTCACAACATGGCCACATCATTATTTAATATTCATAACCTACATGACACTGTATGAAACTTACGGACATTGTTGTTACAGGGCTGCTTTGTTTTCAAGCCCAGTGCAAAGAAGAAGAAGATGAGTCTCAGTTTGGGTGAGATACGTTCACGTTTATGGGAAAGTTTTCTGTTAGGTGGTTCAGGTGTCCTAATCGGTGTTTACGTGATTCCTCCACAGAGAGTTATTTCATAGATGGCTGTGAGGGAGCTGAGAGCAGTGAAACACGGTTTAAACTCTGTCAGAATCTGTGGGACAAAATCAAATCTGACACAGAGGTAAGAACAGATATAACAACAGAACGTGTAATGTAAAGTTTGTCTTAAACAATAGAGCCTGCAACGATGATGTCACAACCTGATGTATTTTCATACATTAACACCTTTAAGTGGTCATCGTGTTTGGATTAGGCAGTGCTACAAATGTTAGGGATACCAAAAACAGTGACAAAATCAGTGCATTATTAGTATATACACTTTCTATGAAAAATATTCACCCCTCTTGGATGTTTCACCCTTTTGGTGCTTTTTATACATGGAATCATAGCCAGTAAAATTGGCTTTTTTGAGAAGAAATTGCAATTAATTAAGAAATACACAAGATAAAGTGATTGTATAAATATTCACCCCTTTTAAAGTGACTGAAGTAATTTAGCAGAGGTTCAGCTTGTTAATGCAAGCAGTGTCACAATTAGTGAAATACAGATCACCTGAGTGCAGCTGACATGTATCAAGTGATTGCAGCATAAAAACACCTGTACCTGGAAGGTTCAGTCTGGTTCATCAGTACAAGAGAACACTCCAGGCTACTCAGAAAAAGGGTCATTGAAAAATATAAGTCTGGAGATGGCTACAAAAAGATTTCCAACTCACTGTGCATCCCACAGAGTTCAGTTAAATCAGTCATTAAGAATTGTAAGGAGTGTGGCATTTGTTTAAATGTGCCTAGAGCTGGAAAGCCTCTCAAACTGAATGACTGGGCACGAAGAAGACTGGTGAGGTAGGTCACTTACGACCACTCTGAAGTAGTTAAAAGCTTCAGTGGCTCAGAGGGGGAGAGACTGTACTTACAGTAACAACTGTTGATCGGGTTTTTCACTTGTCAAAGCTGTAGGGAAGACTGGCAAAGAAAAAGCCACAGTTTAAAAAAGCTCATTTGAAATCTCACTGGGAATTTGCCCAGATGCATGTGGGAGACTCCAATGTCAGTTGCAAGAAGGTTCTTTGGTCTGATGAGACAAATATTGAGCTTTTTGGTGATCAGACTGGATACACAAACGCTGCTCATCACAGCAAACACAGCATCTCCACCGTGGAGCATGGTGGTGGCAGCATTATGATGTGGGGATGCCTCTCAGCATCAGGCCCTGGAAGGCTTGTAAAGGCGGAGGGGAACATGAATGCTGGAAAATATCGCCAAATCCTGGAGGACAATCTGACTTAGTCTGCAAGAGAATTATGACTTGGGATAAGATATATTTTTTTTCAGCAAGACGATTACCCCAGACATGCAGCCAAAGCTATACAGACATGGTTGAAAGGCATTAAGGTGAATGTTCTTAACTTTGTGTCATGATTTATAGTGTTTTATCGTATCTATTCTGTAAAGTCTTCTCCTTCAAAATACTTGACATAAATGTAGTGAAATAAAGATGCCTAATGGAAACATAAAGTAGCATGAAATAGAAATGCTGAAGTCAGGTACAAGTACCTCAGAGTTGTACTCAAGTACATTATATGAGTAGATGTACTTGGTTTCTTTCCATTATTGCTTTTTAGTCAGCATACCAAGGTTCAATGATTAAAATGTTAAAAACTTAGCAAGCAGTTCAAATAATATATTTTTGTGCTTCTTTTCAGGTTTTACAGGATGAACTCAACAGAAAAATCTTGGACAGCCTGCTGGACTTCACCAGGAAGTGCTCCTCCGCTCGACAACACGGCGACTGGGCATCACAAATGAGGGCCAGTGAAATTCCCACAGCAGCACTTGTGCTTGGTATGCTGCTGATAAGATCGTAATATCTGACTTAAGAGTTCATACTTGCACTATTGCAGCTCCTCACTGATTTGTAATGTTATGGAAGCATTTAAACTCTCTGTATTTCCATCTGTTTTCTGCTATGCCTGGTCTGACCTGCCTTTGATATCCTCTGTAGGTGTGAATGTCCCGGATCATGACATGACTTTCCAGAGCCTCTCTGAGCTGCTCCATCAGTCCGTCACTCCTCATGTGGGCTCTGTGGAAGCTAAAGAATGTGGAGGTGGGTAGTTAGTTATAAGATAGCTAGTCCATTTTAGAGTAACAACATGGGTCAGGAATTATTTTGTGCTTCCAAGTCTATCGTGTTTGGTTTATAATTTCAGCGCTGAAGCATTTGATGAAGAGGGTCCTGGAGAGACTGATGGATACAGTTGTGGATGATGATGAAGAGGAGGAGGAGGAGACTGAGCAGACCAGCGCTCAGCTCCACCAGAGTGTGCACTGCTCTCTGAGTGCACTCTGTGATTGGTACATTACAAAAACAAAGGTAGGAGGACAAAGCACAGCTAGAGTACACAGGTTTACATTTGCATTTAGTGCATGAAGATGTTTGATTAGAAAGGCTTCAAAGCAAACTCTCTTCTGGTATATTAGAAGTCCAGCAGCGGCACACCTGGAAAAAAGCGCAGTTCTCCAGCCAAAGACGAGCAGCAGCAGCCTCCTGTTGTAATTATTTTCAAGGATTTTGAGGCTTTTAACCCAAGAGTTCTTCAGGACTTCATTCTCATCTGCAGGTAACTAAGAGAGTCCCAAGAGTGGAGTAATTTACTGGTGTCAGTGTTATTTTATTATGTTATTAATCTGCACACTTTTACAGAAGGCAGGGATCATAGTTTAGTAATAGTCCTAAACTAGTGTTACAGCAGATGTCTCTCTAAGGAAAGTCTGATCCATCACCTTGTCTAAACAGACACATTACTGACAAAGTGATTTGGCTTTGTAAGTTGACATCTCTAAGAACTCAACTATGCTCTACAGTCGGTACATCGAGCGTCTTCCGCTGATGTTTATCTTTGGGATCGCCACTTCACCGAGCACCATCCAACGCATGCTGCCGCACTCTGTGTCGTCCCTGCTGTGCATCGAGCTCTTCCAGTCCTTGTCCTGCACGCAGCACCTGGCCACAGTCATCGACCAGGTAGTTTCACCCCGACATACAGCACAGCATACAAGACATTCATCTGGAGTTGCATGACGTTGTGGCTTCCAAAACGGAAAGCCTTTTTGTTATCTCTGAGTAAAAGATCACATCTGTTTTAATCTTACTCATATATGAAACTGTTTTTGCTTATCTCTCACAGCTACATAATTTATTAAACTCTGTTGTATCTGACATTCATACACTTCCAGCATTATATTAATGTGTTATTACACAAGTTTTGAATGTAACAAAGAAAACTGTTGTACTACACATCTCAAATGAAGTTTGTCTTGCAGCTTCTTCATGTTTTACTTTTTTTAGTTGCTCCTGTTCTGCATTGTCAGTGTTTTATTAGAGGGTTTCTAGGGTCTGTCAACTTGACTTGAGGATATCAATGATCCTTTAAGGTGGTGTTTGGCAGTTTGAAAGATTGTAAGTAGGCAATAGACAGTCATTTTATCACCTGTAACAAATTGTGTACATCAGAATCATAGCCCAGCAACAGGTATCTTTGTTGGATAATGTCAAGGAGGTATGGGTTCAGAACAAATAATTTTAAAAGACTGTTTTGTTGTTTGTTTAACTGTAACTGCAATTTATTTAACATTCATTACTATGCTGTTGATTCAGTTTTAAAGGTTGTAAATGTTTTTGTTTTTTTTGTCTCATTTGTTTCCAGCTGATCCTGACACCTCGGTTCCCTTTCAAGCTCAATGCTAAAGTGATGCAGGTGTTGCTTAGCATCTTCCTCTACCACGATTTCTCAGTGAGAAACTTCATCAAGGGCCTACAGGTATGAAACAAGCCTTTCGTCTTGTCCTCAGTCTGTCTAAAGATGTTCTTCAGACAAAAAAAAAACTTGTGAGGCAAAATTTCTGCTCTGTTGTTGTGCAGCTGGCTCTGCTGGAGCACTTCCACTCTCAGCCTCTTAGTGTACTTTGCTGTAAGAAGAAAGAGGCTCTGCTTAACGTGATGCAGCTCAGTCACCGTGACTTGGAGAGGATCAGGCAGCTGCCCTCATTCAAGAGGTACAAACACGCTTTCTACAATCATCTCACAAAACAAGAAACACACCACTCGTTAGCCTGCAGCAAGCATTGGCAGGTCTTTGTGTGTTTATCAGTTTATCTCGTGGTTTACCTCGACCTTTTCAAATGTAAAACCAAACCTTTAAATCTGGTTGAATGCGTCTTTATCGCAGGTATGTAGAGAAGCAGGAATCGCAGGAACAGGTCAATCTAATTACAGATGATGATCATTTAAAGGTACATTCTTCATTTTATCTTACAGATACGTGAACAGAATAGCATTTGAGGCTTTTGAACAAAATGTGTGCCTGTGTTTTGTCTATTTTTAGGAGACATGTCGGAAAATGATAAAAGGACTTCGCAAATACCACAAGAATTATTATCCCATCCTGAGGTGTCTCCACACTCTGACCTCAGCGTTACCTCGATATCCTCTTGGAAAACAGGCAAGCATTGGCTGTTTTCTTGCTAAACAATCTGATATTTTAGCTGTTTTGCAAATTGCCTGAGTACTGGTATCACATCTGCTTTGATGTAACTCTGAATTATTTTGTGTTGCAGATCAGGGAGCTCCATTTAACATGTCTGGAGAAGA
The DNA here is from genome assembly GCF_021347895.1 of Acanthochromis polyacanthus. Lineage (NCBI taxonomy): Eukaryota > Metazoa > Chordata > Actinopteri > Pomacentridae > Acanthochromis > Acanthochromis polyacanthus. The sequence continues at coordinate 21,174,415 of NC_067113.1, forward strand.
ATGTATGGGAGAATGAGGATTATCAGTCGGCCATGAAGCTTCTCAAGTAAGCCTGAATAGTTAATTTATCAGTCAACAAGTGGATGACATTCACCATCATAAAAAAATTACCAGCATTTTGAGCCAAGCCTGCTTTTTTAACAATACGTGTTGTCATAGGCACACCTCATTTGTAGTAATATGCAGTAATTATTCCTAATATGTAATGTGTCAGTTACATATTTTACCACCAGATGGCCACCAGTTCAGGGATATGTGTAGTGTTATTGCACCTCCTGGTGGTCAAATAGTCATCTAACTGCTCTAAAATTCTTTTTGTCTGACGCATTTTGTTCTGCAAGAAGCCCCTGAATAACCCAGACATTACTCCAACAAAAACCCAAACAGAAGTCGTCCACTTGAGGTGCTGCGGTCCCATTCAGTTGTAAACCTTTTGTGTTTTCCCTGCAGAATGCTGGCAAAAGATGAGCTGATTGCTTCGCTATGCAGATGTGTGGAGATCCTGAAACCTGTCAAATCAAAGAAGATGAAGAGCACCGCTGTCCAGCTGGAGGAGCTGCTCGCAAAATTCAAGCAGCTGGACAGTAAGTTGTAAAAAGTTTACAATAGATTTCCTTCATTTGTTTTCCACCCTGGGACAGTCTTAAAAAAAAAAAAAACTGGAGTAAGATACTTAAATGTACACCCATCATTTTATGCGACTTTTTGTCTTTTGTCTTGTTCCCAGCAGCAGTTGTCACTGAAATGGCCCCAAGTGTGGAAGACAGTATCACCTCTCCAATAAAAAATCTCCAAAAGAAAACAGACCTATTCCAGCTGCAAAAGGTAACTCACCAGTACAACTACACATATCATCTTCACCTATCGTCTCTGCATGTATCTCCAGCAATGTAAAACTGGTGTTTTGTTGCTACGTGTGCTCCGTTACTATCCTGATTGCAGACACTGCTGGAGATGAACGAGACTCGGAGATCCAAGAAACTGAGTCCCTTTGAGATTCTGAGGAATGAAGCCCTTGAGTTTATCGACAGTTTGGTGAAGTAAGACGAGCGACACTCTGACTCGATGTAGCATGCAACACATAAATAGAAACTGAACGCTGCATTTCTTCATTTTATGCTGTTTTCCCACCCAGGAGCCATCTGTCTCCCCCAGAGTCGCAGACACTGCATGAAGTCTGCTACTACAGTTCGTCTGCCACTGTGAGACGCCACCTCAACGCAACGCCTCGTACATCCATTCAGGCAGCTCTCAGCAGCCCCTATTATTATCTTCAGGTACATTCTGCTTAGAATCTTGTCTCGTGTATAACTCCCTTATCAGAAATGTATGAATTGAAAAGTATGAAAGTCTCTAAATGTATCTAAGCAGTTTTTTTTTTTTTAATAGAATGAGAACCTGAAGACTGAAGATGGGACGGTTTCTAACACAGCTCCTGATATCTGCATCGCATACAAGCTCCACCTGGAGTGTGGCAGGCTGATCAACCTCTATGACTGGCTAGAAGTGAGTTTATATGCTCAGTAATTTGATAATAAGCTCATTTCATTTAATTTACATGTACATTTCTATAAGGAAAAACAAATTTTATTGCACAATAATAACTGCGACTTTCAACTTTCCCTTACAAACTTTCCCAGTTAAATAAGAGTATTTATTGACCATGAGGCTCCAAGTGTGACATTATTGATCTGAAGAACAAATATCTGACATCTTGACCCCAGATAACGTAGACAGACAGGAATGAAAACATGAGTTTGTTGTTTTCAGGCGTACGCTACTGTGGTTTCAGCAGCTGACGGTAATGATCCAGATTCCGACGGTTACGGTAAAGTGGATGAAGTCAAACAGTATCCTTTCATAATTTGATGCACAGATATTTTTCTCTCAGGTCTTTGTGTCTTCATTACACATTTTAGGTTTGTCTTTTTAAGTGACCAGAGATCTGAATCACCTCACTTTTGTCTTGGGTGCATCTCAAAGGTAGTTCAGTATTTAGGCTGTGATCATAACTTTTGAAAGTGAACAAGTACGGTAGAAAAGTTGTGACAAAAGTAGTCGGGTTGCTAGTTTCCAGTAAACCATAAAGCAAATAGCTTTTACTTTTGGATAGAACTTCGCACGCATTCAAACAAGTTATTCCTTAGCTTGTCCTTTAGCGCTCGTTTCATCCGCTCTGTGTCAGAGCTGGAATTTCTGGGCTTCATCAAGTCTACCAAACAGAAGACTGACCACGTAGCCCGTCTCACATGGGGAGGTTGCTGAATGCAACGATTAAAAGGAGAGAAAAACCTGTATATAGCTGTGGATATGAACTCATTTTCCTCCAGTCAACTTTGTCATGACTTTGTTATTCTCTCTTAATAAAAAACACTGTTAGTACCTGATCATCCTGGTCCCATACATTTTATCCATATTGTACCTTAGGAGTGAAATAAGCAGTATCATGGCTGAGCATTTCTTTATGTATACTGCAGTGTATCGACAGCCTCAGAAAGGAGGATTCAGACTTATGGGGTTTCAAACATATACCTAAGGAACCAATCCTATTAACTTGCACAGTTTGGCTTTTATGTGTCATTTTTCTAAATTGAAGATTTAAACTTGTAAGTGGGAAGCACAGAGCAGTTCTAGTGTTCTGAAAGAAGCGGACGTTTGGCCATTTTAAAACAGGAAGGAATTACATTCAACAAGATGAATTATACATACCGTATATACTTTGATACAGAGAGATCACACTTCATGGATTTAACCAATGACTTGAGTGAAGCTTTAAAGTAGTACAGTTATGTCAGGTGCTTGATGCTTCAAAATAAAGCATGTGTGTTGGTAGCAGCTCTAGTTATCTGTAGAAACCCCATAATGCTATGCAACTAAGCCAATAAACTGTTAAGCACAGATGGTATGTAACTGACAGAAGTCTATGATCACAGGTGTGGGATCACTGACATCGGGTTGTTGATAGTTATTCACAAAGAACTGTCATCTGGGATCTTTCCTGAAAAGATCTTCTACAGTAATTGATGTATTTGGCTTCACTTAAGTCAAATATTTATCAAGATAATCCTGACAAATGTTGATAGAAATCTTCAGAACAACTGCCAACTCTTAAAAGATTTTTATTGTTTTTTTCCCAATAAGTACATTTGTTTCAAAGTGATACCAGCAGAACAAAACTCAAAATAAATAAAACACTGGTAGGAAGGAGGGGGAGGGGGGGGGAAAGCAAATTAGCTCACTTTATGCTCAATTTAAAAAAAGCAACGAACAGAGGATGAACTCTGAACATATTCTCTCTGTTCAACTTGTGTTTCTTCCACTTCCTTTCAGATTGACCAGCAAACCTTGTGTAAAACTCTGCACCGCTTATCGTATTTACATGTAACAAACAGAAACAAGTGACAAAGCCTGGAATGCTGGGAATCATTACAAAAGTGAGATAACTGTAGGTACACGTACAGCTGGAGGAACATAGGCCACTGGTAGAGAGAGGGTCCATTCATTTACATCAGGAAGCACCTAGTTGCTTACAACAGAGTGGTAACAACTGACAACAGCTTCATATAAACCTTTGCCCAAAGACAGATATATGGCACAGTAAGAAAAGTTTCATTTGAACTAGCTAAACTGAATCTCTTACAATGATGAGTTTTTTTTTCCTTTCTTTTCTTTCATGAGATATCACATGATAGCTTGCAGCAAGAGAAAGGCCGTCTTGCAAAAAATTCAGTGCCACACTCAGGAAACATCTGGAGAAAAGGAGAGATGAAATAAAATATAGAAGCCAGACTTGTTAGTTTAAACTTCAAAGGCAGAGCTCAAACTGAGATCCAAAACTCTTGAACTCGCAGTATGCCAGTGACAATGGAATGTGGAAATAATTGCAGAAAAAGAGAAGGGAAACTCACAGCTCGCAGGTTGCTCTCCGAATCGTCGCATTAACTGATCATGTGTGAACTTCACAAACGTATCATATTGTTCTGAAATACACGGAACAAGAAATCCGTTGTTATTGTTCCTGCCTACTGGTTACGCCTAAAGGAAAACGTGGATTATATTAGTGGAATTTGTCTGAAAATTGTCGACAATTTGCCTATTTATTTTTTACTTCAAACCAGCAATTCAAGACATTAATGCAGGTTTTTATAACCTAAACGATCAGTTCTTGGCAGTGAAAATAATGCATGCAGAAAATATATGCACATAAATCGATTGGCAGAAAGATGATCAAAAACTATTCTGATGATCAACTACTGTTAAAATTATGTACCAAGAAAAAAAGGAAAACATTTGCAGGTTTTATCTTTTAAACTGTTCACATTTGCCGTCTTTCTCTGTATTATGCTCATGGACTTTGAATATCTGAAGGTGTGGAATGTTGTTTGATTTTTGTGTACCAACCAGCCAATTTTGAAGTCATGGTCTCCTCGTACTCCTCCCGGACTTTATCTTCCCTTTCTTTCAGCAGGCGTTCACAGATCATCCCCACTTGTCTAAGGGTGAATAGTGGCTGTTCTTTTCTAGTCGGAGAGACCCCTCCAGAGGATGTTCCTGCGTAAATCAAACAAAAAATTTCTGAATCATGATGTAGGTGGTGTTTTGTAATTGTCTGAGATTTAACATCACAGTTGGTCTCAGTCTGTCCTACAGAGACTGTGGTCATTCACTAACCTGGCATGCTGGAAACATTCATAGTAGACGACTGGGATGGGGATTCTGGAGAATAGCAGCACTCTGACTGTTGGTAGCCTCCATCTAGATGCTTCCTCTTCTGAATGCGTTTGTATTCCTGTTTGATGCTGTTGAGGATTTGTTCTAGAGGGTCAAAAGAAAGCAAGAAAAGGGGGAAAAAAAGGTTATTCAGTAAAGTCTAAACAGCAGTCTCATTGAGTACGTCTACTAATATTTGTTTTCTGGCTTGTCATAGCGAGGCTCAACATGTTGCTAATACCCCTCAGGTCTCTGGCTGATCAACAAGCAGGCTAACTTAGCCACTTTCAGTAAACATTACCTGCACTAAGTCTGGACGACGATTCCCCAAATGGCGAGGGCTCCATGCTAAGGTACTTTCTAGGGGATGAGGACGACGGGGACACGGGAATGCATCGTCGTCTTTTGGGGGAGGTAGGGTTCATTAGCGGATCGAAATCCATGGTCCTCTTCAGGGTGGCTCCACACGCCATGACTTCAGTTTGATAAAGGGAGGGGAGAGGAGGGGGTTCAAAATACCGAAACAAGTAATGACAGTAATGAAGCGATAACATCAGTTACTTTGACTAACTGCTAGCCGTCGTTATTCTTTAACATGCCTCGCTAATTGCAGAGTGAATTGTTCTGCTAACGACAATTTCCTTTGACGACGCACACATGCTAAACATACTGCGCAGTTCAGGCTTTAAATATTGGCTAGCAAGCTAACGTTAGCTGTGCTTGCTAGCCAATAATCAAAAAGAAAACAAAGCTAACGTTAGCTCTGGCTGCCACTGGCAGCAGAATATATTGTGGTGTACATTTGGATAAAAACTGTTTTTGTTTTACCTTTTGGGGGAGAACTCGATCTGTCCAACTGCGTTCACCAACTCGTGTTGTTGTAAAAGTTGCTTCCCAAAAGTTGAAGTGACGATCAGCCAGCTGCAGGCCAACTGTTAGATAGAGGGGCTAGCTAACGCAACTTAGCTGCCTGTTTGTGATAGAGGCTGTCGGCTTCTCCGGCTCCTGACGTCACGTTTGAAATACACACTTTGGCATGCCGGGTAATGTAGTGAAACACTTTAAGTTAAACTTGCTGTTCTATTGTAATATTTATTTCATGAAATTTCTTTATGCCTATTTAATAGAATAACTAATAAAATAATTTCTTTATACCTATTAATAGATATTTTTTAATAAAATTTGGAATGCCACCATCCGTGATGCTGTGGCAATATTATTTATGGTAATAAAGCATAATGAATTGAGAAATCGTGACGAGCGTTAAAAAGGCTGGTGTGTCGTAAAAATATAGTCTAAATCGTCTGAAATTATATATTTTTTATGTAGTTTGGTTACATTTCACCATCATTTTGTTGTTTGATGAACTTCATCATTGAGATCAGTCAAAGCCACATAATAAAGACTGTTTCTAATTGTCTCCACAAGGAGGCAGTATTATACAAAAAAACACACACACACACACACAGGCAGTACCGCGTGCACTCTGAACCAGTGACTTCTTAAAGTCTGAAGAGGTTTCTAACTGAGCATTATTGCCAAGCCAGCCAGCCAATACATAACACTAGATGAATAAAATGTTTAGATTTAAAGGAAAGTTGTGTTTGGCTGACTTAATTACTGACAAATTTTTTTCTTTTTTTCTTACAAAGACTGGACATAGTCATCTATTAAAGACCAGAAGTGATCAGGTTAAAGTGGTCAGAACTCCCCAAAGAAACTACCAGATATGAAAGAAGTACTCAGATCTCTTACTTGTACAATGCCACAGTGTATTAATATTTTGTTGTAAAACCTTTGGTTTGGTATCCTAAGTACCAAAAGTAAAGTTCTTATTATGCAGAATGACAGATCAGGGTAAATCAGAGGATATGGTACCTCAAGAAGTATGATATATATGAGCATATTGCTTGTTTTTAGATTTTGTAAACTGATTTTATTATTGCCAAGTATTTTAAATTCAATGAGCGAAGATTTTATAGGTTTGTTATATTTCTTTGCTATTTTATAGAGTTTATCTGTGTGGCATTGTGAATGTCCCCTCAGGGATAAGCAAAGCTTTATCTTGATTTAAAACATTACATCATGATTTATATAAAGTTATATACATTTAGTGTAGAACTTGTGCAGAGTAGCCAGGAACTAAATTTAGCAAATAAATGGAGTGGAGTAAAAACTGCAATATTTGCCCCTGAACTGTAGTAGTAGTAGTATAAAGCTGGAGAAAGGGGATATGCTGAGGAAAAGTATAAGTAGATTGTACTTTTCTACATTGTGTGAGTAAATGTTATGGGTTGCTTTTCACTGCCAAAGACTACAGCCTGTAATGAGGAGTCATTAGACATTTTTAGGGGGGCACAAGCTTAATTGTTGGGAAGAACAGCCAAAAACAGTCACACACACTAACATAAATTTGTTACCTTTAAATAAATAATACACATCCAGTGTAAGCTGATTTCATCCTTTTATTGAAAAAAGATACCAGGTATGTTGACAAAATTATATGATAAAAATAGACAAATTTCACATATTTTTTTCAGCACGGCCTTGCGTTTACACACTGTTATTGGACAAAATGGCACAATGGATGCTTCACAGAAAAATGGCAGTATAGCTTCGCACGTAATGCTGTCACTGTTGTATATGCACACCTGTCAAAAGCAGCACTATAATATTCCCAGATCACTACAGACAAATGTTTCGATTTGATCAGAAAGCCACTCATATCATTTCAAAGTAGAACCCACCATTTTGCTCTGGAAAATAAATAAATAAATATAAAGGGCAGAAGTATATAAAATGGAACAACTGCCAAATGTCACAATATCATGGTCTTACAAAATCAACAGTCATTTTGAAATCACTAATGAGTTGCAAATTTTACTTTACAAGCAGGGTTCTCTCATTTAAAACTGACGTTTTGCGTGAAGGTAGACACAGTTACACCTTGCATCACGGCCACAATATTGCTATATGATATAATATTTTAAAAATGAAGAGACTAAAGTAAAAGCCACTTTTTTTGTCCTTAAAGCTGAAATATGCTATAATTTCTGCACATTCACACTACAGCAAAGATGACAAAGCATAATATTGTCTTTGTAACAGTTGTTGTAGAGAAAACAAAAATGCCCTGGCTCTTAGAAATGCAACAATATCTTTTTAATTTAGATTCAAAGATTCTCCTAGTCAGTCAGTCTTGTGCAACCCATTCCTCAATAACAGAATAAAGCAGTTTCAGAGCCTTCACACTCCACCACACACAGCACAATGGCATTATATTACAGATTTCAGCATAAAAAAGACAACAGAAACTCGTTTTTCATTTACTCAAGTAATTTTTTTGGCACATTTCACAGTCACAGAGCAGTGGACTAAAAGGATGGGAGCTATTCTACACTAATTGACTTCACAGTTGAACCAGAGCGGGGCAGCCTGTCTTTTAGACCGGATCTGCAGTAGAACTCTCAGTCACCCCTGAAACAGTAACCTGGGCTACTTTTATTCGAGTCTTTCCGCATCTCTCCCCGCCTCCATCCTTCCCCGCCCTGTCTGCTGTGGCTCTCACACTCCTGCTGTTCCAGTCACTCTCAGCACTGTTGTCCAGAGGCTGCGTCGCTGCCCGGCACATATGGCAGATGTTAAGGAAGGCCCTGCGCAGGTCCTTGCTCCTCATGGCGTAGATCACAGGGTTGACGGTGGAGTTGAGCAGACAGAGCATGCTGCAGAAGGCAAAAATAGTTTTGATGAAGTCGTTCACCTTCCCGAAGAGGTCGTAAACCATGATGGTTAGGAGAGGGCCCCAGCAGATGATGAGGGCCACCAGAATCAGGACCAGGGTTTTAGCCAGACGCAGGTCCATCCGGGCCTGCTCGGGCCTCACCGTCTGCACTTTAGTCCCCTCTGCAGTGTAGACGATCACACTCCTCTGGGAGGTGCGGCTCAGCATGCGGACGGCGTGGTGGTGGGACTTCCAGAGGATGAACATGTAGGCGTAGATGATGAACAAGACCAAGATGCTCGTCATCCCAATCCAGAACATCAGGTACTTCTGGTCAATCAGAGGGAAAATGTCAGAGCAGACGGTCCCGAGACGCTTGCAGTTCCATCCCAGCAGCGGCAGCAGTGAGACGACGATGGAGATGGTCCACATCAAACTGAAGGCGATGACCGCTTTGGTTTTTGTGACGATGCGCTTGTACGCCAGAGGCCTGTGGATGGAGATGTAGCGGTCGATCGCAGTGAGGAACAAGCTGCCCACAGATGCCGTGAAGGAGGCGATGACCCCGGCCAACTTGAAGAGGAAAACCTCAGGGGTGTCCTTTCTGTGGAGGACATGAAAGTCCAGGAAGCTGTACACAAAAATGATGCTTCCAATGAGATCAGCCACAGCCAGGCTGCCTATAAAGTGGTAGGAAGGCCGTGATCGAAGTGTCTGGGAGTGTAGGATTACACACAGCACCATGAGGTTCTCCAGCACTGTAAATGTCCCCAAAGTGAGTGCCAAGATGGCGACCGCGAGCTGCTGACCAGGAGTGAGGATCATAAAACACTCCATGTTGTCCTCAAAGTTCTCCCCACACTGCGCCGCCCCTCCACTCTCCACAGCGGTGACGTTTGCCGCTATGAAGTCTGACATGTTGGTGGGAAAAATGGGAGCGAGGGCGCTGTAAATGATCTCCTTATTTCCAGGGAAGGAGCTGCTGATCGAGGCGGAGTGAGGCTTCTCAAAGTGGAATCCATCTTTGCTCGGGCTCGAGTTGACGGAGGGGTCGTCGTCGATGGCGTCATTGGAGCCGAGGTACTTGACACCTGTTGTTAAGGTGCTGATGGTGGTGCCTGCTATCCTGTGCAAAGCCAGCTTCATGGCTGGTTTGTGGCTGCAGTGATGCTCAGTGGAGAGGCGTGAGGTGTAACAGCATTAAACGCAAGCAAAAGGGTACCTATAAAGAGAAAAAGCACAGGTTTTTTTCTATGAAGAATGAAAAAAATTATCTAAAAAAGTACACCATGTTCCATCTACATTAAATGAAAAAAATCACACCCATTACATGAAATAGTATCAATATTTATTTATGATTAATATAGCAGAAATACATTTGTTGCTGGGAGATACTGGGGGAATCTGTGCATCAACCAGCTGACTCTAGAACAGATGCATCCCAGACAATAGTGGGAAACTGAACAGTTGATGACAAACCTGTGCAGCCTCAGGGGAAATCATTGCATTAAGTATGTAGGACATCCAGGGCTTACTTATTAATTAAACAAGGTCATTAAGAATTAAGCTTTTTTTTTGCCACTAATCACTGGATTAATTAGGCATCAAGGGAGACACATAATAAAGAGTGAACATATCTGTCCAATGACCCATGTGCATTGAGATGCCAGTGATGATAGCATTAATTATTAACAGTCAAGTTTGGAAAAAGACGTTTTGTGGAGCGGGAAAACATTAATAATAGTGGCAAAGGGGCAAACTAGAAGCGAAAATTTAGTAATGAGAATTTGTAAAAATATTTTTAAATTGTATTTTTAAAGAAAGGGAAAACACATACCTTGATTTCCTCCTGCACCGATCCATGACTCAAAAAATAATAAAAATCAAGAGTGGTTTTGTCGTCTTCACTCTTCCCAAAACAGTTGCAGTAACTCCAGGGGTGGGGGGAAAAAGCTCAGGAAGTAAGAGTGGAAATTACAGTAGTTGTTGTTTTGATAATTTACCGGAGAAATAAGGCGGTGCTGCCTCCCCAGATACTGTCAGTGTCAGATACAGTAGCGGCAGCAGCAGCCGGTGGGGTGTGTGTTGGAGGCAGCGGGCGGTTATAAGGCTCCGCTTTGTGCGCCTGCTGGTCACGTGGTCTGAGGTGTTTGAGCGCATTCGTGAGCATCATCCGCGCGCACATACGCGCGCGCGCGCGCGCACACACACACACACACACACACACACACACACCTATTTCTGCAGGAACAAAGCATCTGCTGCAGGCTACACACACGCACGAACCTCAGCTGCGTTTAGTTTAGTTGAGCTCTGCTTCCTCGTTGCTCATCAAGCCTGCCAGTGTTATGTGTAAAAAAAAATAATAATAGAAGAAGCACATAAAAATTCAGTGATTTTAAACACTTTTTTTTAAACAACTGGAGTCTCTAGAGGCTCCAGATGAAGTGATGTGTTAATTTTCAGGAGGTGTTCGAAATCGTGCTTGTAAATAAATATCAAAACAGTTGCTCTTTTCATTTACATACTGCTATTTTAATATTTTTGTATTTCCTCATTCGCTGTGTATTTTTATTGTGAGCAATGACACTTTATAGTGCATTTTTTCCTATTTAGTATTTTTTAAAATTCATAGCATATTATGTACTTTATATCTTTTGCATCTTAGCTTATTTTTCTGTTATATTTAGATTTATATTATATTTAACATCCTAAGATCTGGCTTTTTTCCCCCAAAAAGAGCGTATTGTTCATAATGATGACAGCAATAAAAATAACAATAGCAATATAAATACAATATTAATACCATATAAATAAAATAAAATGTAATGTTTGACCTTTTACACTGTATTTAAATTGGAAAAAAAACGTGTCATTTTAAAGATATTCCATGTTAATTGAAAATTGCATGAATAATATGGACTGAAAAATGGTAAATTATTTTTATGCTGTTTACTTTTTTCAGGTTACCCCTCAGTTTGTTGAATTACAGATTCAAATTATGCTAATTTACATATTAACCATTACAAACAAAAAATGATGAATGCGTTTTTTATCCGTGTTTTTCAGATTTTCCTTTGTTTGTTAAATTGCGAAAATATCTAGTAAAATCAAAGAAAAAATATGTTCAGTATAATCTTATTTAAGGCCAAAACTACAGATAATTAGCCAAGCCGTGCTTGACAACCCACGGCAATGAATTTAATTCTCTGCCAGGGTCGGTCTAGTTACCCTCGGTAAGCCTCGAGGTTGGATGCTCCTAAAATTGGCTGACGAATCACCATGAAGTGTAGAGTCAGAAGGCGGGCGTAACTAAGTGACGACAGAGGTACGACGATTCTGACAGAAACAACCGGAAACAACTAGCCTAGCCGCGCTAGACAACCAACGGCAACGAATTTAATTCTCTGCCAGGGTCGACAACAAAAATGACAACAGTCGTTGAGCTCCATTAGCACCGTCTCTGAATAATCTTTCTGTTAACATGTCTGTAATATACTTGAGCTTCACCCATTGACTGTATAAATAAGGCTTCACCGAACTACTGCATCCTCTGATTCCTGCGCTCTAGGAACTCCGTCAGCCTATTCATTGCACCGATTGGTTGTATACCTACCCAATTGCTGCAGAGTGATTTGAAAGACAACCTTTTAGCCCGCCTCCCTCCCTGTTGAGAGTTCTAGACCCTTGCATCTTCAGACCTGGGTCTAGCGCGGCTAGGCTAACAGATAATGTCCACATAAAAAAATCTTTATTTTTATGATTGTGTTTATTTAGAACATTTCAGCACAAAATTACACTATTTTCAATGTATATAAATCAACAATGAAAATCCTTTTACAGATGTTTCTTGTTTTTCAAGGAATAATTTCTTATAATAAAATTAAAAATGGAAAATCATTTTTTACATTGTTATTGTACAGATTTTCTCTCAGTTGTTGATTTTCATATAAATTTGAGAAAGAAGGCATTAATTTACATAGTGACTGAAAAGTGCATCAATATTATTCATATATCACAACAGAACAATAATCCTCAGAGAGCATTGTTGAGATACTTGAGGGTTTCCTTATTACACTGAACATCAATATAAATGCAGCATGTAATATTTTGTAAAATTCTATCCATACTTTTTAACATAGGGGAATGGGTGTTGGTTGTTTCAGCACTTAGCAGAGTATATGCTATGAAATGATCAAGTATGCACTGTAATGGTCAGACGGAGAGTGGGGTCATAGACCAGAAAACACAAACCAGTTATCGATGTTGGCAGACTGAAAGTTGTTCCACTCTTCCTGAAGGCCTTGGCAAAGTTGGCGGAAATCCTGGGAGACAGGATCAAGTTGTCGGACATGTCCATCCAGAGCTGTCTGAAACTATTTCTTAGAAAATGGGAGAGTTGAGGAGATCCAAGTGCTGGATTACAGCCTCAACTCGCTGACCAGTTTTTGTCATTGTCTGGTCACCTATGGCATTGTGTTATTTGAATAAAGCTGCATTTTAACATGGATTTTAATTGTCATCGACCAAAGGAGTGTTTCTGTGTTCTGTTCACACTTATCTGATCATTCTCCTTTAAATCCACATCTGACGAGGCTTTGGATTATCTCAGAATTTGTCACCATTAGATAAGCTTGAGCAGCTTCAGTGCAGATTGACATTGATTCTCTGGAACTTTCCTGGAGGGGTGAAGCACCATTCTTCCAGAAGATGTTCTCTCATTTGTTGTTTTGATGATGGTGGTGGAGAGCGCTGTCTAACACGTCCCGCAGGTGTTCAGCTGGGTTGGGATTTTCTTATTCGATAGCATCACATCATTTTCATGTTCTATTCAGTGGCCCCTTGTAAAGCATGGATGGGGGCTTTTTTATCCCTGGAAGAGACCTCCAGTGTTATAGGATGGGACAAAGGTGATCATTTAGAAAAATGCTGTAATGATTTGCAGTGACCCTTTCTTGTCAGGGGACAAGTAGATGCAAATGAAGGCACCAAAATGCCCCCCACAGTGTAGCAGAGGCAATGCATTCAGACCTGCACTGTTCTCTTTCTGTACATCACAAATGCATTTCCTCATTTACGGAGACTATGATGAAAGAGACCTCATCTGATAATGTTAGTTTTTATCCATCTGTGTAGCAGTGCCTGGAGTTTCTGCACCACTGAACTTGCAAATGTGCATTCATCTTTGTAATGAGGGTTTTTACGCACTGCAACTCTTCTGTAATATCCCTCCCTAAATTTTGACAGCGCGTTCTTGCTGACAGTCTGATCACGTCCTGCACTAACATTCTCACCCACCTGAGGAAAGGTTGCTTTTTTCTCACTAATGCACAGGCATCATCAAGTATACACAGTCGACCACAATTTCCAGTCCTGTTGTCTGACGTCTTTCCCATAGATCTACATGAAGACACCAGCTCTTCTTCATTTCTTTGATTTATTTATGTGGACATCATACATTAATCAACAACATGTTTTTCTGTAAATGTGCCAGGATTAGCCAGGTGACTACTGTAATGTTCAACTGCAGCCATTTGGCAAGATGGTAAGAACTGCTGAAGTAGTAAACTATAGAAACAGACACAAGTTGCCACAAAGGAAAGCAGCAACCACAAACCATGCCACGTGATGCAAAAGCAAGCTGCAAAACTTGGGTACCATAGTGGCAACAACCACAGTTTCCGTATGTCTTGGTATGGCTGTACAAGTAGCAGGAAACACTGTCAAGCCAAATTAACCACAAGCGTTATGGTGATATATAATTCAGACAACAGTTTGCTGAACATGTGAGATCTTTAATTTAAAACATTAGTATGTATCATCATCAGTGATGTGCTATTTCAGTTAAAAATGTTCACATGTGACTGTGGAAAAGCCAAGCCTTAAGATGTTGAGTGAAGATATGAGGATTACATGGTTGCCTTTCAGAGCTGATCATCTTCTTCAAATCAATCTGCGTAATGAAAGTCATAAGTGGTTGAGAAGCCTGATCTTTCAGGATCTTCAGCATTGGCCAAGCATCAGAGTATTTTCCCAGCTGTTTGGGTTTTTGTCGAGCACTTTGAGGACCTGTTTGTACAGAGAGAGAAAATCAGCATCCAGCTTGTCATACAGAATATTAAGTGGAGCGTGACCATTGTGTACAAACATAATTTTACTGCTGCGATTGTTAAAAAGTTGCTTGTATCTCTGACGTTTGCCAAGTTGAATGTAGTTATTTACATTACTTTATTCTCTTTTTTAAATGAAGGATAAGATACAATCAAGAATGGTATCATGACATTTAGGTTGGACACTGTTTGGATCATCAATGCAAACACACAGCAACTGAAGCTGAGATGGTATCCAGGGTAGACAGACAGCAAATTTAGGTGAGTCTGAATCTATATGTGTGGTATTGAAGACTTTAGTCCCTATTGTTAATGAAACCCTATTCAGTTGAACAGCCATTGTGCCTGAAGCTCCTGCCATCAGTGCCCAAGGGCTCTTTGAAGGTCACTTAAATCTCTTCCTCTTGTCATCTTAATAGAAAATCCGAAACAACCGGGCCGGGTCAGCATTTTCACATGTTCCACAGAGCTTCACTGGATGCTAACCGCTACCATCAAGTGACCTTATGTTTCTTCATTCATTTATTTCGGTTTTCCTTTAATTTGTCACCTGTCCTTAAACTAAGCAGTTCAACAAACTACAATATGAAAATGGTATGTACATGTGAATGCATTGCTAGTTTGGTATGATGAGAATTTTTACCTCTGACTCTTAAAGTACATTCTGTTCATGTTGCCTCTAATCTAACTCATTTTACATGTAAGAATCTTACTTGCAACGCAGCATTTCTACATTGTGTTCTTGTTTCTTTCACCACTGCTTTTGCGAAATGAGTGTTACCCTAATCTCGTGCAGATTTTTAAAAAAGACACATACACCGTACGTTTAGCGCTGTTTTAAAGTCACAGTGCTATCCTGTGCATTCTGAAAACCATCCACTATTTATCTATTTATTTACTGCAGTTGGAGGTCACATACACACACTATTAAAGTGCTTTTCCTGTCCTGCGCAGCTGTGCCATTATTTCCACTATGCACTCCCAGCAGAGCCAGCTCCCAAATTACATGTATCTTGTTGTGGAAAATACATGACATTTGGCGATTCAGCATCATGGGAAAACAATGAAAGACACTACGCATGATGCCAGTGCCTCCAGTTTTGGCAGAACAGATGAGGCTGAGGAGTCATCCAACTAATTACTGAACACTTGTTATGCTGAGTTTGAAGCGGATTCAAGCAGCCATTGATCACTTGTGGAAGAACAGTATATCCAATGTGCTCTTTCCATGGAGATAGTTTACAGAGTAACAGACAGTCTAAGTGAAACATCTTAGTAATGGCTGGTGATTCAGGAATCGGTTCAGATATATAGACAAAGTGACTTCCATTTTGCTGCTCGTGGGTGTTTCCCTTTTCATCAGATAAAGTTTTAATGCGAGTTTTGGCTTCCATCATCTCCCAAAGCAGAGGCCACAGTGTTGCAGTCCACATCAATCATCATAATTATCATCATTATTTCAGTGATGGAGTGAGAGATTTCAAAGACAAAGCTGTCTGTGATGACAAAAGAGTAGAAGAGCAATTTGTCAAAGCTCAATTTTTGTAAATCCTCTGCATCGGGAGGCTGCTGCTATTGTTTCATGTCCATCTGGCTTTGAGGATGAATATTGCAAGTGATTTACAGTGATTGATTTTTGCAGGATTCCACATGAAAGCACCATAATGCATCCCATTCAATATTGATCCTTCTCCATTTACAGCCAATTGTTATTTGAGAGGCTGCCTGCATTATGGAATGATTACTTTCAGTCCAGACTGTGGTAAGTCCTTCAAAACACATCCATGTACACTGGAAAACACATTAATAGTGGAGTGTATTTTTCTTATATCGGATTCCGTTCATATATTCCACAAGATCATTCTTCGGGGTAGGCTACTTATTTTATGAAATCGAAAAGCAAGAGGCAGTTGGGGATTGAAAATATAGTGGTTACACGCAGCATGTTACCAGACAAGAGTAAAAGCAGGCTGTCTGTCTCTGATGTGTTTGTTTCGAGGGGCTGGAAGATGGGAGAGTGTAGGGAGGCCAGGAAGGATGGAAGCAGGGAGGGAGGGAGGAAGGGAGGGTGGGTGAGGAGGATGAGATGCATAAATAGAGAAAGGGAGGGAGGCTGTGGCTGAACACTGACGGCTCTTAACTGTTTCCTAATCTGCCACTTCTATATTCTGTTGCTCCCCAGCTGGAGATACTTCATATTGCAGCCAAGGTGGCGCCGCAGAATGAAAGTGAATTTACGTCAAATCACTTATAAGTCCTAACAGAAAATATGATGTTTACTAAATTGACTCACGAAGCGTTTTACATATTTTCTCTGTCTCAGTCACGTGCATCCTCATTAGTCACTTCATCGAGCAATTACGTGTACCGACCTGGCTTCATTAGGCACAAATCAAACGTGTTTGTTCCACTTTTAATTGTACAAACAGCTCCACACACAGGAAACGACATCAGAAGGATAAACAAGGGCAAGTGAGGAAGTTTACGCTCATGTTCTTCTTTCTTGCGTCAGAATTTCTACGCACGCCATCCAAAATCATCATAAAAGATTGGAACTTGTTTCCTTCTATGAATAAAAAAGACATATGTTGCATGTCTTCAACAATAACAGTTTTTTTTAAGTCAGCAGTTAAATAATTGTACTAATTGAATTTATCTTGTGCAATTTAAGCAGGCTGATCAGTTGCAATGCACAATTTTCCCTTGCAGAACAGGTGGATTCGCCTTGGTGCTGAACAGACAAACAGCATAATGGTCAGTGGGTAGAATCTCCTTCATGCACCATTTAGTCATGTAAAGACCTTTTTTATCTCAGCAGAACACAGTGGTAATCACAATGACTTAGCAGGTGGTTCAGTGAATGTTCACTTGTCCAAACACCATGCAAATGAACGCCACAGGCACGGATGAATTACTCAGGCAGTAGCACAGAGCTTCAGATCACAGCTCTGCTGCACAGCCAGCGATATCTGTCATGGTTTTAAACAAAACGAGTAAAAAAAATACCTACAGTAGCAGCCTTGCGGCCTCACTGGAGATCTCTTCTAAGTGTATGTCACCTTCCTGAACTGAAGATGCAGTCACAGGATGCTGTTGAAGCTCCAGCCCTGTGAAAGAGCAAGGGTATCATCTGGAATCAAGTTGCGGTGCTGCTGCCTGATCCGCAGCCAGAGAACCAGTCATTTTCATTTCGCCCAGCTGCAGAGCTTCACATACTGACGACAAACCCAAATGGGCTTGACTGCCATGACACCAGCAGTCACTTTACCTGCAATCACATGGTCCTGTTCTGTCAGGAAAGAGAGGAGTTGTGAAATTGAATTTTTATTTTTAGCGCTTTTACCGTCCTCATTTCCAACACAGATTTCCTGCTGAATATGTGTGGGCTTTTTCAAAGTCTTACTTTATGTCAGGTGATGGAAAAAGTGCTTAAATCTGGGTGCAGTAACTAATCTTGTGGCCAAGAGGGGCTTATGAACACAACAGTGACTTGATATTAAGCTTTAAGTTCAGACTTGTTAGAAAACAGTTGCCAGCTGTGACACTCAAGCCAGTCAGCCTGCTAAATAACGTGCTAAATAGTCAAATGTGTATGTAAAATATTAATGAAAATGACTCTAAATCCTTCCTGCATTATAATAGTTGAACGCCACATGTCTGGTTTACATTCTCGGTATACAGCAGACGCCGTAAAATACTGTAATGTAAAACAGAACATGAACGCAAATGTAGATTTTGAGGGAAGCAACAAATCAAAGCTAGGCACAGCACCTGAGTAAATACATGCAGTGACTTTCCACCCCTGTTGTTTGCATAAGGAATCTCAGTGTGAGCTTCATTGCAGGGCTCCCTTGAAAGCATTTCATACCCACCACAGTGGTTATCTATTCTCATTCTGCTCTCTCCATCATGTTTATTCACCTATTCTTGGCAGCAAATCCAACAAGCAATTCCAGTGTACTCTCTTGGTTCCAAGAAGAGTTTTTCCATCTCAGAGGCACTTTGTACATCAGCTTTTAGCCTATCACGAGATTAAAAGACTCCATCACAAGTAAGCTGACATTAAAGAAGAAAAACTTCCATTGATTGTGGTGAGAGGATATTACATGCTGCAAAGACTTGAGATAAAGAAAAAATATAGCTCTGCTCTGCTACATTTGTTTGAATTTTTGCAGGAGAAAGGGTAGAGTTCAAGTCTGAAACACCATACTATCATTCTAAATGGATTTGCGGTAGGCAGTAATGAGCAGCTGGTCTTCTGATGGATATTTGTGAGTGTTGTGCCATCAATTACATGGAGCATTACTGGTGGTTGGTCAGATGTGGAATTCGAGAGAAATCATCGGCCTTAAGAAAACTAAATGGTCTAATGAAAGGGAAAAAGAAAACTCCATCTGATGCTGATAATAGTGTCTCCTATCTCCTTTTAACATTTATTCTCGCTTGAACTTTCTATTAATATCCCCCCCACTTTCAGGATTAAACATGTGCCTGACCGGGAGATATATTTAGATTCTGATGTGCAATCAATTGAGACAAACCTCTGATCCAATAACGTACAAATATTTCATTGGTCGTCCAGTGGGCTACACAGCAAGCCCCAGGAGGGTCACTGAGATAACATCACATATTGTATGCCTGGACCTTCTTAGTAAAAGGTTGGGGTGAAAGATGAACACGAGTTGCTGGTAACGTTTCTGCTGGTTTGTCAAATGGCATTTTTTTAACCACCATGACATTCCAGAATCGAGCTGCTGTCATGGTGTTTAGGAGTAAAGGTCCTCGCCTGAGTCAAACATGCAATCATACACTGAGCTCTGCAGCAGCTCTGGAGAGTGTTTGAGAACAACCATTCTTGCTGGAAATCTAGTGGTGTATTCTTTTTTTTATATTTTACCAGTAATAACCATATTTTCATATTCAGTTGAAGGCTTTACTTGCACTCTGAATTCCAAACAACAAATATCTTAATCTTAGGTAATTGTGTCTTGGTTTATTGCAACGGAGAGATGCTACTCTTTTACATAATTTGCTGATATGGCCTGTATTCCTCTCGTTTGACTGTTTCTCTTGTATTATTTTATGTGTTCAAACCAAACAGCAACCTCCAGTGATGAAAACTGAAGCCAACTTGCGAGTGCCAAAAGCAGTTCCTCAAACGACCACTGAGGCGGACTCCAAAGTGAATCAGTCCCCATAGACTCCCATGTTAAGACGTTCAGCTTTACAGCAGAAATATTTACAAAACACAAAGCGGTTTTGGTCTCTATAGCTGATTTGCCCCTTCACAACAACTATGTGGTAGTAGAACATTAAAAAAACACACCGATATTAATTTTATTAAGGCTTAAAGTTAGGGGTGTGGCCCTGTGTATATGAGGTTTATGGGTCCAAACATGTAAAATTTGTTTTTACATATAACTGCTGACCAGGACTCCCTGGAAAAAGAGATCTTGTTTATCAGTGGGACCTTACTGGCTCAAGGTTAAATAAAATAAAGTAAATACTGGAGTAGGTTCCTAGTAGTTACATGGGACTGTGCAGTCCCCCTTTGCTCCACCACCTCTGGGTAAGTACTGTGAACAGAGATTCTAGAAGAGCAAAAAAAAAAAAAAAAAGGGATGGAAAAAGATCTACTTTACTTTGTCAGGCCATGTTTTATTGCTTTTTTAAAAAAAATTCAACAAAAAAACCCCCACATCAAATCAATGGAATTCAACGCCACAACATATTAGAGCATCTCCATCCTGCTATTGATTTATGCCGACTGTGATATTGTCTTCTTTCACCTCAAGATTATCCTGCATCATGTCAGTGCAATTTATGTTCTGTGTCTAACCGTATCTAACTGAACTGCACATGCTTTAGTCTGTGCTGCATCAGGTTTTAGTAACTACATACTGCATTAAATCTATCAATTTTGGATATCTAACAAAGGGATAGCTGATGAAAACTACCCTTTTGGCTGCTACATTTACATTGACTTGAATGTTAAATTATAGATCTTGTCTCTAAATAAATACACACTTACTAAATACACTGAAATTGCAATTTTTCAATGGACATGAGCTGATGCTGACCGAAGCGTGATATCTGTGTACATCAGTAAAGTGTCAGTAAAGCAGGACATCATGGAGAATGATAGCACATAAGGACAGCTTTGATTCTAATACTTGTCAGGTAGAACTCATATCTCCCAGTCCTAAAGCTATCACAGCCATCTGGGCTGGAAAATAGATTGATGGCTACAGAGCATAAACAACCCTGCTGGCAGCCAGCCACCAGCCATCATGCTGAACTTGGCGAACGCAGATGATTCCTTCACTTTGCGCCTATAACCACCCCACTTTTTATCACCTCACAGCTTGTGGCCTATTTGACTTCAGGCTCACACGTATGTGGACTAAACTTCGAATCATCTGCGAATTATCACACTGAGACAGCACTACATTACAGAATCAGTGCAAAGTAAAGAAACTAGTCCTGGATATGTTTCTAACTTTTAGTCACGCAGCTTTCACCAGTCACCCCTGAGATGTAATCACTCCGCTACGTCTTTATAAAAATGCATATTCTATTTAAATGTAATGAATAGGTTTCTGCCTACTTGAAACTCTGTAAATTTTCCTCACTCGCTTGGTTGCTTTGCCATGTCATTTTCTTTTCTTGTTAAATTCTCAGGTATAAACACTGAAGACCTGCAGATTATTTTGCTTATGTACAAGCACAATTATCCATCTTTTTTTCTGACTGAGGAGCCTATAAAAGCTGCACCGAACCTTTGTTAGCATTTCAGGTGCATCACCATGGAGACTCTGCTGCACCACAACTGCACAAGGTCACCTGGCTTACAGTGTTTTGTTTGTCCGTGTGTGTGTGAGTCTCTGTGTGTATACATTTGTGTATATAACTCTGCAGAGACTCTGAGGCGGCACAAATGAAGTGATCCACAGTCGGTTTAATGTTAGTGTGCTTGAAAAGCAGTGGATGAACATGTTGTGCTCACGTTGTGTTAATATTTCGTGCCACCAGACTGCTTGTTCTGTGCTTACTGAAGCCGTGTACCATTTGTCCTGTTATTAAGGACTGTACAAAGCTACAGACTAACATCATCACTGGTAAAAAAAAAAATTAAAAAAAAAAACTAATTACATTGATTTGCAGTGGTTCTTCTACATTTTTTTTCTGTGCATTTTTTCTTTTTGCAGTTTACTTGAATGGAACTTTCGCTCGTACAAAAATTTATCCAAACATCTCAGAGTAAACTTTTCCTTTTTTATCTGCTGCAATTTTTTTCTGCTCTAGTTCACTTTCACTGCTCTCACAGCAGTAGGCAGTTGTTTTTTTCAGTGACAAACTACTACCTGCACCAAACTGCAAACACTAATAGTAAGCATAATGAATACTGGATTTAGCATTCACCAGATGGATAAAAAAAAATTAAAGGAGCTGCCCCATTTTCATGCTCAATGCAAACTTACATTTAAACCATACAAGGGTAATGATACTATAGGCCCGTGTTGTGCTGTTTACATCTTGCTCCTTTGGCCCCAGCTGGGGGAAAAAAAAAATCTGCTACCACAGGTTTAAGGAAGGATAAAGAACAGCCAGGCACTGTAGTCTTTGGCGACTGCTTTGGGAGTAAAGAGTCCAATCACTGGGGCTGGAGATTTAAGGAAGCAGGCTGGTGTATCTGGGCTTGACTCAAAATCAAATGCCAGCCCCATGTTCATTATAATAAATATCAACCAGGGGGTGGAAGGAATGCGCTGTGATATTCTTTGGATGGACTTGTAGGCTGGGTCGATTAGGTCTGTTTGTTTAAGTATAATGTCAATGGCTATAATCTGCTTAATAAAAGACACAGCTTGCTTGAGACTCTTTTATCATGTACGCAGTGTTAGCAAATGTTATTATTTCAGCTTCGCCTCATTGGTTTAACCCGGTTTTGGGTTAACGCAGGTTCAACGCTCATCAATCTTTCCTAAATACATGTTCAAGGAAAAGGTCAAAGGTCATGAACACCAGAGTCAGGAGATCATTGTTAAGTTTTGATTGATTAATGACGTGTCACCCGGCGGCACCTGTTCTTGCAGTGAAATCAGCATATTATCTGTTTCATTTGTGATCGGTGTCATTTCGGATACGCTGACTGTGAGGTGTCACCATCGCCTCAGGCATCATCATGAAAAATCTCAGTTTTGCATTGCCAACTGCGTGTGTGTGTGCTTGTTCATGTGCTAGTGCGTAAGAGAGCTACGTCTGTGGCATCATCGAAGGCGTCCACATTTCTTTGATGTATGAGCTCTGGGAGCTTGAGGCAGACAGGCTGATATTACATTATTAAAGCCAACAGTTTTTGACTATCATCAGTCGAAATGGAATTCATGTGAAGCCTCAATGTGGTGCTATAAATGTATGAGCAAGGATTTGTTTTCCACCCCATCTTTTGAGGTGTCATTACTGTCCAAACAGCCATCTGGTTCCGGTTCTAGGAAGCTGACTGTATATGCCTTTTATTCTCATTAAATATCACAGGCACAATGCTTTCATCTGCAAAAAAAAAGCTTCAAAAGTTCCCTTGCCTCGTCACATTTAGGCGAGGAATCTTATTATTTTTGAAGGATGCAATCATTTAGGTATTTATTTGCTTTCTGGTGCGTGGGTGGAAATGACTGTATGCGTGCTACGTCTGTTACCACTGATGATGCTCCTGTTTAAATTTTATTGATTCCCAGAGAGTTTTTTTTTTTTTCACAAACCTTCAGGGACTCCGCATCAAGAAAACACAACAAGAAAGAAACCTTTCTTAGAGAACCAAAAAATAGCCATAGTCACTGCTGTACATGCACAAAACACACAAAAGCCCAAACCAATCAGGCTTAGTGTTGAAAACAGATAAACACAGGGGAGTTGGGACTGAATGTGAAGCGATGTTTGAATGCTTAGCTTTTTTTCCACTTTGTCTCTCTTTTGTTTTCAAAGTTGTTTTACCTTGAAGCTGAAATCAGCCAAGAAATAAAGCAAAGCAGTTTGAAAACAAGCTGGAAAATGCAAAAAAATGTAGACAAGTGATGGAAAAACAAGGCACACAAGTGAAGTACAAATGTGATTTTGTGGTTCTGCGGGCCTTAACTGAGTTGGGGCTTAGAATTAAAAGCTTATCTTGGTGCCGGGGCTAGACTATTGGATGGTTAAAATTAAAAGAGTTAATCTCCTCGGGAGAATAAACATTCTTTGTGAAAGGCCATCTGTTATTTAAGGCAGAGTTTTACTGAGGGTGGCAATGGCAGAATACCAGAACAGTGTGCAAGAAAGAGTGGGTTCATCCTCTGGGTGGCATGAAGGTGTTCAGTAAATATTATGGCAATCTGCTCGTTGTATGTTGATAATTCCTATAGACAATAAATTTGAGACTTTTTGCCTTTTTTGTACAAACTATAATCCTGGTTTAGAATTTTGATATGGCATTCATGTAAAAAACTGACAAATACATTAGAATTCACCTTCTGAGGACCTTGAATATCCACAGAGATTTAAGAATAGGTCTGGACATTAAGCTGTGCAGCCATAGCTACTAAAAGTTGTGTTTGTTTGCCACTAATTTGCAACAGCAAATGCATTTTGAAGGAAACCGAATGCTGACCAGATTCCATTTTCTATTCACATAATAAGGGATTGTTGATAATTAGTGAATCCGACAAGCTGCACTAATCGCTTTTATGTAAATGCATTCACAGCAATTTAAAGTTAAGGCTTTAAGGCTGGCGGATTGAATGATGAAGCGCAACAAGACTATCGACACTGAACTTCACTCTCAAACTTTCCTTATACGTTTTTTTTTTGTTGCACAGGAGATTCAAGATGTAAACTCTGCTCTCAGAACTGAAGAAGCCTCTTGGATGGGAGGTGAAATGCCTTCAAGAGCCTAAAAGAGAAGAAGTGTAGGTGCTTTTTAACTGAAGCTCCTGGGATGTGTTCTCTTGTTTGAAAAGTCCCAGACAAGACACAGTCTCACTCACTCAGTGAAAAGGTTGCCGGTGACATAGTTCAAGCAGCAATTATGGCCAGTAGCCAGTGGCTCTTAACAACTGGCTTTGGTCAAGATGAAATATGAGGTCACATTGGGCTTAACAAGAGATTAAAGAATCAATAAAATGTTTGTAAATTTATCTGACATTCATGAGCATTCACAACAAATTATATGTGTATCTGAACAGGAGTTGCTGAGATTTTGCAGCAATGTGTTAAATAAGTGGATGAATGGAGCAAATATATGCAACATATTTGACCTAGCAACATACACTTAATGGACATTTAACACAGTGGCACATGGCAACATAGCAGATAATGGTGGTTGCTAACATACACACACAAAACACCACAACAAAAAAGAAAAATGGGGTGCATAGCAACATTTTTTCCCCTGTGGTGTTTGTGTTCAATAACATAGAGGAAAAACTGTTACAGAACAAATCAGATAAAACAAATAGAATTTAAAAGCACATAAAAAGGCACCACTGCACCCATTCTGTGATCTTGTCATAAGAAAGATAAATAGCCGCATATCCATTTGTGAAAAATAGATGAGTATTCTCACTGTGTGTTTGCATTTTCTTTTTCTTTTTTTTTTTTTAAAGCAATCGGTTACTATGGTGTTTTTTTAGAGGGATAATAATTGATTTCACAAAAGCGGGGAGCATTTTTCACAATAGACTCCATATCTGCAACCTCACATTTAATCAGGCTGTAAACAGCATCCTGTTGTGAGTAATCCTGTCTTCACATCCTGGATGATGAGTGTCTGACTGTTTGCTGAGCATGTGATACTAATCAAAGTCTTTGTGGGAATTAGCTGCAGTGGCTTTCAGTTTAATAATTGTATTATCTGTCTTGATTAAACTCTTTACCAGGAAATCTATCATAATGGAAACAGCATTATGAACAAATAAAATCACTGTATTATTGGCAAATTTCTCCTCACCTGTAATTACAAGAAAGCCCATAATTATTCATTTCCATTCCAATTTTGGATTGATAGGTTTTATAATCAATTGGTTTCTTTTTGCAACATAAACAAATTAGGAAAATTGCTAAGGCATAGAGGTTAATGAGACTTTTTTGTGCTTATTTTTCTTTCTTTCTCTCCACTGGCATTTTGGACCGCTCTACTTTTGTGACTATTTCCAGGTCTTTGAGGTTGAATTTTTCCTTTCCATCGCTCAGGTGCTCAGTTCCCGTCACAAATTCTCGATGGAATTCAGGTCATGTTTCTGGCTGGGCCGCTCCAAAATGTTCTCATTTAACCATGTTTGCCCAAGGAAAAGAGGAAAAGTTTTCTGATGTTTTCCTCCAGAATCTTAATGCGGTCCTTATCTCTGTCTTTTCTCATGGTGACATTACTTTTTCTGGCCCACAAAGTTTTAAAAAAAAACGTTAAAGGACAACATTCCCTCTGCAGTGCTTCACCCTGGAGATGCTGTTCCTGGAGTTGACTGCTCCTCTTTTCTTAGGCCGAACAACATCTTCCAACAACAACAAGTCCCTTTTATTTCATATGACCACAAAAAAATGGCAAACAAAAAACACACAAAAAGCTTCCCTCTTGGTCCAGGTGTGTCTGTCTATGAGAAGTCCTTCATGGTTGGAGTCCAGTGTCTGGTGAGATTCATCACCTTGGTGGTGATCCTTATATTCTTCTTGGTCTCTCTATCATTCTTGCCAGCACAGGAGTATCTTACAGCTTCCTCTCACATCCTTTTGACATTTTTCAACGTGAAACTCTTCTGTATTCTCTTTTGACCATTTAAAATGGTGTAGAATCTGCAGTGACTAAGCAATTTCAGGGGAAATTAATAATTTATATAGAATACTAGTAAATAGCCACAAGTTCATTGCCAATATCTTCATCTGTCGATTTAAATATAATTTTTGTATTCAAAATTAAATTTCAAGACTAGACAGTGATTAATTGTTGCCTTAAAACCCTTGGCCCACGTGTTATGATGTCCTTAGTAATTCTAGTATGGGTTAGTTTCCCATATATTTATACTTACAGTACAATATCTCCATAGGTTGTAGATGTATGTGTGTCAAGCTGTGGTCTAATAGGATACCTGAAGTGATAGGGAAATCATCAGTCTGCTGGTTCCCAATAAACATTATTGACTCATATGCATCTGACATAAATACAGAAATAGATAATTAATGTTGCCAAATGTAAAGCTACACACGTGGACAAAATTGGTTGGTACCCTCAGTTAAAGAAGGAAAAACCCACAATTCTCACTGAAATCACTTGAAACTCACAAAAGTAACAATAAATAAAAATTTATTGAAAATTAAATCATCAAAATCAGCCATCACTTTTGAATTGTTGATTAACATAATTATTTAAAAAAACAAACTAATGAAATAGGGCTGGACAAAAATGATGGTACCCATAACTTAATATTTTGTTGCACAACCTTTTGAGGCAATCACTGCAATTAAACGACTTCTGTATTTGTCAATGAGCGTTCTGGCAGCTGTCAACAGGTATTTTGGCCCACTCCTCATGAGCAAACAGCTCCAGTTGTCTCAGGTTTGATGGGTGTCTTCTCCAAATGGCATGTTTCAGCTCCTTCCACATATGTTCAATGGGATTCAGATCTGGGCTCATAGAAGGCCACTTTAGAATAGTCCAACGCTTTCTCTCAGCCATTCTTGGGTGTTTTTGGCTGTGTGTTTTGGATCGTTGTCCTGTTGGAAGACCCATGACCTGCGACTGAGACCAAGCTTTCTGACACTAGGCAGCACATTTCTCTCCAGAATGCCTTGATAGTCTTCAGATTTCATCGTACCTTGCACACTTTCAAGACACCCTGTGCCAGATGCAGCAAAGCAGCCCCAAAACATTACTGAGCCTCCTCCATGTTTCACCGTAGGGACAGTGTTCTTTTCTTCGTATGCTTGGTTTTTGGAGTCTATGAACATAGAGTTGATGTGCCTTACCAAAAGCTCCAGTTTGGTCTCATCTGTCCAAAGGACATTCTCCAGAAGCTTTGTGGCTTGTCAACATGCATTTTTGCAAATTCCAGTCTGGCTTTTTTATGAGTTTTTTCAGCAGTGGTGTCCTCCTTGGTCGTCTCCCATGAGTCCACTTTGGCTCAAACAACGACGAATGGTGCGATCTGACACTGATGTACCTTGGCCTTGGAGTTCACCTTTAATTTCTTTGGAGGTTGCTCTGGGCTCTTTGGATACAATTCCAACGATCCGTCTCTTCAATTGTCATCAATTTTCCTCTTGCGGCCACGTCCAGGGAGGTTGGCTACTGTCCCGTGGGTCTTGAACTTCTGAATAATATGAGCCACTGTTGTCACAGGAACTTCAAGCTGTTAGAGATGGTCTTATAGCCTTTACCTTTAAGATGTTTGTCTATAATTTTTTCGGATGTCCTGGGACAATTCTCTCCTTCGCTTTCTGTTGTCCATGTTCAGTGTGGTACACACCTTTTCACCAAACAGCAGGGTGACTACTTGTCTCCCTTTAAATAGGCAGACTGACTGATTATGAGTTTGGAAACACCTGTGATGTCAATTAAATGACACACCTGAGTTAATCATGTCACTCTGGTCAAATAGTTTTATTTAATTTTCAATAAATTTTTATTTATTGTTACTTTTGTGAGTTTCAAGTGATTTCAGTGAGAATTGTGGGTTTTTCCTTCTTTAACTGAGGGGTACCAACAATTTTGTCCACGTGTGTATATCATTCAGACACATCACTGTGTTTATTCTGTATTAAGCTTAATATAAAAGCACAAGTACATTCCCATGATTAGGATTAGTTCCATGTGACAGTATGTACTCCAAAAATTTAATAGACAAAAGCAGCTTCATGAGTGAGCATTATCTATTTTCAGCTGTTTCGTGTGTATAATTCAGCATGAAAAGACTTTACTTTTATCCTCAGAATGTGAGGCCTGTAGGCAACGTGGTAGAAGCAGGGTATAGACCTATTTTAAGTTAAGCTAAATCCTTTGCAGAATGAGTTAATCTAATAATTCATCCGTTACAACACTGATGAGCGCTTGCAGCGGGTTCAGTCGCATCAACCCTCACCTTGCTGTGTTGGATATTATTAGCCTTAACTGGGAGTAGCATCTGTCTGCATCAGAGGAGGCTGCAGTCTCAAGAAAACATTTCTAGGGTGCTTGTTTTCCCATGTTAGCACCATCTACTGAACTGGATAACTATGACAGTAACACTTATTAAAGCAAGATTGCATTTCTCGTCAAATGGATGGCAATCATAGCGTGAGTACTGAATGTGAAAGTAGCATTTTGGGTGGAATTTAGCCACACTTATCACACAATACAGAAGGTGATGCTGTCGTGGAAAACAGAATACCAGAGGTTCAGTTCCACAATTATGGTCCCTCAACTGGAATAAAAAATATTGATAACTGTCTCTCAGCTCTCTGCAGTAAAAACAAACAAACAAAGAAAAAAAACAACTTATTGACAGCAGTAAGTTAGCTTAGCATAGGCAGCAGGCTAAAAAAAAGAGTCTAGCTATTCAGCTTTACAGCTAAACTCTTAGGAAATATAACTTTTTCTTGTTTTGTGCTAAGGCTAAGTGGCTGCTGGCTGTAAGTTATTTACTAATTGAAACAAGCATAATTTACAAAAAGTTATTCTTGTAAAGCCCACTACAGTTTATTTACAAAAGAGTTAAGCCATAAAACTCACTTGTTTTCTAAATTTAAGATACGACCAGCAGCTGGTTAGCTTAGCATAGGCTACTGGCAAGAAACAGGTCTAACTATCTGATTAATCTTAAAGCCGTTAATTAGCACATCTATATTTTTCTGTATTTTGTATCCAGAATACAGAGCAAATATTTATTGTGACACAAAAAAAACACCCTTGTCTTGTCTTTGTGCTTAGCTAAAGGACTGCTGTAGGTAATTTACTATTCAGCACAGACACATCTTACAAAATGTTGTTCTTTTCAAAACCTACTATGTCCCCCATAAATGAAAAGTAACATTCAATAAACACTCTCTTGTTTAGGATAAATTCAAGCAATGACAAACAGCTTGTTAGCTTAGTATAGGCTACAGTCTGGAAACAGGGAAATGGTGGAG
This sequence comes from Acanthochromis polyacanthus, assembly GCF_021347895.1. Classification (NCBI taxonomy): domain Eukaryota; kingdom Metazoa; phylum Chordata; class Actinopteri; family Pomacentridae; genus Acanthochromis; species Acanthochromis polyacanthus. The sequence goes on from NC_067113.1 coordinate 21,204,088, forward strand.
TTATCTAGCTCTATTCTTTTGAACCTAAGGCTTATTAATTAAACAAAACAATAAATCATGTTTGCTCAATCTGCACACATTTGTACCAATCTAGTTTGCCATACAAACATGGGGATGGTATCAATAATTCTAAAATGTATTTGATAAAATTTCATGACTGCTTCTTTAAGAGCCCTTTTGATATAAAAGATGTTCCCGAGGGATTCCTGAGACCATTAACACCCGACAAGTGTCAGAAGAAGGCAGGTATCAAAGCTGCTTAACCCTGCAACACATCAGTCACCACAAACATGCTACTGTGTCCTTTGTAGTACAATAAATCCAGTTGTGTCAACTGGGGTTTAATTTTCTGAATGCTTAAGTGTTATTCATGCACAACAGATCACAAGACTCTGAAAGGAATATTAAGTATGTTCATTATTCAGGAGTGGGCTATGAGTCTGAGAGAGCCGTGGCAATCACATTAGTTGATAAACACAGAGGACAAGGAAGACGCCTACAAGTTCCCGTGGAGCGCTTCCAATTAACACTCAAGCTCTCTCCCTGACGTGTTGGCTGGTTCGCGAAAGTGAAGAGATGGAAAGACAGAGAGAGAGAGAGAGAGAGAGAGAGAGAGAGAGAGAGAGAGAGAGAGAGAGAGAGAGAGAGGGAGGAAAGGGTGCTCAGGCATACACACTGAGAGGATGTGCTTTGGTTTTTAAATGTGAACTGTATGCATTTTATGGAGGTTACAGGAACAACATAAATGCACCAAGGACAGAGTGCATTTAGTCTTTGCATTATATGGCTTTTAAATGAAAATAACCTGTTTTCAGTGGTTCTCTTTATGTGTTTCTCTTTTTTTTTTTTTTTGCACTTTCTGGCCTTGTTAACAGCTTTCTCCTGGGCGATGCCAGTTGGTCTGCTGGTGCATGCTTTGGTTCAGATTGAATTACCTCAACCACTGTTGGATGGAGGTCAATGAAATTTGATGAGGACATTCAGGGTCCTCAGAGGATGAACCCTACACTTTTTTTCTCTTTCGCCACCATGAGGTTTGCATTTGTAGTGAAATGTTTCACCCAGCAAAACAGATTCAATACCTTCCTAAGCCCTGATCTTTGGTTGGGCTTACATTTTAGATTTCTTCTAGTTTTTTGGATAAGGAGTAACCAATAAATACAATAATCGGAAAATATTGAATATCTGATTATCATATTTTGTTATATTATTATTCTTTTTATTATTTTTTATGAACAATATGCTCTTCTTAAAAAACACTTATGTCCACATATGTTGATGTCAGGTCTTAGGAGGATAGATAGATAGATAGATAGATAGATAGATAGATAGATAGATAGATAGATAGATAGATAGATAGATAGATAGATAGATAGATAGATAGATAGATAGATAGATAGATAGATAGATAGATAGATAGATACTTTATTGATCCCGATACAGATATTCATGTTCTCATCATGATGAACTGTAATTATTTTTTAACACCTTTCCTTGCTGGGAAAGCATAATTTAGCCAGTGCCTTTGTTTTTGATTAAAACTGCATCAGCTTCCACTTGTTTCATCAGCATTTACCACCTTTGTTGTCCAAATCACTAGGATGCACGGTTGCAAAAATCAAGGGTCCAGAAATGGGGTCCAGCAACTGGGGTCCTGAAACGCACCCACAAACCAACATGAGATTTGCTCCTAGGTCAATGTACATGTAACACTCAAAGAGTTAATTTCAACACTACCATTGTATTGAGTATAAAATTTGATTAACACTACACTACACTGAGTAGTGTTAATCAAGTTTTACACTATGAGAGAAGTAACACTCTTAGTGTTGTTTACACTTAACACTAAGGGCATTTTAGTGTTATTTAGGATTAACTCCTCAAAGAGTGTAAAGCCTGCTTAAGACTGAGCGTTCATTATGAAATTACTCCAGATTCAGTGTGGATTTTTAATTGACTCCTGTGAGTGTTAAAAATTATTTATTCTAGTGTTACTCAAAGTGTTATTATTACTCGACACCCAGTTGACTTATTTGTGAAATATATTCTTCAATAGAGTTACACATGACATTGCATTTTATTTACTCTACTTACGACTATTAATACAAGTATAACTTTGTAAGAAAATACAAACATTATACCCATGTCTGGAATCCTGTTTATTAAAAGAAAAACATTCATCTTCAGTGTTACTTCAGTTAAAAAGTATTCATATTCTTAATGTTTTGTGTTTCAAGTGTAACAGCTTCCTTGACAAGTGCAGTAAACTTAACTCTCAGTTTAAAAGTTTTCAGAATAAGTCTTAAGTGAACTTCACTGTACAAGTTCCGATCATTTTCAACCTAGAAAAAAACTTGTCATCTCCAATACCGACCAATCTGAAAATAAAACATATCAAATGGGTGACTGGACCCAGCCCAAACGCCTGCCAGAAATGAAATTGGGATCTCTATCTATCTGCATATAGTATAGGAAGCTGTTGTGTTGCTGATATTGTGTCACTGTTTTCTGATTCTCTGGGGTATGCATGTTAAATGATGTCGCTGGTTTTGTAAGAACCACAGATTTTGCAGGAGCACCTCAGGAACCAGATCTGCAACAACTGCGGGTGTGTTTCCCACTCTATGGGGATAGTTCGAGATAAGGTTGAAAATTGCCAAATTTTCCCTTAATGAAAAGTGACAGCGCTAAGGACTTGTTTGCACAATATGCAAATACTGGAATGTTTCATTATAATGCCAGGTGACATAGAGTAACTTTCCTTTTTCACAACCACACTTAAGGAACTACTCCTGACAAAAGGAACTTCTATGGTGGATCTAGACATGTGGAAGCAGGATTATCTCAGGAAGACAGCTAACAATTTTGGATTTTGTGAAATCTAAATTTTGTCAATCGATAAATAATTGACAGGTCCTTTATTCTGATTGTGCTTCAAGATATTCAGTTTCACACAAACAGCCCAGGAACTGCACAGTGGTATAGTGGTTAGTACTTTTGCCTTGCAGCAAGAAGATCCCTGGTTCAAATCCCGGTCTGGGCCTGGAATCTTTCTGCATGGAGTTTGCATGTTCTCCCTGTGCACGCGTGGGTTTTCTCTGGGTACTCCAGCTTCCTCCCACAGTCCAAAAATATGCTGAGGTTAATTGATTACTCTAAATTGCCCGTAGGTGTGATTGTTTGTCTGTATATGTAGCTCTGCCACAGACTGGCGACCTGTCCAGGGTGTCCCCTGCCTTCGCCTGAGTCAGCTGGGATAGGCTCCAGCACATCCCATGACCCTAGTGAGGATAAAGCAGTGTATAGAGAATGGACAAACAGCCCAATTCCTTGATTATTTGTCTGTCGCATCCTGCTGCCCAGATTACAGTCCAGAGGAAATATTTTACTTAACATTTTAAAATTTGATCCATGTGAAACATTATTAACAGTACTTCAACACAAATATTGATCAAAGCTTCCCGAAGCCCTAAAAGGTAACAAACAAAGCAGCATCCTGCCTGGCGATTTCAGGTGAAGTGATTTAGCAGCACAGAAACCATGAATCAATCATTTATGCTTCACAAGCATGTTGGTAGTCACAAAATGAGTCTAGTAAGCAAATCACTCCCATGGTATCAACTAAGATTGGGTGAAAAAAATAAAAATCATTCAAAATCTCAAAAAAAGTTACCATCATGTTGATAGATTGGCAGCAATTACGTTACCTACTGCCATGTCAATGTACACAACAGTTAGTGTAGTAGCCTAGCGCTGATCTCGGCAACACGTGGACTCTCATGAACTTTTCCGATATCTATGTTGTAGACAGTAGTTTGTACGGAGGTGTACAAGTTGTGGAGGATCTGATTATAAATTGGACAACAATTACCAGAGGCATAAGTATCCATGTTCTCTTCATTTGATGTAGCTTCTGCGCAATAGATTAGCTCTACAAGGTCTTCAGAGGTAGGGATAACCTTGCTCTGCTGGATGACCTTTGGCTTGAATGTAGATAAATTAGAGTAAGAGTTAAAATACTTCGTTAAGATATTGCATATTTTACTCTTGAGAATTTACCGTGTAATTTAAAGTGAGCGAATCTCTTTGCAAAGCATTGCGGGATCGCATGGAATGCAGGGCAGCAAAAATGGGAGAAGTCAAAGTGGAGAAATTCAAACTTTTTTTCACATTTAGATTTATCCTGCAGTGGATGAACGTCTGTGGAGAAGACTATTTTAATTTCTGGGATTCCTGCTTTGTGTGTCATTTTCCTCCAGCGTTGCAGGTTTAAAATAAAACAAAGCGCTGCTCGCCACATGTTGCAGAACGTCGTAGGATGCTTATTTACACAATGTTTGCAAAAGTTGCTCGGTAGCTTGTGAGTGTCGATACGCCCACGGCAACAAGCCAGACGTGAAGGAGGCGGTGCCACACGATTTGTTCACTGTTAGCGGGTATTTACTGTTGATCCTGTTACTCTGTCACAACTCCAGACGCAGGCGACTACGACAACATTATTTGTGTTCAAAAATTAGAACTGTGGTCTATTCAATCTCCACTATTTGTGTTTTTGGTCATTGTGATGATGTGGTCTGTATGTGTGAGTGACTGATGCACAGCACAGGACATTCTAGGACACTGTACTTTTCCCATTTTTGTACTTTCAGTCTTGCTTTCTTGTGAAAAGCTGCTCACTGTGCATTCTTTTCTATATCTGCCTGGATCAGATCAACAGCATCTCCCCTTGTGTTTTGCTCCTCAAAGACTGTCAAACCGTGGGTAGGTTCCGTTCTGACGCAGCACTTTCCCTCCTGCCTCCTTAAGATGTTTACCAATCTGACATTTCTTTTTCTGTTGTCTCAGGCCTTTTTCACCATTACAGAGAAACACTGATCCCTGCTTGATCTCCCTGTCATCCCTGCAGACATTTGGACCCCTAGTCGCCCAGCGCCACCACAGTCTATGTTTTATTTAAATGGTTTCGGCTCGAGGCAGTTATAAGAACCAGAAGATCCTCTGAAGAGAAGAGAAGGAGGTGTTGCTTCCCTCCTCTGGAGCAGAAAACTGAAATTAATCCTGCCCCCGAGGATCTCACCGAGAGAGTTTTGTAGACAACAAATTAAGCTTACAGTGTACCAAGGAGAATATCAACCTTTCAAATGAAATACGCATGGCTCATATTAAAATCCAGCTGAGTTGTGGTCTGCTTTGCACCATATTTAATTGCAGCTTCCTCTAATTAACCTACAAGAAGTTATTTTAGAGACAAGAGATAGTTTCATCTTAATTGCCATTGTTGAACAGTGGACTTCTCCTCCCAAAGCTACCTTTGTTTTGTATGTATTTGTTGCCATTGTAAAAAGAACAGCCAGCACAACATCTCAGTAAGACAACATTTTCCATTCAGCACTTCAGTTCCACTTCGCACGCACCCTGCTGACTGTGTCTCCTCCGAGCTTCGAGGGACTACTTGCACTCCCACTGTTCAACAAACTGCCCACAAAGGCTGATGTTATTGGGGCAGACAGCAGCCTTTTCAGCGCTGTCAAACAAAGAAAGGGCACCACTACGGCAGAGCTTCCTCTGAAGAAGCCAGGGCAGCTATGTGCATGAGGACAGACTAAACAAAAGTGAAACTGAAGATGAATAAAAGCAACAAAAAAAGAGAGGTAAAGGCATATGCTTTGCCCAAACAGCCATGTAGAGATTTGTGTTTTGCTAAGGCATTTTTCACCTTGTAGTTCTTGCTGTGATTTCTTTTGCAGCACTGTGATGTTTCTTTTCTGCTCCATTCTCTGTGATGCTCCTCACTTGAGCTTCACAGCAATAATTGCTTTCCCCACCCATACAGGCGATCAAGTTCTTCTTCTATTGGTTACAAACAAATCACTTGTCTGCTGCAATTTGAGATGAGAAAATTTGGCACTATCTATGTGCCAGACGATTCAGCAGTAATTAAGTGTGTAATTTCGATCCAAAACATCAAAACAGACAATAATTATATGAAAATGTGGATTATTGCGCCTAGGAAGGTACGGTTTATTTGAATTCACAGACATAAATCCTGACAACGGAAAAAAATACTGAGCTGTTTTTGTGGGTTTTACAAGCCTTTGAGACCAGGATGAAGCTGCTCTCAATCATAAACTATCAAGCATCACAAAAAACAAGAACAAATGTTGTACAGTGTAATCCCACCCCCACTCCACTCGCTGAAGATGCCGGACGACTTGATAAACCAAGGTGTTAATGTATTCCAGCTTGGAGAAGGCAGAAGCACACTGTGTGCACTGATGTGACATTAATGACAGAAACGAAACTGTCAAGTTGCACATGCATCTACACACAAACACACACCCATACACACGCTTCTGAGGCCCTGGGGGGATACTTTTTAACTACCAGGCGTCTTGCTGTGCAGTATCGAACACTGCAGGGCAGATTTCCGGGGGACTCCTCCTCGAAGGGGGCATTTTGTTTGATAGCGGAGCTGACAGGACAGAGCAAGCACGACTGACACATTGTCAGCTTCCTTTAGTCATCTGGAGCCTCATGTTTAAAATCGGGCTTGTGAGGATATTCAATTAGAAAGCAAGAAAAAAAAACAGGTAGAATTGAGGTTAGTATGGAAGCCTATTAGTGCCAGAAAAAAATTAAATGTAAATGAAGTTCAGTAATAAAATATAAATGCCACTGATAAGTGAAATAAAATAGAATAGAATAGAATGGTTTTATTGTCATCATACATGGCATGACGAAAATATACAATGCATGAGAGGAAGTTAAATGATGATGTAATATACTGCAGTTTCAAGAAATTGCCAATTATAGGACAAAGAAATGAATGGAAATCAATAACATGTGACAACAAATACATTCAAATTTCTAAAACACTGCTCCATGGTTTGTACAGACGACATCTGGACAATGTATATTTGTAGTAAATTGACGACAATATTTAGCTCCCATTGTTTTTTAAACTTCTTTGATCATTTTGTTTTCCGTCTCTGAGTGGTCACCACATAATTATCAGGGTTATGAACAAGAAAAACACATTTTTTCAGATTTTTCCTCGAGTGCTTGACAGTTACATAAATTTGGTCATAAAATTTGGATTAAAATTTGGCTACAGAGATACCAGAATTTAAATTAATGCACAACTTTGAGGATCTTCAATCATTGGGGATTCTTGAAAACATAAAGTTGAGCAACAGTCACTTCTTGAACCTTGGACAGTCTTATCCTGCTACATTCTTTCTTGACATTGCATGTCAAAGTTTAACTTTCCAGGAACATTTTTACCTACATTTTGATTTTTTACTTATTTTTTTAACTGGCAGACATGAGCTTCCATCCATTAAGTCTGCTCTAGTGGCACAAACGCATTAATATGTGGAGCACACTCCTGCGGTGGCCTTATGCAAACACATACTCACCCAAGTATAGCCTCTTGTTTTGTTTCATCTCCCATTTCAGAGACATGCTGTCATCAGGAGCACATCCATTCATGGTAGCTGTCAAACCGGCCTTCCTTTGGGGGGTCTTGCTGCTGCGATGCCTGCATGCATATATCATAACTCAAGCGTCACTCCCGCTTGGTGTGAAGACTGGTGGCTCGACTTAAAATATCCGCATGTCTTGAAATATTGTGGCTTGTTAACATTATGCATTATTTGTTCAGAGTGCCCTGGGAGCTAACAGAGGTTGTATTTGTTGAATCACTCAGGAGAAACAATCAGTTTTGCATTTGTCTCAAGTGACAGTTGAGACAGCCTAACAGTGTGTTTTATCATTAGACTCTTTGAAATGGGTGATGAGTCTACTAGTGCAAAACTACCTTGTTTCCAAAAACTGAAGTCTTCAAATTCTTTATTTGCGGAGGCACCAACATGTGCAATCATGTGAAATTAAACACATGCTCATAGGGCAAATCCTCAATAAGACAATGGGGTGACACATGGGTCCCTCCCTCACTTAATTGACACACAATGGAGAGTGTCAGCTTCACCGGCGGGGCGTAAAGTAAGCTGACAGACAGACCATGTCAGGAGGCAGTCGTGATGTCAGCTTGCTGAGCGCTGTTCAACACGTCTCCTCCTGTGACTGACAACCACCCCCAATTAACCTCCAACTCAAATACAGACAGAAACCACATACATGTACACCTGCTCTCCCCCTCTATCTCACACACATGTATTCACACAGACTCACACACACACACTCTCTCTCTCTGGCTGGGTGTGTGACAGCTGTGGAGTTTTGTCTTTATTCATACGGCACTAACTGACCTTGTTTTTTCAGGGCCAGGTCTCAGTTCATCCCCAGCATGGGAAAGCATTGTTTGCTTGCTGCGCAGTCATCTAAACAGCTCCAGGCCAAAGAAAAAAAGAACGAATGAATAAATAAAATTCTCTGTAGATAAATGTTCGCATTTTTTTCCATGCCAGAGGCGTTTTCTATTGTCAGTGCGCCGAACTGTTCAAGGTAAAGCAGAAAGAGCAGCAGAACATTGATGTGTTTTCACTGAATCTTTTACCAAATGTCACTCTGGGTCCCTCTAGTGTGCTGATAAGAAAAATGATTTTTTTCTTTATTGTGTCTTCACTCTCATGCAGTCAGCTCACACCACAGAGAGGCCTTGTGATTGAGTTATAACATGAATTCTGGTGGAGCAGCAGCATGGATTCCGTTTTTACACATCGCTCATGGAAAAAAAAAAACTACAGATTGACTCATAAAGATTATATTTTGGGAGTGTTGCAATATTGGTTCCTAACATAAAACATGGTGACTGTTTATAGTGTGCACACATATTAGTTATTTAAATTCAGATTGATGGAAGCAATGTAGTAAGATGCTACAATATTTAACATATTCTAAATTAGTGCATGTTCTGAGTGTGATTCTGGCCAGCAGATGGCGATGCATCATTATCTTTCTGGACTGATTTGGGTTTATTTGGAGGTATTTTTCTTACTATATTACCTCTGTATGATGCTCTAAACTGGAAGAAATCAGGCCGATATATATCTACAGTTCAAATCCTGAAATGTAAAGGAAAGTTTTGCAGCAACAATCTCTGACTTTCAATTTGATAGTGAATCACCCGGGGTTGTTTTACGTCAAAAGGAAGCAGAACTGGGAAGGCAGCAGCAGCAGATCAAAAGAATATCAGCGCAGTGATCGATCACTCAGCAGTCTCCTTCAGCTGAAATAATGACTCGGATGGGTGGTATCATCACATCCTCCAGGAGGTGGAGAAAAAGAACAGGTGATTTCCTAGTGCTTGTAGAATTCAAATGAGGAGGTGAAAGAATCTGTTATTCGCTTGTGATATTTAGAGATGCAAAAAAGCGTGTAACACTAAATTAAACACAGATTGAAGTGTGTGGTTACAGTATTCATTTTCAAAAGGCAGGATAAGCAAGACTTTGAAAAGGTGTTCTTACATAACCTTGATTTCACATAATCAGTTTTTAAAGCAAACCTTATCACAAAATTCTGAATGCATCGTTTTCATGTAATCTTTCAGCACTTTTTAAAGGGCAAAATGTGCAGCACCTTATCACAGCTAAGCTGTGATCAATCCAATTCTTCAATCAACACCTTCTTTACTTGTACATCTTCAAAGCATCCTGAGAAACCAGCTCATGTTTTCTGCTGAAACCAGTGAAAACTTAGCAACTGATTCCAGATTCAAAGAGAAACCATGATGTTGCTAATCAATCCAAAAAAAAAAAAAATCCCATGAATTTGGTTGGGCTACAGAGAACTCAGAGCAAGAAAAAGACTGCTATTTTCTTGGAGGAAATCCTGCACTCCATTGCAGCATATTTTTTTGTGAACCACATGAACAGTTAGTGTGTTGGTCCAATCCAGTTACTTTTCACTTCCAGTTCAGGCAAAGGCATGGAGGTCATGGTGAGAAGCATTTCCTCTAAAACATGCTTCACACTGGTTGTGATCCAAATAGACAGCTGGTGTATGGGTTAAATTCAGTTATAATACACTGTCAGTGTAGGGAAACACTTTGCAGATAAGGAGAAATGATGCGACACACGAAGGGATGTCATTATTGCTCATAATTCAATTTTAAAGGCAAATGTCTGACACTGTTGAGATGGTGATTTTGAGCACATCTGCAGCCAGAGTTGTGCCTGGATATGATAACTGTCTGGCTTCAGCTGCTGAACAGTTCAATCTGTGGTGCCCTGGATATGTCAGTTTCTTCCTATTTCAAACTGTGGCTTCGATACAAATAGTAAAGCCATCACTGCACCCACTACTGTTGCATGTAGTGAGTATTACAGCCATTAAAATGCATTTGTCACAGCTGTAGTTGCGGCTGCAGCCACAGCTGAGGGTAACTCTGTCTGAAGTCACAACTATATGAACTGCACCATAACACAGTATCATGTAGACAGCTGCTGGTTATGACAACAGAGAGCATCAGTGCAACCTCAGCTATGACTGCTCATATACCAATCTGTACCGATGCATCAAGAAAGGAAGCTGGAGGAGCTGCAGCCCTTTTACTGACTGCTGCCGAAACAAACTGCATGACTGCAGCCTTATTTGGGAAATTATAGCTGCCACAGTGCATGTTACAACTATGGCTAAAATCCAAACACTGACTGTATATCCAGCCACAGCTTCACCATCACAACACAAACTGTTCATATGAAGCTGTAGGAATAAGGCACATATGAAACTAGAATACAGTTATGATTGGGAGGCCATTACCTAATGTAAGTCAATCCAAAAGTTTACAATAGAAATACTTTATTGATCCCCCACGGGAAAATTCTACCACCACCACAACAGAAAAATATAAAAGGAAAAATATGCTACGAAACAAAATGTGTACTTAATTGTAAAATATGCTATCAATGAAAAAAAATGTACTTGACTTAACTGAAATATACACTATAAAGTATCAAATGTGATAATAAAATATACAGTGAGTGAGGAAATCAAAGTCCTGTAATCAGCATTGAAACATGTACAAGTAATGCAATGAGTGCAATACTGTGTGGCAACTCAAAACTAGTCAAAAACTAAGTTAAGCCACAAAATCTAAACTTTTTGCATAGGTAAGTAATGAGAAGAAATGCATTGTGACCTGTGCAGGGCCTCATAGAAAGGAGAGATGATCTAACACCAGGCTAACAAGTCCAAAAAAACAAAACATCCACAGTCCCACAGGCAGGCAGGCCAGGCGGAGTGGGTGACTCCTGGGGCCGGGGCAAATGGTTCACACAATACTAGGGGGCCAAAAACATAATCAGCCTCTCCGCCAACCTATTGGTGAGCCTGCCAGCCCGTGCCAGCATGTCATGAGCCAACTCATAAATCTACCTGAGAAGCTCATCCTGGTGGCCTAACAGCGCCCCCTGGCTGGCAACAGGTGGGCTGCTCTGGCGGTTTATTTAAAGAATATGGCTGAACAGGTGAGTCAGGTGTGTCGATCTGCAGCTGTCCGGCATTCCAGCTAAAAATGGATGATTGGCTGCAGCTGGAAACAGTGCAGAGCATGGAGGAAACCAACAGCAGGAGGGGCAAGCAGGTACCCTGACAGTTTAGCCTTTGCGCTCCAGAACTTAATCTGCAACCAGGGCCACTTGGGGCCCGGTAGGAGTCGGTGGACAGGAGGGGGGACCCGTGTTGAACGTGGGGTTCCTGTGAGAGTACAGTGTGCCCTCAATTGAGTGGGGGTCTTCATGTAGAGGTCTAGTACAAGACTGAGGTGGAATGAGTCTGTGGAAACTAGCAGTTTTCCTGTAATATGAATCATAATTTTGCAATAATATACTATAGATATGAAGATTTTAAAGGCATTTTATTTTGAAATGGCACATCAGATTGACCCCAAATTGAGTGGGGGTCTTCCTGTGGAGGTCTAGTACAAGACTGAGGTGGAATGAGTCTGTGGAAACTAGCAGATTTCCTGTAATATTAATTATAATTTTGCAATAATATGCTATAGATATGTGGATTTTAGAGGGCTTTCATTTTGAAATGCCACATCAAATTGACCCCAAATTGAGTGGGGGTCTTCCTGGAGTGGTCTAGTACAAGACTGAGGTGGAATGAGTCTGTGGAAACTAGCAGATTTCCCGCAGTTCTATATTACCTTAATGTCAAGTATACACAGGCTCCCCTAAATACGAGCGCTTGCTCACTTCACGCCTTTCTCGGCGGTGCTGGATTGCTTCACACCAGTGCTCAAAGCTGCATTAGAAAACCAGACTGGTCTACCTGTACCAGTGAAAGCCCCATCACTTATTTATGGGTGAAACATGAAAAATCCTGCAGTGTGATAACCAAAACAAGCTGGTGAACTTTTTAAAAATCCCCTGTAAATGTGGCTCAAATTGTAGCTAGAATTATTCTTAATAATTTTATTTAAAATAAAGTGCTAAAATGACCTACACGTAATCTGAGTTAAAGCTGCTCCAAACAGTTGTAAGTTGGGAAAACGTGGTGCAGATATTGCAACATAAATTAGATTGGATTTGAGTTTATTTTTCCTGCTGTCTCAGAAACACTTGCATTCTCATAATTACACACGTGGACAAAATTGTTGGTACCCCTCAGTTAAAGAAGGAAAAACCCACAATTCTCACTGAAATCACTTGAAACTCACAAAAGTAACAATAAATAAAAATTTATTGAAAATTATATAATCAAAATCAGCCATCACTTTTGAATTGTTGATTAACATAATTATTTAAAAAAACAAACTAATGAAATAGGGCTGGACAAAAATGATGGTACCCATAACTTAATATTTTGTTGCACAACCTTTTGAGGCAATCACTGCTATTAAACGATTTCTGTATTTGTCAATGAGCGTTCTGCAGCTGTCAACAGGTATTTTGGCCCACTCCTCATGAGCAAACAGCTCCAGTTGTCTCAGGTTTGATGGGTGTCTTCTCCAAATGGCATGTTTCAGCTCCTTCCACATATGTTCAATGGGATTCAGATCTGGGCTCATAGAAGGCCACTTTAGAATAGTCCAACGCTTTTCTCTCAGCCATTCTTGGGTGTTTTTGGCTGTGTGTTTTGGATGGTTGTCCTGTTGGAAGACCCATGACCTGCGACTGAGACCAAGCTTTCTGACACTAGGCAGCACATTTCTCTCCAGAATGCCTTGATAGTCTTCAGATTTCATCGTACCTTGCACACTTTCAAGACACCCTGTGCCAGATGCAGCAAAGCAGCCCCAAAACATTACTGAGCCTCCTCCATGTTTCACCGTAGGGACAGTGTTCTTTTCTTCGTATGCTTGGTTTTTGAGTCTATGAACATAGAGTTGATGTGCCTTACCAAAAAGCTCCAGTTTGGTCTCATCTGTCCAAAGGACATTCTCCCAGAAGCTTTGTGGCTTGTCAACATGCATTTTTGCAAATTCCAGTCTGGCTTTTTTATGAGTTTTTTTCAGCAGTGGTGTCCTCCTTGGTCGTCTCCCATGAAGTCCACTTTGGCTCAAACAACGACGAATGGTGCGATCTGACACTGATGTACCTTGGCCTTGGAGTTCACCTTTAATTTCTTTGGAGGTTGCTCTGGGCTCTTTGGATACAATTCGAACGATCCGTCTCTTCAATTTGTCATCAATTTTCCTCTTGCGGCCACGTCCAGGGAGGTTGGCTACTGTCCCGTGGGTCTTGAACTTCTGAATAATATGAGCCACTGTTGTCACAGGAACTTCAAGCTGTTTAGAGATGGTCTTATAGCCTTTACCTTTAAGATGTTTGTCTATCATTTTTTCTCGGATGTCCTGGGACAATTCTCTCCTTCGCTTTCTGTTGTCCATGTTCAGTGTGGTACACACCTTTTCACCAAACAGCAGGGTGACTACTTGTCTCCCTTTAAATAGGCAGACTGACTGATTATGAGTTTGGAAACACCTGTGATGTCAATTAAATGACACACCTGAGTTAATCATGTCACTCTGGTCAAATAGTTTTCAATCTTTTATAGAGGTACCATCATTTTTGTCCAGGCCTGTTTCATTAGTTTGTTTTTTAAATAATTATGTTAATCAACAATTCAAAAGTAATGGCTGTTTTTGATTATTTAATTTTCAATAAATCTTAGTAAATATGTTTATCATCATAGTACTTTGAATTTGTGCTGAAATATGCTGATAATATTTTAAATCAGTGCAATATATTTTATTAGTTTACTTGCATATTAAAAATTAAAAGGAGAAAATGTGTGTTAAAGATTTTACAGATGAATGTGTATTATATATGTTAACCGGCATTTTTGCATTTTTATTTTTTCTATTTAACCAAGAAAAGAGGAGCAGGTCTTAATTCAAAATTGATTTCTGCAGCTTTTTACTGTATCTTGCCTTTTCTCTGTCAGTTGTCATGGAGATGGCTGAGTTGTTCCATACCTCAGTTCTGTGATGACAGGTGGTTAAATAGGAGTAAGAAATTTGTTCTTCTTATCTGCCTTGAAAAAAGGCTTTTACTGATTTTGCTTGTTCAAAACTCAATATATTAGAGAAGATACTGAAGCTGCAGCTAGTGGACCTTGTGCTGTGGTCATTATTGGCTGTCTTTCACTCACAGTCCATGATAAAGATTTGTTGCCAAAAATGTACTTTAACCTGTGATTATTACTTCTTTCAATAGTCAGGATGACTGAGATGATAATTATGTCAAAGGAATTCACTTTTCTTTTGTTTTCAACCAGATAACTGTTCTGGGAATTCCTGCAGAGGAGTCTTTTGGCGGAAAGGTCAAATTGATCAAGGCGGGGCTTTCGCTGACATCGATCTCGTCAGCAGGATGTGTTACTCCACCCCACTGTCACAGTCACTGTGTACGTTCCGTTTCATTGCTCATATGTATTCACAATTTCAGCCCCATGTCTTTTGTCGTTACTCTGTCTTAATGAAAACCTTCACAAATTAGCCTAGCAACGCTAGACCCATGTTTCTGAAGGCACAAGGGTCTAGGCACGCTCGACAGGGAGGGAGGCGGGCTAAAAGGTTGTCTTTCAAATCACTCTGCAGCAATTGGGTAGGTATACAACCAATCAGTGCAACGAATAGGCTCCTAGAGCGCCGGAAATCAGAGGATGCGGTAGTTCGGTGAAGCATTATTTATACAGTCAGTGGGTGAAGCTCAAGTATATTACAGACATGTTAACAGAAAGATTATTCAGAGTCGGTGCTAATGGAGCTCAACAACTGTTGTCGACCCTGGCAGAGAATTAAATTCGTTGCCGTGTGTTGTCTAACACGGCTCGGCTAGTTGTTTCCGGTTGTTTCTGTCAGAATAGTCGCGTCTCTGTCATCACTTAGTTACGCCCACCTTCTGACTCCACACTTCATGGTGATTGGTCCGGCCAGTTTTAGGAGAATCCAGCCTTGAGCCTTATGGAGGGTAACTAGACCCACCCTGGTAGAGAATTAAATTCGTTGCCGTGGGTTGTCTAGCACGGCTAGGCTATTCACAAATTGTATACCACCCCTAATGTACTGTGCTGATGTTGTACAGGGTTTCGGTGAAATACCATGGGAAAGCATCTCATCTCATGCGTCTGTGTACCCCTGAGAGGGAGTGAACGCCCTGGATCCTGCTGTGCTGGCCTACAACAACATCTCTGTACTCAGACAGCAGCTCAGACCAGAATGGAAGCTTCACAGTGAGGAACACAGAGAAGCAGAGATATCACAAGTTTGAGCTCAAAAGTTGTTGATCTTGGAAGAAACAGACAACAAAACAACCTCACTCAAGACATGTTTGTCTGTGTAGATTCTTCTGTTTCTGGCATTCAACTATCAGGTCTGCGTTCACTTTAATTTTTAAGTGTGTTTTACAGCTGCCTTTACAAAGTACGCACTGTTGCATGCCGTATGCACATAACTTGGACATACTACTTCATCATACACTGCATTGCATACATAATATTTGACCATTTTGCTCAAATTTTTATCATAGTTTGTATAAAATCACCTATCTACGTGTTCTCTGTAAGGTTACTTAAGAGAGACATACTGTATGTGACGCATCTTCTGCTGCACAAAGGATTGTGGGTCAGAATGGCCAGAGAAGCATGCTGGTTTATATACAAACTACATTTTATACACAATCTTTTTCTGGCATATTATACAGTATGATAGTATTGGCATGCACCCAAAACTTTCGCCCATGCTCGCTGCTCTGTGAGGCATTGCTTTGAGCTAAATGCTAAAATCAATATGCTGCGTTGTTGATGTTGAGTTTGTTTGCCAAATTATTAGGTTAGTTAAAGTCCACACAGGCAAGTATCACCAATCAGCAGCCATCTTGGTAACCCTGCTTCACTGCTAAATTGCTGTTTAAAGGTCTAAGAATTGTTTAAATAAACAAGAAGAGAGACATGCAGCTGCAGTGTTAATGGCCATTGTGATGTCAGAACTGCATGTTGAGAATCATCAGTGAAATCGGACAAAAATTTAAAAAAAAATTTCATGACTTTGCTCCAAAAATGTTTAAAAATATATATTTTTTTAAACCCTAGATACAGCTGGGGCTGTGAGCCTAGTGGGAATGTCAAACTATTTGGTCAAAAACCAGAGAACTGGATAATATAGTATAGTTTTGACAGGAATGAGACGCAAATGTCTGAAGATCGATGTTTCATGGTAATCCATCCAGTAGTTGTGACATTTAACTTGAATCCACAAATGGTGGCAAAAGAGGAAAAGGTCAGGAAAAGGTCTACAGTTTATGTTTATCTTCTGGGAGATATGAATGTCTGTGCAGAATTCCACGGCAGTTAATTCAGTTTGTATCAGACAAGTTCTACAAATATCTGTAGCAGTGTCAGTGTACTGAAAATGTGCTCAAATAGAATGATTAAATGATGATGCAGAACTATTACATAGCCTAACTTTACTGTTCAACTGCTGCAATTGTTGGGTGACATTATTGTAACACCAGTTCAGGTGATATTGAGGAGAATTTCAGAACTGACTTGAAGAACAAAGTTAATCATGACAAAGTTTAGTTTAGTAGCTTAGACTATTAATTGACCACCTACAGTAACTGAAATTTGAGGGTAATTGTGTACATGAGACTTTAATGGTTCTTAAATGTTAATCCAGTCAAGGAGAAATATAGAATTATGAACATTTCTTCAATTTAAACCCCCAAACCCTTATGAAGAGGCTATTTAGAGGAAGGCTGCTGTTAACAAACGTAACTAATAGGGTAACTTAACTATAAACGCTACTCGGTTAAGTTGACTATTAGAGTAGGAGGGATATGCGTCACTCTAGAAACCAGTAGCCCTGCTTCAAAGCATACCAGGGGAATTACTCCAGGTAGAAGGAATTTATAAATGTTAGGGCTCAAAATGTGAACAATGGCAGCTGAGGCAGAAGAGTTTTTTACACATTTGTCAATGAAAAATGAACAACAAAACAAAAACAACTAAGCGCACAAAGAAATCCACACACTGAAAAATGAAAGCAACACAAAAGAAACAATGCTGTAATAGTGGGTGAGAGTGACTGAAAGAAATAATCACGAGAAAACACAATATTCTTTGTCCTTTTTGTGATTGTTATCCTTGCAGCGGTTATGTGTGTATGTGTGTGTGTGTGTAACAATTGGTGTGTGTTTTACACTCTGAAAGGGGTCGCACATCTTTCACCCTGCCCAGACCAGATAACAGAGGTAAAAAAATGTCTGAAAAGGCTGATTAAGGAGCTGTAATGACATTTGCCTCTGTAGTCCAAGGTCTAAAAGAAATGAAGCAAATAAGCTGCTGACCCTTTTGTTTAAAGTTTGTCCTTACTTGTTGTTTACATGTTCAGTCCTCACTAAGCAACTTCCTTATCAAATGTTTCACAATGATGGCTGCTCTCCTTCTTGTCCTCCATCTTCCATGCTGTTTCCTTCACTACAAGCATGGAGGGCTGAAACCCAATATTATCCCTGACTACACTGAATTACTGTTCTATTTGCGCACCCCTCACGTTAAGGATATTTGTGACCTGAAGGCCAAAACTGAGGCCTGTCTCGGAGCTGCTGCTGTGGTGACCGGTTGCCTAGTAAGCTTGCTCTTTCTTTTGTTACCTTCGATGCTGGATGTAAAAAAAAAAAAAAAAAGCAGCAGTGGTCAAATCAAGCATTGCATATCTCTCCACCATGACATACAGAGCCTATAAAAGATATTCACTCCCCTTGGAAATGTTCTCCTTTAACTTATTGCTTTTCAACAAATTAACACGGTCATTTTAATTCAACTGTTTTGACAAGGATGTACAACACATACCATGTCAAAGTGAAAGCATATTTCTACAGAGTAATGCAAAGGAAAAAAGGTGATTGCATGAGTTTTCCCTCTCTTTAAAGTGACTCAGCTACTTTAACACAGGTGTAGCCAGTTGGTTCTGTAAGTCACACAATTAGTGAAATGGAGATCATCTGAATGCATCTCAAGTGGCTATAGTATAAAGACCCCTGCATCTGGCAGGTAAAGTCATTGATGAGCTCCTGGTTTTATCTGCAGCATGAAGATGAAAGAATACTCCAGGCAACTCTGTGCAAAGGTTGTTGAACAGCATAAGTCGGGGCATAGATATAAGAGAATTTCCAAGACACTGAGTATCCCTTGGAATACAATTAAATTCATCATTAAGGAATGGAAGGAGTATGACCCAAATCTGCCTTGAGCAGGCAATCCTCAAAAACTGAGGGACTATGCAAGAAAAAGACTAGTGAGGGAGGCCAACAAGACACCTATGATTCCTCTGTGGGAGTTACGAGCTTCAGTGTGCAGACAAAAACTGTTGCCCTGGCTCTTCACTAGTCAACCACTGTTGAAAAAAATATTTGATCTTGACTAGAGTTTGACAGCAGGCATGTGGGAAACTGAAGTCAACCAGACCAAGATTCCGTGTTCTGATAACCATCAGACTAGACGATATGTTTGGTAAACTTCATACTCTACACATTATCACAAACACATCATCCCCACTGTGAAGCACAGTGGTGGCAGCATCATGATTCATGGCAGCAGGCCTTAGGGAAGTGGTGTCAAACATAAGGCCCGTGGGCCAAAACCGACCCGTCAGAAGGTCCGTTTGCCCAGTGAGATGACTTTACAAAGTGTAAAAATTACAAAGGTGAAAATGAATATTTGCTTTGAAAATACTGAAAGACATTGAACACTGTGCAACATAATGTCAGTCAGCAGCTTTGGTATGACTGAGTTTGATTTGGCTGAACCCTATTGTTGATGCACTGCCATAACTTTAATGTATTTTTATGCATAAATTTTAAACATTTATGAGGCAGGGGGGCAACTTAATGAGGTGTGGTGTGTCAGGATTGTTACACAGATGTGTAAATGAATGGAAACTTTAAAGAATTTCTAGATCTTGACAAGTCTAAAATGCTATATTGTTCAGTTCCAGATAGCTGTGACTAAATGCTTTGTCTTTGTAGACGCTGTGATCTGTAAGTTCTTATACACAAATGATAAACTGAAGCATGATATTGTTGAAATTTCACTTAATTTGCTTAAATTTCAAGTTGTTCATACTGATTTGTAAAAAGATTGCTCATTAATTATGAACATTGTCAGAATGTACTTTTTTGCACTAAAGCAAAGGTAAGTATTTGGAGTTGCCATTAGTTTTAGGTTTTTATATTGTGGTGTTGTCCGGCCAACTTGAGACCATATTGGGCTGAATGTGGCCTCTGAACTAAAAGGAGTTTGACACCTCTGCCTTAGAGGGTTTGTAAAGGGAGAGGGTAAAATACTGCAGCAAAGCTTACGGAAATCACGGAAGACGATCTGATGCAGTCTGCCAGAGAACTGTGACTTGAAGGAAGATTTGTTTGACCCAAAGCACAGAGCTAAAACTACACAGAATAAGTGGTTGAATCACAGCCAAGGCCTTAATCTAGTTACAAATTGTGGCTGGACTTGAAAAGGGCTGTTCACTCACAATCCTGCAACATGATGGAGCTTTTCCAAAGAAGAGTGGGTTAAATTGCAGTGTCCAGAGGTACAGCGCTGACAGAGACCTATCGGCACAGACATGATACTGGAATTGTAGCCAAAGGTGCCTCAACTAAATCCTGATTTCAATACTTAAGCAGTCACTTATTTTCTGTTTTATATTTTCAGTTCCCTGACATAACGTTGTACAAATCTGTCGTCACTTTGTCATGAAAGGGTCTTTTTTTGTAAATTCTTGTCTAAAAAGCCAGATAAAGCTGACCATGAATTCATGTTAAAAAGCAATAAAAGGGGTGAACTTTCAAGAGGTTAATGCTTTTTATATGCACTATATGTAATGCAGCGGTGGATTTAACAACTGTTGCATAACATTGCCTTTTTTTTTTAACCTATTCCTGTAATTATGCTCCGAGTACTGTACTACTGTTACATAATTCATCGTTATCTTCGGGCTGCTTTTCTCCTTCGTCTGCACATGCCTCAAGTACTTTTAGCTCACGTTACAGAGCACGAGTGGCCGTGTGAACTGTTGCTACACGACATGTAACGCTGGCTATGCTGTGATCTTACTTGTACGTTTTATGAATGCAGGCATACTTGTGTTTCCTTTAGGTGGAGATAATCTACCCTTCCCCTCCCCGCTCTAACATTCTGCCCAATGCCACTGTACGAAAAAAACGGAGAAGCTTTGGGGATTCAGTTCGAAGAGGCCACAAACCACATCACCAGTGGGTAGAAACACGCATTTTATGAAAACAGACACCCCTGTCTGTCCCCGATCTGTGCAGAAGAAATGTATAAATTATGAAATGTGGAACAGCAGAACTGTGATCTATTTTTTGTTGTTGGTTGAGTCGACACAGAATTGTTATCACAGTGAATTTGTAATTATCTGGCAGCTTCTACAGATTTTGGCAACGTGTCATTCATAGTGCCTGGCATCCACCCTTTCTTCTACATCTGCACTGATGCATTCAGCCACACAAAGGAATACACCAAAGCAGCAGGTGTGGCAGCATGTGACTAATGGGAACAGATGTTTGTTGTAATGAAATTGAATTGCATGAGGATCGGATGATTTCAGCCATCATCTCTCTCCAGGTCACTTGGTTTCGCCTGTTTCCATTTACTCTGTGCTTTATTTCCCTCCACTGCTCTATTTCCTGTGCCAGGAGCTGAAAAGGCCCAGTTGTACACCCTGAGGGCAGCCAAGGCATTGGCTATGACAGCTGTGGATGTCGTGTGCAGCCCTGATCTGCTGAGGGAGGAATTCAGCCTGGCCAAACTGAAACAGGAGATGTGATTAGACGGCACTGATGCAGCTTTGAGAATCTTGCAAATACACTTTACTTGAACGATATTCCTATGACAACCGGTGTGAAAGATGTTTCGTATCTGACGAGTTTGTCAAGGTTGTGCTGAGTTTGAACTCTTTGTGAAAAGAAGTTCTTAGAGTTTTGATGGATAGATCTGAGAAACAACTCAGTACAGAACATAATATTCCATTTATAAGATCACCGTCACCATTTGTAGACTGTCACTGGCTCATGCTTGCCAAGGTTCACTACTGGCTTGGATACTTTTTCTTCTTTCTTGGTTTCTGTGGCCCTATTGAAACCTGTAACCTTGAAGCATTTATAGTCAGTGAATCTTTGATAAAAAACATATCAAATGATGCTATGAACACGTGAAAAGGGTTGCTTATAGAGGTGAACCAACAGAAGTTTTTTATGTCGATGCTTTGACAGTCTTGCCTTTTGAAACTGTCCGGCCAATGAAGCCTTTTTGAAGTGAAATGAATTACCTCCTTTGAGTTTTTCAGCTCTTTACGCTCTCATTCCATTGTTTTGATTCATTGCAGGCAATTATCAGGTAAAACAGACTGCATACTATCAGCTCGACACTGAACAGCATACAGATACAGTTCAGCAACTAAAGCGTCGCATATTTCCCTCAAAATTGGTAGACATCAAAAACAGAGCCACGTAAATCGGATGGCAGCCATTTGACCTCAAAAATGAATGATCGTGTTGTTCTCGTGGATGTAAATGGACTGTTTCTAAATTTGCTAGGTCACCTGATAAATGATAGTTAAAAGAATTAGATTTTAAGAAGCATTTATCATAGAACTGTGCCCAACTATGCCTGCAGCCTCACAGAGCTGCTACAGCCACTGTACTTTTCTTTTTAGATGTTTCACTGGAGTAAATTTCATTCTTTAAAAGCAACTGAATTATACCACGTATACAGAATATAATCTTCCCTCTAAGCTATATTTTCAATTCGGCCGTGAGTTGAGTTCTGCATTTTTTAACAGTCTCACTACTGCTCTCGCTTATTTAAATTTCAGAGTCTACTCTCAGCAGCACACAGGTTGATTTATAACCTTGGCTTCCCAAGAGTGTACACAGTTGTGAAGGAAATTCAGGATCTGGACATCTTTTTGATGCTTTATCCTTTTTCTGCTTCCCTTGATGCGCCAGTGCCTTTGACCCTGTTTTTTTTTTTCTTTTGTTAAAAAATGGTGCACAGAGTTTAAACTGACACCATACCCTTTGGGACATTGATTGGATAATAACAAAGAACAGGAACATTCTTCAATATAATCCGCATTTTTACCTATGAGAAATCAGAGAAATAGATTTTTAAGAAAGACTGTGCAATATATATATTACATTACATACATTACATTAAAAGACTTAATGTAGTACACACACACACACACACACACACACACACACACACACACACACACACACACACACACACACACACACACACACATATATATATATATAATATTTTTTCTTTTTTTACAGACATGTAAGCAGTTAATGGTATTAAAGAATATGCAGTTGATAGGATTCGTTATGAATGCTCATCAGCTTAGACCTGTGCCAAAGAAAAGACCTTAGAGCTGGTTGCAATCCAACGTCTAATAACTGTAAAAGCTTATCCTCTGGGCTTGTTTAAATACACTGTAGAAAAGAGCTGGAAAATGCAATAAAATATGGGACCAAGACTCGAAAGTACGTATGGAAAGATGTTGCCATCTGCTTCAACTGACATGAAATCTGTGGTCACGAATGCATCTGTTTTTGTTTGTGATTTTAATTAATGTCTCCAAAAAAAGCTATTTTCACCTAGGCATATTAATGTGTTCCTGTTTGCTTGATGCTTTCCATGTAGGAGTTTTAAATTATGCACTTCTGTAGATGTGTTGCTCAGCACCTGGGCACAGCTGGAATAATTTCACATTTTCATAAAACAGAACATTTATTCAACATTTTCCCACACATATGTTTTGTTTCATTTAATATCTGCATGTTCGGTGATGAAATTGTCATAAATCACTGACATATTTTTCAACATATCTTTTGCCTAACAAAGTATAAAGTTGTTTGAAGCTGAAAAAGACAAAAAAATATAAACAAACAAAAAAAAACTAGCAACTAACAGGTCACAATGAACCTCAAAGCCCCACAACACCAAACAGAGGAGATGAGCTTCAGTTGTATATAAAAAGAAGAAATAAGGACATTAAAAAAGTCAATATCATAATCTGTTTGAAACTTACTAAACATATTTTTTACATTTGTCACTTTAATATACTGCATTATTTTGCCTTGTTACTAAACTTTGTCAACTCACACAAATGCAACGCAGTAGCCTGACAGCAAAATAACTGCATTAATACAAAGTTCACAAGAATATGTACCATAAACTGAATCATACTAACATGCTGCAAAAGAAAAGTGCAACTTCCAGAACTAAAGAAGCCAAAGTAACATTTTTAAAGAAACAATTCCAATTCTTAATCTCATGAAGTTACTGATCCCAGGAGTTATATCATCCAGCACTCAACAAGCCTTTTAAACTAGTTTTTGTACAGATTAAATCAAAAGATTAAATAATTACTGAACAACAGGGGTGCTGGTATTTGAACTTTTAATCTGGACAAAGGCTGTTTTACTTTGTCTGTAAGCTAAGCTAACTAGCTGCTGGATGTAGCCTCATATTTAAATAAGTGGCAGCGACTTTCTCAGCTAACTCGACATCATGCAGTTAATAAACACATTTGTCAACTACTCCTCCTCTGAAGATTTTTACTTTGTGATTGTTTACCAGGTTTCGTTCTTATGCAGAGCAGTAGGATCTGTCCATACGCTGGCAGCGCTATCAGTGCAAACCTGTTTTCAGTTCACATTTTCAGCTTTGTGAATGTGCTTGGAGTCACTGCATTAAAAATGAGTCGCACTGCAGAGTTACAGAAGTTCATGTTTGGGCGTCTCTGTGTGCAGAGATGCGACGTTAAAGATACAACATGAAACCACGCTGATTCCAGAGTGAGACAAAAACAGTGACACTGACCGTCCTGCTTGTCAGTAGCTCATATTTAAACTCATCAGTTTTAAGTGGCTGGGTCAAGAAGGCAATGGTCACCCATCTATGGTCCCCATGCATCTAATGAGCAGTTTCTCTGTCTGAAAAGTTGCATCGAATGCAAAGTCATCTTTCCAGCTCTTGCACAAATGAGCCGAGCTCTTGCCATCCCATCGTGGATGGCTCTTCCAGCATTTCCTGTATCCCAGGTTATGAGTAGATGGACCAGTAGATAATGTTAAAAAGGATGTACGCTCCAGGAAAGACAACCCTCGAGTACTTGTCTATGGCGTGGGTGTCTATCCAGATGTTCACGTAGCCTCTGGATGGCTTCACCTGGCCTGTGATTTGTGGGTCATTCAGTGCCACCTGGGCCAAAATTCGCTCCTGGCGGCCGCCGTTTTCTGGCATCCCATAATTCCCTGTGGTGTTCACATCCATGGACCCGTAGCCAGTGATCTGGGGGTCGATCATCATCTCGTCCGGGTTTCCAATGCCACAAGTACACGGCAGCTGAGTGAAAACACAAAGAAGAAGACAAAAAAAACAAAGACAAAGTAATTTTGGTGTTTATGCCCGACTTCATTTGAATGCATAAAACTAACATGAGAATTTAAATTTATTAGTTTCTTCAATGTTTATCATTTTTCTGCACTCAGAGCCTTTAAATAACTTTGTTATGAAACATTTATAGACGGATGTTTGTGCTGGAAATGATCCTCGGGGTACGTGGGCAATTTGGCTCCATATGCTGCAGCAGTTGGCAGATGAAGAATAGCAAGACAGTCCACGAGCTGTAGTCCCAGAAATAATTTGCCATGGCCCTGAGTGCAGCTTAAAGTGAGCCAATTTAGAAAATATTTATCAGCTTATTGGAAATGCGTATAAGTTATTAACTCATGTTGCTACCAGTTTAGAAATATTTCAATGTATTAAATTTTTTTATCATAAAATTAGGTCAGCCTTATTCGAGTAGAGTTAAAGAGATGCATTAATTCTTCTCTTTATCTTTCTGGAAATGCCTCCTTTGCTACTTTAATATGTAAGTCTTTCTTATTTGTAATAAATGACATTCTATCCACAAGATAGATGAGATTAAAGCAGTTTAAATTGGTCAGGAGACCTTTAAATTTATGTGAGCTATCGTGGACTTCCACAGATTAGTAACACAATAAAAAGTGAAAAAGAACATATAATATAGGCTTTGACAACAGCTTTTGGCCACGCCCACTTAGGAAAATAATCCAGGTATGATGGGTACAACAAACCTGAAATCTATCCTTGAGGTGGATTCTACAGGATTTAGCTAAAACTGGAACTAGAAGTGAACTGACATTTTCAAACCAAAAACAAGTTTTTTTTAAAAAACAATTATCTTTCATTATTTATCCAAAATATCAGATTTTTGCATCATTATTCTTTACATCAAATTAGATGCTGATTTCCGTTAAAAATGTAAGAATAAAACAAAAACATTTTTGTTGTTTTTTAGCTAGTCTTGGGAACATTTTAGTTATTGAAGAACAGCCCCATCTCCCCATCTGGATACAAAAATTACTGCAAGAATGCCGGATTAACAACAGACAGTGGGCAACAGCTCAGAACAAAAAAAATGAAATAAACACTTACTCTCTCCCTCAGCTTCCTCTCTTTCCTCTCCTGCACGGTGGAGAGGTAGTTAACCGCTGCGTACTCTATCACCGACAGGAAGACAAAGACAAAACTGACCCAGAGGTAAATGTCCACTGCTTTAATGTAGGAGACCCGCGGCATGGAGGCGTTGACCCCGGTGATGATGGTGGACATGGTCAGCACTGTGGTGATGCCTGGAGGCGAGACACAAACAGTTTAGTCACAGCCGTGCTGTTATTTATTCTATGACGGCGTTGGGAGGTCAAATCTAAATTCTGAAGATCATAGAAAGGGCGGTACGTGAGATGCTAGTACTAGCAGTATGACATTAGAAGCTGCATTTTACCCTACAGTTCATTGCAGAAGAGGTCAAAATAACACAAACATACAGTATTTCTTCAACAAATTGTTTTTTTAAATTTAGATTTATAGGAATCCTAGCTGCATGTCCAAAGAGATTGCAAGGCAGGGTTGACTACTAGGCGGTTCACTGCTTTGGTCAAAATATCTCTATTAGACTGTCCATCAAGTGTTTGTGGCTATTATGGGATAAATTTGTGGGTTTGATACCTGCATTTTAACATTTTTGGAGAACTCAGACTTTCTACATGACGCCACTATGAGGACAGATATTCAGATTATGTGGTTTATGATGGAATACTCACAAAACAAATGACTTGCATACATTTCAGTTGTATAGTCCTTTAATTTAAGATCTGATTAGCGAGCCTTAGCATGCATCTGGTAAACATGGGAGCCGTCATACGGGTTAAACATCAGCAGGTGTTAGTAGGTTATTTGTGAGCTCTGTAGCATTCAGCCTCACAAATTTTTTACTGTGGTTGTAAACTCTTAGTTTTGCTCTGTGATCTTTGCTTAACTCTTGTTGATTGACTTCCGCTGTTTGGGAAACAAAAGGGCATTGTCACATAGTGGAGAAACAATAGAAAGCTCAGAGGAGAGAGACAAAGCAACAAAGATCCTCGGCTGTTCAAGGTCTACGTCTCATCAGTCACAAAATAAAAACCACTGACAGGTAAAATGAATAACATCGATCGTCTTGCTACAATGCCATGTTCAGCTGGGAAAAATTGCATCCTGGCATTCATGTGAATTTCGCGTGAATTTCACTTTTTTGCTTATTACTTTTGAGGACTTTACAAGAGCAGTTCTCCTCATCGATTGCAGTCCCCCCCCAGCAGAGTCATGCATCTTATCTCACCACAAAAACTGCTCAGGAGCAACTCAAGTAACACAAATACCCCAAAGGTTTCAGCTTGCCCTCCAAACTCCCCAGATCTCCCCAATCCGACAGACAGACAACCCAACAGGCCAGACCGCCAACATCCCGTGGCCAGAAAACACCAGACACCTTAGGCACCAGAAGGATCCATCATTGGTATATTTTCACATACAAGGCAATACTTGGACTACTGCCCACCTATATTTGCTCCTTAACGGCACAGAAAAGTTGTGATCTTCATTCGCGCCATTCACAAGATTATCTGTTGGTTTCAGTTCCATATTTTCGTACTGAACTAGGTAAAAGGGTTTTGTTTATTCTGCAACGTCTGCCTGGAATATGTTGCAAAAGGACTGGAAATTAACTGATTTAGTCTCATTGAGTGCCTTTAAATCTAAACTGTGAGTTCTTGTGGCCATTTCCACAACATGCAACTTATTTTTTATAACTTGCTTGTAAATTTAATTATTATCATTTTTTAATTTTTAATTTTTCGTATTTTAATTATGTTTTAACTGTGTAATTTTATGAAAATGTTATGTACTTTGTACTTGCTGCGGCCTATCTTGGCCAGGACTCCACTGAAAAAGAGGTTCTTGATCTCAACGGGATCTCTCCTGGTTAAATAAAGGGTAAATACAAATAAAAGACAATTAGAGTCCATGTTTCTGCAGGTCAGAGCTTTTCTGGCTTCTTGAGGGGATCTATACAACATTAAACAGGTGGTTCTAATGTGACTGATTAGTGTCAATGCGACAGGGTGTGCCAACCACTTCAGTAGAGCATTTTAATGCGTTACAGTCCAAAAAATAGACTGTCCTAGAAACCAAGAAGTAATCCGTTTTTTCTCTCATAGGACAAAGAAAGGCAACAGATTGTCTCATTGCTATTCTCGTCCTTCATTTCTTGAACAGAATCATAATTTAGTCATGCTAAATTCATCGCAAAGGTCATCCAACAAGTGGGAGAGCCTCTCCTACCGAGTGGAACCCTCGCGGGGACGGCTCTGCGGTCGATCCAGAAGGACACCCAGGAGAGCATGACCATCAGAGTGGCGGGGAAGTAAGTCTGCAGCAGGAAGAAGAAGATGTGGCGCCGCAGGGTGAAGTGAATGTACAAGCGATTGTACCAGCCTAGGAAGAAGAAATGTCACATTATACACATATTGTCATATGCTTGCTGTTGATACACTGTATCAATGCTTGAAGAGCAGGTTTCGCAGCTATTCTGGCAAAGAAAGATAGGACGCAAAATCCTTTTTATGCTGCAGGTTGCTCTTGCGAGCCAGGAAGTGACATGTGGTTGTAAGGAGGCTGAAAGGCTTCCACAGCAACATACAAGTGGTTGGCAGGGGTTTGACTCATTCCGTCCTGTAATAAGGATTAAATATCAGTACATTAAAGGGACACCTCATGTAGGGAAACATTTAGTTAGAAACGGTCAGCTAAGTAAAATGAGATTCACTGAAGTTGCAATTCATTTGTGATCTACTTTCACATGCATGAAGCACACATCTGGCTCATTTACATAATCAGTCTGCTGGAAATCAGTCTGTATTTCACAGATTGGCGTGTTGTGGATTGCAATACCTGTGCTGCTATAGAAAGCCAGCTTGGTGGTGGTGTGGAATTTCTGGATGAGGAACTGGGACAGAGATATTCTGTCATCTGTGTTCAGGGATTCGTTGCCTTTCTTCCAGTACAGCATCAGATCGTCATCTGTGTACGCATCTGCAGGGAAAATATTTGGAAGCAGGTACATCAAGTAACAAACCAAATCAGGACAGACTCAGAGCAAGACAATGCGGCATGTTAATGTGAACAAAATGAGCGACAAGGAAGATAAAGAAAAGTGACAAAACTTCAACACTAAATCCCAACGAGCAGTCTCTAGAGGCTGTGATGTTCACATGTACACCTCAGTCTTAGAGCTTTACCAGTGATGGAGTTGTAGGAAGGGTGCTGGGAGGGGGAGGAAGCCTCTTAAAAAAATAAGCAGTGCTCCCTTTGAAGCATGATTCAGCTCAAAAACTTTAATGGCGTGATGTATCTGAGATTTCATGAGATATCTGATGTGCAAAGTTGGCACTGTTGGCTCAGGAGGGTGCAAGAAGAAAGACTGTCTGAGATGGAAGTCAGAATCTTTTTGAGCAGCATTGGGATTGCACTTAAAGTTTCACTAAACACGCTAGAATTCATCCTCTGGGAACCATGAAGACACAGATAGCATTCTCTGTTATGATATATGTAGAGAATATTATGACAAAGTGTCAGTACACATTTTGGTATGTTTGAGAGAGAGTCAGTGTTCAGGTGGATGGACAGACTGACAATTTATGCTCACGGGGGGGGGGGGGGGGGGGGGGGGGAGTGTGTCTGGCCGACATATTTTACTGTATAATGATAAATCCACTCACAGCTTTCAATTTCCAGTGAGCAGGTTTGGGTGTCCAAAGGGAAGCGGCTGAGATCCATATTGCACATGGCGGTGACTGTGACTCTGCAGGGAGAACAGAAAGCAAACATTCACTGCAATTCAACATCTAAAAGGAAAATAGATTGAAGGTTAGGGGCTCAATTTTCTTTAGGGTATATAGGCTACTTTAGTTGAGCAACACCAACACAAATAGAGACTCAGGCTGGTGTGTTTTGTGTTTGATAGTGAGGCAAATCTGTCGGGAAGTCTTATTTTTTGTAACACTTGCCACCTCTGAGTGCTCAACCTGTGATTGTTCTACTCTAGCGCTCCTTTCGTCGTCTCCCTTTAGCACTTTTATCCATTTTCCCGCCTATTTTTCATCAGACGCCATGTTGTCGTTGCAAGTACAAATCGGTTACTTTCCTCATTCAAGTGAAGGCTAAAAAGTCCACACAGCCATTTGACATTTTCCACTTAAAAACTCTGCTGCACTGATTACAATTATTGAGTGTTGCTGAAAAATGCTGGTGGACCCGCTGAGAAACTCAACCCAGCAAATCAGCAGTGACCTTTCCACAACCGTGTAAATGACTTTGTGCTGCGTTTGTTTTCAGCTTTTCCTGTCTCTGTAGAATAGAACTTTTTTTTTGCTGGGATGTTTTGTGATTATTTTTTCATTACAAAATAAAAGAAACCCTTCCCTTTACTGCCGCATTAATATACAAAATGCTTGCAAGAGCATTTTGCAGGATTACGAAAGAAAGGCACTGGGTATCTCAGAGGAAGTTGTTTTTTCCTTTGTCTGAGCTTAAATGAGACAAAAAAAAAGCAGTTGTCGGTGTGTTCACCTGAGACTGTAGAGCACATTGCCGTCGGGATAAACCCTCAGCATGACGTTGTCCGTGGTGGTGTCGTGGATGAAAGAGCGTTTGGAGTGGACAAAGAACATGTCAGGAACCCAGATTTTCTTCACCAAGCGGCTGTCGAAGGTCATGCTCTGGTTGTTGGTGCTTTGAAACGACAGCCGCTCGTCCTTCCAGTAGTGACGCAGGTACAGTGTCATGGTGAAGTCCTGTAGGGAGTAAAGAAAAAAAACTAGTGTTGTGCCAAGTGGTGCCAATGGAGAAAAAAAAATGTATAAATACCCCATTACAAGGTAAATCTAGCATTCAAAGCTCCTTTTGTGCCCAATGTGATGGAAAAATGACATGTATGATGCTATTCGATTGTTAGAAATGATGCCTTATTGTAGTATTTTTGCTTTTGTAGCTGTTCAAAGAGGAGATAGTCTGAAACACTTAATATAGGAAATCTAGTCTGTGCATCAAAAATCTGGGAGTACAAAGTGCAAATATTGGTTAATTTGATGTCAGATCTGAGATATTTAGAGTACAAATATATATTTCTTTCTCCAACGTATGGACTAGAAAAAGAAAGCAACAAGAAAACAGAAAGAACAACTACCTCACAGTTTCTCTCAACTACAGCACCAGGTGAGCAATTTTCCACCATTCCGCACTGTGCCTTGAAACCTGTAATTTGAAGTTCTTATAAAAAAGGAAAAAAAAGCTATTTTATACTCACCATATCCACCTCGGAGATGGTGTCTAGGCTTTCAACCTGAACATCTACTCCAACAGGAATTGGAGGACCTAAAAGAAAAAAGACACATGTCAGATATGTGTGTGCATGGATGTTATTTTCCAGCATAGAAGCTGATTTTCTGTGTGGTCATGAATGCCACAGTGAGTAGAGCAGTCAGCTGGATCATTACAGAGACTGTTTGAGCCAAGCTAATGCAGATCTTTATCCAGTTACACTTTCCAGCTTGTACTGTCTGAGCTATAGTGTACAAATACTTGATTCAGACTTTCTCACCTCCAAATGCTGGTCTCATGGTAAAATCGTGGTCGTCTATTCTCAGGAGCTGCTCAGATTTTGTCATTGGGGACTTCGTCATGTCTGGACTTCGCTTGTAAATGGGGCTGTAGAACGGTAAAAGAACAACGCATGATTAAAACGAGTAACGCAAAGATTTCAGCGTCAGGTTTAATTAGGAAAGGGATTTCTGATTTAGGGCTTTTAAAACTTGCCTCCCAGATTTGTGGCCTCCACCCCCATCCATTCTGGTGTCTCTTCGTGACCTGTTAATTAAGATAATCTTAAGAACATCTGGCACAACACAGCAGATCACCATACAAGTACATTTGACTCCATTTTTTCTGTTCTACTTGGAATGCAGTCAGTTTAAATACTTTAATATCAATTAAACACTTTAAACTGAGTAGAGCTAAAATGATAAATCTTTTAACTGATCTACAAAAAACTCATTGTTAACTGAACAGGCAACTAATTTTTCCAGCCAAATATATTTTTCTTGCTACTTTTTAAATCGTTTGTTGTCCCTTTTTCCCCACTTTATTTCTATTCTTATTTCCCAGGTTTTTTCTTACCTTTTCTGGTCTTCACTTAAAGTATTTGTCCTGTGTATTACTATTTTAACGTATTACTTTTTAATTCTGTTTGTGTCTCCATTGACACACTTAGACACCCAGATTGCTCTTCTATTTAGGCATTGAAGTTAGCTTATTTTCCTTACAGACTTTATATTTACTAATCTTGATTTATTCTCATGTTGCTATTATTTTTCTTTGCAATATCTGGCACAAGAAATTTCTTCTAAACTTCCATCTTATCTTGTATTTTTACAGGGTAGGTATTTGCTGCAGGCTTTCAAACATTTGGAGTTATTGTTTTGTCTATGTGAACCGAAATATGTTGCTGTTTTCTCTGTGAAACTGAAATAGGCATCAACCCCTATTCCTGTCATTTTACAAATAAAACGACAAAAAGAACCAGCTTTTATTTTGAGATATCACTGATATTTATGTCATTTTAAAGCCTACATCTGCGTTGGTTTGAGTAGCAGCCAACCCTTTACAATAGAGGTAGTACATCTGGTTGCATCATACACATTTTTTTCCACACACTACACAGAGATCAAAAGGGCATTTCCTCATCACATTTAAATCCAAGCGAGCTGGCTCTTTTTCTAGTGTCACTTTTCAAAAGGGGGCTTCCTCTGTATACTTGTGTGTCTTCAGGCAGCATTTCCAGGCCACCAACAGAGAGAGAGAGAGAGAGAGAGAATGATGAATTCCAAAAACCCTAAAATGGATTAATAGAGTAGAGCATGCTGTGACAGACAGAGCCAAATCCCTGTGACAACCACCGACATGCATTAAGGAAACACCATAGAAGAAGACAGGTGAGATGAAGGGGCTGCATAAAAAAAATGAAGAAAAAAAGAACCCACGACGAGGGCAAAATGAAACAGTAAGAAGGGTTTTGCTGGGTGCCGGCTGCAGCGTTCGGAGGGGCAACGGGTGCTACTCGTCTGCGTCTATCCAGCAGCTGGTTCCTAATCCTCTTGGCAGAAATGGCTCTCCAATCCCCTTCCTGCCTGCCTACACCACACAGCAAACTGCCTGTCTGCTCTGCTCTGTGTGGCCCGACATTGTTTTCTGCAGCCGAGGGCCTGCATGCTTGCATCGCTGCAGGGGCCGCATCCGGGTTAATGGGCCACATTTCTGCCGAGGTCACTGTGAACACATTAATGTGCGCTGGCCGGGAGCATTAGGAAGAACTCAGCTGAGAAAAAGAGGTTTAAAGTCGACAGGCCGATATGAACCAACAGATGGATGCATGTAATGTGTTTTTTAGTCATATTATACTACAAGAATCACTGGCCTATTTACATTTGCATAAAATTATCAACAAAAACTGTGCTTCAGTTGCTTTTCCTTGAACATTTGGCAGTTCACGATTTGAAATGAATAGTTTCGTCAGGGTTAGCTGCTTCTAGCTTTGGGTGACAGTTTGATTTGGCGTTTTTGTTGTTGGTGTTTTTGTGGGATTTTCCTTGAAATTCCACGATTTAGAAACATTATCAAGCCACATTTTGCCCTTAGCTAAGTGTGATGTGAAGTAAACATACAGTTACTACGTTTTGAGATGATTCATTCTCTCTCATCAAAATGTGCCTTTCTGTCACCAAAACCATCCAGCCACCTCTCCACATTATCCTTTAAACCTCGTGAGGGTTTTCTCTCTCCTCAGATGTTTTCTTATGAGGGACTCCGCTGTCCTACACAAATCCTGCCCTCTCCGCTCTTCCTCCTCAAAGCAAGCGAGCGAAGAAGGGAAAAAACTCCCACAAACCCACGCCAGCAGCGCCCAGACGCTTCTGCAATTTCACAGTCAAGAGACGAAGACTTGCAGTGATGAGAAACACAGGGAGAGGAAGAGCTGGACTCCTCCATGAGTGTTTGAGATATTTCCCCCCTCTCTCTCTTTTGCTGGAAGAGGAATGAGAGATTTACATTTGATTTGTATTCACACACTGTGCATGTCAGCAGAGAGAAGACTGATGCGAGAGGACTTTTAACTAGTTGTGGGGGGGGAAAAAACAGCGAGATGCAGACTTGATAACAAGATGACACCGGCATTTAAAGATTACAGAGCGGCTTTGAGCCACTTGTGCTTACTGCCTTTTGCAGATTTGCCACAAATGATTACGATTGTGATCCTCGTGTACTTAATGGTCATCTTAATCACCTTGCAGCTTGCTAAATGACTGTAATTTCAGGGAGGATTGTTTAGATTTGAAAAGGCAGCTTTGACACTGCACTATTCAGCACAGCTGTTTGATAGTTGCTCGTGTTGCACATATGGACCGACGTGTTTATTAGGCTCAGACGGATGAGAGTGCTAATAGTGAGCAGATTGCTGTTCGACGTCGCCTGTGATCTATAAATAACAGCCGTTATAGCATGAAGAGTGATACTGTATCTAAAGGCAGGGGGATTATGATTTGACAGGGTTTGTTGAATATATTAAGTGGATGCAAATCATTCAACGCTGATAGCATTATGAGGCGTACAGTGCTGTACTTTGCCTGCTTGGGAAAAAAATAAAAAATCTTATCATCTTCACCAGAGACAGCTTCTCACTCGAGGCTGGAGGCTACGATTGGACGCCGTGCTAATGTTTCAACAAGAGAATTTTTGTATAAATACACGCTGGAAAAGAAGCCAATCTACA
The DNA here is from genome assembly GCF_021347895.1 of Acanthochromis polyacanthus. NCBI lineage: Eukaryota > Metazoa > Chordata > Actinopteri > Pomacentridae > Acanthochromis > Acanthochromis polyacanthus. The sequence continues at coordinate 21,238,829 of NC_067113.1, forward strand.
CTGGTCATTTATGGTCATTTTTTTCTTACATTGTGGAGTGACACAAAGAGCAAATATGTCACAGTACATCTGGATTTTTCTCAGCCAGGCATTGATTTGTTGACGGTATTGAATCTCTTTGAAAAGTTCCTTTAACTTGAGGTGAAGCAACTACACTGGACTTTATTAATTAACGGACAGAATTAATCAGCAGCTGTTTTGATAATCTCAAAAACACTTAAGTACCTCCTCACATGTGTTGCTTTTTTCATTTTTTGTCTTAGCAAATTGAATATTCTTGGGTTTTGGACTCTTGTTTGGACAAAACAAGCATCCTGAACACTTTTAAAGGATGTTATTGGTATTTTTCTTTTAGAATTAGAGCTCAGTAGACTAAATAATAACTGAATGATTGTATAAATAAACTGTTGATTGCTCTCAACAGGTGTAAAACATTTTTGACTTGGAAACATGCTGTACAGTGATGACAAACTAACTCCAAAAATTCAAATTTATTGTGACAGTTTTGCTGTGAATGTGAACTACCATAAATTTGACAAATATATTTAGGTGATTTCACAGCTGCCACACATAATCAATTAATATTCGCTTCCACTGCAACTAAATCACAGAAAAACAATCCAATGTTGATGCTTTGCTTCCTATAAGTCATGTTTCCTCCAATTCAAGACTGCACCACCACATTCTGCAACCCGCATTTCACAGCAGTGATGAAATATTAAATATTCTCACTGGAGCTGAAATAATTGGGAACTTGGCACGATATTAAAAGAAAATAATATGCAACTATGTCCAGAATTCACCGTGTAAACAAAAATACCAAAGAACGTGGATTGCAGCTTCTAAAGATGAAAATATCTGCTGGTTTTGCTTTCATTACACGACAACAAACTGAATATAATTGGGTCTTTGTTGTTGGACACAAAGAAATAATCACCATATTAATCAAATGTGAAAATAATTGCTCCTTGCAGCAGTACTTTGTGCAAACCAGTATTGAGTACTGTGATAAAAAATTAATTAGTTTTGGCAATTTTGCACAATTTAAGTGCTCAGCTTTTTGAATACCTGACAGCAGTTTGACAAATATATAGTAAAGTGACCCTCAGTCTCATAAAATGTCTTCATTTTTTATGCTTAGTGGTGTGAATGTCACATTTCTTCCACTGCACGTATGTCGAATTCCAAACTAACAAATACAAACCTTTCTATTTAAAACACATCTGATGTCAAAGCCAGTTCAATCCATAATGTGCAGAAATGAGGATACTTTAATGAATCCCAGATCTGGTTCAGCCCCTGACTGAAAACATTTAATCCAATGGACGCATTAACGAGGCAGCAATTAGCCTAAATAATCACCTGAAAATGACATTGACTACAACTGCTGCCGGGAGGGAAAACGGTCATTAACTGGCCTGCAGCAGTTGTGGGGCAAGAGAACACAGCATTCACCAGTAGTACATAAATAGATGTGGGGATTTAGGTCTCCCTCTCTCTCTCTCTCTCTCTCTCTCTCTCTCTCTCTCTCTCTTTGGTCTCCAATCTGCTGTCTGAAAAAGTCTGTTTCCAGAGGGGGAGGGAGCAGCACAGGTGACACAGGAAACACTGGACAACACTGTGTGCACCTTAAAAAACCTCTAACTGAACATAATGAAGTTGTTAAGGGAACTTCACACCAGTTAATCTGCACATTCTTGCATTAAACGTCTAATTTACACCCTGCCAAAACAATAAAATCACGCACACTAGTGTTTCTATTCAACACACTGGACATTCAGGACTTTGTTGGTATTACCTGCTTTGTTTGTAGGTTTCCAGCTTGTGACCTCTCGACTGGACCATCTTCCCAGCTGCACCGGCGAGCCAAACACAGAAGAGCACAAGAACCGCATCCACCTGCATGGTTCACATTCCCTAGAGGACGGACCTCCGCTGTCAATCAGAATCGACTCCCCTCCAGGGTTTGGAGCACTCTGCCTTCCTGAGACATTCCCTTCTCCAGCGCCGGAGCCGGTAACAAGGAGGGGAAAAACGGCAACGGCAGCAGCTACACTGTGCTATTCTACGGCCTGAGTGGAAAACATCCTACGGTGCTTAATCTCCACAGTGGGAAAAGCAATTTTGACTAAACCCATAAATCCTTGAGCGTCAGATGGTACAGATTTGATCCCTCCAGCGGCGGATGTGCCTGCCTCTCTGTGCGCTGCTGTTCTCAGATATCCTGCACTCTGATGTGCTCTACTCCACTTTGCACCGCCCAGAAACACCAATTCTCACAATGATGCAGCATGCTCATTTGTAAGGTCAACGGTTTAGAGATGCAGACGTGCAGAGGCTGAGGCGAGGCACTGTGCCTGATCTCAAAAGGCTTCTCGGCTCCTTCTGATGCTGGAATTGCGTGTTGACATTTCACCAAAAACATAAAAGATGTACGAGGAGGCATTTCTGCTCGGTGATTGCAGGATTTCAGTTTTGCTTAAATTTAAACTCAGACAGGGTTTATATTTTGTGACTGCGCAGCGATTTTGTTTCTGCCTTCTGTGGTGTTTTTCACTGTTTTTTCTCAGGGGACTCACATTGGGGAATATATTTTTGGATGCCCCAAAAGCTAATTACACAGGTATATGTGTTGGCAGTAATAAGGCCAGCACAGCATTTTAATAAGAAACCTGCAAATACGCAGCATTCAGATGATACATGATATCTTGTGACATCAATAAAGCTCATGACTTTTAAATAATTGCCACATTTTTCAACACCGATTCGCTCCGAGAGTTTGCTGTCGGTGGCGACAAACGGCACTCAGCATGAGTCTGATCATCATTCACATATTATTCTGCTTCGAGAAACTGTGTTGATTCAATTTAGCAACAAACCAGAGGCTGCGTCACTATTTGTCTGTCAAACCGTGCTGCTGATCTGAATAAGCCAGTCACAAAAGGTCTCATCAGTGACGTCACCGCGCGCCTGACCATGTGTCCCCCTTTTTCTTTTTTCTTTTTCGTAGCAGGCTGAACAGTTGGATTATAAGATCATGAATTTGGGTTAGCTCCATCTATGTCAATCGAAAAAAAAACTGGTGTAAGTAATGTTAAGCATTGTTGCCGTTGCTGATTTCTTTACTGTAGCAGCTGAACGAGCATCTGGCAGCTGGAATACACATTAATTACACATTCACTTTAAGTTGCTGTGCTGAATTAAACTAGCCGAAAACACTTCGCACTGTCATTAAAAAAAGCTGTTTGAAAATGTACAAGTAAACTACAAAAGACAAGGAACATTCTACCTAATTATACGTTTAGGAGGATTCAAGTGAAGACATGACAAAATATTTTGAAAATATTGCAACATAATTTCATCCATGCATGCTTTTTTTCCCATCAAATATTAAAGAGAAATTAAATTTTAAAAACAGATCCTTGAGAAAAAACAAAAGGTCTTCCAAGTCTTGATTGTGAACTACTGGAGCTAAAGAACTTCATTTATTTATTATTATTATTATTATTATTTTTCACTTCATTGTTATTTCTGATTCTGTGGGATTTCTTTATTAATTTCTGTTGATTTAAGTGTAAATTTTTTTTCAGTTTAGTACTACATTGTGGTCTCATTTTTTCTCTTTGCTGTAGTAAACAGACATCAGTGTAATTAGTAGAGAACCCAATTTAACTTACTGCATCTTCCTTGTGATCAGAATTTTGAGTTATTAAGTCGTAGTTACAGCGTTGTCAGGGGTACATCCCTGATAAAATGAGGCAGCTTTGATGCTGCATTTAATTTTTGAATGCTAAAAATTTGCCACTAAATGGCAGTGAAGAACAGATTATCAGACATGCTGCAGTAAATCGTCAGTCAATATTTTCTTTTAAGATAAACACATAAAAAACTGAAAAGTATGCAGACTCTGAGTTCTGCAGGAAAAAATATGAAGAAAATCAGACTGACATTGCAAATCTCCTAACAAGTTTAAAGAATAAAGTTAGAACTTAGGACCCTACAATACTATATAATATCCAAATTTACCTAATTAAATTAAATGTTCCGATTAAGATCCTACAATGCTATTCATGGAAATTAGCCTAATTTGAATATTATGTTTAAAATCTAAAATATTATATAAAATACAAATTTACTTGACCAAATTAAATATTAAGCTTAAGAGCCTACACATTATGGATGCAAACTTTGTCTTATTTAAATATTAAACTTAAAATATTATACAAAACACAAAGTTGAGACCTTACAATATTATCTTTGCAATTTTGCATGACTTATTAAATGATTATTTAAAATACAAGTCAAAGAATAGCCTGCTACAGAATAGGATACATTTTTCTCAATAATAAGTTAATGTACAAATGTGACATAAGGTTTACATTTAATAATTCAGTTAAAAATTGCCCCAGGAATGAAACAGTGTCTTACCACTTCCACCTTTCTAGCAGACAGACTTGCACAGCTGGCCCACATAAAATGGGGTCAGAGCAGTACACAGGAACACGTTACTTCCTGTCATAAGCTGCTGCACTGCTTCTTACTCCACTATGATCTGTTTCGGACAATAAAATAATCTCAAGTGTTTCCAGTGCACCTCTGTCTTGCTGGATTTCAGAGCTCAGACAGATGCTGGTTGCTCTGTGCTGCAACCGCGTCACGGTCTAGCGTAGACCAATGAACGGCCGTCATTTCGGTATGTGTTTTTATACCCGGAACTCTGTCTGTCAGGCACACTCCGTTCTTAAACGCGGTTTTATCGGTGAAAAGATCAAACGTGCTGTGTTAAAGTGTGAGGTTGCAGCAGATGAACATGGTTAGAGGTAGGGTCAGAGATGTGACCCAATAATCTCAGTGATCGAGGCGGGATTTGTGCCTGACAGGGTCTAATCGGGGTTAAAAGAACGTGTCAAAAAGCAGCGACGTGATTGGCTGATGCGATCCTGGCGGGGCTTTGTAAAGTTCACTGTGGTTCTAAGCTAAAGCAACAGATACTGAAATTGTGACTCTGTCGCGATGTTTTCTGTGACAACGAGCACGATCGGACACACAGATAACATCTGATGGACGGAAAGAGATGCGTGTTTATGAAATTCATGTGTCGTTTTGTTCTTTTGTGAGTTAGCCAGCGCTAAGCTAACGAGTAGCGCCCTGTTTGTCATTCCCTACAGCTGTATGTTAGCTAGCTAGCAACTCTGAACCGACATGAGCTCTATACGGGAAATCAAACGTAAGTATTGCTTTATTTACTTACACGTCTTCTATAATTTAAAAGCCTTTTAATCCCCAATTGTTTTCGATTGCTTCCTCTCTGCAGAGCTGCAGAAAGCAAAAAACAAAGCCCAGAGCAACAGCAACTTAAAAGAGGAAGCCAATATCTGCAATCAGCTTGGAGAACTGCTGTCCAGGAGTGGTAAGAAGTTTACAAAAAATATGAACACTGCACTGCATAATGTAGCTGTTTATGATGACAGACTTACCCATGAAAGAGAAAGTTTTGTGTGTCATATCTAAATATCCAATAGATAATATTTACATGAGGGAGATTGGACTATGGAAATTACATATATGCATGTAAGACATCAATGTCTTATCAGGAAAACACTGTTAGATGGGCCACAGCATATAACCTGGGCAAAGCACACTTAAAGATGGAGCTTTAAATATGCCCCAGCAACACCTGAATCCAATAAATATAAGTGCAATAAACAAATAGGTTACATCATTGTCATAATTTCATCTAAACCATGCAAATGAGAGCTCTGCAGTACAGAATCCACAGGAGGCTGTTTATCTGCAGATAAAATGCGTTGGTGATGAACAGATGCATAAATTTCATTATATATATAACAAAAATATAAATGGGACATGCAAATAGTCATCTTCTTTTAATTTGAGCTGTTTAATTGGTTGCAAGTTCTGAACCAGTGAGTTCATCCACACCTTCAGGTGTGGCTTTAAATGACAGTGATCAGATAGTGTGGCCAGTACACAGACACTCCTTTGACCATTGACAATAAAAAGACACCTTAAAATGCAGCTTTATTCAAAACATGTGAAGGAGAAAAACAAGAACGGAATTTTAGTATCCACAGCTCAACTATTTGTCTTCTAAGAAATTGTGTCACTGCTCTAAATATATGCGTCAACAATGTAGTTCCATCGTTCAGAATGTCTCCCAAATTCTCCAAGCTCCTCAGCAGTAACGGGACAAAACAATCCATTATTGACAACCCCATTAACTAACAAGCCTGACAAATGTGTCACTTGTTCTGAGTTGTGACTTCCGGTCTATGACTGTTGTTTCGCTCTCGATCTGCCCGTTATCATTTTCAATGCTGTGGGTACTTGGTTTCAGAACATCTGTTCTGTTGGAGCAACAAATACTTATCCCCCTATGCTAATCAAAATGGATATAATACAATAAGATAGTACACTCTATGTTTCTCCTATATATTTTTAGTCTTTTGTAAAATATATAAATTGAGGCGATGATCTTCATCTGGCTGAGGTTTTCCTTCTTGTTCCTTTCTGTATTTATGTATGCTGATTGTAGAGTTACCGCTCCTTAAGACGAGCCGTCCTCGACCTTTCCTGCCACATCCTCCACCTAATGTATTTTTAACACCAGTCTTTAATATTCTGGATCTGCTAGTTCTGTCTCCCTGTCGCATATTTTACACCAAATGTTTCATGAATATCTCTGGATCTAATTTTTAAAAAAACAAACAAAAAAAAGCGGACAAATGATAAACAAAAATACACCCTCTGGATCTATTCATCTGTCATTCCAGTGTGCATTAAAGCCCTCCAAAATGATCTAATATAGTTGAAAAAAAAGAGAAAACATTTAGAATATTATCTGTTCATAAAAGTCTTACCTGTTTAAATCTAAACATTCTTCTGTCATGTCAGGTGTTTCAGTCTGTGGATTTTTCCATTTCAGTCTCACAGCGTTATATTTCACGTAGTGATAATCTTGTGTGTGGAAGATTCCCCACAACTATACTGGAATGTGATCTTTCTAATCCGTGAATTGCGTAACAAAATATGGCAATAGGAAGCTGAGTAGCAATGACACCACATTTTGTTGTTTATAAGCTGCTGTGGTTCAATAGGCTATCATTAGGTTATACATAGAATTTTAAGTGATTACAGTTAATTATTTATTTGAGGTGTTGCTTATTGGGTGTTTTATGGGTGAACTCATTTCCTGGACTATTTAAAAGCTTGATCACACAAATTACTACCAAATAAAATGTGTTAAAACAAATCTTCCCAAGAGAAACCTTTATTTATGATATTTTTAATTTTAATTATGACTCATTTCTCGGTGCACAGACCGATCTGGCTAACCTGCACTCACTGTGAATTTATGTGGAACATAGACTGAGCATAGATAGAAATAGGATGACCTTGCTTTGCACAGACTACAGTGTGTCATATTTTATTCATTTTACTCCCAAAAGCTTGAAAATGATAAAATTGTCAGGTTAAAGTCTGAAGACTGCTGGTCTGTGCTAAGCCAAAAAACTGTTGAGATCCTAACAAAAACTATGTTCTCATTCATCCTCTCCATAAATAAACATTCTATGATTCATTGTGAATCCCTTCTTTTGTTGCGTAATTGTTTGTGATTTTTTTTTTTGACTGCTCGTTTAGTCATTTCATCCTGTCTGTGGTTCCGTATTTCAGGTGATTATGAAGCTGCCATTAGGGAGCACCAGCAGGAGCTGGCTCTGTCCGAGGTGCTTAATGATGTGATTGGACGAGCTGTGGCCAATCGCAAGATAGGAGAGTGTTACGCAGAGATGGGAAACATCGAGGCTGCTCTGAAAGTGAGTGGACTTCATGTGCTCAAAACAGTTTTGTGGCAATTAAGCTACATTTTTAAGAGCTTTACTGTGGCTTTACCTAAGCACTGTACTTCTAATTCCACAGTGATGTTTAGGACTTACATAAGCAGTTGTGTGTTGTTGTGTTCTCCAGCACCAGCGTTGTCACCTGGACCTGGCTCGCTCCGTCAGAGATCATGCTGAAGAGCAACGAGCTCTGGCCACTATTGGTCGAACCTACCTCTTCCGTTATGAATCGGACCAATCCAGGAGCAGTTTAGAGCAAGCGGAGGACGCCTTCAGGAAGAGCTTGGCCATTGTGGATGACCGCCTGGAGGGTCGGTCTCTGTGCTTGTTTGTACTGTCAGGAATGTGTGGGGAATATTAAATTATCTTTTGACTATCTGGTAGAGCTCCATTAATAGTCACTTATCTGGCAACTTTTGAGTCAGTTTTTAAAGAGAAAAAAAATCTAAATTTTGATTCTAATTTCCTAAATGTGAATATTTTCTGGTGTCTTTACTCCTTTATAACCATTAACTGAAGCATTTAAGGACTTCATCTTGGGAAACATTGATCCTCATTTTTTTTGGACATTTTAAAGATCAAACAACTAATGAAGAACTGCAGTGCCAATAATTGTTGCTTGCAGTCCTGTTATCTTTGTTCTTTTATTACTTGATTGTTCCAACATTTTCTTTGTTCTCACTCGCAGGGACTGTGCCAGAGCGAGAGATCAGTGAGATGAAGGCACGTCTCTTCCTCAATCTTGGTCTTGTCTGTGACCACCTAGGAGAGACCAAACGCTGCAGCGAGTTCATCCGACGAAGTGTCTTCATTGCTGAGTAAGAACATCCCAAACTGTGCTCTACGTTTCTTCTCTATTAGCAGTGTTCAGTAGAGACCTACTGGCGGTGTACCATACAAAATGTATTTAAGTTAACTGAGCTTTCTCCATTCCCTTCCTGTAAAGGAGGAGCCAGCTGCTGGAGGATCTCTACCGCGCAAACTTTAACCTCGGCAACATCTACTTCCGTAACGGTCAACACTCCAACGCTGTCCGCTGCTTAGAGCAGGCCAAAGAGTGCGCCAGGAAAATCAAAGACAAGTTCAGCGAGAGCGAGTGCTTCCACTGCATCGGCAAGGTGTGAGCCCCACCAATTCGTCTGCTTCCTGTCGCTGTGAATCCACAGTTTTTAATGTGTGTTGCCATTTGTCAACAGGTGCAGCTCAGTCTGGGTGATTTTGTAGCAGCCAGACGATCTCTGAAGAAAGCTCTTTTACTGGGATGTCAGCAGCCGCTGGACAGACAGGCAGTGAAGAAAGTTTTCAAATATGGTGAAAGAACAAGTTTGAAGTTACTCAGTCTTGCTGTTTTAAAGGGATTTTAAAGTAATTTTCTCAGTTAGATAGCTACACTGATGACATCATTTGTTTTTCCAATCACCCAGCTGACCATGGCTGTAAACTGGAGGAGGAGCTGGGGGAAGATCAGGGCAGAAGACTCGGCTCACATCAGGCTGTGGAGCTGGCTGAGCAGCTGGGGGATCTCTATTGTAAGATCGGCTGTTTCAGCAAAGCTCTGGATGCCTATCAAGCTCAGGTGAGATGCACGGCAACATTCACAAATTAATTTTGACTTTAGCCCCCAATATCCACTGCATTTTGAGTCCTCTTTTAGCAGTTGTATAGTAGATAGTGAGAGCAGTGAATGACCCGAAGCTGTGTTGGCGTTGCTGTGCAGCTAAAGGGTGCTGAAGCTTTAGGGAAGCCTGCCAGGGAGCTGGCTGTCATCCACGTGTCCCTGGCTGCGACCTACACAGACCTGAGACAATACAGCAAGGCGGTGGAGCACTACAGAAAGGAGCTGACGTTACGACAGGGCAGTTCGACTGAGGTAATCATGGAAAACCTGCATCTTCACACAGCATTACCCTCTTTTAAAATCGGTTCTGTGGTTGTAGAGATTTATGGGATAGATCACAAAAACCAAAGCTTGATTGTGGTGATCATGAAGTGGTTCAGGTATAGGAAGTCACCCGTTAAACCTACAGTTGTCTTGAGTTTCCAATGATTCCTGTAACTCATTTTTTTATTGTGGACTCATTGAAACACTTGCATCTTTGTCGCAAAAAACAATCATGCATTTTGCTTTTTTCATAAATTTGTTATCAATCTTCTGGAAATTTTACAAAATCTGCTAGGCCATAAATAAACATACAACTTTATATGTGGTCTTTGCAAGTGTGTCTATGCTTTAATTATATATGTTTGTGGAAGAAATATTTGGTTGCTAAATTAGTCAACAACCTGATATAACTTATTACAGCTTGTGCATCTGCAGCTTTGCCTTAATTCTAGTCAAGGACCTGTGTCACATGTCAGAGCCTTCTCTCACATCATGTTCAGTGTCTTTCTTTTTATCACAAATCATCCAATAGACTTAAAAAATGCACTCAAAAATCCTTAAAGGTGCTGATAGGGAATTATAGTCAATACACGAACAATTTCTCCTGTTGTGTGAACCTATGCATGTGTCTTATCACCCTTTTTTGTCTGTGTTAGGAGTGCAGCACATGGCTGAACATTGCAACAGCTCAGGATGAGAGCGGCTGTGCCTTTGAGGACGTAGACAGCAGCTATAGAGCAGCGTTACGCTGCGCTCAGACGTCTGGGCAGGCAAGACTGCAGGTGACTTGAGAGCTCCAAAGAGAATTTCACTTTGAAAGTGCTTCTCATACATAATCAGCCTGCTCAGTTAAGCTAAAAATCCACACACTATTTTGAAAAAGTACTTTGAAAACTAAGCAAAGGCTGAAAGTGTCTGGGAATGGTTTTGAAATCAAATACCATGCATGACAGCTCGCTTTCACTCCCACAGAAACGTGTGCTGAGGCTCTGGCTGGCGTCCCAGAGACGAAGTGGCTCATCAAACGCTGATGACACCGAGGCGAGGCTGCGGGAGCTGTGTGCTTCAGAGGGCTGGAGTCCAGATGGGAGCGATGGTGAAGAGGATGAAGAGGAGGAGATGGAGAACAGTGAACCTCTGGATGATAGTGATGTCAATCTCTCAGACTCAGGTGCACAGTCCAGCTGGCATTCTGCCTCCCTGAATCCTCCAGACGAATGTGTTCTAATATTTACCCAAACTGGCTTATGTAAGTTTTCCTGTAATTTCTAGATGATGACTTGGAGGGTTATGACAAGATGGTGTCAGGAAGGAGGAAGGCGGGAAGGGTGAGTCATGCATTAGTTGGCACTTTGGACAAGCTGTCATGTCATCTCTATATTCCACCTCTCAGATTTTTATTGTTTCACCATCTGCCTGTCTGTCTTCCTGGTTTTAGTGGAACAAGAGGAATGAGAAGGGCGAGACGTCTCTGCACAGAGCATGTATAGATGGAAACCTGAAGCAGGTCCAGTATCTGGTAGAACAGGTGAGGAAAGACAAGATTTTGTTCAAAAAACACTTTTTTCATTGAGAATTTGACATCTCCTCTAATCTCAAGGAGACGGAAGGGCTCTGCTCAGCTATGAATCATTAATTGGCAGTGATGCTAATGCAAAACAATATATATCCAGACAAACTGTCACATGAGACGGCCAGGACTGTGTGATGATGAGTTTTTCTTGCCTCTGTGTCAGGGTCACCCAGTGAACCCGAGGGACTATTGCGGCTGGACTCCCCTTCATGAGGCCTCTAACCACGGTCACTATGGTAACTACTGTCACATTATCTTCATTAAACTTTGCTCCAGGGCTGTTTTTGTGACAATTTTTGAAATCTGTCTCCACTGACTCAGCCTTTGTTTTCCTTCGTCTCCTGCAGATATTGTAGCCGTGCTGCTGGAGCGCGGCGCTAACATCAATGACCCCGGTGGCCCCTTATGTGAGGGAATGACCCCTCTGCATGATGCCCTCGCTTGTGGCAATTTAAACGTTGCAAGACTCTTGGTGGAAAGAGGGGCTTCTGTTAAGCAGTGCAACTCCAAGGTGTTTGCATGTTTGTTAACACGATCATCATCTACAACCCCATGTGGGAATTAATATCAGTCAAATATCTACCCTCCTAAAAAAAAAAAGTAATATTCCAGATTTTATAATGAGAAACAAATAAGTCTCTCTAACACAATTAAAAGTGAATTAGGCGGCCAGATCAATATGCTTGTGGTCGAATTCATTGACGAGCTGTTATGTGTGTTCGTACAGAGACCTGGTTCTCTAAAATGGAAATAAAGTGATTTGGATCGATCGATACATTATTACATCATGTTCTGTGAGGGTTAAGATAAGATAAGATAAGATAGACTTTATTAATCTCACAAAGGAGAAATTTAACATTACAGGGCTCTTAGAAACAAAAAACAGAGGAGTGCAAAAGTCACGAAAGTGCAAGAACAAGATAATAAATATTGCACATAATAACAACTACACAGTAGTGTTATACAGTCTGATGGCAGTGGGGATGAAGGACCTGCGGTAGCGCTCCTTCTTGCACTGAGGGTGTCTGAGTCTTGTGCTAAAGGAGCTGCTCAGCTCCACTACAGTCCGGTGCAGTGGGTGGGAGCTGTTGTCCATGATGGATGAGAGCTTGGTCAACATCCTCCTCTCACCCACATCCATCACAGAGTCCAGTGAGCAGCCCAGGACAGAGCTGGCCCTCTTGGTCAGCTTGTTCAGTCTCTTCATGTCCGGGTTCATTCCAGTGCACAGGACAGGAGGGGAAATGAGGAAATATGCTAACTAGCTGGCTAAACCTGAACAATCCTCCTCCAGTATTGCAGACTGCATCTTTAAATACATGGAACTCACTGCACATAAAATCAGTCTTTGTGTGATGCAGACCAGCAAAGATCAAATCAGCTGCAACATATTACAGACACTTATGTGATGCACCTGCAGGGACTTGATCTCCTTAATTAGGTCCATTTTTTCCCCCTGATTTTTAGTCGTTAACTAAATCCTTTCCTGCTCCTGCAGTGGGTGGGAGCTGTTGTCCATGATGGATGAGAGCTTGGTCAACATCCTCCTCTCACCCACATCCATCACAGAGTCCAGTGAGCAGCCCAGGACAGAGCTGGCCCTCTTGGTCAGCTTGTTCAGTCTCTTCATGTCCGGGTTCATTCCAGTGCACAGGACAGGAGGGGAAATGAGGAAATATGCTAACTAGCTGGCTAAACCTGAACAATCCTCCTCCAGTATTGCAGACTGCATCTTTAAATACATGGAACTCACTGCACATAAAATCAGTCTTTGTGTGATGCAGACCAGCAAAGATCAAATCAGCTGCAACATATTACAGACACTTATGTGATGCACCTGCAGGGACTTGATCTCCTTAATTAGGTCCATTTTTTCCCCCTGATTTTTAGTCGTTAACTAAATCCTTTCCTGCTCCTTCATTTGTCATGTTATGTGCTGAGCTGATCCAACCTTGAACGCGGATCATCCATCCATCCATTCTCTATACAGCACTTTATCCTCAATAGGGTCGCGGGGGGTGCTGGAGCCTATCCCAGCTGACTCGGGCGAAGGCAGGGGACACCCTGGACAGGTTGCCAGTCTGTCGCAGGACTACATATACAGACAGACACTCACATTCACACCTACAGGCAATTTAGAGTCATCAATTAACCTCAGCATGTTTTTGGACTGTGGGAGGAAGCCGGAGTACCCGGAGAAAACCCACACATGCACAGAGAGAGCATGCAAACTCCATGCAGAAAGATCCCAGGCCCAGGCCGGGATTTGAACCAGCAATCTTCTTGCTGCAAGGTGAAAGTGCTAACCACTATACCACTGTGCAGCCCCTGAACACGGATCAGTGTATGAAAATTCATCCGCTTCAAATGCAAAGTTGTTCTGCAGGCTGTACTTAAATTATGCAAAGACTAGCAAGTTGTTCGCTAAACTTGACCTTTTTATTGTCATTTTGGAAAAAATGAACTCTAAATTGAAAACACAACATAAGCAGGATCAAGAACAACCTTTACTGAAACATAAATTTTAGGATAAGAAAGTCACAGTGTTATCCAAAATGTATGCATTCATTTGCAAATCAAAAACAACATGCACAGCTAAATGGATAACATTTATTTCCTTTGATAGCCAAAAAAAAGTCTTAAATGAAGAGAAAAAATTTTGTTTTCCTTTTGTCTTTAGTGATATTTAAACTTCCCTGGTAATGCTGAAGTTACCCCACATCTCTGAGACAAATCTCCATCCCAGTATTGCTTATTTGTGCATGAATCTCTTGCTTTTACTCTCTGACAGGGTGAAACTGCCTTGGACACCTTGCGTCAATGGCAGAGGATGTACAGCAGGGAACTGGACCAGGACACCAGGCAGGAGTGTATCATTACAGAGAGACTGCTGAGGAAGTCTTTCGCAGGGGGAGGTAAGGCTTTTTCATCATCATACCATGCTAGCCTCGGTTCACCTTTTCAAATATGCTTTCAAACACTTGTTTTTCCCCTCACTTATCTCCGCCGACCACAGTGCCTGCTGCTCCGGCCCCGGCCAAGCCTTTTGATGCTCTGCAGGACAGCCAGCTTTTTGATGCAGAGAACTCTGAGCCGCTGACGTCCACTGGAGGGGGCTCTTCCTCCAGCCAAGACTGGCCCCGAAACAGGAGCTCGGAGGTGAAGGCAGCAGCCGCCAGTCCCAAACGGGGGCAGAGCAGTGGCTCAACACAGCGCCACAGAGCCAGAGGGACAGAGGATGCTGTTCTGTATGGGGTAATGTCTGGCAAATGCTTTGAGTGTGCTTCAAAATACTGCATAATTACAAGTGTGTTGGATTCACCTTAAACTATACAGCCACAATACATCAGACTTTTAATTCTGCTGCATAATTTGTGTGTATATGTGTTCTTTAGATTAACAGCAGTTGCTCAGATGACAGTGACTCTGACTGCCCGGTCAGTCCTCTCCGTCCAGTCCGCCCGAGGAACACATTCCCAGCAGCCCAGAGTCAAAGAGAGGCTCCTTCAAACAAGGAACCTGCCTCAGTCCCCAGCGCAGGTCCAGAAAGTACCAGAGAGGCCCCTGCAGCTTCTGTCTTCGCACGAGAGGAGTACCACAGCGCCATCCGAGGCTTAGGAAGCGCCAAAAGTCGCCTCCAAGGCCTCTCGCAGCCTCCGTTCTCCAGCACACCCGATATTTCATCCAGCAGCAAATCGGCTCTGGTTCCCGAGGAAGAGTATCTGGCTGATGACTGGTTGGAGGACGATTTGGGCGAAGTCCAGCCGAAGAAGAAGAGGAGGCTTCGAATGGATCAGAACGGAACAAGAGGGGAGGAAACCGCTTCGATGTCGGCATCCAGAGGCCAAAACAAGCAGTTAAGCTCAGACTCAGCCTGCAGAGGTAAGAAAGCAGTGTTTGTCTATTTGTTTCTTTACTCCCATCTCTTTTCTTAATTCGTTCTGCTTTTCTACTGTCAGGTTCCGCAGTTCACTCTGGCTCCAGCAGGAGTCTCTCTCAGAAAAAGAGCAGCTCACAGAGGAATCACCAGGTGAAAATGACTCAGATGCCAGGGATGGTCAGGTTGGGCAGACGGGAGGTCAACAGGCCTCACAGTCCCACCATCATGGACGATGAAGACACGAGACCTGACACACCTCCACCGCCCCCACAGATACACAGCCAGCTCAGAAACCAGGTGATGTAACGTGACTGTGACACGTGTATACTGATTGTAAAATGAAGTCTGAAAGAGTGAGCATTCAGAGTGAGACTTCACATCACTTATTCAATGAAACATGGACTCGACGAGACACTTATTAATGTTTCAGCATCACTAGGGGCCGTGACTCGAACATGATTTGTCAGGAGTCTGTGTTCGTCTTTGATTAACTTTAGACAGTGATGAATGTGGCTGTAAATGAGCAGGCTGATGAAGACGGTAGTGTCATTTTGAGATTTCGTTCGAGGCTGGATACCATCAGCTTTATCGGGGGCTGAAATGACTTTATGTGAGAACTTTGCATGAGTCACACGGCTTAGTTTCCGCGAAAATCTGCAGAGTTTAGCCTTGATTTTAATTCAGCTGTATATTCACAAAGGATCATAGTACAACAAATTAATCTGATGTACGTAGGTTGCATTTTCAGTTTAATATTGGGTCCTTGGAGCACTTGTTATCTTCATTACGGTCATAGTGTTTTTGTTTAAACTTAAACTAAGAAAAATCACTTTGAAAGCTGTAATTCCACCAAGAGATTATCTTTCTTTAAGGATGTTTTGTTTGTTTATGATTTTATATTTTAGCCTCCGACTCAGTTGCCTCCACCAATCAGAATGAGGGTGAGGGTTCAGGAAGATGTGTTCCTCATTCCGGTTCCACAGAGGTTAGTGGATGGTTTCTGATCAACAAATCACACTCATAATTATTATCCAGAAAATAACAAAGCCGTTGAACCACTACTCTGATCGCTACATTTTAGGATGCTTCTAGTTAGAAACATCAACTAGACTAGTCCTTCTGTGCACGTTGGAGCTGTTGCTTACATCCTGTTGCGCTGTGTTCCAGTGAAGCCGACTCGTGCACTGTGTCGTGGCTGTGTGAGCAGGCAGCTCAGCGTTACTACCAGAAATGTGGCCTCCTGCCTCGTCTGTCGCTGCAGAAGGAGGGCGCTCTGCTCTCCCCACAGGACCTGCTGCTGGCCGTCCTTCACACCAATGAAGAGGTGAGTGGCACTACAGGTTGCCCTAAGATGCATCCTGATTGATGTTCCAGGAACATGCAGACTTTTGTTTAAGATCATGCAGGATCTTATTAGTGTTTTGTGTTGCAGGTCCTGGCTGAGGTTTGCTCCTGGGATCTCCCTCCTCTCCCTGAGCGCTACAAGAAGGCCTGTGACAGCCTGGCAGTGGGTGAGCATCCCGCACAAATGCGCTCAAATGTGTGTGTTTTTATATTCTGTCATAATGTGGTGTGTTTTTGTCTCCCTGCAGGCGAGAACAAGCGCGTCACCCGCCTGTGTGAGGTCCAGGATGGGAGTTCCTCCGTATCGGTGTGTGGCCTCAGTTTGGATTCCTCTTCACTCAGCCCTCTCCTCCGAGCCCTAAAACTTCAGGCCAGCCTCACCGAGCTGCGTATTTCTGGCAACCGTCTTCCCGACAACCTTCTCCCTGAGCTGGTTGCAACAACAGTCACGATGCCTCGGCTTCGCCTGCTGGACATTTCTGCCAACTGCATTACAGGGGAAGGGCTGGAGAAGGCCGTCAATGCTTTAAAGGCACATAGTCATCCTGCGTTTCCGGTAAAGGCCTCAGCCGGACACGTCTGGTTGTATTTCTCCTGCTGTCATCAGTTTTTCCTCTTGGATTTCACACTTTTTGCTCCATTTTTTTCCCCCAATTTGCTGCTGCTTTAAAGGAAGTTATGTTTAAAATTTACATTCTAGTTCTTTAGTTTAGTAGCTTCAAGGATAACTGCAACTTAAATCCCAAACAACACATTTTATTCCCTCGAAGTAAAGCATACTGCACTGAAAAATAGCATTTAAAACAACTTGAGTACAGCATGTGTAAAATTGTTGACAGACTTGTAAATTTTTCACAATAATCTAGAGGGAGTATTCAGAAGGACATGCTATTGGATTTTTCAAATGAGCCACAAATGCAATTCTAGTCAGCTTCAAAAGCTCTTACAAGAAATCTGAAAAGATTAAACTAAAGCCTCTCGTGAGTCTGAGATGAAAGATTGATGAGAAATGTTTTTGTTGTTGTTATTTGGAAGCGCTGAAATGTCTCACAGTAGATGTCATATGTCATATTGTGGTCAAACGTATCTGTTTAATATCTGCTTATCTGTGCTTCACACACTTACTTTTGACTTTAGGGAGAAGCTGTTATTGAAAAGGGTTTTTTATTGTCTTAGCTGTCATGAATGCGGTTGTACTTTCAAACAGTTGAGGGTTTGGGTTTTTTTTCACGAGTGTCAAACCACGGAGTCCAAACTAGCCGTCATCCTGAGCACTTTACACATTTTTCTCACGAAACTTTTGTTTGTTTCCACTCGTAGTGCCTGGAGGAGTTGGACCTCAGTATGAACCCGCTCGGTGACGGCGTGTCCGAGTCTCTGTCCTGTCTGCTGTCCTGCTGCCCCGTCTTAGCCAAGCTGTCTCTGCAGGCCTGTGGTCTCACTGCTCGCTTCCTTCAGCAGCATCGACTGCTGCTGGCAAACGCTCTGATGGGTAACTCTCTAGCAATCTGTATTTCCTTTTTGTTACAACTCAGGGTAGCTAAACTCCCACTGGATGTTCAGAGAGAAAATACTGTAAGGGATGGATGGAGTTGCAGTTGCGTCGGTTGGATTCAGTGGATTGTGAGTGTCAGTAAAACAGTAGCAGCATCTTAGAGGTCCAACTCCTAAATCGTGACACACATGCAGGCCAATGTTTAAGATTTCACATCCATTTAGAAGGTTTAAAATGAGTAAATTCCTAAATTTACATTGTTTGACCTTCCAGGCACGGGCCACCTGAAATCAGTGTGCCTATCCCACAATGCACTGGGCTCCACCGGCTTTGAGCTGGTGTTGAAGACTCTGCCCCTGCACTGTCTCACACACCTGGACCTGTCTGCTGTCCGTCGGGGTCCTGCTGACTCTCCAGCACTGGAACATCTCACCAAAGTCCTGTCGCAGGTGCACTCATCCGTCATGTTGTCATTAGAGAGGTTAATGTGAAACTGTAGCTGCAGCGAAGTCAAATTAAGACTTTTGCTTTCTTGTAGGACGACTGCTCTCTGACTCACCTGAGTCTGGCAGGAAACGGGTTGACAGACAGCACTGTAGCCGCCTTGGCCAGGTTCGTTTGTTTTTACTGCTGTGTTTTCTTCCATGAGAACAGGAGACCTCTGCCTGTTTTCTCTGCGATTTAATTTGGGGCAGCCTCAGTTCGATCTGTCAGGCTTCACTTGTCTCTGCAGCTGCTTCCCTGTTTATTTTCATCCAGGTGCCTGCCGTCGTGCCCGACCCTGGTGAGTCTGAACCTGTCAGGAAACCCGTCTGTTACGTCAGCAGGACTTCACAGCATCCTGGGGTCCATCAGAGAGGCTTGTCGACCGCTGACGCTTCTAAACCTCCAAGGTATGCATAATTTAAAATTGAGGAGATTTATTTTTCCTGTGTGTAGGGGGTTAAAGTTAGCTTTACACTCACTGATTCTCACACAGTGACCTCTTACTTCAGAGAATGATGATTGATGAAGATCAGGGGGATTGAATTGGATTAAAAAGAGAAACTTGAGGTCACTTTTGAAAGGCCTGATGTCACTTATTCACTTTTTTTGGCTGTTTTATTGGGGCGCATGTCAGATCAGAGAGTGTTTGCTTGTATTCTTGAGGACTATGTTCTTAATGTGTCAGTCTGTCAGCCCTACTCAGCTTGCACAATTTGTATTTTTGTAAATACTTTGTATTTGTTTTAGCCAATTTCTTTAAAATGGGTTAAAAATATGAGCAGAGCTGTTTTTAGAAAGAATTTGAAACTTACATTGTTCATTTCTTCCTGCTCAGTCTTCATCTTTGCCGTTGTTGACACATTTCTCTTACAAATATTAAAAATGTTTGCGTAAAAGTAAGATTTCACTGTGTGCCCAGAGCTGCTGCCACTATAAACTGAAATGTAGAATTTCCGTGAAACACTGTCAGTATTTTGTGAATTCTTTTTTCTTCTCAATTGTGATTTTTCACAATCGATTTAGATTGGTTACAACTGAGGATGGAGCTTTAATTTAATGTTTTTGTGATATTTTTCTGAATATATTTTTAAAAGACAACACAAAAGATACACAATGTTTAGCTGACATTAGTAATATCTCAATTTAAATTTAGTTTTCTTCAATTTTTGTGTTTTTATTCATGTTTAATAAAGCCCTGTGGAATATTTGTTCAGTTTCCATTGTTGACTATCTCCTGCTTTTGGATAAACATGTTGGACTAGTTTATGTCTTAATAATTTAAAAATAAAACAATACAATCCTTCACTCCTTTGTCACACCTCCTCATAAAATCATAGCTCCATAGCCTTACTAGTGATCTAAAACCCCACATGATACCATTAATGGAGCCATGGTTGTATAATGCACAATACACGGATGAGTCTAAACGTGTTAAAACTAAAGTTGGACGCCACGTCATCTTTAGCAAAAGAAGCATCAGTCAGACTGTCACGTAAACACTTTGTCCTTGTTGCTTCCCCCTCAGGTTGTCAGGTGTCTGGCCCCTGGGACAGTGAAGGTCTGGACGGTTTGTCAGAGCTGGTCCAGGATCTCCGTCTTTGCTCTCAGGCTCTGAACAAGCTGGACCGACAGGCGTTAAAGCAGAGCTGGGACAAGAGTCAGTCAGACGGAAACTTCCTGGACCGAAACGCCAAATGCCTGCTCTCTGCTGCTTCCTCCTCATGAAGACGGTGAGCTTCACATGATGACTGACGCAAACTTTTGAGCCAATTTCTATAATAATGTAGCCATTTTTATTTTTAAAAAAAAACTTTTGTTCTGTGAAAGCTTGAAGCTACACACAACAGAAATAACAGGCACTAAAGCACACAGTGACATGGTTCCATATATTCTGTGTAAATAGCTCATGTGTTTCATTTATTTTGTGCGTCCTATTTATGTGTACATGTAAAAGTCTTATGCGAAAAAAGATAGCCATGTGTTTGTGTTGTCATAGCTGTTTGTCCTGAGACCGATTAATTATTGTATGATTTGATTTGAGAAGACAAATTAAAGTGACTCACGGTACTTTCTGTTTGACCTGTTTTTTGTGAGGGGGTTTTGCTTCTGCGGTCGTGGGCAGAAGTGTTTGGATTGAAGTTTCTATCCGTGTGTGTCATGTCTCAACAATACCTGGAATGAATTTCTTTTTATTCAACACAAAGATCCACTTGGACTCAAAGACTTGGACCCTAAAAGTCAGCAGCAGAAGAAGGTAAAGAGTATATGTGTGAAGCAGTTTTTAATCTGTAGCTTCTTTGCAGTAACATCCACATTTGAAGCATCGTCTATTGTCATGACTGCTGTCAACTAATGGAAGGAATCTGACTCTTTGTTGCTTTGTCCTGACGAAATTACACACTTCAGTTTTCCCTACTATATATATATATATATATATATATAAAAATCCGGACTACAACTTCACTGGTTGGTGGAAGTGTTCAACTAGAAGACGGTAATTCTAGTTAATCCCCATTAAGGAATTCTTTCTGGGTCACAAATCCTGAACAAAATCTTTTACTCATCTGTTTTGACAGGCCACACGGAACACAGATTATATATAAAACGAGCTGTGTCTGTACACACCACTGCTTGGTGGATCAGCTTGTGTTTACTGTAAAGTTCAAAGATCAAACGTCGTGTAAGCTGTGGGTAATCTGCAGTTTGATGAGGTGCATGAGCCTTGATATTCTGAAAATCCTGCTTTGCCGACCAAAGCTTTGCAGAAACGACAATAGGAGGATTTTAGAATACGCTTGTTGTCTCTGCTGGGTATGGAAGTGTGTTTGTGACAATCATTTTTGAATTGTCACAAACCTTATTTGCAAAGTCTGCCCTAAGCAAGGAAGAGATACTTTGCTCTGACATTTAGGTCTGTTTCATTTGCTCTTAAAATTGATTTATCATAAAATGCAAACATTGAATTGTTCCGTTTTAATACTGCCAGCCCTGGATTGCCATATAATGTTTCATATATCTTCATATAGTAATATAAGCTCTAATTTTCAACAGTAAAGAGCTGCGGATGCTCGATATTTTTGTTACTTTTTGTTACTTTGTTACACTTCATTCTGCACATTCATCCCTACTTGCAACAGCAATGCTGACATTCTAGCATTTAGGTTTAATGTTAATGTCAGGTGCTAACAGCAGCTCTGAACATAAACTAGATGTTGATAAACATCTGTTTTGCAAAGGATTATATAGAGCCCAAATGATGGGACAAAGTATAATTCACTTAGTAAGTATTGTCAGGCTATTTATTGAAAGAAACAAAATCTCCCCATTAGGTAATCCACCAAGCTTTGTTTATTTGGGCTCTTATGCTTATTTAATGCAACAGTGCAGTTATTTCACTGCAATGGTTTTAGTGAGAGTGAGGACAGCGCCCAGCAACATCCTGCTGGGGTGTTACTTAGAAGCCACTTTTTGCTTGATCTTTTTTTGTCTCTTTTGCAGTTTGATCACACATTTTAAACAGTGGCTGACTGGGTTTAATGCAGCCCAACAAAAGCAAAACGAAAAACCTATCTGGTGGCGTCTCAATTTCTTTTTGCAGCTGCGATTGTTGGATGGTAAAATTCTATGCAAATACAAAGTAAAACCTCCATCACCACAAAACCCACAGCTTGACACAGCCAGAGCTTTGTTTCTGTCTGCGTTGCATTCGCACTCATAATGTTGTTTGAACTAGCATTCTTATGATAGAACAGACTGGCCATTCTGAACTTCATTATTATGAGATACGCAACCGTTCAAAAGTTTTGGGGTCACCCAGGCAATTTCACGAAAACTCACACTTTTATTCATGTGCTAACATAGCTGCACAAGGGTTTTCTAACCATCAGTTAGCCTTTTAACACCATTAGCTAACACAATGTAGCATTCGAACACAGGAGGGATGGTTGCTGGAAATGTTCCTCTGTACTCCTATGTAGATATTCCATTAAAAACCAGCCGTTACCAACTATAATATTCATTTACCACATTAACAATGTCTAGACTGTGTTTCTGATTCATTTAATGGTATCTTTATAGAAAAAATACTCCTTTTCTATCAAAACATTTCTAAGTGACCCCAAACCTTTGAATGGTAGTGTATTATTTTTATCAAGTTTGAGAAAAATATTTCAAAGTTCACTGTAAATTTTGTTCAGCAAAACACAGAGGTGCGAGTAATGCTTCAGCTGTTTATTGATGTCAGTTGGGCACAGATACAAAAATGAAATGTATCATTACAAGCATGGCAAATTAGGTAAAGGTAACAGAAAGTAAATGAAGTGGCAAATCCTCGATCATATATTGTTTGCCTTTATCGCAGGGACAGCTGTGGGGAGGCAGTAGAGGGATGGCATGCAGCAAAGGCTCAGCTTTATGTGTTAGCATGGTTTTCTCATGACGACAGGTTCACTTATCTTTTTATCTCCAGACATACTTCTGTCATTACACGTTAATTATTTAGTTTTGAACCACAAACGAATGGGTGTTGAATCTTTTGTCAAGGTCTAACTCAGACTTTGCATGGTGGCAACATTCAGATCAGTCCTTGTCATTTAAGGAGAAGACAAGCTGAAAGTTTACAGGTACGTCTGTGATGCTGCTGTAACTGCTGACAGTCACGACGTGTGACCAAATGAACCAGACACTCATTTTCAAATTTTTCGTCATTATTAGGATCAGTTGTCACGAAAAAAAAAACAAGAGGTCAGTTGTGTTATCTCCGGATATCTCAAATTAATAAAATAATCAACTTGTGGCAGTGAAAAAATAATTAAAAAATGACCGCTCTCAGCTATAAGCCACTTTACAAAACATGCATCTTCAATGACTTGTTTTCCTGGCAAATAAAATGCAGTTAGATTTTCATCCATGCATAGGATGTACAGGAAGTCCATTCACTTTGATGACTGGAACGACTTCATCATCTGCATCAAAGACCAGGTCCAGCAACTCCTTCGGCCTGAAGAAAGCACATCAGAAAAATAGAGGAATATTAACAATAATTGAAATGTAATAAACCATCAGTGATGGGATACAAAAAATGATTATTTATTAAATTTCATTTCTCAATTACAAATGAGTACAAGTAAAGCAAGAGTACACATTATGAGTAGAAGTTAGATTTGTTACAAAAGGAATAATGAATATTGAAGATTTTCTGTAGATATGCTGATCGAAACCTTGGATTCTCTTCATTTGTGTTTTTATGTCAGCTGAACATTAAAGCAGTTCCTCACTTGCAGGCTTTTGTGTTGACGCAGATCGTCCTCACATCATCAGTGGTTGTGAGTTCTTCGATCAGCTCTCCAATGTGCTCCTTGATAAACTTGCGGCACAGAGATTTAAGCAGTCCAATATCATTGCAGACAGCACTCAGTTTTGTTGTCAGGCTCTGTAAGAGAACAAATTACATTATTGCTCCTTTCAAGAAGTTCGGACCAGATCATGCGGCGCACTGCTGCCAGCTTTGTAGACATTTTACCTTTGCAGTGGCGTTTGGCCCTATGACCTTCTTCACTTTCTTTAAGGCCCACTTGCATGCCCAGCAAATCCCTGGAAGCTGCAAATAAAAGTGCCACCATCTACTTTTAATGCAGAACAAAGGGATGAGGCCTAAAATAATAATTAATATGAAAGAAAAACGTTAAACAAGCAGTATACACAACCAATAAATTGTACATAGCACTCTATAATGTAGTTGTGAACACATATTGGGATGTTTTTTTTTTTTTTCCATGCCTTTGACTTTTTTTTAGCTCCTATTAGAGGGCATAAAATGTTCTTATATCTGCATACAACTCTGTGGATTACAGAATATGACAAAAATAGTGTCTGTACAGAACTCCGTAATGCAATGCTGAGGATATGTAAAAATGAGGTGTTAATTTTATTTTAATAATAATGGAAGCATTCCCCTGAACATTCCTCTTTCTTCTCTTAAATAGTTCCACTCCTTCTGTCTTCTATTATGCTGTCTGCTGTATTACTTTAGTCAATGAATAATTATTAGAAGTCTTAAATGGTAACACTGTCCAATAAAACTGAATAAAAAGGAATTTTAAAAAATGAGCCCAAATTATGTGGCAGAAATATGTTTCCACTTTATTTCCTAATCTGTTAATTCATCTGTACTTTAGAGCCCCTTTGCAGGGTCCAACCACTGCTTGTAAGGCGGATCAAACTTTAAAAATATTTTGTCTGATTTAAACTCCTTACAATAACACTTCAAACTAAATACTTCCATTTATACTTAGCCACTTATTCCACAATTCCTCATTATTTTCATCAGGTTATGAAATGTCATGCATAGTTAAAGACAGAATCTTGTTAACCCTTATCAACCCCTGTTTGGGGTTCCTTTCAGATGTTTTAGTGTCTGAGTTTACGTAAATACAATACTGAATGCAGAGCTTTCAGTGTATTTTTACATTCATGTTGTGGTGCTTTTATTTGGTAAATGATCAAAATACTTCTTCCACCTCATCATAAGCCTGAATTTATTTTCAGCTGGGGTGGCTTAGTGATAAAGTCAAGGCTAAACATTACATTTTTAAATAAGTCTTAACAGTGGGTCACTTTCTCAACCAAACCTCTAACATTCGGCAGAAACGTTACCTTGCGTGCGTCCACGGTGACGTCCGTGTCCATCTCCATCTCCATCTCCTCCACATCACTGATGCTGACCTCTATGTTTCTCCCGTGGACAGCCCTGACTGTGGAGAGATGAATCAAAAGCATTTTAGTCTACTTTGCACCTTAAAGACAAGTGGAAGAAATTCTAGTTTAAATATATTCTGATGCAAGTCATGAAAACAGAATATGAAAGACCAGAGCCTCACCTGTACATGCTGCAAAAATGCACAGAAGCAGGATTGAAATTCTTTCCATTGCTGGCAGTGAGCGATCAATATGAATGTCTGTCTGACTGTCTGTCTGTGTGTCTGTCTGTGGTGATAACACTCAACTTTTATACACAACCAGAGGTGAGAGGGCTTCACAGTAACCCCCCTGGCAAGCCACCACAGATGGAAATTAAAATTAACAGCTGGCTATGGTGCAGAAACTCATACGTGGGTTTGCATCTTCTCGAAACTGCCCACCCCTTCACTCGCTGGATTGTGGTGTCTTGCTCACGAATATGAAAGGAAATGGTTAGTTTTTTTCTGTTGTGGTTTTCACAACTAAGATGAAAGGCAATTTTTTCCAGTAAAGATGGACATCTTTACCTGTATACTCAGCATTTCTAAAATCAGGTGTGTTTGGTGACCATTGAATAGATGCTTGTATGCACAGGAGACTCACTTCAGTTTAAAGCTAATTTAAATTTGAAAATTTGCTGAAACAAGGAGCTAAAATAATTTAATTGTGACAAGCTGAAGTATTTAGATTCTTCATTCTAAGAGTTAAAACACTCCTTTACACCCAGTGCATGATCATTTGACTATTT
The DNA here is from genome assembly GCF_021347895.1 of Acanthochromis polyacanthus. Classification (NCBI taxonomy): domain Eukaryota; kingdom Metazoa; phylum Chordata; class Actinopteri; family Pomacentridae; genus Acanthochromis; species Acanthochromis polyacanthus. The sequence continues at coordinate 21,264,834 of NC_067113.1, forward strand.
TATGTAGATGTCAGTTGTCAGTGTTTCAAAAATTGACATGTGGTACAAGATGTGGTGTACATTGGGGTGTGGCATAAATTTCAAGGTGGTGAGACTTAGCTGACCAATGTCCAGGATTATATCACAAAGTTTATTGCAACGGTATGTACAAATATAATGGCTACAACTTCCTGTTAATGATAGCTGGCACTATAACGATGACTATGACTCATTTTTGGAATGGGGACATCTTCAGACCAGGATTCTTGTCCAACATATCAAATTTGTCCCAGACTGGATCAGGTGGGCTGGTCTGGTCCAAAAAGTCCCGGGCCGAATTTGACTCCCAATCCCGGCCCTGGGACTTCGAAAACGGCAGTAAGTCTGTTTCTCTTTGTACATATTAGTATATAATATTTTTCCACACAGAACCTCGTAGCGTTAAAACCACTTTAGGCTTCATATTATGCTAATTTAGCAAACGTGCTAACGTTCTCTAAGCTAGCTAATGTAAGAGGGCTTTGACTCGTTTCTACAGACACATTTCCACTTACAGGAGGGATTTTTCATCAACTTAAATATTAATATTAGTATTCAATGTTATTTTTTAAATAACCCCTTTAAGCTGCAGTCAATTCCAGCCATTTTCAGTACAAAAAATGGCTAATATTCTATTTGTAAATAAAAATATGACGAGAAATACAGGGAATATTGGACATGCATCGCGAGGTGCATTTCCTCGAAAACGACCTATTCGTGGATCATATACCGTCTTCAAGACATGTTTTGGACAAAATATTTTACTGCCTTGTTTCGTCTGGATGTCCAAGGTTGGATTATGGCTATTTTTTGTGGAATATTTTCATCTGTGTGTAATAATGAACCCGGAAATATGAGTCGCGCTGTGTATGTTGAAGCCGTGTATGGAGAACGGATGGATGGATATTCGTTGTTTGTCGGACAAATGTGTTTATATTACCCGCTGTGGTAATCACATCTGAAAGTGGTTTATACTGGCGGATTCGTGAGAATCTAAGCTTTCCATTGGCGTATAGTGTTTGTATAATCGCGTTTGCAGTTTCAGACATTTAGCAAATTGCTTATGCAGATCTCAAAGTGTACCGCGGGCGGAACACTGAAGCGCAACTGAAGCGCAACAGGTTAAATAACTTAAATATTATTTCGCCACAACTTAGCCCCTCCAGAAAAAAACGCAGGTAAAAATCTTTGATTCTGCGGGCTAAATCCTTGATTATGCATTAGCTAGCTTAGTGAACGTTAGCACGTTTGCTAAATTAGCATAATATGAAGCCTAAAGTGGTTTTAACGCCACAAGGTTCTGTGTGGAAAAATATTATATACTAATACGTACAAAGAGAAACAGACTTACTGCCGTTTTCGAAGTCCCAGGTCCAGGTGAACTCTCATCCATGCTTGGTCAAACAGTCTTACTGGCGTTAGCCAGCACAGGGCAAATCTGTCCCCTTTCCTCAAAACCAAGAAGCGCGTTCTCGCGCTTTAAGCCCCGCCCCCCAGCTCCCGCCCCTCACGCGAAAACACTGCCAGTAAGATTGAAACTTCAATGTTTGTATTTTCGCTTTCAATTCAACATTTTTCAATGCCAAAACTTACTGTCAGCATTATGGCTCCGTGAAAACACTGCCAGTAAGATTGAAACTTCAATGTTTGTATTTTCACTTTCAATTTACTTTCAATTCAACATTTTTCAATGCCAAAACTTACTGTCAGCATTATAGCTCCATACATGTGCAGACATCAGTTGTCATGGTGAGACATCAAAATTACCCAAAACACCGCCGCAGATGCACCTTTTGATGAAAACTCACATTTCCCCATGAATCATCATCAACCGTATATCGAAGTGTAAAACATGTCATTTGTTGTTGCCACAAGGTGGCGCTATGACTGTGAATGGATATTGGCATGTGGATGTGATCAGGGCAGGACTCTGATCAATCATGTAAAGTTTGAGGCAGATGGGATCATGTACAGGGTAGTTAGACAGCACTCGTTCATGGTGAAGCATCAAAGTTCAGGGGGCTGCCATGGCCACGCCCTCTGACTTTTGCAGAAGATAAATCTTCATCATTAAGGCCTGTTGTATATACTGACAAAAACTGACAAAAACAAGCACTGAATCTTGACAGAAGAAGGTTGAGCCAGCTTAGGTGAGGGCAGCTGACGCGGGTCACACCCTCTGTTGATTGCCCAAGTGAAACCAGACAGGGGCGGTTTAGCCGGGCGCATTCCAGTGAAGTTGGAAACAGCTGTGACTCTGTCAGGTACTAAACGGCACAGACTGCGCTTGAGCGTCAGCGAAAGCGTCAGCCCACATAGTGCGAAGACCACATAGGGTTAAGGGTTAGGGTTATGGCATGCCGTTTAGGAAATTATATATTGAATGAAAGTCGATATATATATATTGAAAGTCGATATATATTGAATGAAACTTGATATATATTGAATGAAAGTCGATATATATATATATATATATATATATATATATATATATAATGAAAGTCGATATATATATAATGAAAGTCGATATATATTGAATGAAACTTGATATATATTGAATGAAAGTCGATATATATATATATATAATGAAAGTCGATATATATTGAATGAAAGTCGTTATATATATATATAATGAAAGTCGATATATATTGAATGAAAGTCGATATATATATATATATATAATGAAAGTTGATATATATATATATTATGAAAGTCGATATATATATATATAATGAAAGTTGATATATATTGAATGAAATTTGTTATATATTGAATGAAAGTTGGAATATATGGAATGAAAGTCGGAATATAGAATGTTCAGATTTTCATTCCATCTATTCAAAGTTTCATTCCATATATTCAGACTTTTTCCTACGGAGCCCCGGAAGGACATGGCAAACAAAAACAGGAACCTTATTGGACATTTGCTCTTCAGATGAGCTCTTCTGTGATTAGCTATCTGTCTTCATGGTTGTCACAGGGAACGTCGACTACGTTTGAGAAAACAGGTAATTTTTAGAGATGTTTTGATTCTGAACACTGAACGTGTTAGCATTAGCTTAGCTACTTAGCTTCGACTACATTTGCATCCCTACATAGCTTAAAGGTTAAACACATGCACCATATGTTGATGATAATGATAATATCTATGTTTATCTTTATAGCTGGTCTTAAGGCTAATTACGAGGCAGAGGTCAGCTGCTGCCTGGACACATCCATGATCACGCCACTGGTGGGACACAATTGTACTGGATTTCAGCTGAAGGCCCGTTCTAACTCCATCTGGTGAATTTCGGCTTCAGTATATTCGGGTTCATAAAGATATCCCCTTGGCTGAATGCTGAAGTCAATATATTCATCGTCGCTATCGTAGTCAGACATGTTGTTGTTAACTTTACGAGCAGTAAACAAAGTGAAACCTGCGCGGCTCCCAGCTGGAGGCAGCGCGGAGTGATATGAAGGGAGAGAAAATAGTGGCAAGCGTTTACGAGGCCTGACTTTTTCGTGGACAACGGTTTTGTAATGCAAATATATCACTCTTTTGAACACATATTGGTTTGAGAAGAAAATGCTTTATTTTCGTGACCCCAGCAAGCTTGCCGGACTACCTTCGTCTGGACCAAAACCGAACAGGATTTCTGCTCACTGGACGCTGTCGGCAGTAAGTCTGTGTGAATGAACAACACTGCTGACGGGGATGCCATACAGATTCATGTCAAAAATCCCGAACTATCCCTTTAAACCACTACGCCCAATTGGTAGGTAGAGTCCAAAGAGCAGTGCAGCAGAATTATTTACAATATATTACAATTTATGTACAAAATAGGCCTATTTATTGTTAGCAAAACACATTACAATTTACAAATTCATATTTACACTTTACACTACCCCTTTAAGTTACTTTATTTACCCACTACAATACATTTTCCCCAGCCCAACCTCCCCTCCCATGAGGCCACTTGGCTCAGGGGAGGTGAACAGCACCAGGACTGCACTCACATGGGCGCGCCTCCATGGAGTACCCCCAGCCTATCACCTCAAAGAAAGGAGAAACTCACGAATAAACTCACCAATAAACTTCTATGTGCAACTAACTAAATAAGGATCCAATCTTTAGCTGCTACACAAGAATAATGGGGAAAATAACGGTAATGTAATAATAATCAATATGGTAACTTGTGTGTGCAGTGGTGAAATACCAAACACTAAATATATACACAAATATACAAAATAGTGGGGGTAAGTGGGGAGCTTACATCTGATCAGTGAGGGAAGGTGGACAATCCCTCACAGGTTGAGGACCTTCTACGGTCCTGTCCAGCTCTAATTAACTGCCTGTCTCCTGGAATCTCCTCCACGCTGTTGAGACTGTGCTGGGAGACACAGCAAATCTTCTGGCAATGGCACACAATGATGTGCCATCCTGGAGGAGTTGGACTGCCTGTGCAACCTCTGTAGGGTCCAGGTATCGCCTCATGCTACCAGAAGTGACACTTACCCTAGCCAAATGCAAAACTAGTGAAAAACAGTCAGTAAACATTAGGAAGGAAAAAAATGTCAGTGGCCTTAACCTGTAAACTCATTCCTGTTTTAGGGGTTGTCTCATTGTTACCCCTCTAGTGCACCTGTTGTTAATTTCATGAACACCAAAGCAGCTGAAACTGACTAAAATCCTCCTCTGTTACTTACTTGACTAGATCAGTATTCCACATGTTTGACTGACTTAATGCAATACTTAGATTAAAAAGTTTTCCTTTAATTTTTCGAGCAGTGTATATATATATATATATATATATATATATGTGTGTGTGTGTGTGTGTGTTGAGGTATAAATTTAAAAGAATAATAAACCAGGGTTTAAAGGGTCAAACGCTGACTTTAAACACAGGTGAGCTTTACTGTGTTTTGGTACATTTTCGTACATGATCTTATAATTTCTCATCATACCATGATTCAATTTTCTCTTTAAACAAACTGTTGTCGTTGTTTCTCTCTCTGGTGTCCATGATGTGCAGGTGAAGGAGAAAATGTCCGTGACACTGACTTTCTTTAAAAGTATTTTATTAAAAGAAAGAGCAGCATCAGTACAGACAGAACCTGCCTGGAAGGAGTCGGCCAATTGAATCCCTGCCGACAGTGACCAGTAATCAGGTTTTATAGGTTTTAACATGTAAATGAGTACAACATATGGTTCTTTATTGTCTAACACATGGGAAACAAGTGAGGAGTATCCCCAAACAAACCCCCTGTGTCTACAACAGCTGAAGAATCCCTAAATCAGTATTTTGGACATAAGAACCCTCATTAAAAACACCTCCAACAGGGCTCTGTAAACAGGAGAACACATTCCCATGGCATGGGTTGAATATAATGCAGGTTCCATCTGTGGTCAGAGACACCAGACCAAACACTGCATCTCCTTTCAAATACTAGAACAAACAAAACAGATTCCAGTCTAGTAACTTATTAGGTAATACATGTAACAGATCAGGTACCACACTGTCAAGACAGTTTCTAAAAACAGCATCTTGCAACATCACAGCTCATGTTTTAATGACACTCAGTGGTCACAAGTTTTGACTCAGCATCATTTCCCCTCATCAACCTTCTGAACTCTTGCCAGTTGTGTGACCAGACAGAAAACTCCTACAGTCAGTTGCTCAAAGACATGTCAGGCTTTCCACTAGTATATGTTCAGAATCATTTACATCACTGCATGCCAAACTAAACAGCTTCAGAGGTTCATGTACAAAAGCAACATGCACAAAATCAGCTGAAACATGAGTGCTTCAGTCTGTCGTGTAACAACAAACTGTTTAATTTGTCAGTATTCTTCAGTATTGAGAGAATGCCAAATGTCTGCAAAGCACCAATGAAAGCAAAGGGTAGCTATTTTGAAGAATCTAAAATATAAAACATGTTCTGACTTATTTCACTTTTTTTTTTTGCTTACTACATAATTCCATATGTGTTCATTCATAGTTCTGATGCCTTCAGTGAGATTCTATAATGCAAATAGTCATGACAATAATGGAAAACATTAAATTAGAAGGTGTGTTCAAACTTTTGACTGGCAGTGTACATTATAGATGTTCAATGGAATCGCTGCTACCTCCTTTTCTATTATGGACACAACAGACACGCAGGCAGTGCAGGAACGTAGGAAAACTTCTGACAGGCAACTTTAATTTTAAGTTAGTTAAGCAGTCGCATGTTGACGCAACAGATCTAAAAGAAGAACATTTGTCAGGTTTTGACTTGTGTGTCACAGTTTCTCGCCTCCTCTTCATGGCTGTCTTCTCACCATCACTGGGATGGAAAATTCTCCTCCTCCTTCTCAGTTTGCTCTTCCAGAGGCTTCCACGACTCAACAGCTCCCAAACAGAAAGCATGATTTACAAAAGCACCTCACTTTTCAGAAAGGATCGGTTAAATATTTTCACTTGGCGTTTCATCTGAGCTGTTCTAAGCTTCTACTTCTGCGGTTTTTTTGTCTTCTTTGACAGTTGGCTTTTCAACCACATGCATCCACACTTCGTTTACCACAACCGATGCTTGCAGAAGTGAAGCACTACACTTCAAATGCTTTAAACCCCACTGTGTGAAATATTTTTAAAACTACAGTGAACTTTTAATATGTACAGGATATTACTCACATGGCATGTATTATTCCTCCTCAGTACAATATAGTATGGACTGGTTTGCTTAATATCTTTGTTAGTGGAGTTTTCTGAAGCAGAATTTTTGTTATTTACTCAGAAACTTACTGCAGTCTCCTTCAAACTACCACCCTCACCACTATATACGCCACATCTTACCAAATCATTGATATTTTTCCTGATATCTGCACAGTTATGCATGGGACTATAAACTGGAGGGACAAGGATGTTTTCTGATTCATGCTCAATTGCTAGAAACTGAAAATGACTTGGCTTCTGTTATCATTTTTGCTGGTGTGGATCACTTAACATCAGCAATAAGTCAACTGTTTACAACTGTTGAAGAGTTCAAACTACAGGGGAAGTGAGAAGTTTCCTTCTTTGAGTAAAGATGACTTCAGCTTTAAACTGTGGTCTAATCCACATCTGTCACCGTTTGATGGTTTTGTTGCCATTATTTTCACTCTGACTAAACTAAGAGGCAGAAGTGAAGGAACACATGATGACAGCATGGCTCTCTTTCTTGCCCTCGCAACACTTTTACTTTCAGTGCCTTTGTGGGTCCTCTGCATATGATGTGTACCGCAATTACAATGAAACTGTGCTGCTGGATGTTTTCTGATGTTGAGGTTAGCTGGTTTTGTTTGTAATTCATCAAATCATGCATTTTCTTCCCATTGAAGAAGATTTTCTTGAAGTGTTTTAGTCACTTTTCCCAAAAAAAAGAACAAATAGAGTATGCTGTACATACTTTATATACTTTATTCCACTGTCACAGGTATGCCATAGTGTGTTAGCTTTGGGGTTGGTGATGTTTTTTGGTGCAGCTTTCAGATAGTCGTCATTTTATGATTCATTATCCAATATTTTACTTTGTTTTTTTATTTTTTTTATTTTTTGGATTTCCTTTAAGTTACATTTTGCTTAAATGATGATCCAGCTGAAAATATTAAATAATGCTCTGTTCTGAAGCTCATTAAAATAAATGTAGCTGTTTTTCCACCATTCATTATCTATACACTGCTTAATCCTCATTGGGGTCACATCGGGGCTAAAGTCTATCCCAGCAGTGTGAAGGCAGGGGACAGCCTGGACAGGTTGCCCGTCTATCACAGGGCCACATATACTGACTAATAAACACACTTGCATTCACACCTATGTACAATTTAGAGTTACCAGTTGACCTGGGCATGTTTTTGGACTGTGGGAAGAAGTCAGAGTTCCCGCTGGAAACCCACACTGGACAGGGAGGACATGCAAACTCCACACAGAAAGATCCCAGGCCAGTACGCGAACCGCTGATCTTCTAGCTATGAGGCGCAAGTGCTAACTAGGTCTAAACTACAAGTCTGAAAACTGACACGTCTGTTACCAGCATTAAGACTTTTCACTAGCACCCTGACAAAGCATAAGTCTGGGTGTTAACTGCAGCTTGAGAAGGACTTCATGTGTAAAACGGCCTGACAGAAAGTGTGAAGCAACTTATTAGTGTGAACAACTCTGATGTCAGCAAGAAAATGACATCAGTCTGAAAAAAGGCACGCAGCACTAGAGCATCGCTGCAATTCAGATAAATCTAATTTCTTGATATTTCTAGCAGTTTGACAAAAAAAAGCATCCAAATTCTCTGAATGCTCAACTGCCACGTTTGCAGTTTTCTTGGTTTTCACAGCTTCAGCTTGTATCAATAAACAGACCACACACGCCTCAAAGACTACTTCCTTCTTCACACCTACTGAGACACTCACAGCTTGTGTGTATACCCTTCACATGCACAATAGTCAAAATGATTTTTAAAAAAAAACTATGAGTGCATGTTGCAATTGTCAGCAGCTTTAACAGAGTAAATATGTGTATAAATGTCAAATGTTCAAAACAGCAGACAGCATGTTTTGTTTTTACGTGTTTATTGCTTTTATAAATACGTACATGTGTACTTTGTATCATGTTGGAAACGGAAACCCCTGTCTGAATATTCTGCATGTACTGCTTATACCCTAAACATGCAAAGGGAACCTGCACCCAGACAGCACCAAACAGAGAACGATTTTTCCATAACTGCCTGAATCATCAGACTCTTTAGCTGCTAAATGATCCACGATGTTCATCAGTTCCTTACTAATTTTGTGTAGTTTCTTGTTGAGGAAGTCGTGTTTTGTCAGTTTATGGCCTTTTGTTGCTGAAAACAACCGCAGCCCAGACAGCTACAAAAATGAGCTCAAAGATGCTAAAAAAAAACAATTCCACAGAGGTGAAAAGAACTTGCAAGCAATATTTTTCATACCGGTCATAGTCACTTGACTTATTGCTCATGGAAAAAAAGTTTGGGTGTTTACAGAAAAAAATCCAGTCAAAGTTGGGTGAAGTTGTTCCATTCAAACATGTAGAACATTTAAAAAAAATATTATGAGATTGAGGCAATCTTTGGGCTCCTTTTTGTTCTGTACAATTTAAAAGATCTGTAATAGTGATATTCAGCTCATGCAGGCAAGAGTGAGAGTATGTGTGAAAGTGTTATTTCCAAAGTCAAAAGTATCTCTGGTCTCACATTCTTGCTTTTCACTCACTTTGATGTGTTTGTTTCTCACTGGTTCAGCGGTTATTGCACAGGACCTTTGCAAAACCATCGTCAATAGGTTGCATATTGCTGTTACTCCAAAGAACCAACAGGGTGTACTAGAGTCAAATATGTGAGGCGTGGTGAGACTTATTACACAGACACACAACAGGAAAATGGGCAGACACTGAAATAGCAAAGTGTCTTTGATTGTCTATAGTTAGGCTGCGCCTCCAGCAACAATTTCAACACGTGAGCAGCTGCTTAATGGAGCTACTGAAGCCTCTTAATCTGCAGCGAGACAGCAAAGTGCAGGATGTGCAGGTTGAGGAAGATCAGATAGGAGTGAATCAGGAAGACTTCCTGAACTGAGAGAGTGATGGATGAGGAAGTGACCTTGTTCAGCAGAGAATGTCCTGGAAACAACATTTTACAGGTTGTTAGTTTGGAGTCTGAAGGCAAGTGAGCAAAATTCTTAACACAGAGAGTGAGAATGCTAATTTAACATTCATACTTACAATAACGCTTCCCTAATTAGCGTTACTGCAAAGCAACTACTGCAATAAAGCTGAGATCTTTGACAGGAAGTTTGCTCAGTTGTCAAGGAAGATGCTTAAACTTGACTGACAGATGTTCTGTTTCAAATATGAACAGAGACTATGAAATGTAAAAATACACAGTAAAACAATCAAAGACAGTTTACACATGACACACACACAATGCCAAACTTTATTAGTTTAAAGCTTGACAAGGCAGAGAATTTATTTTGTCTCACTTTGTCATTTCGTTAGATATTACTTTTTAGTATTGTATTTTTTGACTGGTGTTACTTGGAAACAGCAGAGGATCACAAAATGTTTAATCGACATTGTAAGGAATCTTCAAATCCACTGATTTTGCACATTAGCTTCTGTTTATGGATGTACATAAAACTACAGTTACCACTTCATGGTTGTCTTCCTCCACCGAGTCTTTGGATATAAAATGTTCTTACTTCATAGTTTTATCCAAACAGAAATGATGTCATAATTAGTGTGTAAATTCTTGAGCCAAAATGGTTCACAGACCTTTGACCACCAAATTGTAATGAATTCCTAGTTGAATCCAAATGAACATTTGTTTCATATTAGGACCAGTTCCCTCAAGGCTTTCCAGAGATATTATGTTCACAACACAGAGGTGGACAGACAAACATATGTATGTATAGGCAGAAAGACAGACAACCCATAAACACAACATCTAGCCAGCTTGGAGGCATTAACAAGCTTCTCGAAACCTAGTTTTAACTGATATCATCTGAGTCAGCGACAGGTGAAGATGAAGACTGCTAAGACTATGAAAAAGATGAGTGGAGATGAGCAGAACATTATTATACCGCTCCTCATCTCTGACGGAGGTGTTGGTGGTTGGCTGCATTGTGAGTAATGTCGGGGCCGTGTTTTCCCAAGCTGGAAGAAAAATAAAGATATTTTTTCTAGTTCTGCTACATTCATTTCTTTACCTCTTTTAAAACATCTGATAATGTTATAAGCATGTGAATTAATATCACGTAACATTCATAAAAGATGTTTCCTGTCTTGATATTTCATTTTTTTAGACTTTGAAGACAACGATCCTTTTACAGTCTTTCTTCCATCAGGATGAACTAGTACTGTACCTGCAATCGGGATTTCCGTATTAAAGGAAACGTTTGCTATAGAGATGTAAACCTTTTGCAAATATTAGGAAGGGGTCACCATCTGAAACCTCACTTAAACTTTTGCAGGCTGTACTACCTCTATTCATCCATTAGCTGTAGCTGCTTTATCCTGCAGGGGGTTTGCAGCAAGGCAGGAAAGAAGGCAGGATAACACAAAGACAGGCTACCGTGAATGCTTACATTCACAAAGACAGCCAAATAATAATCACTGGTTAACCTATCATGAATGTCTTTGGTCTGTAGGATGAAACCAGGACACAAAGAAATGTCCCCTGCAGGTTCCAACCCAGAGCTTGCTGCACAGGATTTTCTGCCTGATTTGTCACATTTGTTTAGACCTTCCAGAAAATGTAGAATTTCTAAAACTAGAACATTTTGTGTTTGGATCTGATGTGAAAAGTGAGACATCCATCCATCCATCCATTCTCTATACACCGCTTTATCCTCACTAGGGTCGCGGGGGTGCTGGAGTCTATCCCAACTGACTCGGGCGAAGGCAGGAGACACCCTGGACAGGTCGGAAAAGTGAGACACAGTAGTTTTAAATCAAAACTTGTCTTTGCATTACATCAGAAACTTAACTTGCTGTGAAAATGGATTTGTTTCTTTACACACTGAATAACATGAATCACAACCCTGTTGTTTTCACTGTCAGCTACATCACATCACAGTGTGCATAATCACAAAATACATTACTTTCAGGGACTCGCTTGAATGAAACACGACCTTATTATTAGTAGCAAATTCATCTGCATAACATGAACCAAACTCTGACAGAACTGTTCAGCATAAGTTTTAACATAATGTAGTTTTTCTTTTGGATGAGAAATGCATAAAAAATGTGAAACACCACAAAAAAAATCCTCAGAACACAGTTTAGATTATTGTAATAAAGAAGGACTTTTAATCTTGTACATACATTATGTACAATAAAGCATTCTTTGACATTCAATGAAGCCAAGTTTCAGTGAAGAGCAACCTTTGACAGATATACTATATCTACTATGATGCAACACCTCGCTGTAAATGCACTTCACTCGAATCTGAATGAGAAGTCCTGTTCAGAGCTTCCTCTGCTGAGGAAGAGGAAAACCACACGAGTGACTGGGTTTAACGTGAACAACGAGAAATGAAATGTTCACAGGTCATTCCCAGAAGATCAAAACCAACTTTAACCATTACATCATGGAAAAACTGCCTCTGCTCTGGTTATATTGTAGTTGTACCGTCTATTTCTGAGGAAAGAATAATACAAAACAGGTAAAATTAAAGCAATTAATGAATGAATTAATGAAAAAATAAACTTTTAAAGACACAGCTTGAGAGATAATTCAATTTCTATGCATGTAGCACTGACTTTAGTGTTGATATCAAACTGCTGTATATTATCTTCATCATGAGGGAAAAGACAGTGAACCTTGGGAGTTTGAGGATATATTTGGAGGCCAATGAGGATTTTAAAAAGCCTTTGATTGTGTCTTTCTCCTCTGAGAATTCTCCCTCATGTCTCTTTCTTGCTCTTGATGTGCTTTGCCGTTTCTCACCAGTTCTAAGACGAACATACGGAAACCTTTTTTCAGTCTGTCATGGGAGTTCAATCGTACACTCGAGATTATACATGAAGTTTTTTGATAGATTAGATGTTCAGGGGCAATTAAAGGCTTGAAAGCTCTTTTTGTTTTATTCTATATGATTCTATATTTGAATCAATTCTCCATCACTGTCTGATTTTAGGGAATTTACATTCTAAAATAAGAAACTCCTTTTGACTACTTTGCATTAGCTCAACTTTTCCTTGGAATACAATATAAAAGCATGAGAAACTACACTATTTAATGGAAGAACTCCATTTATGTAGTGCAGCCTTGAAAAATAAACATCCTAGCAAGCAGTTATTTCAGGCTTAAGCCGTCACTTAGCAGCCCCACTTTCAAAAATAAACGGCTTGTTGCTGAGTAAAACTAAGGGGAAATTTTTATAAAACAAATACAGACTCTATAAATTAAATCAAATCCAGTCACACAGTGATCTCCTGTCTCCGTGCAAACAATAATCAGTTTGTCATCCCTCTCTGTACGAACAGGGAGACCTGCAACAAAAGTGGAGTCTTCGGTGGTAAAACCAGCACCACTTGTTCAAGTTCAAACTCCACTTTCTGAAGAGGTCAACTCCCTCACATGTCGTCGATTCCTCCTCCTTTGACCTCCAGGTGGCTGATCCTGCCTCCCCCGCTTACTCTCTGTCTTCATTTTTCTCTGAGCACAAGTCTCATATGATTTCCAGAACGTCGCAGGGCACGAAGCCTCTCTTCTTTCCACTCGCCACTCTGATGAAGCCGCTTCGTTCGCCCTCACTGCTCACACAGATCTGAAAACACCATGAAAACAGTAATACCATTGTTGAAAAGTTTGGTGTCACCTAGAAATGTCCTTATTTTTGAAAGAAAATATTTTTTTTTAGTGAAGATAACATTAAATTAATGAGAAATACAGTGCAGACATTGTTAATGTGGTAAATGACTATTCTAGCTGGAAATGACTGATATTTAATAAAATATCTCCATAGGGGTACAGAGGAACATTTCCAGCAACCATCACTCCTGTGTTCTAATGCTACATTGTGTTAGCTAATGGTGTTGAAAGGCTCATTGATGATTAGAAAACCTTTGTGGAATTATGTTAACACATGAATAAAAGTGTGAGTTTTCATGGAAAACATGAAATTACCTGAGTGACCCCAAACTTCTGAGATTATTTGTATGAGCTGACACTGATGTGCTGATACGGAGTTTAGAATTAGAATACATGATGTGGACTCGTCATAGCTGCAAAAAGAAAATCTTCTTTGGGTGATGACACTAAATACTAGATGATAATAAATATACTATGAGGTCAAATATTCATGAAGATGCTTTTGCTTACTTGCATTCTGCTGCTGCATTTCATTTTAAGGTTCCTTCATTTCAATATACGTCACACCCACTTAACCCTCTGAACCCAAAAAACAGCTGGAAGGTTTCAGAGACATTTAAGAAAATTGCACCATCTATCAGTCTGACACATTAAAAACAGAACGAATTATTGGATTTTAAACTTCTCAACATCATCTGTGATAGGTGGTTCTGCTGGAAAATCAAACCAATATAACCTTGCGATCAATTTCATCAGAACATTGTATCCTACATGTCTCATTCAAAAATCTACCAAAAAAATAATCTGCTTTAACCAAATTAAGAAAAAAAATTCAAACTATTGTGGTCTATGGTGCAACTCAGAAGCTATGACTGACTCAGCAGTGACCAACGGCCATGTGCCAAAAATTCAGGGAATTTTGTACAGAACTGCAGACTGTGTTTACACAGAGCAGATAAGAGACAAGTATGGATGTACGTAATAAAATGCCTCAGTAAGTTGAGTATATTTTTTTCCATTACTGGTAACACTTGTGGACATTTGGGAAAATGCTGTGCATGTTGATTCCAGGCTTTCCATGTGCGTGCGTAAGATAAATAATCAAAGAAATTCAGCTTTTTCTTTTTTCCCCTTGCTTTATTTCTTGCTATTTCTGGCATTATATAACTTTGTTATACTGCAACAGGAGCAAAAAACACCCAGAAACTGCTTGGGGTTCAGATAATTAAAGTCTTTACACCGGTTGCAAGTCAGTCTTCAAACTGACCTTAAAGTTTCCCTAAACTTGTTTAAATTTTCCTTGTATCTCCGTTTCATTCTGTACATTTATTTATTAGTTTTTTGTTTTTATTTCTTTTGATAAATATAAAAAGGGATTCATTTCTGATTTTTGTCATACTCAAAGGTGATAATGGTGGTGATAAGTTGCATTTAGAGCCTTTTTCAAAAATTCTCATTTAGGAGGGCTTTAAAGATTATATACTATGTTTTATTTTTATCTTCAAGATTACAGTCAATTATATAGTTGATTATAGCCATATGGTGTCGGAACACACTGTGTTTGCAAGTTGTTCTAAGCTCTCCACAACATCCTCCCCTGGGTTTGTGCGACTGGAAAAGAGAGTCAGCAGGTCACAGACTCATTTTGTGTTTGGTGGTTTCATCTCCACTGGGGGTTGTTTACTTTAAGTCCCCTCAGAGTCCCTACATGCCCTGGAAAGTATTGTGGGAAAAAGAGGGTCTGATCTAAGTACAGCCATTATGCCAAAATGCTAATTTAATGCTAGCTCCCGAGACGGATCCTCCATGTGCCAACTCCAGTCGAGCTTCTCAGTGAGTAAGTGTCTGCGAGAGAAGAGTCGCTGGAGGTAAGAGGCTACGTGGGAGTTACAGAAGGGTAATAAGATGGTGAAAGAGCCGCTTCATAATGTGGATCTGATGTACTCTAATGGCTGGGGTGTGATGATGAATTAGATACAGGTGTAATGTGGAAATTTTATGGCCGTGATAAAGGTCATCCCTTCCCCAACCCACGACGAAGATCTCTGGTTCAACCACACTTATGTTTAGTCTGGCTCCTTATAGTAAAAGCTAGATTAATCCTCCATGTGTTTTGTCTTTCCAGCTGCAAAAGCACGCAGTTAACCCAAACAAGAATATCACTACATTCCTTACATTCATGCTTCTTATTTTTTCCTCACACATTTTAAAGTTAATCTAGCAGTTATGCTTTTCCAACGTGTTATAGGTTCTTCTTGTCCCTTAGAATATATATATTCCTTTACAAGAAAGTTAGCGTTAGCAGTATTCCAGTAAAAGTCCAAAACTGACTTCAAGTGAACCTACAACAAAACCTGACTAACAAAAATGAATTCTCAAGAAAAATGTAAAGATAATGACACCTCGTTTAGAGTGCAGTCGACCCAAACAGACCCTAACAGAGAGTCTGAGCAGTGACATCGACCCCAGCATGAAGCTCCATCAATTAACAAGCAGCTGTGGTTTTAAAAAGTAAGATCATTTTTTTAAAATAAGTGAGTCTCCTTGAATCACAGCACTTGATCTGATTAGAGTATAATTTAAAACCCAGCCTGACTCAAGTTTGGTTCAGGTCTCAGTTCATGGAAATCTACAGTACATCTCCTTAAAAGAAAATGTCATAAGGATTCCACTGTATTTATCAGGACTGTTTCATTTTTGTACAAAAAATATGTGGCAATAAAATTATTTAAGATGTCATGAACACACACACACACACACACACACACACACACACACACACACACACACACACACACACACACACACACACACACACACACACACACACATATAAATATACAACACGCTTTATACACAGTAGTCTGACCCATATGATGTAGACTATGGATATAAGCCTGTCATTGGCCATTGGTCTGCCCTTTACCTTTCTCCTCCCCTTCTGCTGTCAACATGTTGCCATTTTCAAAATCCACTTCCACACAGGAAAGAACAATAACCTAATTTTAATAAATAATAATCTTTTCCTCCCCCCAATAATTTAGCCATCTTAATGACAGTGCTTGCATCCCTGCCTGCAAATATTCCACCAAAACCTCACTATTTTGAGGGGACACTGTTGCTGCATCCTGGGCTTCGCTCCGCCCAATACGATTGTGATTGGTTTATTAACAGTATTATAAGGACTTCACTGGTCTGACTATGATAGACTACAACCACAGTAGCTGCATTTGAATGATCGCTGTGTTGTTCTGTTGAATGGCTAAAACCATTTTAAATCTCTTAAACAATAGAATAATAATACATTAAGAAGAAGAAAAGCCAGCAGAAGGACACAGATAGTGACAACTCAACAATGTAGCCAAAAAAAAGTGTGATATTAAGCTTTTGACAAACACAGCACCTCACTCACATTAGATTCACTCACTCATTATTGCCATTACAGAGGGTAGATTTGTGATCCTACAGTACCTGTCCTTCCTTCAGGGTGATCTGGCCTTGTTCCTTGCAGCCGATGAACGTCCTGGTACACCTGAACACTTGATCTCCAGCTCGCAGCTGATGAGCAAAGGCTGCTGGGAAGAAACCGATCCTGTCCTCAATTACCCCCTTAAAAAAACAGAACATGAAAACAGCTGACACATAAGAGGATTACAAACCCAGCATTTTCATACATGATTAGATTAAAACCTTGAGTAAAGACAGCAGGGGTTTTGTTACCGTTACTGTAAATGCACGTATACAACGTGCTATTACAAATTCTACAAATGTATTCAGTGTATACCTGCTGCATACAGTATATACATGTGTTTGCATAGAGCTCATATACACTGTATGCATATGTTACATCAGGTGCTAATGTTTGTCTCTTGACTTGGTTTCTGTTGTTCAAAGACCAAACAGGCCAGATGTCTGTGTTTATCTACAGCCTGCAGAGAACAACAGTGTTAAAATGCGTGATGAGTTTCTTCATGGTCTGGTGGCAACAGGCTGCCTCTGTGCAGTCACATTTTGGTCCTTTTGTCTCCCTAATTTATCTGTCATGCATTGGTGTCCCAACTTGGCCTTTTTCCTTGCTTTTGTAATTGATGGCTCCATTTTCTGTAATTTGTCAGTTCATTTCTTTAATGTCCCAGTTTTGGGACAAAAACCCAAGAAAATATGCAAATGTGTTACAAAAAAGCTCCAAGAAAAGTAAGCTGTTGGTTTTGCGCCTACCTTCCACCAGTCGTCATTGGAGTCGTCAGCCAATAAGATCCTGTCTCCTGCTCTGTAATACACAAAAACAAATATAAAACAGATTAAAACAAAGGAAGAATTACTCAAAGAGAAGTTTCTCTTAAATGTGCACTAAAATAAAGGTTTTAAATAGTTCTTAAGGAGGATCTCTGGTGCTTCTGAAGCGGCATCACCACCTGAAGAAAATCTTTAATGAACAGATGGTTCTTTAAATACTTTAGGTGCTTCTATAAAAAAATAATCATTTTTGCCAGAGTTATTTGGTTTAGCGGCACGTTATAGCACAAAATTAGAGCTCCAACTAACACTTGTTTTCATTATCGATAATCTGCAGATTATTTTCTCTATTAACTGTAGTAGCTGTAATAGTAAGAAATGCACCCAAATCCCAATTAGGCAGCTTGTCACATGCTGTTCTGTCAGTCCAGAATCCAAAACATTATATGTATTATAATGCATACACAATTTTGTATTTGATCTCTTTGTTTAAAAGTTCCTTAAACAAATGTAAAGCTCTATTATTGAAATACAAGCTGGTGGATGCACCAAGAACTATTTGAGAATTGGTTCTTAAAGGGCTTTTGAGGGTAATTTATGCTGCCTAAAGGACCATTTTTAGATGGCTCTTTGAGGGATGTTTGGGGGTTTTATGACGAACCTGTTGAAGAAATGATTGTTTCAAGGACTTCTTGCTAAAAGGTTTTTTTGTAGCATAAAAATTCTTTCTATACGGCATCGTTGTGAGGAATCACGGTTCCAGTTGGCATCTTTATTTTTCTGACTACGTGAACAAAGCTTACACTTAGTTTTACCTGTTTCTATATGAAATCAAAGACTCATTGTTTCAAGAGCAAACTCGAAGGTGAAGTACGAGATTCTCAAGCCAGAATTTCTTCTGCTAACTGTTCCACCATTGAGGCTACTAGATAAGGGAGATGGTGACTTTGCAGCTGCTCTAAAGCTTTAGAAATGCTTTCTTCTTTCAATCCAGTGTTGATCATCCATTGACATTTTTAAGAAAACTCACAAGACACACGTTTTCAAAAGCTTTCAGTTGCATTTGGTGGTCTTAATATGTTAGTATTTTATGATATTTTAATGTAGAATTTGATCTTAGAGGTAGCTATCTTGCTTTGTATTGTTTTTAATAGGTTATCTTTATCATATTTTATTTTACAAATTGATTTAGAAATTAGAAATTAGCTTGATCTGACAATCCAACATACTTTTTGGTCAAACTCATTAAATACAGCGTTTCTTTACTGTGCACTAGCTGTCTGTTCTGTGAGAAAAACACAAATCTGGTGTTTCTACACAGCTCTGGCTCTGTGAAAGGGGAAACAAACAATGTAAAGTGGCTTGAACCAATCCACACAACCAGATTCCAGGATGTACTGCGCACATTCCTGCTTGTGCACAAGACATGGGGAACTCGATGCAATTCTGTCTTCAGAATTGCTGCTTCCACCTACCAAGACATACATCCACCACTGTAAAAAGTGCATTTTCCAGATGGCCAAGGCTGAGCAAACACTGTGTACTACACTAAGTACATTATATTAGTACATTTAGGATGCATATATTGTACAGTCAAGCCGAACAGAAGGTGCTCTCACTTCTAAATGACACTTGATAAACCCTAATTCTGTTTGCTGTAAGCAGTTCCCCTTTATCCAGGAAATGCGTGATTCATTGTATCCCATCACTGCATGTGCTGTAATTACAAGCATCTGTTCAAAGCCGTCAGCTAAATTTGACCAATAAAACTCAAAAGGACCAGCGCAGTTGAGCCAAATGTTGGTTTACGTAATCGTCCCTTTTCTTCCTCTTGTGGTTCAGTTACAAGACTCGCTGCCCTTTGCTTCGGTAATAATCGGCGTGACTCAGACCACACTGTTTAATGTAGGTGAGAAAATCAAAGCACCTGACGTTGTAAAATCTTGTGAGGTGATGAAAACAAACCAAATGTTCCCGTTGGAAGAACAGGAAGTGCACCGAGTGAGTCTACACCAAATACTGTGTTAAGCTCTATCTAAATATGAAAAAGTGAGTCATGAAGGTGAGAAAATGAAACAACTAAAAGGAGATGTGGGTTTTCTGAAGCTGATATTTAAAAAAAAAAAAAAGCAGAACTCATCATCATTACAATCACCACATCCACAGTAATCATATAATCAGAGCATGTGGCGGCGAGTGAAATTAATCACAAACCTGATTTTCTCACTTAAAATGAAAATGGAACCTTTTGATTAAGGATTCCTTTTCTTTCTCTCATATTCACTCGATGTGTTTGTGTTTGATGTGTTGATTACTGCCTGCAGTCAGTCTCAGAGGAGGAAAAAGCCTTGATGTAGACTTTCATAAGAGGGGAAATTTGAAATAAAGGTATTGCCGGACAGGGAGTCCTCGAGGAAGAGGTCAGTAAATTACAAATGAAGTCTGACAAGTGAGGTTTTTCCTCTACCAAAGAGAGAGGGAGGACTTGTGACTGTATACGTGTGTGTGTTGGAAAGAGAGGGAGAGATCAAGTGCGCTCTTATCCTTAAATCCTCGAAAGATTTCAGCGAGAACGTGGAACAAATGGCTACTTATGCTGAAGGACTGTTCATGATGGATGTTCCCGTTCCTGAAGGCCTTCTTCAAAGTCTGTTGCAGATGCTGCTCTATCAATCACTGTTCATGCTTTAAATTACTGTTGCAACATCTGTACATGAAAATCACTGTCTGCTAATGACATTATAACATTCCTCATATAACTAATTATTTTACAAATTAATTTAAGCTCGTGCATATGCCGGATTGATGAGCAATAGCAGCTTTTCACAGGAAGGAAAACACAGGTGCAAAACTCTCTGCCAGTTAAAATGAAATCATGGTTAGCAGTCGAATAGTCAAAAAATGAATAAATGTCTTTTTGTCAACATTTTTCCTTGACCTTGATGGAACACATCAAGATAAGATGTGCAGGAGAATTCATAAGGACATAGGAGAAGATCGGATGGCACTGAAGACTTTTATTTTGTAAAGGTGCAGCTGTGCATCCTGTGCTAAATGATATAAGAAAGGAAACAGAGAAGAAAGCATATTTCCTTGACTCCAGCTCGTATCAAGGCTGAGTCATTCCACCTCAATTCAACAAATATCCAAAAAAGTTCACGTCTGACCATCTTATATTTGTCTAATGTTTTCTCTCTGCATATGTATGTAATTAAGTAAGACGTGTAAAATCTAGGGTCACAAGTAACATTAGTTTTTGAGTAATAAAACTACTTTTCGTGCTGTTTTCTTTGTGCCCATCTGAGGACCAATGAAGTGCTGGTTTGTACTATTCTATCAAAGCATGGCTGTACCACTAAAGACCATGTGCACATATCAATAAACCTGCAAAATGTCAGGACTCTACAGTTACAACACCTCAAACACTGCTCCACACATCGATGTGAAGAAAACAATGTGAAAGTCAACATGACCCTACTCGTCTTTAACAATTTTTAGCTCAAAAACTAATGTTAGCTATGACCACAGATTTTAAACGCAGTCAACTCAGTCAATATTTCCCACTTGAAAAAGAAAAAGAATGAGGCCAGATCATGCAGCTGCAACTTGAATACCCCTGTGTCATATTACCCAGTTAGGAAACCTTCCTAAGCTTCACAAACTATTGGACTCCACCCTATGTGTCAGTTCTGGCTCCAGACCAATCAGTGTCACATGAGGTGATGGTTTTAATTAGTGGCTAATTGCAGCCAAACACCTCCGGACATCAACGATTGAACTCACAGAGTGTGTTCGAAATCTGTCCCGCTTTGCTACCAAGTGCACTGCATTTACTTTCCCGTGTTGGAATTCTTTGTGTTGTCTGTTGACTGTATGTGCAGAAGGTTAAATCATCACAGGGCCCTTCAGAGAGTAAGATCAAGACCATACAATATTATACTCAAGATAAATTATATAAGAGAGAAGCCATGCAAATCCAGAAGTCTGACATTAAACAGGCACTTTGGCAGCAGTGGGAAGAAAAACCTCCCTTTTAACCCTCTGAAGCCCAAAACGAAGCAGAAAGGCCTTTTATCTTTGAACAAATTTCCAAAAGAACACCATTTATCAGCTAAAAACTGACACAGCTCACAACTAGCTGAAGCAGCTGGAAGCTACATGTAGCTTTGCTCTGAAGTTGTTTGCAGTGATTTTGAGCCTTATGACATAAATATGAATGTCTGCTACCAAGCTACTCTCTCAGGTCATATAAGTACTGCAGTTTGAATGCTATCTTTGCTATAAAGCCCAATTTAAATGCTCCTCCTAGAGATGTAACGCAACATTTTGACACTTTAAACACAATTTACAAATGCATGTACTTTAATTTTGCTTACATTTTAAATGAAGAACTTGTATTTCGGTGGTTTACTTTTACTACTTTCAAAAGAGTCTGAGAACTTCTTCCATCACTGCTAGCTTCTACATTTGTTCCTCATTTGAGAGCTAAGTGTGATTTTGTGCGGCAGCGGGTCTCTTCAGACTCCATCTACCTTCAGCCCATCTTCTAAATTACGCAGGTATCTACTTCTGTGAAAAATGTCTCATCATTTCAACTACAATAAATCAAGTCAAACCGACATATCCCATCTTTGTCACTGGCACACTGTCAGAGACTCGTGGGGGCTATAAATGGTCTCATGAAATTTCCAAAGACTGTCGATCTCTCTCAAGCTCAATCTAAAAAGACACGTGACCGACTCTGTATTAATAGACATTTGCGGCACACACAGGTACCATTTACGAGGCCACTCCAGAGAAAGAAGTCTTTGAGGAGCACTACTTAAAAAGAGGACACTAATTAGTTCCTGTTGAGACTCCTTTCTAGTATAATGTAACCTGTGCCACTCTGACTGCAGTAATTACATCAGATAAATGGAAAAACAGAAAAGGAGCAGACAACTTATTTGCATTTTTTTGTATGTGTAAAGAAAAAAGTATCTAATTGCACTGGACTATTTTGTTCTAAAACATAAATTACAGTTTTTCTTATTATTGTACTTACAAAAGGCAACCGGACAAGTGACAAGAATCAATTAATAAATAATGAGGCAGTTAATCAGTATATTATAATTATAGTATTAATTTTCTGTGTAAGATGCAAAAAATAGTCTAAATAATTACAACTAATGATCATCATTAGAAAGTGTAATATCCAGGAGCTGGAACTGGAACAGATTGGTTTCAAAGATGAAATGAGCCGAGTAACTTGTTGTGCTTTACATTTTGCCTGGTAGGTGACCTTTGGGGACAAAAATGCATGTTTGAATTAATAAGAGCTGGATCTAATTTGTGTTGTTCGGAAGATTTAAATCCAATTTCACGAAAGAAGTGAGTTTACAGTCAGCCTCTGTTTACTTCTCAGAAAAATGTGTCAAAAAGAATCATTGCAGGCCTGTCAGAGTCAATCAGTTGGTGATATTTCATCTGTAGTCCCAGAACAGGTGCTGTGTTGGGTAATGACAGTAGTATTTTTTGTATTAGAGTGTCATGTGTGTGAAAGCGGACACGGGAGAACCAACCTTATCTCCAAGTCGTGGCTCTCTTGGGCTGCGAAGCCATACAAGGCCACATAGGTGTTGAGCTTTAGGACGTCTTTCTCGAGCTGGCTCTGCTCCAGCTGGACAACAAACACACACAAAACACATCAGCTCCTGCAAACGCACAAATGCAAAGTCCAAGACTATATATTCTCTGTTGTCGCTATTCTCAGTCGCGTCTTAAAATAGCATTTTTGGCATTCACGTTAGCAGGAGAAGCCCTTGTTTACAGCACAGTGATAGAGTGAGGAGCTGCTTAAGTTGTTCTGCAATCTGTTCTCTTTAATCCTCCGTCAACATGAGTGGGAGAAGGAGGATCAGGTTTTTGTGAACGCTCGGGAAGTTAAGACGGCACTGGGTTGTGGGTGGAGAGGAAGATCTCAGTGAAGTGTTAGCACAATTAGCGAGGAGATATGCCGCCATTCTGGTGCTATTCACACCTGCTCAGAAAACTGGTGGGTGCATTTTTCATGTTTCATCATCCAATACCTTGAGTCTGAATCCTGCATGCTTTGTCCCTGAAATCCATCCAAATGATGCTGTGTCTCCTGTCTGCATGGCAACAGGAGGGAAAGTGCTAAAAGATTTGACCATAACTTGTTTTTGGGGCACTGTTGGCTGTTTTGGTGCAAGAGTAGAGTTTTCCATCTTTGTGGCGCTGTATAGTAATGAAGAGTAGTGTTCCTGGTCCTCTGTGGCTCCCCGAGCGTCACCCACGTGGACTGGAAATGTAGCTGATGGATGAGTTGAGTTAACAGCAGCCACAAGGCAAACTGCCTCTGTGGCCTCTGGGCGAAAATAACAGCACCGAGCAGTGGCGATCCATTACAGCTAACTATGAGCTGCTCGCTCGCCTTGAGAGGCTGCGGATGCTTTGGCAGCCAGGAACAGGAGATGAGAGGTTGGGTCGGCCAAGATAACAGCCTCCTTTGTACTGAGTTATCAAAAAGAAGAAAGAATTCGAAGTGAAGGACGTTGTGGTGAAGAGAAAATGGAAGAGCAGAGTGCATTCCTTTAAATCTACAATGGAAGATTTTTTATTCACTTGAAGGCAACACAGCAACCTCTGAATAGACTAGCATACTGCATTATTACCTTTTGTAGTTCACATTTTAGGCAAACACTTGTGTTTTCACACGTCCAGCAGCTACTGGGCCACATTATCATTAACCCTCTGAACTCTGAGCAATTTTTGCTATTGTCACATTTTTACTCACTGTATTGCACTTTAATTAAAACAGAAGTACCACTATTAGAAATAAGGAGTGGTCTAGCATGACTTTTGTGCCATATGACGCAGTAATAATGCCATAAAGAACAAAACAGAAAGTTGAATTTTTCTAAGGATTTTCCAAAAAAAATGAAATATAAATTACATTTTTCCAAGTACCCAAAGATGGTTCCCATACTGCAAAAACAAAAGTGGCTCTATATACTATGGCATTGTACTACTAACATTTTTAATTTATTTCCATTTGTGGAGTAATGATCAAGTTTTGTTTTTTGTTTTTTTTGCCAGAATCTGATAGAAGTCATTTAAAATTTAATGTCTACCAAGTGTCCCAACGCAATACCATTTTAGGAGAAAAGACACAGTTAAGAACATTAAAGCTATTAAAGTCAAGTCAACGTGTATGTTTCACAATGAATAGCTGAACAGAAATGCATTTTAAAAAACGCATCATTCCTGTAGGGCATTGTCTAAAATGCATTTACAGAGGCTCCACAAACTCCAGAAAAGGTGGAAAACTGTGCTGTAGATTAGCTGTTGTACCACCAGATAAGGCCTCTTACTGTTAACTACCGTAACAACAAGTGGAGGTGGTCACTCAGACCAGGAGAAGCTCTGCGTTGGCAAGCAGAGAATACTGGGGTGGTTTAGCTAGCAATGGATACCATAACACCACCAAGACTTCTGTGACACTTTTTGGCATCGAGCCACAGCTTGTGTTTGTAGAGCCAGCTGGAATCAAAGAGGACAGACTTCCTGTAACCCAGTATTATATATGACAGAGCTACCCCTACCCCATGTCCAGTGAACAATAAACAGCAATACCAGCACGGGCCAGATGTCTACTTTGCTCATTTTTGACAACACTAAAAATTACTGACACTCTTTGCATCCTTCGTATCCCGCTACAAATTGCGCTCTCAATTTCTGACATTTGCGCTCAACAAAGCCAGCATTGGTCAGCTTAAAAAAAGCCTTAATTGGCCTCCATAGTTTCCAGATTTTCTCTGCTTTATGTAAACACATTCTACAGCCAGTGATTTAAAAACAATCTTGTAGTCTCTCCACTTTGCAAGGTTAATATCTGGCTCTAACTTTGCCTGACATTTGGTGCTGGTTGGGCAAATAACCGGGTTTCTAAGAAAATCTTCCAATAAACAGCTGCCTGCTGGTGAGAGATCAAATCATTAAAGCTGCAGGCCAGAAAAAAAAAAGAGCTGAAAGATACTAAAACAGTTCACAGATTTGGAGGCAACTGCAAAACCAATATAAAACCAATAAAAATCTTGTTGTTCAACCCACTGTTGATATAATATATAAAATATTTACTAGTGCAGCTATAGGAGATCATTTTCCTTTTGTCCCATAGAAAAAGAAAGTAATGCATCGTATGTGTCCATCAGCAGGGGAAGAAAAGTGTGTTTGGAGGAAACAGAAGCCATCACAGATGAGCAGAAAAATGAAAAGAGCATCATCTCATAAAATCAAACTTTCCAAACAGAGAATCCAAGCAGAAAGAAATCACAGCGTGCATCAGACTATTTTACTGGCAATCGATCTCAGAGTTCAACGCTGAACCTGAACAGAGAGAACAGATGGCGATCCTCTGTGTGTGTGTGTGTGTGTGTGTGTGTGTGTGTGTGTGTGTGTGTGTGTGTGTGTGTGTGTGTGTGTGTGTGTGTGTGTGTTTCCCATTTGCGCATATGAGTCTCTCATCTCAATTTGGAGCCTCCTTCTCTGGTGAAGAAGCAGTTTTCAAGCGTTTTTCTCTGCTCATTACCCTGCAGAGCCTCCATCTGTCTGTCCGCCGGCCTGAGCTAATGGACCTGTCGGGTGACAGACAAACAGCCCGCTGCCAGCTGTGTTCGGGCCAGCCTGATAACACTACACAATGCACTTCAAGCCTCTTTCCCGAAATGGACGACTGGACTGCTAGATTGTATTGCAGAGCAGACTTGTGTGTGTGTGTGTGTGTGTGTTCACCTTGTATGGTTATTTGTTCATTTTTGTGTTTGTCCAAGTATCTGTGGTCTTTTTCCACTGTTGACAACGGAGATAAACATGCTAAACTATAAAAGTAAACAGGATAGATGGCTGGGCATAGAAAATATGTGAAGAGAATGGTGATACTGAACGCACCCCTCCCACAAATCCCATCGTGGAGGGAGAAGACTGAGGACGGAAAAGAACGGTTATGAAATCTGCCCATGAAATATTCATCGCTGCTCTGCAGGGGGTGACGGGATATTCACAGAAGTTTAACCTTTTTCTTTCTGTGGCATGAATTGTACACCATCAGCGCTGCATCTACGCTGCAGAGAGTAAATACAGCAGCACAGACCTCAGAGCTGCAGATCCTAACATTAAGGTCAAGGCTTCTCCGTATCAGTGCAGGCCAGTGGTCGCGTCAGCTTTGGCTTGATTTGTTACGGCAGGAAAAGAAAAAGAGAGTTTTTCCACCACAGTCCTGGGAAATTCAGCAGCAGTGATGGAGGCGGAGGAACAGAATGCTAAATGGACACTGGCTGGGTATCAGTTCTCAGACTGGCCATGCAGAGTTCAGGCAGTGGTCAGCGAACAAAGTCGGTTCTCAGAGGTTTTCAGACGACGCAAATAATACATGTCACAGTAATACTGAGCTGCAGAATAACTAACACTGTAAAAGCCTAGGAAAAAGAATGAAACTAGAAAGTTGACCATCCATCCATCCATTCTCAATGCACCACTTTATCCTCACTTAGGGTCATGGGGGGTGGGGCGGTGGGGGGGAGGGAGCCTATCCAAGTTGACTCGGGCGAAGACAAAGGGACACCCTGTACAGGTCACCAGTCTGTCACAGTGCTACATACACAGACAAACAATCACACTCACATTCACACCTATGGACAATTTAGAGTAACTAATTAACCTCAGCATGTTTTTGGACTGTGGGAGGAAGCCGGAGTGCCAGGAGAAAACCCACGCATGCACAGGGAGAACATGCAAACTCCATGCAGAAAGATCCCAGACCGGGACATGAACCGGGGATCTTCTTGCTACAAGGCGACAGTGCTAACCACTAGACCACTGTGGAGTCCAGACAGTTGGTCACCAGAATGAAATTATAGAAAGAGCTTGCAATTCCTCCAAAATAATGTATGCCTAAATGATTAACACTTTATTGCTTTGCTTAATCTCTCTGAAGGCTAAAACCTGCTGGCAGATTTGAAAGACATGTTACTTCTGATTCTTTTAGTGTCAGAAACTGGAAAAATCGACACAACAATTTAACTGCAAAAGTCCTTAAAAACTATTACGTATGAAAAATGAATCAAAGCAAAAATTAAAATTGTGTTATTTCATCGTAAGTTTTTAATTCTATACAACTAATTTAAAGTTAAACATTTAAGAATAGATCACTTGCTCTGATCAGATTTTGTAGAAAGAAGCACAGCTTTGTGTTGCAGTGAAAAATGACTGGCAAAACAAAAATAAAATGTGACAAAGAAGAAGAAGCAAATAATGCCCACAAACTGCGGTTTGAAGAGGTTTAAAAGCTTATTTGGTTTATAAAAGTGTTAGCAATTTCTCTCTGCCAGTGAAAAAGCTCTCAGAAACTTGCGTTTTAACCTACACTGAATGCTCACATGATTTCTGAAGGACAAAAGAATTGTGCGACCTTTCATAAGTGTCAGAACAACTGACAAGTGTTGTGTTATTTGGCTCAAAAAAGAACAAACACATTTTGAATATTAAATGTTTTCGTCAAACGACAGTCATTTCATTGACATTTGGGTTTTGTCTGTTGGCAGAGTGGTTGCCTTAAAATTAAAGTACTTCTGAGCATAAAAAAACCAGCACAAGATAAAAACTCATGCACTTTGCTTGAATGCTGCACGTTAATGCACATTTGCAGAATAGTACAAGGACAGCCGTGCTCAGGCTTCTAGTGCACTCATGGTCGCACACCTGGTAAAATCAGACATGTATTATGTAAAATAATTTGATGGATTAGTTTCTCACCTGCAAATCATCAGGTTTTCTCTCCGGTTGGTGGTAAAGCTCTGTTCCGTTCTCAATGACTGTAAAAACTGGAAAGCAAGGAGCAGAAAATCAGAATGCGAAATAAACAACCTTTTTAATAAATAGTTTAAACCTAAAGTCCTGCTGGTAACTGGTAAAAGATGCTGTGTTTATTAGTTTCAGTGTCATACAATTGAATAAAATGGGCAAAAATGGTACTTCTTGTTCAAAATGTGGTTTTTGTGCAAAGCAGTGTCACTTTGATTCTTGATTCCACATCTTGTTTGCAGTTGGAGACTTTGGCCTGAAGGTGGCACTAAATCAAAGGTGTCACTAACATTTTTTTTTCTCTGGGCTTCTTATCATATATATCTATAGGTAGGTTCCATTGAGCACAGTTGTTTTTTTTCTGTTAACCCAAGAAACACCAAGAAACTAAAGTATTATCAAGGCCACCACAAGACAGAGGCCAAAAGCATATTCGGTCTGTCTTTTGTTGGGTGTGCTGCTATTCTCTGGATAAAATAGCTCAGCATTGTAACTACTCTTCAAATAGCCTTTTCCAATACTATGGACTACCTCGGTGCGTTCTACCAATCTCCTTGTAGTTCTGTCTTCACTGAGTGAAAGCCTCAGAGTGGAAAGGGTCAGCGCCTCGCCCTTTTCTACAAAGACTATTGTGTGGCTGAAAAATCCCAAGACACCACTTAATCAAGAGCTACACACAATGCAGGCAAAGAAAAAGAAAAGAAGAAAGGTCCAACGTTTTCTCAGAATTTTTATAGTGTGCTCTACAGAAGAGACAAACACGTGAGACGGAGTGGGTTAAGAACTTGGAAGAACTTTCTTTGCTGTTTCGTAGGAGAATTCGATGTTGAAACCTTTTCGAATTCTCTTATGGGAAGAGAAGTGGTTTTTCCCGTGTCGCTGCATGGCTTCAATCCAGTTGTACACTGTGTACAGTAACGGATACTTACCATCATCGCTGTGCTTTCTCGACAACTCCTGCCTACTGCTGTGAGCCACAACTTCCTCTGGAACCTTGTCCAAGTCGCTGGTCTGCAGAGATGAGACAGACAGAAAGACAGCAGGGAGACAAACTAGTTATATGTATTGACTAGTTCAGATTTGTGAGAACAAAACTACCTAAAATTTATCCACTTTCATAGACTTAACCAGCTCTCTGGAAATCTAAAGTGTAGTAAACATGCTGCTCCACAGTCTGCATTTGGAAACTATTATCAGAACCCCTGTTGAGACTACATCGTCTTAGTAAGCCTCCGCTGACACACACACCCATTCGCTAACAGCTGCACAGGACAGGACAGCATGGCCCAAACCCAACAGCTTTCAGATGTCATCATCCTGAGGCATGCGTCCAGAGCGCACACGCCGCTTAGCTTACATTACAAGTGATACGCTATGAGAAACAGATTTGGCTGAGCATTACACATGCAGATGGGGAGGACGGTGGCTCTACAATTGGCCTAATTCATCTTCGGTACTGTAACACAAGCATCCGCACTGACATCTCCCATCATGAGCACCGGGACCAGACTGCCTTTATTGGTAGCGTTTACAGCCCTGCAGTGGTCATATCTATTTAGACCATCAGCTACAGAGTGTCTTCTGAAAGTGGGGCAAAATATAAAGTACCGGAACTAAAGTCTTAATTTGTCTGCATGAAGTTTAACAAAGTGGAGGCTTGAGATATCAAACGGGACAAATAATACTAACAATATAAAGAGTTTATCTGTGTGGGGAAATAAAAACAACACTGACTGATATCCTGTTCTTACCGAGTTTCTGTGTGGAGACTCGGACCCACTGGCCCTCTTGGCCTTTTGTGCCAGCGACGTCCCAAACCTCAGGGCTTCATACACAGGATCCACCTTATTACCACAGGCTGTAGATGAGAACAATACCGGCCATTACAAAAAACGATGACAAGCTCTCATCACATCAAAGTGGTGATTTACACAAACTATAAAACCTCGTATGTATGAAATGGCTCAAGCGGAAAAGTGGCTCAGGGAGAGTAGAGGTAAGGTTTCCACTTTACATCATCTCAACCCACACGGAGCTGAAATCATTATGGAGATTTAGGCTTCCTCACCGATGGGCATGACTTCTTTGATGCAGCCATACTGTTCCTGGATCAGCAATGGAGAGCTGTAGTATCGCCGAAAGCCTTTTGGCTGAAGAGAGCAGGACAGAGAGGTTGCAAAAAAAAGAAAGAGGCGACAGGCATTAGAGACAAATCGATGTGCAGAACCGCAGGCGGCACTGAAACAATGCACATTACTCTGTTCAGTCAGATGTTTCTGAATGCATCAGACTTCGTAGAATTAAAGTTCTGCAACGCTGGATGTCGGGACTGTTCTGACAGAAGCATATTTTCATAGAAGACAATCAGTCAGTCTGTCCCAGGCAGGAATTATAGCATAAAGTGTTTGTGTTTGCTGTGTATGAAGCCAAACATTAATATAAAAAAGAGCCATTGAAGGCACTAATCCGAACCATTATGAGAGGTAATGACATCGTTCTAAAGAAACTGGTGTAAGGAAAGAAGAAATTAGTCATTATTCACAAAGTTAAAGCAAAACAAGTCAACAAATAATTTCTAGACATCTAGAAATTCAACATTTAATATATCATGCAACCATTGTTCTAGAAAAGTTAGAGAAGCTATTAGTTAATAAAGAGCACTTTTAAAACAAACTACTTGCATCTTTAATCTTGTCAGGAATTTCTAAACTGTTAACATTATAAGGTAATTAAAAGAAATAATAAATTCTTAATTATAAAACGTGGTACATTACAGTAACTTCCATTGCAAAGGAAATCTCTGCATTTGTTTCTGAGATTACATTAAAAACTACTAAATGTGAACATAATGTGAACATTTGAGCATTTTAACAGCAATTTTAATGTCAAAAAGAATATTCTGTTAACACGTAAAATGAGTAGTCTTCTATCCTAAATCAAGATAACAAAGGAAAAACTTTGAATACAGTTACCAGAAGACAAAACTGGCTGCTAACTGTACTAAATACCTACGCACACTGTATGCTGGTGGGGATGGATGGAAATAATGCTGATAGAGACACTGATGCATTGCTTCAAGCTAGCATGTGTCTCCACAATTAAAACTAAATATTAATTAACAGTTTCTACAAACAGTTTTGTGTTTGCCATTAGGTGAAGGGCATTTTGCAACCTCTTTGAGCAACATGAAATGAGAAGAAAACTGACAAAAACCACAAAGTCAAGGTTTCAGTTCAGGATAGAAGAGAGAAAAAATGCTGACAAACACCCACCACACACCATAGTAGCTATCTAGCAGCTCCCAAAAAGATGAAGGCATGGAATAAATGCTGAGACTGACATACAAAAGATAGTTACAGCATAAGAGAGATGGATCAAGGGCAAAGCAGACACTACAAGGGCTGTTTCTGTTTACAAAATGACGTCAGACTCCGTTCACACTTAACACGGTACTACTCTGAGGCTCTACCGCAACATTAGTTCCACTCAATTTTACTTTCAGCACATATTACTACATAAAAAAGCGATTACAGTGTTAAACTGAGCATAACCTTCATGAATGAATAACTGATTTATTGCATCTGCAGCTGAAATCCCAACATGAAGGAGTAGAGAATGTGATTCCGATTGAAGTGGCTCACTGCCTGTTAGAAAAACTTCTAAAGTTTCTGTCCTAATTCATCTGCCTGTCATGTCCTCCTCCAGCCTCCCCCGGCACTCAGACATTCATCATTTATATATCTATTACCTGCCTCCATCCCAACCAAATCAATACTTCCCCATCAGTTCTGAATCCTTCCAGAGTACAAAGAAACACAGAAGATTGAAATTATCCTCAGTCCCTGGAGACATGATGTCATCTGCAGCACATTCATTAATGATTAATGTGTGTGTTTACAGTTCTTTTTTTGTAATTTTCTCTAAACATCCACACGCTGTTGAGCCATTTGCTTATAAGATGCTGAATTTTGAGAGAGGTCACTTGTTGACCAGATGCTGGACACCTACTGTACTTTGTGCTGCCTTCTTTCAGTTTATTTGTATTTTGTGTATTTATATCATGGGAGGTGAAATCTGCATTGCTTAATCAACTTTATATTTGAAATTTCTCAACGACTAAAACGAGCAATCCTTGAGATCTTCAGGTCCATTTCAAGACGTGACATGTCGGATGTACAGGAGCGAAGTTAAATGTTAAAAGAGCAACTTGTTGGAGCCCATCTGATCCACGTGGCTAAAAGGCACCACTTAGTGCTGCTGTGTTTACAGTGAGTTTGCTTTATGGGACATTTTGGTACAGAGGCAAGAACAGCTTTCTCATGTGTCTTTTATGACAGATATCATATTGCAGTTTCGAAACCTCCCCATTGAGAATGTTTTAGGCCAGCCATGTCTCCAAGAAATTGTTTATTTTCTTACATTTTGAGGCTAAACACAAGAAAATTACTAGTCAAGATATCTAACAAATAATATATTAGATAGGGAGAGACTAGTCAACCCGCCCAGAAAATGGAGGTGAAGCTTCAAAGATATTGTTTAGGGTCATATTGCAACCCACAACTTTATTTTCCAAAATCAAACCAAACAGTTTCGGTTCCTCGGCCTCTACCGTGCAGTAAACATTGTGACAAAGTCAGTTTTCCCTCAAAGCATGACATTTTCATAAATCGAACCAAACAGCGAGTAAATATGAAACTTAAGCCTAAGAATAAAGGTCCAACATGGTGGACGAATCCTTAAAACCTTCCCCTCCCCTGCAGTTTCAGAGTTTGTGACTCTTTCAAACTGAAAATCTTTCCTACAACATCACACCTTCTAGGGGGAGAAAATAAGTTTCCTTTAAAACATAATAAAAGCACAGTATGGTTGTATAAGATCAGGGTTGGGACCCCTCCTCAGCAAAGTTACAACTAAGTACAGCAAAAAGCCACATTAAGGAAGGGCAAGAAATGAGAAAAACATCAGTGAATAGGTTGTTATAGCTGTGTGTTGTTGTGTTTTTGGGTTTTTTCTTTTGAAATAAATTATTTCTGTTTCTGAGAATTCAATGCTTCCCTGAACACAAACTAATCAATGATATCCATTAATTTATACAGTCCTATTCATTTGTCGTGGCTGTGGGCACCAATTTGTTTGCTTATCTGGGAGATCAGTAACTTAATTACTATTGTACATAATTAACATGTTCTTCACCTCCAGCAGGAATCCATCCTGATAAATCTGTTTTCCTGTTACCAATTTTAAGAGGTCGTGAGCTCTGAGATAATTTCACAGCTTAGTAGAAACTCATCTAAAGCCGGGAAGACTTCCTATGATTGTACACAAAGCAAATGCATTCACTGATCTTGTCTCTTTTAGAGGCCAAACACATTTTGACAAAAGCAGTGATTCGTCTGGCTGTTAGCACCGAGGAAACACAAAAAGCTGGAGAAAACATCTGGATGAAGCTGTGAACAAGTGACCTGAAGGAGTTGCAGTCTGTTTTGTGCAGGAAACGTATTATTTATATTTGCAACGAGCGCCGCTCATCAAAAGTTGATGAGTGAATCACTGTATTTACCGTGAGTAACGTTCTGAATCTGTCAAATCACTCTTAAATTGCAGCAGGTCTTGTGCAATATGTGATATGTGCACCGTTGCTGTTCTGTTAGCTCAGGTTGAAGCAGTGACTCACAGATTTATTGTCACATATTGATTATTAATCAGATTTGATGCAAACTGGACAGTCCGCTGGAAATGTCAGTTGTATTCGAATTGTAAACAAAAACTGTGTGGCGCACTGTAGCTGCAAAATGCTGTGGATGTTTTGAAAACCTAACAAGTCCTATTACTATAAAGTGACTAAAGCAATATTAACTGTGTTGTAGGTGAAACTGAAGTGAAGAATTCAGGTGTAATTGGGTTATATTAGTGATTTCTCAACTGCAGTTGTTAAGGAGTCATTATCACTGTATGAGGAGGTTCAGAAACTTACTGAAAAAATGATTTCATGTTTAATAAAGACTCATTCGATGAGGTAAATTGCTTTCCTCTGAAGGGTTCTCAGGCCAAGAGAAACAAGCATGGCTGCAGAAGTGTCCAAGTTTAGAGTTAGCTGAATTTAGAGCTGTACTCCGCTGGGGAAACTTCCCTTTTTATGCTTGACCTCTCAACCTCATTTTCCACTCCTGAGAGCCGATCATATCTCCGGGCCTCATCCCTCAGGCATCTAGTGGAAAGATGTCACAAAGGGGAAGGAGGAAGACGGCCTGTACTGTTCCGTTTTATATGACGTTTATTAGCTTTATTTAATTCCAGATTTCTTTAACTAAAGTGTAGTCAAATACTGTGAAAGAACGAGGTAGGAGAGGTTGAAAATGACACAAAACGTGACCTCTGGTCTGTGTCTCCTCGGTGTGGGATGTGAGTGAATGACTAAAGAGTCCCAGTTCAGTCTTGTCTGTCAGTTTGCTGGACCACTACACAAGTGAAAATGTTTCTTGGCAGTTGTTTTTACTATAATGGCCAAACCCTCCCCAGTAAAAACACCCAGACCACCCTGGCAGACCCACTCCCCAACCAAAGGGTGTCATTTTGATGCAGTCCACAGATGATGATAAAGATTTAGAATCATGCCAAAGCTCCCAGTCAGAACTGTTATCACACAATTACAGCGACAAAACCACGAGAGTGTGTTTCAGGGAGGAACGCCCTCTATCAGGGAAACAATGTTTGGAAAATGACAGCAACCAGGGTTGAAATCTTAGGTTGTTATTTTTAAGTTACTTCGAATCTGCAATGTAATAACACTAAAATACGGGCTAATAATGTTCCTACTCTTAGACAAACTCTCCTACAATGTAAAAGAAATGTGCTTTTATAGCATGTTTCCTTTCCTGAAAGATTTTTCCTTTATTTTTCATTTACACAGTAATGTCGACAGACTAATTCTATTGGACTGTGAATTTAAACATCAAATGTAATATAAAATTTTAAATTTGTCACTGAAAAACCATAAAACTTCCAAAGTTTTTTAAAAAAAATTCAATTTTTTGACATCAAAATACTGTTAAGATACATTCTGAAATTTATCGAAACTTCACAAATGTTTCCTTTTTATTTAATAGAGTAAACTATTATGTTTATATTTTGTACCATGAATATTAAAAAAATAAAGAATGTGAGACAATTTAGAGAAAAAGAAACATTGGTTGTTTAGTTTTAGATAGATTTGTTTGCTAAATGAAAGATATCTTATAAGATTATAGTTTTCCACAACAAAATGTAAAATAATTGTGTTTTCATAGGTATAAAATATCTAACAACACTGATGCTCTGTTAAAATGCATTTTTTTTGACATGATACATATGTATCGATATGTAGGTAATTTAACTGTTTTCACATGTAAATATCATCCAATAAACATTAAAAAGCCCAAAAAATAAACATGATACAATGCAAAAAAGGCTACAAAATGTATATTTAAAATTAGGAAATTATGATGTTCATATAAAAATATTTTCAACATTTCACAGTTTTTCTTTTGTTTTGTTTGCTGCCAGAGTGTTTTTTAGTAGTAGTAGTAGTAGTAGAGAGAGTGCTCATATGAAACAGCCCAAGTACTGAAATTAAAGCACTGAAGAGACATCACAGGTGCATTCCAGATACTTCAGATAAGTGCACAAAATTGCAAGAACAGTCATTGCCACCCCGTCTACAAATTTGCATGAAATGTTGCAGCTTTTCTAAAAACTAAAGAAAAAAGTTAAGAAAATCAAGTTGACTTAAGGTTGACCAAAAGGTTCTAGTGCAGTTTTTAAAAGGGTAATTAAGAATAAAATCCTGCGACTCTATTCTCATCCCTTAATGATGAAGCACGCTTCGAACACACTACAAAAGCAGAAGTCAAACCCTTGAAGATAAAGAAGAGGATGAGACTGAATAGGAATGATCATTTACACATTTTCAGACAATCTTTCTTCAGAAGAATTCATATTTTTGCGCTCTGCTAAAAACAGCATTTGAGAAAGAGATTTAAAAAGTGTTTCAGTCAGTCCACTGGGTAGCCCCGAGAAGTGAAAAGACTGGTATCAACAGAATATGTCAGGGCCATATTATTATTTATTCAGTGTAATTATCACCAATCAATATTGCCAACTTTCCCATTGTTTATATGCTTAAAACTTTTCACAATCCATTACTTCCATTGATATAAAAGCTGCAGCTAATTTATTCACAATGTGATAATTGATCTGCTCCTTTCAGCGCCATAAAAGACCAAGGCTTGACTTTCATGCTTAAAAACAGACATCAAGACTGACACGGTGAATGTCAAACATGTCATTAATCTGCCATATGTGGCTTTTTAATAGTGGTTATAAACTTGCTGGAGGCCAATCGCATGTATCCTGATTTAATGGTTTATGCTGATGGCAGCACAGCAGAATTTGAGGGAGGTGAGGAGGAGGTCAGCATTTTTTGCACATGGAGAGCTGCATTACTATTATCTAACACAGACAGAGTGGTGATAGATCGATGATGAGGACGATGACGAGGATGGATGGTGGCCACAGATGTACCAACACACTCACACATAGAGTGTGATTTCTGAATAAGCACATTCTGGTGGGAAACGGTCAGACAGCCAACTCTCTCTGTTTTGGTTGCTATCATAATGACATCAGTAATTATATTCCTGAGACTCAGAGTCCCCCAAACTGTTAAGAGCAAAGTGAAGAATCTACTGTCTAAATCCTGCCTTCTGTGTCATGCAGCTCACCAGTTTTCCCATACAGCGCTGCTGCCCGACTCCGTTCTCGCATTTGTGGTGGAGGCTCATCTTGCAGGCTTTGCAGCGGAGGCCATGCTTCGCTGTGTTTCCTGCCAGGAACACCACGTGTTTGGCTGTTGTACCTGATACACACACACACAGAAAAAAGAGGTAACAGGTTCAAATCTGTCATGTCAGGAATTGGAATCCGGTGATGTTCGTAAGTGAGGAGCAAATCACACACAGAACAGAAAGGCAAGTGGAAAATATTGCTCAGATCACAGCACAATCATTTATTCATTGTCTTAACGCGTTTATTCCTAGCCAGCGCTTCTGGAAGACGTCCCGGCATGCACTGGGAAAAACCTGTGAAATGACATGTGGAACGTTTTAACAGGGACACAATTTACCAAATCCAGCTCATGATGTGGACTTCTGCAAAAACCCTTTTTACCAGACTGACTGTACCTGAGCCAGTTCTGTCTCCAGCATGTGAAACCATTTCTAACTGGTGTCTGTGTGCAGCTCGCTCTCACTTATTATTATGTGACTCACAGTTGCTGAAATAAATGAAGATTAGTCGGACTCATTTGTGGGCCAAAGTTATGCAACATTGCAAGCACTGTCATTTAGAGTGTGTGTGTGTGTGTGTGTATTTGTGCATTTAGGTGTGTGAATGAGAAGCAGACAGAGACAGAAAGATAGATGGAGAAACAAAAAGCAGAAAGATCGCCTTGTTTAGGCGTCAAGGAGTCAAGAGACTGTAAAGGTGTCAGAGAATAAAGCTCACGATAACTGATGGTATCACTGCAGCACAGTTCTGAATAAAAATCACTGAGCTGGGACAGATGCAAAGATATCAAAGGTAAGAGATGAACAAGCAGGTATGAATGAAGGTGCAGTAGGCTGGAAAGACAATCTCACTTTTTAAGATTTAAAAGGCCACCAAGCCCAGGACAGAGAGAAAGTCCTGAAAACTGGCTGAGAAAATGTTCATATAACCCTCCAAATGCTCCAATATTTGCCTGTTCTCTGAGCCTAAGTGCCCCCAGGAGAGGTTATTGTCTCTGCTCCACTGAGATTGTGTATTCTTAAAATGAGTAGCATGGCCACAGCCAGTCTTCAGATTTTACATATCGTGCAACAAAAAGAGTTTATATAATAGTTAGAACTGCTGATGGAGATTCACTAGTTGAGCTGATAGCAAGCTGTTATTTACCTCTGTGCAATCTCCTGGTATGAGGCCAAATGCGTGAAAATGTGAAAATTATATTCTGTTGGTTTTCAGAGAACTTGTCCAGTGATAAATGTAGGCACAGAAAATAAAAACGAGATCAGCCACAACATTAAAACCCCTGACAGGCGAATAAAGTGAGATTGATCATCTCATTACGATGCAATGTTCTGCTGAGAAACGTTGGGTCCTGGAATTTGTGTGGATGTTACTTTGACGCATACCACCCACCTTAACATTCTGCACTAGTGTCCTCCCTCAATGGCTGCAAAAACTGCTCAGGAACAACACGACAAAGAGCCCAAAGCACTGAAAAGCCATAAAACCCCCTTGAGATCTCAATCTGACTGAGTATCCACATGATGCAGTGGAACACGTATGATCCACTGACGCCCCACCCTGCAACCCACAGGACCCACTGCCAACATCAAAG
This sequence comes from Acanthochromis polyacanthus, assembly GCF_021347895.1. NCBI lineage: Eukaryota > Metazoa > Chordata > Actinopteri > Pomacentridae > Acanthochromis > Acanthochromis polyacanthus. The sequence goes on from NC_067113.1 coordinate 21,303,691, forward strand.
TGCCAGACACAACAAGACACCCCCTGAGGTCCTGATTCAATGACCCAACAGGTCAGAGCAATGTTCAGCAACGGGTTTTAATGCCGTGGCTGATTGGTGTAGCTGTCTCCAAGTAGACACACGACATCTAAACCATAATTTGCTGCACATAACATGCAAGAAATCACCCAGAACAAACAGCTTCTTTTGAAAGCTCCCTCACATTAACACTGGGAGAACATTGTTACCAAGTTCCAGTGATGTTATTAGTTGTAGTCTAACAGCTATGCACCTCCAGTCCTTTATTGATTAATCAATAAGCACGTGCTCTGCTCAGGCTCTTCGTGTTCGAGTGAAAATGCGGACATGCCAAAAGCACTATCGATCTACTTTAGTGGAGAGTACAGAGGGGTAATAAGAGGATCTGTCCAACCCATCACTGAAATGCTGTGAACTGTGTGCATTTTTTAAAAATCCATCATGTAGCGCCACTGTGCAAACGGTCGGAATTTCAGTCCAGATTATCCTCAAAAAATGCATCGTGTTCGGTTTGACAAGCGGGCTGAGGAGGGTCAGCAAGCAGAGGTAATCCTGTACGGTAAATATGAAACCAAGCAGAAACACCTGATCCCCGAACAAGACCGCAAATACAAGATACTGTGTACAAAGCTCCCTCATGTGTAAGTTTACCAAGCCAACAAGAGGAGGAATGAAAAAATGTCTGCTCCCTCTTCACGTGCTGTAATGTGAACTGGTGTCGCAGCTATCTGGATCTGGCAGCGGTGACAGGAACTTGAAACTCTGCGATGGCTGGAAAACTGGATCTGTATCCCCATTTAAAGCTTTTGTGTTGCTTGGCTGAGCCACGCGACACAGAGCTGGAGTGGAGTTAGTACTGAGACGGAAACTGAGAGCAAGGGGATCCTGGCTTGAACTCTTCACCGTCAGTCAGCCACAGATCACCACAACAGCAGCAACAGGGCGATGAGTCTGACCGATTTTTAGGTCAGTCACATGAAGTTTGAAGGTCTGTAGCGATTGACTCTACAGAAAGTTGGCGACCTCTTGGTACTATGCGCCTCAGCATCTACTGACCCCACTCCGTCCGTTTACGTGGCCTACCACTTGGTGGCTGAGTTGCTGTCGTTCCCACACACTTTAGGAGTGAGGAAATGTCACGACTGGATTTGTCGCACAGGTGGCAACCTATCACAGTTTCACGCTGGAATTCACTGAGCTCCTGAGAGTGACCCATTCTTTCATTAATTGCATGCCTAGGTACTTGATTTTATACACCTGTGGCCATGGAAGTGATTGGAACACCTGATTCTGATTATTTGGATGGGTGAGCGAATACTTTTGGCAATATAGTGTGTGTGTGTGTGTGTGTGTGTGTGTGTGTGTGTGTGTGTGTGTGTGTGTGTGTATTATATATATATATATATATATATATATAGAGAGAGAGAGAGAGAGAATATTTTCTATAAGAACATTCACAAAAAAAACCTTTGTGAACGTTCTTAAGAAACATTTTAACATTTCTTTTTTTCCGCCAAAAAATGCTCAAAAATTTCCCCAAAATTTTGGAAATGTGGACATCAGAAGTTTCATTGTGAAAAAAAATTTTCCCCCCACATTTTGAAGCTTTCAAATGGATCAACCTTGACCCACAGGAGTTCGAGTTTCATTCGGTCTGATGAAGTTCTTTTGTTGCTGATTGGCTTGTGTGAGGTGATACACTCCAACAAGAGGGAAAATGAGATGCATTTGTGTTAACTAAGAAGCTGGCATTGTCAGCCTCCTTTGCTATTGATGTTAGTGTGTGTGTTTTCAGGTGCCTTTTCCTGCGAGGCTTAAATGTAACACAAATGTGTGTGACAATGCTGCACTCTCTGATATTTGCACTTTCTTGGCTACTCTGCTATTTACACTATAGTAGAAGATTTCCATCCAGATTTCCGTCTATGTCTACCCTCTTTCGCCGTCCATATCCTCTTTTCTCACACGCTCCTTGCAATAGCCACAAATTGATCCATTAAGCCGCTTCATGCCTCCTGATCTCCCGTGTCAATAACCTTCACGGTGACAATAACCCCTCCATCTCCTCTTCTTCTTAAGCTCCTCAAACACAATGACCTGACAGCTCTGTTTGTTTAGTTGTAGGCTTTGGTTAGTTCTTCCTGTACAGTCATTTCATTATATACCACTAAAAAAAGCTTAATTCCAGGCTACAGATGGAGAGTTGCTGTTTTATTTTTTCATGCCTTCATCTGCTATGAGGGATGTTCTGAAATTAGCTATAGAGGCTACAGATGTCACATAAACTGTTTTTAGGTATAAATTGGAATAAAGAGGAGGAGGAGCAGTCTGTTCATTTGCCACAGACTCGTGAAAGTTCAGAGGGTCGACTAGTTTCAGCGCATCTGTTAGCATTACCACTGTGGGTTTGTTTGTGTATTTATTTCAGGATGTATCTGAACAAGTCTGTGCTAGCATGCAGAGGCAAAGCAAATACTGTCCGAGGATCCCCAAAGTCTGCAGGATTCATCTTCTGGGGAACACAATTGTTCAAATATCATAGCTGGCCATTCAGAAGCTGTTACTACACTCCAAAGTACTGGACCAGACTCATTTTGAGCCAAAGCCCAAAAAATATTCACATCTTTCTATCTCCAAATGTTCACTTGCTTCAAATTTTCATGACTTTTATCAGCTGACATTTTACCTGACATTTAAAAACAGGTGTGAGGGACTTTTATTTTGAAGACCTTGCAAACGGCACCAGCTGCAAAACTCAACACTAAAGTGGATAAATGCAGGATCAGTGGAAGTGCAAGGTTGTCACAACACACAGTGGCTGCACCCTGCGAGACCAAAAAGAGAGAAAACACACATATGTGGTGACATATAGTGTGTCACTGGGATTAGTAATAAAATACATTAAACAACACTGATACCACACAGTGTTTTATGCAGGGAGGAGGAGGAGGAAAGCGTCATATAGGACCACAGCAGCATCTGTCTTCTGCCTGACCTTGACCTCTGATCCCAAGATTAATTTCTTACTGGTTTCATCCAAACCTGTCATACGTATTTAGGGAGTTTCAGAGCAGATTTGTAGAAATAATCCAGTGAGATTTCTCCCATTACTCATTGCTTGTCTCGTTAATCCCAAGAATTTAAGTTATTTAAGGGATTTTTAATGAAACTTTAATGTTTCATCCTTCAAAGTTGACTGACAGTGATATTTTTCAATACCAGCTTAAGTTTCTGCGTATTTCATCTGCATATATCTCACATACTGTATGCCAATTATAAACTTCCATGATTTGTTTTGTGCGACCTGAAGGCAACCCTACTCTGTAAATTACATTTCAGTCACAAAGAAGCCTGCAATCAAAATCTCAGCATCAGCTCCTACTCAATCAAAGCATTTCTGCGTGCCAGTGAAACTAATTTATATGCTGTGAACCTCACAACAGAGACACTTTGGTTCAGAACAAAAGCAAAGTGCTGCACAAAGCATTTAGGCTACACAACAAATGAGAAAAAAGAATAGGTGGAACAGAATAAGAGAAATCTTGGACTAAATACAGAAAAGTGTGGTTGAACAATAACAATTCTTGGTTAAGGTATAAGTAAAATAAAGTGCTGTTTTATCTGTTTAAATATAAAAATGATGTTACTGCTCAAACCAGAGAATGACACTTGTTGAATCTTATTTCATTCAAAGGACAGAAACTCATAGCGTCATTAAATGTCATGCTATTAAAAGAGTTTATGTGTGTTTGATTCACATCAAACTACAGGAGAAAATGAGCTACCACCTCACACAAAAGAAAATCTACAGAAAAATAATAACATGTTGTTGCTCTATTAAATATTTATCAAGTAAATCTAATGAATGAGTCAGGGAGAGCTATAATATAATTCAGCCTTTGTGATTATGGATGATGCATTAAATTGGTTCAGGCTTTTATATAATAAAGGACTCTCCTGTAGGAAGAAAGTGGGTGTTTATTATGTCCTGTCTGCCTTTTGTATTTTTAGAAGATTGGTTTTCATCTATTGAGCATTTGTCAGTGTAGGTTGTTTCATAAATAGAGCTAGAGATGTAGAGATTTAAACACTTATTATTTTTAAAACAGTGACAATGATTATAAAATTGATCCTTGGAACTAAATGAGTACATATTTTATTTATTCATTTTAACCCACTGAACCCCAAAACCAGCTGGTAGGTTTGAGAAGCATGTTATCTTGGAAAAATCTCATGTGCAACATACATAATAAAGAATATTTTTATCTCATCAAAATTCTGGTTGTTTTGTTTAAAGAAAATTGCCAAAAATCAACTATTTAAGTGAACCATGATCTGTAAGAAAACAAAAATTCAACACCTCCCAGCAAAACCAGGAAGTAATTCATTGCTCAGCTGTGACCAACAATGAAGTTGCAAAAATTCAAGGAGTTTTCAGTTGAACTGCAGGCTGTGTTCACACAACACGGAGAGTATGGAAACAAAATAAAAATGCAGGTACTTAAATACCTACAGTATGTGAAGTCACCTTTTTTTCCAGTAATGTTGTACATAATGATTCCAGGGTTTGTTTGTTTTTTTTAAACATTTTTGTAAAATATTTAAAGAAATTTCAGTTTTATGATTTATGGCATTTTAACCAAGTTTCCATATTTTTCATTATAACTGTTTCCATAGAGGGGTAGGATGTAATATTGTAGTGAAAAATTAGGGTACAGTGAGTAAAAAATATCCAGAAACTGCAGAAATGTTGCTTCTTGATTTTGACAGCTCAGGGTTCTCATGGATTAATAAAGTTACAAAGACAGTTTTGTACTCGAGAGGTGTAAAAGTGGGAATTGATGTACAGAAGTGTACAAACGTGTGGTTAGTTTGCTGTAAAAATGTGTCAAATCTAAAATAACTACTGCTCCATTCTATCTCCATAACCCTGCAGCTATTTGCAGTGAGTGGCTGTTAGGATTTAATAATTACAATATGATCATAAGTCCTCCATCCTCCTCCATCTTCACCACTGTTTCTTCTTCTGCCTCCTGTGTGCTGCTCTTTGACTCTGGGACACCGAGTCTGAGTTTGACAACACCACAGCATTACACACAAACACACTGAGAAAACCATCCTCCATTCCCTCTTCTTGTGACCATACTGTGCTCTCATTAATGCAGGACAAATGAAGATGAGGGCAGCATCTTTTTTCATGAGTGGACCAGAGGGCGCAGCACCTATCAGAGCCAGGCAGGACTGATATCACTCTTTGATCACCAGCAGCCCACCTGAGGCCCATTCAGAGCTGCAGCTACTGGGCGCCTTACTAACCAGGCAGATAAACAGACCACTATTAAGTAGCAATGATCATAAATATGTTGTGCAATCTTTTGTGGTGTAATGAACCCAAACAAAGTTATATTTCTGTGGTAAAAAAAAAAAAGCTCAGATCTTCTAGCTAACCTCCACAGAATTCACATCCCAACATTTCAGCACTACTGTGTCCTATCGCCATTAAAAAGCACAACATGTACTTTTTCGACTTTTATCTCTGCAACTTTACGAATGTTTTTTTTGTTAGTTTTGTTTTTGGCATGAAGTTGGGGGTTTGGTACTACAAATATGGCAACTTTTCCTTTGGATTGATCATCTAATAGATCTGAGCCCTCTTCAACCTATTGTGCAATGACAGTTCTGCATCTGTTTTTGGTTTTTCCCCTTTGAAGAGTGTTGAAATGTTAGTCTGCACAATTCTAGGCTGTGGACTAATCAGTTTCATTTGTGTGCCTTTGCGTTCAAAACTGTTTGTGCAGATAGTAAATTACTTTGTGACCATTTTCATAAATCCTGTGCTTCTCTGAGAAGTTCATGTTTTTTACGGTAGAAAAGAATCTAAACCACATTAATCATGACACTACTACTTTTTTCTACAGTTAAAGTGATGGGTGAAAAGTGGTAATAACTGCTATGAATATGAGCTCAATCTACCAAGGTGGGAAATAACATGTGCAGGTCAAACAAACTGACATGAAACCGAGATTAATCAATTTTTTGTCACTTTGGGGCAACAGAAACAAGATGTAGATGCAAACTTGGCAGATTTTCATCTATATCTGGATTTGATAGGGCAAATATGGGCCAATTCAGCCACTCCTCTGTTGTTTGGTGCTTTGTGGGTGACATAAAGTGAGTTTTGGGCTGAAAGCTGCTGCCAGCTACAGCTGCAAACAATGCTTCTGAAAGTGTTGAGCCTAAACCAAAAGAACAAACACTCATGTAGGCACTTAAAAGTGGGGGAACTGCAGATTCTGGAGGAAATTCTCTGTGGATTTTAAAGGAATGACCAATTTGAAAAAGCACATAGTCATTTTATACAATTAATTCTAAAATAACAATATTAGCAGTTTTAATTTTTATGTTTTCATACATAATTTAGTGTGGAAAGCCATGCTTATTTAAATTGTGTTGGAAAAGGGAGTTTTAGCTTGAACTAAGAATTTCAACTCACAGGGAAAGAAAACTTCTTTTTTGTTCTTTTTTTTATTTCTACATGAATTATTAAATTTTAGACACTTAATTTCTTTCAGTTGTGTAAATGAAAGTGAAGACTCCTGGTGAGCTGATAACATGGCGGTGTAACTCCAGTTTATACGTGCACAATTACATGCACATTTTTCAACCTGCCTACCTTCCCAATAGTCCGATGTCTTTTATCTGCTACCAAATGTGATATCAGGGGCTTGTAGAGCAGATGGCACGGGTAGCCCTTGTCATTATCACGCTGCAGAGGCCCTGAGATACAAAGACTCTGCAGTCCCTCAGTACTGATGGTTAACAAGGAGGGGAGAAGCCAGAGAAACCGGAACATCTGGCGAGGGGAGAACAGGTAGAGGACCTGGCACGGCTGTTGTTGGCTGTCTGACACCTCAGCAGACAGATGGAGGGACCGTGTGTGAAGAACAGGGATTGAGAAACTTTATTCACAAGTCAGCAGTTCGAGTCGGACGCTCACTGTCAGGCATCTGATTGTCTTTCTGTGTTTCTATACTCATGGAGCGTTTCGGTGCTTTGCAAACTATTATCCGTCGATAACAGTGAAGTACTTAGAATGAACAAACAAGCGTAAGGCATTTTAAGAGACTGCAACTTCTCATGTCCTGCTGTCTCCAGATCATATGCATACATTAATTAGAGATTGACAGATATTGTTTATTTAGGGCCGATACTTATGTCGACTATTGGTGCTCAAGATGGCCGATAACCAATATTTAGAACCAATATACATTACATGTAATGTTACAACATCAAGTAATATAAGGGTGACTGTAGGAGAATACGTCAAATGGAAACAGGAGTGATTAAATTAGGATGCTCTCCTCTATTTATATGCGATCGACTAAGATTGATCAGTTTGTCTCCTGCAGCTACATCTGCAGTTCCTCTGTATTTTCTTAATCTTTCACTGTTCTATCACTTTTATTGCCCACTAAGGTTCATATTTTCAAGAATTATTAATTATTGTTTTCCAGACTGTTTCAGGTTAATCTGTGGCTGCCTTCTAACTTAGCTGTTAGCCATTAGCATAGCCTTAGCCACTGTGAGAGGAGCTAACTTCCTGGTTTGTGGCAAAAAGTTTGTGTTTCTTTTTCAGTTTTTGCAGTCTCTGGTTGAGAGATATTTCTGTGGCTGCATCAGACCTGAAGTAGCGCATTCAATTTGTCAATAATCAGTCAATAATAATCGTTAAAATGCCAAATCTCGGCCAGGACAATCAGCCAGGCCAGGCCATGGTTTCGTTACTGAAGAGTTGACCTCAATGCTGTGATACTGTACTTTGATGTAGTGATGACTACTGAAGCAGGGCGGTGTTGTGACCGTACCTACAATCATGTGGTTGCAGACATCACAGAACGTGGGCTTCTTGAAGATGTGCTCCATGAAGCAGTGTCCAGCCGAGTCCACCTGCAGCGGGTTGCGCGACTGCGAGCGGGAAGTAGGAGGAGGAGCGCAGGGGATGGCCGGAGGCACCGGAGGGATGGGCAGGTTGGTGGTGTGTGGCGGGGCCATCCCGATGTTGCAGAGATGGCCCGTGCTGCTGCTCACATCAGAAAGCAGCTCCGTCTTGTTTTCGTTGCTCGTTCGGAAGAAGTTGTCGGCACTCTTGCTGCGGATGCTCTTGGTCTTGAAGGACAGCGAACGTTTGAGTCTTTGCAGCTGAAAAAAAAGAAAAGAGTTGAAGAAAAATGGAGCAAAGGGGGGGGGGGGTGACAGACTGCTCGAGGAGAAAACATTTAGTGCAACTGATGTGAAGCAAATCAATTTGTGTAATAACCTAAATAAATTACAAGCGTTCCGTCTAAAACCTTCAGGCAAATCTCAGTGTCCAGTGGCTGATGAAAAAGGCCAACTTATCACTGCTCGCTGAAAAACCTTCGAGGTTCCCTACTTGGAAAGTAATGTGATTTCCAAGTTAGGCAGATGCTTTACCTTAACACAATTTCTCACACACTGCGCTGCCGTTTCTGGCTGCAGCCTCCATCAATCTCATTAGGCTTCTCCTTTACAGTAAGACTATTCATAATGCTCCATGCTGACAACTCCTCATTTAACCTCTCAACGCGCACCTCCTCTTCAGTGAAACCCACTTAAATCTGGCCTCAAACACATAATAAGGAACCTCTAACGGCTGTAATGTGACTTTATGTTTCTGGTTCCTGGTTGGTGTGTGGCTGCAGGTTTCTGACTGAGCAAATAGATTATGCTTTTTGGTCGGCAGAGAGAGATTTTTAATGATGCATAAGATCGCATCCCACAGTGCAGGCTTGTCATTACAGCTGTAACAGGTAGGAAAACACTTTTTTTGTGCTCAGTTCTCAAGGTTAATCAGTCCTCTTCTGTCTTTGTTAAAAAAGTGCACAGTTACCATCAACAGATTCTGCAAACCCGGATCTAAACTACAGGAATATTATGCAAATAAACAAGCATATGTTGTTTGTGCACTTGTCATTTTGGTGAACATCCCTGTGCAAATTGTTTGGAGAGCTTATCACTGCAGCTTCGGTATGGTGAGGATGAATCAATTCTACGGGTCACTCTGGAAACAATCAATCTGGACCCTTTCTCTACCATTACCACCCACACAAATGGAAGCACAGACTAACACTGACATGAACATACAACACTAATACATTCTCCTGCAACCTATTAGAGCTCTGCATCAATGTAGCACATCCTGAAAAGAAAAAAGTGCTTATTACACAAAACATTTGGGTCGATGAACTATTTTTCCCTCTAAATTTGCTATGCACAGATGACGTGATCTTAAAGGATACTTATTTCTTATACTCCTATACTGCATTGTGGTTTTATGCGTGTAAAATGACATAAAATAAACAATCTTAGTAAATAAAACACAGTGAGGGAACGTGTGCATGCATTGAAGAGCTCATGCTGTGTCCGATGGCACCAAATCTATAAGAGTTGTGTTCCATTACAGAGCAGGGAGCGTTAATGGGGGCTGGGGACGGAGGACTGCAAAACAAACTGCAAAAGCCATCTATGTAAGTAAATACAGTTACCGATGCAGCTCGGAACAGAATGCCCTCTACAACAAAAACATGAGTGATGATGGATCTGACGTTGTTTGGCACCGGCTTCGCTTCGTCGTTTAAAAGCAGTAAAAGTTGCACAACGTGAGACAACTTTTATCCTCATGTGCATGCAGCTGTGCCACTATGATGAACGGAAATCTACAGTTTGCACAAGAGTGGAGGCTCACCTTGCGCTTGTGATGTTCAGGCCTCACAGTATTCTTAAGAGGAGGAATAAAAACACAAACACAGCTTCACTTAATAGTAATAAACTTGTCCATCCTACTCGGGGAAACAGATTCTGCTCATCGTCTAAAATCACCTTTTTAAAAAAAAAAAAATTCTACCTGAGATATTGGAAGTTGTTTGTTTGTTTGGCAGAGGCGTTGAAATTATGTAAAGTCATCAGGAGTCTCTTGAAAATGCCCAGTGATGAGTGCCAAAGTAAGAGTTCACATGCTGAAATGTTCTCTCAGCTGAAACTGAGAAAACTTGAGCAACAACAGCAGATCATGCTGACGATTATTCAGATAATATGAGCTTCCTCTATCCTCTGTGGGACTTTTGAGGACAAGAGAGAAAAGAGGAGAGCTGCTGCAGCCGTTCACTGCCACAATGACTAGTCCAATATTGTTCTGCTAATTGTATTAGTCTGGGCAACATGTGACCCACATAGTTGGTTAAAAAAAAGAAAAGCCAGAGGCAGTGGTGGGTCTCTATCACAAGCAGCCCAGTATAAAACCATGTGCAACTTATTTATAAAGACATACACATATTATTAGGACCGTATTGTTTTCTCTACCACACCATGAACCCGTTTACAGCCTAAGAGCTTTAAACAACCTTTAGATACTATTTGATCCAATGATATTGCATTTAAATACCACAATCCATATGAGCTGAACCCATCCCATGTGTTCTACCCTAAAGAAAAACAATATTATACTTTTAATATAGTTATATAGGACTTGTAAGGAGCATATGTACTGGTTTTATTATGAAATACAAAGTGATTCAATGGTTATCTGAAAGTTTTTGTGTCCCATTTGCGCAGCTGCTGCTATGTTTTTATAGTATATTCCTCAAATTGAATCAGGTTCAGGCTTTTTTTAAAGGTGAATCAGTGTCTGAGTGTGTTAGGAAAAAGAATTCACACTGTTCTTTCTAGGAGCTGATCCTTGTTGAGTCGATTTTAATTACATGTTGATGAAAGTTTGTTTGCCCTGCTGTATTCGTAAATTCCTAAGACCGACGTAAATCCGTGTGGTGGATGAGAAATAAGAACAGGGCAGTCCTACCTTGGTTTCCTGCTGGCTGGCGTTCGCTGTCGGGGATTTGGGTGTCTCATTCTGGTCCCGTTCGTCCTCTTTGCCCCCACTTTCGTCCTGAATCATGTTGGCCGGTGGGATCATACTTTCTCTTTCTGTGATCTCGCTCTTTTCCTTTTTGGAAAAACACACACTGTTGCTCTACAGAGTTTGTTTCCCCTCCCCGAGCTGTTTACATCGTTTCCATTCCTCTAATAGTCACAATGACCCGAGGATAAGAGAAGTCATCCGCTGCTGCTGCTGCTGCTGCTGCTGTGAAGTGGAGACCCGAGAGGACAAAGATGAGAAGAAAAAAAACGTCTTAAAGAGAAAAAGAAGCGGTTTCCAAACCGAATAAAGTTGAAAGTCGTTCCAGTTCGGCTTCACAGTGTCCTGCACGTCTGAGGAAGGCTGAAGCGTTTCTCGAGGCGTCGTGCGTAATGCTGCCAAGACATCTCCAAGTCCACGCTGTGCGCCGTGCGCCTCGCACTGCCGTTACCCTACTCTGATGGGCGGAGAGCTGGGAGGGAGGGAAGGAGCAGAAGAAATACGACACAGTGACTCTGTCCTGTCAATTTATTAGATGCAAAACACAGTCACAGAAGAAAAAAAAAACACCCACGTACTCCAATGGAATCACCACTTTTCTTAATAGACGTATGTTCACTGAGGTGATGGCACGATTAGGCTGCACATATGTCAGCTTTTTTATTTGGACATGTGTCTTTTAATGGGCCAATCTTCCTTGTTTAGGCCAATAAACACTGACTGTGAGAATGTTCCTCACACAAGTGAAGTAATATACTATTCTATATACTTTTATATTAGTATTTTTACACTTTATTGTGCATTTTGTGTCTTAGTATATTTTTAGGTGATATTTATATTTTATTTCATATTTTTCTATTGTGGCAGTGGTGGTCACCTTGCTCTTTTGGCTTGCTTCTGCAACAGAATTTTTCCTTGGGGATCAATAAAGTATTTCCTTCTATTCTATTGAGCCTGAGATGATCTAAAGATATGCTCTAATTTGAAGAATAATTAATGTCTAATATGGTTCCCCACTAAAAAACTGAAAGGTTAGAAGTTCTTGACATGAAACCAGCTTCTACTCTTACACAAAAATGCACAATCTCTACATACATGATGCATAAAATGTATTATTTACACATTATTCTGTACACTGAATGTCAAACATGAGAGAAAAGTCACAGTGATCCGAATACATTTTTTATATTTTGGATTTTAGAGTGAGTTTGTTGCTCCTATAAGATTAAAAAGATTGCCAACTACCATCATGTTTGTCTGTGATATGAATCTGTATCATAGAGGCAGTTAGCTTAGCTTAGCATAAAGACTTTTGGAAACAGTAAATACCAGTAATAACAGTAAATTTCACAAATCAACATGTTGTATCATGTGTTTTAGCCTGAAAAAAGACAAAATTTAAGTTAATTCAGTTTCATACGAAGCTATTTGTCCAACTTCAGGAAGTCATTTAGTACCTTTGAGTCTTTCCATCTAACTCTCAGTAATAAAGTGAATAAACACACTCCATTCCCTGAAATGTCAAGCCATTATTGAATTAGTCCCGAAAGGCCCATCTGTTGAGATGAACTATATTTACACACTGATAAACCATTATTTCGGAAATAAACAACATTATGACGCTTCAGCTTTTTGCAGTGAAATATGAGCCATCTCACCCGCCTCAGATGGGATAGGTGTGATGCTTGCTGTAGTGATACATCACGCTGCCTCCCTCCAGGCTCCCTTGTGATGTGATGTCCTTGAAGTTAAATTGCAGGACGAAGGAGGCAGGCGCCAGACTGCAGCCTCCTCACTCTGACAGGAATGCAAACAGCAGCACAGTCCCGTGGAGTGGCGATCCGGCTCGGTTTTCAGGATCAGACGGGATTCCCTCCCTTAAAACTCAACCACGTTCTCAAAAATGTGCCTCTGAAGGGTAGCTTCAAGGTTGTCAGATTACAAATTAGCTCCAAAAAAAAAAACTCCCAAAAAACCTGTGGATGTGTTAGTGCAGCACCTCTTATGAAGTACAAGCTCTAAACAATTTACAGCATCATCAAAAAGCTTATTCAACAACTGAGGAGGCATTAAGTAGCAATAAATCAAAGAAAGCACAAGTGCAGAGACGCATGCCAAGTGATGTCTGGGCAGTGGCATACACACTATATATATCTGTATCTGCAGGATGTCACTGATTAAATTGGGGCCACAGGTTGTTTACATTGTGTTTCTTTAGGTGTGAAGAAGGTGTTATTTGTCCACAGCTTGTCTAGACTTTGGAATCACTGCCAGAGAAGCAGATAAAGCTCCCAACAGTGTCTGCATTTCATCCACTGTGAGAAAGAGCAACTACTCTTAATCAAAAGTGTGACTTTACAGTGTCTGAGCGTAGCAGTAAGAGTCATCCTGCCAAAAGGTATGCTTGTGTTTTCTCAGTGTAGCAAGAATGTGTCGCTTCAGCCCATTTGTGGTCTAAAATAAACTAAAGTCTCTCATCTCGGACCGCAAATGAGCTGAGGTCTTGAGCTTTCACACGATTTGCCCGCCACCTGGAAAAAGCACCAGACAACACCTCCCCTCTTGAATTAGTCAGCCGGAGCATGAGTCAATGTTGCATTTGTGCATGTATGTCCATGTGGTGTGTCTGTGTGTGTGGTTACTGTGAATCATGTCAGCAGGAAGAACCAAATGCATGACCAGTCGTGCCAGGAAGCAAGAGCGGAGAGCTGACTGCGAAAGCGAGACGAGGAAAGAACATTATAATTTCCTCTCTCAGCTGCTGGACCGTCACAGTGGAGGGAGGGCGTGACAAGGCGAGAGGGGGGACGACGGAGCGATGGAGGAGGATAGGAGAGAGGACTGGAACGATGGGGGTTAATTATTCCATGAAAGGTTTCATTACGGCAATCTCAAGTTGAGCAATTTCATGGTTCACAGTTCCTGTCGCTTTTAAGTTTTTCTTTCTTTCTATACTTAGAATGACCGTATGATCCTACTCAGGCTGTTAGCTTTAATGAAATAAATATAACTATTCAACACCTTGATGTATTACCTCCTGTTTACCTGCCACCAGATGAAACAGCCTGTAAAACATTTGAGTTGTTTAGCAGATGATATCAGAAAGTAAACTCCCTCCGGGCAGAGGTTTCCATTCAAACCTCCCTGAAATACCTTTTCCAGTCATTTTTATTCATTATTTTAGACCTCCATTCACTTTCTCAGGAAATTTAACATCTGTTGTATAAACTGTTGTAGATTTGGTTTAAAGTCAGACAGTATACTCCAAACATGCAGTCTGATTGCCACTAAAAAGACGTTAATATGACTCTATGCACACTTTGCTGTTTAAGCCATCAAACGTATTTGTAGATTTCTTTATTTGAAACATGTTTTTGTTTTCATATTAATGCTGAAGATAATGTTAAAGATCAAAATAATTATATACTTGAGCACAAATGTCAAATCATACAAGTGCAAAGTGGAATTTTCTGCCATCACTTGATCACATTTGGTTTTACATGTGTTGCAGACTTGTTGATGAGGGAGTGTATTTTGGGATGTACTGTGCGTGTCTGTGATGTAACTGTGCCTCACAAGCATTTTGCAGGTTGCCTGTCAAAGAGTTGTAAATGGTTGTTATCGTTTTAGTACCTCACTGCATATTTAATGACTTCGCACATAAATGTGTTGTATTGATTTAAAGAAAAACACTCACTGTAGCGGAGATGTGCGTTTGGAAGATTGGAAGGTTCTGCAGATGTCTGAACTGCTGCTGACTGATCTTAATAGATGTACTCAGTCTAACATCCAACCAGGACAAATCATTCCTATACATCTTGTACCAAAGTCAGGATTTTAAGAATACAGTTTTATGTAAAAAAACAAAACACGTATTTTGATTGCCTAAATCAGAAGTCAATATTTACGTTGGGTTATATTAAGCAGAGACTATACATGCACAGTCAAAGAGAATATGTTTAAAATATGTTTAAAATTATAATGCCAACAGGGTGATGGTTTGCAGACATATCACTAGTGTGTTAGCATACAACATCTCTTAGCTGTCACTAAATACATTTAGCGCTAAATACATAAAAGGTTTTTCGAGGTATTTAATCAAATGTCAACTTATTGGACAAACCAAAATTCTGACCCAAAGACAACACTACATACTCAGTGAAAATCATGAGGGTTTTTCCTCTGGGGATCCTGCACCAATGTAAAATATGTCACTGGAATATATGTATTAGTTAAATTCAGTTCACTAATTTCTTTAGGTGGCTTTTTTTAACCTAAATTTAAAAGCTCCTTCAGGAACATGGCTTCAAATGAATTTTGAACGCCTTGCACGCTGCACATCCATGTGGTGCACTGTTTATCCCAAAATGATTATCTTCCCTGTTCACCAAACAAACATATGACATTTTCCACAGCCGGAACTTGCAGGCTGCTTTAAGCCCAATTTATGCTTTTCGCATATGTTCGCATACAAGGAGAAATCCACATGGGACTGTTGGCGTGCAGCCCAAAACATGTGACCTGATGAAACTCTTTTAGGGGCATTTTAGAGCCAATTCATGCTATCTGCATCTGCATGTTTGCAATGATCTGTGTTTGCGGGACATAAATTTTCAGCATTCACCCAAGCCCACGAGGGTCCATGTGGACCCCTCTGCAGTTATCTTCTGGTTCCCAAAGCAAATGCTTGTCAGGAGAGAGACTGATTGAGGTGAGTTGTCATTATCTGTGCCTTATAAAAAATGGTTGTATTTATATAGCGCTTTTATCCAAAGCGCTTTACATGATACATCACATTCACACACACATTCACACACTGATGGCGGAAGCTGCCATGCAAGGCGCTAACCATGACCCACCAGGAGCAATTAGGGGTTCGGTGTCTTGCTCAGGGATGCCTCGACCTCGGCCTTATAAAGTACATCATCAAAGAAGCTGCAACTGAAGAAGTCACTGTTTGCTTCTTCTTTTGAGGAGCTTTGATTACATGCTTTCCGATTGTGCCCAAACACAGGAGGAGGTTTCAGATTCTTCAGGAATCCTGTGCCATGTCCATGCACTGTGCTCAGCTCACCTCAGAAATAAGCACACCGACACTGTGCCACAGCCCAATCTGTAAGTAGCTGCTATATTCTGTAGCGAGGATTTACAGAAAGCCTTTTAGAACCAAACATGGGAGTCCAGTGGGGTTTTTATGTGGTCGATATGAGGGTCCATGAAACATTCTGCATAGCAAACAGATACCTATTGTAGTAAGAATGGAAAAATGTAGTTGTCCGGTTGCAAATTCAGCCCTGGTCTGCACACACAGATGTGGGAGGTATAAAGTATTCTAGGACTGGTATTTCCAAGCGGGCTTGAAAAACTGCAGGGCAGGTCTTAACAATAATTGGTTAAACTTGGAGAAGTGCCGTTTTGTCAGCCCTCTTTATATTCTTGTTAATTTGCAGTCTTCTCTGCTCAAACATCAACCAGCAACAGCAAAAATCTTAGCATGACCAAAAGTATGTACACTAAGGCACAGACAATATTCCTCTTAAGGAATGATGTTGATCATTGGTTAAATATCTCAACCCCAGATTTCCACCAAGACTAAAAGTTAAATATTCCAGCGGGCTGGAGATAGTTACTAAATCCTCGTTGTTTTCTGTGGTAGCCACATATACAGAGCAGAAAATAAACATAAATACAAAAAGACCCAAATTAATGATTACACTAATAATGTAGATTATTTGTTAAAATTATGACTTTCATGAAAATGTGCCTCCATACTTGACTCTATGTTGTTGATTTGTTGTTTATTTCAGCTGTATCCCTGTAAATAATTCACAACATGAGACTAAAAAGGTTGCTTTCCTTGTAAACAGTACATAATCGGATGAATCGGTGCCATTATGCCTCATTGTGTCTCGAATAGCAGGAAGTTATGAAACCCCCTCTCAGACTTTGTCACACTTACATGTGCCAAACTCCACATTTTTACTGGCGGGTTCTCAGCTCTTTTGGGAGACTCAACATGTCACCAAGTTATTCTTGGAGTGTGGCCTCCTGCTCACACACAAGACATTTGTATCCATTTGTGGCACCAAGAAGACATGTTGGTGTTGAATCCTGTCATTTTAAGTTTTTTCGCCGAAGTATAAGCGTCGATAGAACTAACATATGGCTGTAACTTTCTAACAACAAAGTGGAAAACTAATGGAGAAATTGACTTTCTAGATGGAAAAATATCATGATCGTTCTAATAGTGGAGCTTCTTCTGTACAATGACTGCTTTCTAATTTAACACTGCAGCAGTTCTATTATTTATAGTGATCATAAGGCACTGCAAAGCTTCTTGGAAATGTCTGTAAATTGAATAATTTCAGAGCGCACAGCAAATATGTGAAGCAAAGTAAAACCGGTAATTTGATGCGCATTCACTGCACATTAAGGGCGACATATGGAGAACAAAGCGATCTGAATAGATTACTATTAAAAGCTGAAACCGCCCTTTAACGTCCATCATCTAAAAGAGTACATCATCTATTTATTATCTGTGTCCTCAGCTCAAAGCAAAACTGAAAATGTTAGCAATTATCAATGACCCAGCCTGACTTTATACAACACAAACACACACACACAGACACACACATATGTCCCAGCATGTGTTACAGTGATGGGCAAATGGATTCCCTCAGAACCAGGGCTAATTAGTCGATCTTATTATGAGCCACCCTCGGAATAGTCTCTGCAGGGTAGGACAAAGTAATGAGAGACAGGAGTAAAGTCTATGTGTGTGTGTGTACACTGATTTTGATTCAAGTCAGGGCCCTTTCTTGCATGATTATCCCTCCATCTCCTTATATTTTGTGTCCTCATATCCGTTGTCATATGTATGTACAACCAAAGCAAAAAATATCTAATCTTAAATCATGTTCCAAAGTTAAATTAACTGTAAAGACTCATGCTGCGTCATGCCCCCCCACCCCCCCAAAAAAAAGAAAAAAAAAGAAAGAAATGACAGCATGTACTGTAGTCATGTTTCACTTTGGAGTCATCATGACATTCTGAGAAACACAATTTCACACCAGAAACTAAGAGGACTGAAATTACGCTTGTGTCTGCTACAGCCAGGAGGCAGATATCTTAGACTAGTTCGTGTCTCCAGGAAAGAAGTTCTGTCATTTTAACTCTGGTTTTAGCACAAATCACACAAACCAGATGCAACATTCATGAGCTGAGGAGGTTCAGGCATCTCTGAATCTATATCACATAAGAAAGCACGAGGAGATTAACTGGAATGAAATAAGACAGAAAAAAGGTGAAAAGCTGGCCTGGCTCTGTCCAAAATTTAAATAAAAAACACCTATAATCACTTCTGGAGCTCACTAATTATGTTTTTAGTCAATCATGTCAAGAAGGTAAAAAAAATAAATAAATCGAAGCAGGCTGAACTTGCGAGACTTCCTGGTGACTCAGTTGGTTGCCTGGCAACCTGATGGTAACAAGACCCTACTCAGAAGTGCACTATCGATCTTCTCACCAAGTCCTCTTAAGGAATGCAGAATTGTGTGTGTGTATGTGTCCACAAGCATCCTGACATTCATGTTCTTTTAACACAGCTGGTTGAGAGTATCACCAGGTTCATTAAAACACTAACTTTGCCTCATCTGTCTCGGCTGATTCACGGATCTTTCGGCACCTCACAGGATCTCACACTTCAGAGGTGTAAAACTCGGCTGATTGAGGTACTGAACACCGTGTCTGTTTTCTGCACTGGACACTGATTGAAGTGAGAGAGTCGCTGTTCAGACCGAAGCGTCGTTCTTTCAGCACTGTGTTTGATCCAGTGACGCGCCGCTGACCCCCCTGTGACCAAATAACTGGTCTCCAGCTGGTCATTTCTAAACCTCAGTATGTGCCAGTCAGGGCTAATGAGACAACAGAAGCTAAAAGTAGCACAAAACAGCAGCTGATCCATGCTGAGAGCACCACCTCTCTGACTGAGGAGCCATCAGAGTCAAAGAGCTTTTCTCCTTTTGCACAAGCTATTTACTGTGAATTCACTCTCTTTTTTGGGATTTTTGTATATTGCCATAATGAGCTGTCATAGGTATCTGTCGCAGGAATCATGTTCACAGAGTTACAGTATCTGCAGAACCTTGTTTTCACCAAAGAAACATGACTACAAAGATGAAAACATTGGATACCTTCTGCTGCAAGTTAAAATAACATGAGCAAAGATTACCAGAAGTACATAGAATAATGTTGTCATTATATTACACTTTTTTAACATTAGCAGTGCTTTAGCCTGCCTCTCAGCATTTTATGAATTTAGCTCTTCGTCAGTGTTTGTGGTTCTAAAGCCCTTTTGTTCCTACAGAAGTGTGACCCCAGTAAGCACTTTAGTTTAAGTTGAAACACTCACATTGCACATACAAAAACGCATGAAAAACACATAATTTATCATTTCAAGTTAAGTTGTACTCATAGCACGCACATTTAGTTAACTTTTTTGTGTTCAGAATCATTTTGTTTTTACCGGTACTGGGATATTGGTCGTCTGTAGCTGTGGTCATCTGGATGACTTCAGGCAAAAAGTGGCATCAGGGGAGCAGCAGGTTTTTGTAGAGCCAACAATCAGACCATTCCAAGTGCTGCCACTTCTAGGGTGGACCAGGTTAATTTGATTAAATATGACTTTATTCATTTGATTTACTTGATGCAATTAGAAACATTTTGCATTTGTTTATTGTGATTATTTTGACTAAGTAGTCCAATTGTACCGTTAGGGTTGTTGTTAATTTAGGTGTTGTTCTTTTATGATCCCCCTACTGTGGGAATTGGTTGGATGAGCCAGTATACAATATATCCCTTTTGTGCAGTGTTTTTAAGGTCTTTATTGAGTTGTTTTTAACAGTGCACTTGGATCTGGGTTATTTTGTTGCCTTGGCCTTAGTTAGCTCTTTACTTTTGACTCTTCTTGCATGGATTCAGTATTGGTTTAACTTTGTTTGGTTTTTTGGCTGAAATAATTTTGATGAATTCGCCTGTCAGTCCTCGTGTTGCAGCTCAGTCCCTCACCAGAAGACATACACTTTTTTTTAATGTCTTACAAAATATATAAATAAAAATTTCATCAAACAGTAGTTTATTGTAAAAATAAATAAATAAGGCTAAACAGTGTACTGGGTGGGGACTATTTTCAGTGGTGGATTAATACACATTTGAAGTGCTAGTGATTTATATAGTTTCGGCATTGAATGCAAACAAGACAATGTTGATGATAATGTAGAAACATGACACTCATTGCAATAGTGTGGCCTTTCCTGTGTTTTTATTTAATTTTTCATATATTGCACTGAGGAAGACACTAATAAAGACAGAAACAATACTATTAGCATCAGTTTACTAATCAGCTTTTGTGGGATTTGTTGTCACTGACAAAACAACATAATATAACTAGTGTTCTTCTTCATGTTCCGCAAAAATCTTGACAGACACAGGGCCACCCACTGAAACGTGATTATCTAAGACAATGTTTGTCCACCATTTGCCAGTTGGATAAATGTGCTATAAACATCACCGACTCAAATGTCGGTGATGTCACTGGAAGATATTTTTCTGCTTCATAGGGAGTAAAGCTCAGTGGGTAGAGTGGCTGGCTGGCACCCGGGAGCCGGGGTTCGATTCCAGGTGTGAGCCGGATAGGGAGTCCAGGAGTGAGTGAGACCTAGGCATAGGGAGAATAGGAGTGAGTGAGATAGGCCATAGGGAGAATAGGAGGAGTAAGATCGGCCATAGGGGAGGATAGCTCAAGGGGTAGAGTGGCTGGCTGGCACCCGGGAGCCCGGGGTTCGATTCCGAGGTGTGAGCCAGATAGGATAGGGAGTCCAGGAAGTGAGTGAGTGAGTGGATAGGGATCGGGGAGAATCGCCGAGGGAGTGAGATAGGCATAGGGAGAATAGGACGGGAGTGAGATAGGCATAGGGACTATAGCTCGGTCGGAACTGGTCGGTGAGTGAGATAGGCATGAGGGAGAAAAGGATGTGAGTGGGAATCGGCATCGGTGGGGAGTATAACTCCGGTCGGGTCGGTCGGTGAAGTGAGAAGGCATAGGAGAAAGGAGTGATTGGGATCGGCATAGGGGAGTATAAGCTCGGTCGGTCGGTCGGTGAGTGAGATAGGCATAGGGAAGAAAAGGAGTGATTGGGATCGGCCTAGGGAGTATAGCTCAGTGGGTAGAGTGGGCTGGCTGGCACCCGGGAGCCCGGGGTTCGATTCCAGGTGTGAGCCAGATAGGGATAGGGAGTCCAGGAGTGAGTGAGATAGGCATAGGGAGAATAGGAGTGAGTGAGATAGGCATAGGGAGTATAGCTCAGTGGGTAGAGTGGCTGGCTGGCACCCGGGAGCCCGGGTTCGATTCCAGGTGTGAGCCAGATAGGGATAGGGAGTCCAGAGTGAGTGAGATAGGCATAGGGAGAATAGGAGTGATGAGATTGGCATCGGGAGAATAGGAGTGAGTGAGATAGGCATAGGGAGTATAACTCAGTGGGTAGAGTGGCTGGCTGGCACCCGGGAGCCCGGGGTTCGATTCAGGTGTGAGCGAGATAGGGATAGGGAGTCCAGGAGTGAGTGAGATAGGCATAGGAGAATAGGAGTGAGTGAGATAGGCATAGGAGAATAGAGTGAGTGAGATAGGCATAGGAGTATAGCTCAGTGGGTAGAGTGGCTGGCTGGCACCCGGGAGCCCGGGGTTCGATTCCAGGTGTGAGCCAGATAGGGATAGGGAGAATAGGAGTGAGTGAGATAGGCATAGGGAGTATAGCTCAGTGGGTAGAGTGGCTGGCTGGCACCCGGGAGCGCGGGGTTCGATTCCAGGTGTGAGCCAGATAGGGATAGGGAGTCCAGGAGTGAGTGAGATAGGCATAGGGAGAATAGGAGTGAGTGAGATAGGCATAGGGAGTAAGCTCAGTGGGTAGAGTGGCTGGCTGGCACCCGGAGCCCGGGGTTCGATTCCAGGTGTGAGCCAGATAGGGATAGGGAGTCCAGGAGTGAGTGAGATAGGCATAGGGAGAATAGGAGTGAGTGAGATAGGCATAGGGAGTAAAGCTCAGTGGGTAGAGTGGCTGGCTGGCACCCGGGAGCCCGGGGTTCGATTCCAGGTGTGAGCCAGATAGGGATAGGGAGTCCAGGAGTGAGTAAGATAGGCATAGGGAGAATAGGAGTGAGTGAGAAAGGCATAGGGAGAATAGGAGTGAGTGAGATCGGCATACAGAGTATAGCTCAGTGGGTAGAGTGGCTGGCTGGCACCCGGGAGCCCTAGGTTCGATTCCAGGTGTGAGCCAGATAGGGATAGGGAGTCCAGGAGTGAGTGAGATAGGCATAGGGAGAGTAGAAGTGATTGGGATCGGGCATAGGGAGTATAGCTCGGTCGGTCGGTCGGTGAGTGAGATAGGCATAGGGAGAAAGGAGTGATTGGGATCGGCATAGGGAGTATAAGCTCGGTCGGCTCGGTCGGTGTGTGAGATCGGCAAAGGGAGAATAGGAGTGAGTGAGATAGGCATTGGGAGTATAGCCAACTGGGTGAGTGAGATAGGCATAGGGAGTATAGCTCAGTGGGTAGAGTGCCAGGCTGGCACCCGAGAGGCCGGGGTTCGATTCCAGTTGTGAGTGAGATCGGCATAGGGAGTATAGCTCACTGGGTGAGTGAGACGGGAATCGGGAGTATAGCCAAGTGGGTGAGTGACATAGGCATAGGGAGTATAGCTCAGTGGGCAGAGTTGCTGGCTGGCACCCGGGAGGCCGGGGTTCGATTCCAGGTGTGAGTGAGATAGAGATAGGGATAGGGATAGGGAGTATAGCTTCCTGCGTGAGTGAGATAGGCATAGGGAGTATAGCTAACTCGGTGAGTGAGATTGGCATAGGGAGTATTGCAAACTGGGTGAGTGAGATAGGCATAGGGAGTATCGCTCAGTGGGTAGAGTGGCTGGCTGGCATCCGGGAGGCCGGGGTTCAATTCCAGGTCTGAGTGAGATAGGCATCGGGAGTATAGCTCAATGGGTGAGTGAGAAAGGAATAGGGAGTATAGGAGTGAATGAGGTACAGGAGTGAGACAGGCATAGGGGGTATAGCTCAGTGGGTGAGTGAGATAGGCATAGGGAGTACAGGAGTGAATGAGTTAGGTATCGGGAGTGTAGCTCAGTGGGAGAGTGAGATAGGCATCGGGAGCATAGCTCAGTGGGTAGAGTGGCTGACTGGCACCCGGGAGGCCGAGGTTCGATTCCAGGTGTGAGTGAGATAGGCAAAGGGAGTATCGCTCGGTGGGTGAGTGAGATAGTCACAGGGAGTACAGGAGTGAGTGAGATAGGCATCGGAAGTGTCGCTCAGTGGGTTGAGTGGCTGGCTGGCACCCGGGAGGCCGGGGTTCGATTCCAGGTGTGAGTGAGATAGGCAAAGGGAGTATAGGAGTGAGTGAGATCGGCATAGGGAGTATAGCTCAGTGGGGAGAGTGGCTGGCTGGCACCCGGGAGGCCGGGGGTTCGATTCCAGGTGTGAGTGAGATAGGCAAAGGGGGTATAGGAGTGAGTGAGATAGGCATCAGGAGTAGAGCTCAGTGGGTGAGTGAGATAGACATCAGGAGTATAGATAATGGGGTGAGTGAGATAGGCATAGGGAGTATAGCTCAGTGGGAAGAGTGGCTGGCTGGCACCCGGGAGCCCGGGGTTCGATTCCAGGTGTGAGCCAGATAGGGATAGGTAGTCCAGGAGTGAGTGAGATAGGCATAGGGAGAATAGGAGTGAGTGAGATAGGCATAGGGTGAATAGGAGTGAGTGAGATAGGCATAGGGAGTATAGCTCAGTGGGTAGAGTGGCTGGCTGGCACCCGGGAGCCCGGGGTTCGATTCCAGGTGTGAGCCAGATAGGGATAGGGAGTCCAGGAGTGAGTGAGATAGGGATCGGGAGAATAGGAGTGAGTGAGATAGGCATAGGGAGAATAGGAGTGAGTAAGATCGGCATAGGGAGTTATAGCTCAGTGGGTATAGTGTCTGGCTGGCACCCGGGAGCCCGGGGTTCGATTCCAGGTGTGAGCCGGATAGGGAGTCCAGGAGTGAGTGAGATAGGCATAGGGAGAATAGCTCAGTGGGTAGAGTGGCTGGCTGGCACCCGGGAGCCTGGGGTTCGATTCCAGGTGTGAGCCAGATAGGGATAGGGAGTCCAGGAGTGAGTGAGATAGGCATAGGGAGAATAGGAGTGAGTGAGATAGGCATAGGGAGTAAAGCTCAGTGGGTAGAGTGGCTGGCTGGCACCCGGGAGCCCGGGGTTCGATTCCAGGTGTGAGCCAGATAGGGATAGGGAGTCCAGGAGTGAGTGAGATAGGCATAGGGAGAATAGGAGTGAGTGAGATAGGCATAGGGAGAATAGGAGTGAGTGAGATAGGCATAGGGAGTATAGCTCAGTGGGTAGAGTGGCTGGCTGGCACCCGGGAGCCCGGGGTTCGATTCCAGGTGTGAGCTAGATAGGGATAGGGAGTCCAGAAGTGAGTGAGATAGGCATAGGGAGAATAGGAGTGAGTGAGATAGGCATAGGGAGTATAGCTCAGTGGGTAGAGTGGCTGGCTGGCACCCGGGAGCCCGGGGTTTGATTCCAGGTGTGAGCCAGATAGGGATAGGGAGAATAGGAGTGAGTGAGATAGGCATAGGGAGAATAGGAGTGAGTGAGATAGGCATAGGGAGTATAGCTAAGTGGGTAGAGTGGCTGGCTGGCACCCGGGAGCCCGGGGTTCGATTCCAGGTGTGAGCCAGATAGGGATAGGGAGTCCAGGAGTGAGTGAGATAGGGATCGGGAGAATAGGAATGAGTGAGATAGGCATAGGGAGAATAGGAGTGAGTAAGAACGGCATAGGGAGTATAGCTCAGTGGGTATAGTGTCTGGCTGGCACCCGGGAGCCCGGGGTTCGATTCCAGGTGTGAGCCGGATAGGGAGTCCAGGAGTGAGTGAGATAGGCATAGGGAGTATAGCTCAGTGGGTAGAGTGGCTGGCTGGCACCCGGGAGCCTGGGGTTCGATTCCAGGTGTGAGCCAGATAGGGATAGGGAGTCCAGGAGTGAGTGAGATAGGCATAGGGAGAATAGGAGTGAGTGAGATAGGCATAGGGAGAATAGGAGTGAGTGAGATAGGCATAGGGAGTATAGCTCAGTCGGTAGAGTGGCTGGCTGGCACCCGGGAGCCCGGGGTTCGATTCCAGGTGTGAGCCAGATAGGGATAGGGAGTCCAGGAGTGAGTGAGATAGGCATAGGGAGAATAGGAGTGAGTGAGATAGGCATAGGGAGTAAAGCTCAGTGGGTAGAGTGGCTGGCTGGCACCCGGGAGCCCGGGGTTCGATTCCAGGTGTGAGCCAGAAAGGGATAGGGAGTCCAGGAGTGAGTGAGATAGGCATAGGGAGAATTGGAGTGAGTGAGATAGGCATAGGGAGTAAAGCTCAGTGGGTAGAGTGGCTGGCTGGCACCCGGGAGCCCGGGGTTCGATTCCAGGTGTGAGCCAGATAGGGATAGGGAGTCCAGGAGTGAGTGAGATAGGCATAGGGAGAATAGGAGTGAGTGAGATAGGCAAAGGGAGTATAGCTCAGTGGGTAGAGTGGCTGGCTGGCACCCGGGAGCCCGGGGTTCGATTCCAGGTGTGAGCCAGATAGGGATAGGGAGTCCAGGAGTGAGATAGGCATAGGGAGAATAGGAGTGAGTGAGATTGGCATCGGGAGAATAGGAGTGAGTGAGATAGCATAGGGAGTATAACTCAGTGGGTAGAGTGGCTGGCTGGCACCCGGGAGCCCGGGGTTCGATTCCAGGTGTGAGCCAGATAGGGATAGGGAGTCCAGGAGTGAGTGAGATAGGCATAGGGAGAATAGGAGTGAGTGAGATAGGCATAGGGAGAATAGGAGTGAGTGAGATAGGCATAGGGAGTATAGCTCAGTGGGTAGAGTGGCTGGCTGGCACCCGGGAGCCCGGTGTTCGATTCCAAGTGTGAGCCAGATAGGGATAGGGAGTCCAGGAGTGAGTGAGATAGGGATCGGGAGAATAGGAGGGAGTGAGATAGGCAAAGGGAGAATAGGAGGGAGTGAGATAGGCATAGGGACTATAGCTCGGTCGGTCGGTCGGTGAGTGAGATAGGCATAGGGAGAAAAGGAGTGATTGGGATCGGCATAGGGAGTATAACTCGGTCGGTCGGTCGGTGAGTGAGATAGGCATAGGGAGAAAAGGAGTGATTGGGATCGGCAAAGGGAGTATAGCTCGGTCGGTCGGTCGGTGAGTGAGATAGGCATAGGGAGAATAGGAGTGAGTGAGATAGGCATAGGGAGTATAGCTCAGTGGGTACAGTGGCTGGCTGGCACCCGGGAACCTGGGGTTCGATTCCAGGTGTGAGCCAGATAGGGATAGGGAGTCCAGGAGTGAGTGAGATAGGCATAGGGAGAATAGGAGTGAGTGAGATAGGCATAGGGAGTAAAGCTCAGTGGGTAGAGTGGCTGGCTGGCACCCGGGAGCCCGGGGTTTGATTCCAGGTGTGAGCCAGATAGGGATAGGGAGAATAGGAGTGAGTGAGATAGGCATAGGGAGAATAGGAGTGAGTGAGATAGGCATAGGGAGTATAGCTCAGTGGGTAGAGTGGCTGGCTGGCACCCGGGAGCCCGGGGTTCGATTCCAGGTGTGAGCCAGATAGGGATAGGGAGTCCAGGAGTGAGTGAGATAGGCATAGGGAGAATAGGAGTGAGTGAGATTGGCATCGGGAGAATAGGAGTGAGTGAGATAGGCATAGGGAGTATAACTCAGTGGGTAGAGTGGTTGGCTGGCACCCGGGAGCCCGGGGTTCGATTCCAGGTGTGAGCCAGATAGGGATAGGGAGTCCAGGAGTGAGTGAGATAGGCATTGGGAGAATAGGAGTGAGTGAGATAGGCATAGGGAGTATAGCTCAGTGGGTAGAGTGGCTGGCTGGCACCCGGGAGCCCGGGGTTCGATTCGAGGTGTGAGCCAGATAGGGATAGGGAGTCCAGGAGTGAGTGAGATAGGCATAGGGAGTAAAGCTCAGTGGGTAGAGTGGCTGGCTGGCACCCGGGAGCCCGGGGTTCGATTCCAGGTGTGAGCCGGATAGGGAGTCCAGGAGTGAGTGAGATAGGCATAGGGAGAATAGGAGTGAGTGAGATAGGCATAGGGAGAATAGGAGTGAGTAAGATCGGCATAGGGAGGATAGCTCAGTGGGTAGAGTGGCTGGCTGGCACCCGGGAGCCCGGGGTTCGATTCCAGGTGTGAGCCAGATAGGGATAGGGAGTCCAGGAGTGAGTGAGTGAGATAGGGATCGGGAGAATCGGAGGGAGTGAGATAGGCATAGGGAGAATAGGAGGGAGTGAGATAGGCATAGGGACTATAGCTCGGTCGGTCGGTCGGTGAGTGAGATAGGCATAGGGAGAAAAGGAGTGATTGGGATCGGCATCGGGAGTATAACTCGGTCGGTCGGTCGGTGAGTGAGATAGGCATAGGGAGAAAAGGAGTGATTGGGATCGGCATAGGGAGTATAGCTCGGTCGGTCGGTCGGTGAGTGAGATAGGCATAGGGAGAAAAGGAGTGATTGGGATCGGCCTAGGGAGTATAGCTCAGTGGGTAGAGTGGCTGGCTGGCACCCGGGAGCCCGGGGTTCGATTCCAGGTGTGAGCCAGATAGGGATAGGGAGTCCAGGAGTGAGTGAGATAGGCATAGGGAGAATAGGAGTGAGTGAGATAGGCATAGGGAGTATAGCTCAGTGGGTAGAGTGGCTGGCTGGCACCCGGGAGCCCGGGGTTCGATTCCAGGTGTGAGCCAGATAGGGATAGGGAGTCCAGGAGTGAGTGAGATAGGCATAGGGAGAATAGGAGTGAGTGAGATTGGCATCGGGAGAATAGGAGTGAGTGAGATAGGCATAGGGAGTATAACTCAGTGGGTAGAGTGGCTGGCTGGCACCCGGGAGCCCGGGGTTCGATTCCAGGTGTGAGCCAGATAGGGATAGGGAGTCCAGGAGTGAGTGAGATAGGCATAGAGAGTATAGCTCAGTGGGTGGAGTGGCTCGCTGGCACCCGGGAGGCCGGGTTCAATTCCAGGTCTGAGTGAGATAGGCATTGGGAGTATAGCTCAGTGGGTGAGTGAGAAAGGAATAGGGAGTATAGCTCAGTGGGCAGAGTGGCTGGCTGGCACCCCGGAGGCCGGGGTTCGATTCCAGGTCTGAGTGAGATAGGCATTGGGAGTATAGCTCGGTGAGTGAGAAAGGAATAGGGAGTATCGGAGTGAATGAGGTATAGGAGTGAGATAGGCATAGGGAGTACAGCTCAGTGGGTGAGTGAGATGGGAATCGGTAGTAGAGCCAAGTGGGTGAGTAAGATCGGCATAGGGAATATAGCTCAGTGGGCAGAGTGGCTGGCTGGCACCCGGGAGGCCGGGGTTCGATTCCAGGTGTGAGTGAGATAGGGATAGGGAGGATAGAAGTGAGTGAGATCGGCATAGGGAGTATAGCTCGGTGGGTGAGTGTGATAGGCATCGGGAGTATAGCCAACTGGGTGAGTGAGATAGGCACAGGGAGTACAGGAGTGAGTGAGATAGGCATCGGGAGTATAGCAAACTGGTTGAGTGAGATAGGCATAGGGAGTATCGCTCAGTGGGCAGAGTGGCTGGCTGGCACCCGGGAGGCCGGGGTTCGATTCCAGGTGTGAGTGAGATAGGGATAGGGAGTATCGCTCGGTGGGTGAGTGTGATAGGCATCGGGAGTATAGCCAACTGGGTGAGTGAGATAGGCATAGGGAGTACAGGAGTGAATGAGTTAGGTATCGGGAGAAAAGCAGTGAGTGAGATCGGCATAGGGAGTATAGCTCAGTTGGTTAGTGAGATAAGCATCGGGAGTGTAGCTATCTGGGTGAGTGAGATCGGCAAAGGAGAATAGGAGTGAGTGAGATAGGCATTGGGAGTATAGCTAACTGGGTGAGTGAGATAGGCATACGGAGTATAGCTCAGTGGGTAGAGTGCCAGGCTGGCACCCGAGAGGCCGGGGTTCGATTCCAGTTGTGAGTGAGATCGTCATAGGAAGTAGAGCTCAGTGAGTGAGTGAGATTGGCATAGGGAGTATAGCTCACTGGGTGAGTGAGACGGGAATCGGGAGTATAGCCAAGTGGGTGAGTGACATAGGCATAGGGAGTATAGCTCAGTGGGCAGAGTTGCTGGCTGGCACCCGGGAGGCCGGGGTTCGATTCCAGGTGTGAGTGAGATAGGGATAGGGATAGGGATAGGGAGTATAGCTTCCTGGGTGAGTGAGATAGGCATAGGGAGTATAGCTAACTCGGTGAGTGAGATTGGCATAGGGAGTATAGCAAACTGGGTGAGTGAGATAGGCATAGGGAGTATCGCTCAGTGGGTAGAGTGGCTGGCTGGCATCCGGGAGGCCGGGGTTCAATTCCAGGTCTGAGTGAGATAGGCATCGGGAGTATAGCTCAATGGGTGAGTGAGAAAGGAATAGGGAGTATAGGAGTGAATGAGGTACAGGAGTGAGATAGGCATAGGGGGTATAGCTCTGTGGGTGAGTGAGAAAGGCATCGGGAGAATAGGAGTGAGTGAGATCGGCATAGGGAGTACAGGAGTGAGTGAGATAGGCATCGGGAGTGTAGCTCAGTGGGAGAGTGAGATAGGCATCGGGAGTATAGCTCAGTGGGTAGAGTGGCTGACTGGCACCCGGGAGGCCGGGGTTCGATTCCAGGTGTGAGTGAGATAGGCAAAGGGAGTATCGCTCGGTGGGTGAGTGAGATAGTCACAGGGAGTACAGGAGTGAGTGAGATAGGCATCGGAAGTGTCGCTCAGTGGGAGAGTGAGATAGGCATCGGGAGTATAGCTCAGTGGGTTGAGTGGCTGGCTGGCACCCGGGAGGCCGGGGTTCGATTCCAGGTGTGAGTGAGATAGGCAAAGGGGGTATAGGAGTGAGTGAGATAGGCATCAGGAGTAGAGCTCAGTGGGTGAGTGAGATAGACATCAGGAGTATAGATAATGGGGTGAGTGAGATAGGCATAGGGAGTATTGCTCAGTGGGCAGAGTGGCTGGCTGGCACCCCGGAGGCCGGGGTACGATTCCAGGTCTGAGTGAGATAGGCATCGGGAGTATAGCTCAGTGCGTTAGTGAGAAAGGAATAGGGAGTATAGGAGTGAATGAGGTATAGGAGTGAGATAGGCATAGGGCGTATAGCTCAGTGGGTAGAGTGAGATCGGCATAGGGAGTACAGCTCAGTGGGTGAGTGAGATAGGCATCGGAAGTATAGCTAACTGGGTGAGTGAGGTAGACACAGGGAGTATAGCTCAGTGGGGAGAGTGGCTGGCTGGCACCCGGGAGGCCGGGGTTCGATTACAGGTGTGAGTGAGATAGGCATCAGGAGTGCAGCTCAGTGGGTGAGTGAGATAGGCATCAGGAGTATAGATAATGGGGTGAGTGAGATCGGCATAGGGGGTATAGCTAAGTGGGTGAGTGAGATAGGCATCGGGAGAATAGGAGTGAGTGAGATCGGCATCGGAAGTATCGCTCACTGGGTGAGTGAAAAAGGCATAGAGAGTACAGGAGTGAGTGAGATAGGCATCGGAAGTATCGCTCACTGGGTGAGTGAAAAAGGCATAGGGAGTACAGGAGTGAGTGAGATAGGCATCAGGAGTATAGCTAACTGGGTGAGTGAGATAGGCATCGGGAGTATAGCTCAGTGGGCAGAGTGGCTGGCTGGCACCTGGGAGGCCGGGGTTCGATTCCAGGTGTGAGTGAGATAGGCAAAGGGAGGATAGCTCGGTGGGTGAGTGAGATAGGCATAGGGAGTACAGGAGTGAGTGAGATAGGCATCAGGAGTAAAGCTAACTGGGTGAGTGAGATAGGCATAGGGAGAATAGGAGTGAGTGAGATCGGCATTGGGAGTATATCTCAGTGGGTGAGTGAGATAGGCATCGGAAGTATAGCTAGCTGCGTGAGTGAGATAGGCATAGGGAGTATAGCTCAGTGGGTGGAGTGGCTGGCTGGCACCCGGGATGCCGGGGTTCGATTCCAGGTGTGAGTGACATAGGGATAGGGAGTATAGCTCGGTGGGTGAGTGAGATAGGCATAGGGAGAATAGAAGTGAGTCAGATCGGCATTGGGAGTATAGCTAACTCGGTGAGTGATATCGGCACAGGGAGTATTGCTCAGTGGGTGGGTGGGTGAGTGAGATAGGCATAGGGACAATAGGAGTGAGTGAGATCGGCATTGGGAGTATAGCGAACTGGGTGAGTGAGATAGGCATAGGGAGTACAGGAGTGAGTGAGATAGGCATCAGGAGTAAAGCTAACTGGGTGAGTGAGATAGGCATAGGGACAATAGGAGTGAGTGAGATCGGCATTGGGAGTATATCTCAGTGGGTGAGTGAGATAGGCATCGGAAGTATAGCTAGCTGCGTGAGTGAGATAGGCATAGGGAGTATAGCTCAGTGGGTGGAGTGGCTGGCTGGCACCCGGGATGCCGGGGTTCGATTCCAGGTGTGAGTGACATAGGGATAGGGAGTATAGCTCGGTGGGTGAGTGAGATAGGCATAGGGAGAATAGAAGTGAGTCAGATCGGCATTGGGAGTATCGCTAACTCGGTGAGTGATATCGGCACAGGGAGTATTGCTCAGTGGGTGGGTGGGTGAGTGAGATAGGCATAGGGACAATAGGAGTGAGTGAGATCGGCATTGGGAGTATAGCGAACTGGGTGAGTGAGATAGGCATAGGGAGTATCGCTCAGTGGGTAGAGTGACTGGCTGGCATCCGGGAGGCCGGGGTTCAATTCCAGGTCTGAGTGAGATAGGCATCGGGAGTATAGCTCAGTGGGTGAGTGAGAAAGGAATAGGGAGTATAGGGGTGAATGAGGTACAGGAGTGAGATCGGCATAGGGGGTATAGTTCAGTGGGTGAGTGAGAAAGGCATAGGGAGAATAGGAGTGAGTGAGATCGGCATAGGGAGTATAGCTCAGTGGTTAGAGTGGCTGGCTGGCACCCGGGAGGCCGGGGTTCGATTCCAGGTGTGAGTGAGATAGGCAAAGGGAGTATGGGAGTGAGTGAGATAGGCATAGGGAGTATAGCTCAGTGGGTGAGTGAGATGGGAATCGGGAGAATAGCCAAGTGGGTGACTGAAATAGGCATAGGGAGTATAGCTCAGTGGGCAGAGTGGCTGGCTGGCACCCGGGAGGCCGGGGATCGATTCCAGGTGTCAATGAGATAGGGATAGGGAGGATAGAAGTGAGTGAGATCGGCTTAGGGAGTATAGCTCAGTGGGTGAGTGAGATCGGCATAGGGAGTACAGGAGTGAGTGAGATCAGCATGGAGAGTATAGGTCAGTGGGTAGAGTGGCTGGCTGGCACCCGGGAGGCCGGGGTTTGATTCCAGGTGTGAGTGAGATCGGCAAAGGGAGTATAGCTCGGTGGGTGAGTGTGATAGGCATCGGGAGTATAGCTAACTGGGTGAGTGAGATAGGCATAGGGAGTATAGCTCAGTGGGCAGAGTGGCTGGCTGGCACCCCGGAGGCCGGGGTACGATTCCAGGTCTGAGTGAGATAGGCATCGGGAGTACAGCTCAGTGGGTTAGTGAGAAAGGAACAGGGAGTATAGGTATAGGAGTGAATGAGGTATAGGAGTGAGATAGGCATAGGGGGTATACCTCAGTGGGTAGAGCGAGATCGGCATAGGGAGTACAACTAACTGGGTGAGTGAGATAGGCATAGGGACTATCGCTCAGTGGGTAGAGTGGCTGGTTGGCACCCGGGAGCCCGGGGTTCGATTCCAGGTGTGAGTCAGATAGGGATAGGGAGTCCAGGAGTGAGTGAGATGGGAATCGGGAGTAGAGCTAAGTGGGTGAGTGAGATAGGCATAGGGAGTAAAGCTCAGTGTGTGAGTGAGATAGGCATCGGAAGTACAGCTTACTGGGTGAGTGAGATAGGCATAGGGAGTATAGCTCAGTGGGTAGAGTGGCTGGCTGGCACCCGGGAGGCCGGGGTTCGATTCCAGGTGTGAGTGAGATAGGCAAACGGGGTATAGGAGTGAGTGAGATAGGCATAGGGAGTATTGCTAAGTGGGTAAGTGAGACAGGCATAGGGAGAATAGGAGTGAGTGAGATCGGCATAGGGAGTATAGCTCGGTGGGTGGGTGTGATAGGCATTGGGAGTATAGCGAACTGGGTGAGTGAGATAGGCATCGGGAGTGCAGCTCAGTGGGAGAGTGTGATCGGCATCGGGAGTATATGAGTGAATGAGGTATCGGAGTGAGATAGGCATAGGGAGTATAGCTCAGTGGGCAGAGTGGCTGGCTGGCACCCGGGAGGCCGGGGTTCGATTCCAGGTGTGAGTGAGATAGGCAAAGGGAGTATAGCTCGGTGGGTGAGTGTGATAGGCATCGGGAGTATAGCGAACTGGGTGAGTGAGATAGTCACAGGGAGTACAGGAGTGAGTGAGATAGGCATCGGAAGTGTAGCTCAGTGGGAGAGTGAGATAGGCATCGGGAGTATAGCAAAGTGGGTGAGTGAGATAGGCATCAGGAGTATCGCTCAGTGGGTGAGTGAGATAGGCATCAGGAGTATAGATAATGGGGTGAGTGAGATAGGCATAGGGAGTATAGCTAACTTGGTGAGTGTGATCGGCATCGTGAGTGGAGCTCAGTGGGTGAGTGAGATAGGCATAGGGAGTATAGCTCGGTGGGTGGGTGAGTGAGATAGGCATAGGGAGAATAGGAGTGAGTGAGATCGGCATAGGGAGTAGAGCTCAGTGGGTGAGTGAGAAAGGCATCAGGAGTTTTGATAATGGGGTGAGTGAGATTGGCATAGGGAGTACAGGAGTGAGTGAGATAAGCATCAGGAGTATAGCTCGGTGGGTGAGTGAGATAGGCATAGGGAGAATAGAAGTGAGTGAGATCGGCATAGGGGGTATAGCTAACTGGGTGAGTGAGATAGGCATCGGGAGTATAGCTCAGTGGGCAGAGTGGCTGGTTGGCACCCGGGAGGCCGGGGTTCCATTCCAGGTGTGAGTGAGACAGACAAAGGGAGTATAGCTCAGTGGGTGAGCGACTGGGGAATCGGAAGTATAGCTCAGTGAGTGAGATAGGCAGAGGGAGAATAGGAGTGAGTGAGATCAGCATCGGGAGTATAGCTCAGTGGGTAGAGTGGCTGGCTGGCACCCGGGAGGCCTGGGTTCGATTCCAGGTGTGAGTGAGATAGGCAACGGGAGTATAGGGGTGAGTAAGATTGGCATAGGAAGTATAGCTCAGTGGGTGAGTGAGATAGGCATCGGAAATATAGCTAACTGGGTGAGTGAGATAGGCATAGGGAGAATAGGAGTGAGTGAGATCGGCATAGGGAGTAGAGCTCAGTGGGTGAGTGAGAAAGGCATCAGGAGTTTTGATAATGGGGTGAGTGAGATTGGCATAGGGAGTACAGGAGTGAGTGAGATAAGCATCAGGAGTATAGCTCGGTGGGTGAGTGAGATAGGCACAGGGAGAATAGAAGTGAGTGAGATCGGCATAGGGGGTATAGCTAACTGGGTGAGTGAGATAGGCATCGGGAGTATAGCTCAGTGGGCAGAGTGGCTGGTTGGCACCCGGGAGGCCGGGGTTCGATTCCAGGTGTGAGTGAGACAGACAAAGGGAGTATAGCTCAGTGGGTGAGCGACTGGGGAATTGGACGTATAGCTCAGTGAGTGAGATAGGCAGAGGGAGAATAGGAGTGAGTGAGATCAGCATCGGGAGTATAGCTCAGTGGGTAGAGTGGCTGGCTGGCACCCGGGAGGCCTGGGTTCGATTCCAGGTGTGAGTGAGATAGGCAAAGGGAGTATAGGGGTGAGTAAGATAGGCATAGGAAGTATAGCTCAGTGGGTGAGTGAGATAGGCATCGGAAATATAGCTAACTGGGTGAGTGAGATAGGCATTGGGAGTATAGCAAACTGGGTGAGTGAGATCGGCACAGGGAGTTTTGCTAACTGGGTGAGTGAGATCGGCACAGGGAGTACAGCTAACTGGGTGAGTGAGATAGGCATAGGGAGTATAGCTCAGTGGGCAGAGTGGCTGGCTGGCTGGCACCCGGGAGGCCGGGGTTCGATTCCAGGTCTGAGTGAGATAGGCATCGGGAGTATTGCTCAGTGGGTGAGTGAGAACGGCATAGGGAGTATAGGAGTGAATGAGGTATAGGAGTGAGATAGGCATAGGGAGTGTAGCTCAGTGGGAGAGTGAGATAGGCATCGGGAGTATAGCTAAGTGGGTGAGTGAGATAGGCAAAGGGAGTATTGGAGTGAGTGAGATAGGCATAGGGAGTATAGCTCAGTGGGTAGAGTGGCTGGCTGGCACCCGGGAGGCCGGGGTTCGATTCCAGGTGTGAGTGAGATAGGCAAAGGGGGTATAGGAGTGAGTGAGATAGGCATAGGGAGTATTGCTCAGTGGGTGAGAGAGATCGGCATAGGGAGAATAGGAGTGAGTGAGATCGGCACAGGTAGTATAGCTAACTCGGTGAGTGTGATCGTCATAGGGAGTATAGCTCAGTGGGTGAGTGAGATAGGCATGGGGAGTATCGCTCGGTGGGTGAGTGAGATCGGCATAGGGAGTATAGCTCAGTGGGTGAGTTAAAAAGGCATCAGGAGAAAAGATAATGGGGTGAGTGAGATAGGCATAGGGAGTACAGGAGTGAGTGAGATAAGCATCAGGAGTATAGCTCGGTGGGTGAGTGAGATAGGCATAGGGAGTATCGCTCAGTGGGTGAGCGACTTGGGAATCAGAAGTATAGCTAAGTGGGTGAGTGAGATAGGCATAGGGAGAATAGGAGTGAGTGAGATCGGCATTGGGAGTATATCTCAGTGGGTGAGTGAGATAGGCATCGGAAGTATAGCTAACTGGGTGAGTGAGATAGGCATTGGGAGTATATCTCAGTGGGTAGAGTGAGATCAGCATAGAGAGTATAGCTCAGTGGGTAGAGTGGCTGGATGGCACCCGGGAGGCCGGGGTTTGATTCAAGGTGTGAGTGAGATCGACAAAGGGAGTATAGCTCGGTGGGTGAGTGTGATAGGCATCGGGAGTATAGCTAACTGGGTGAGTGAGATAGGCATAGGGAGTACAGGAGTGAGTGAGATAGGCATCGGGAGTATAGCTAACTGGGTGAGTGAGATAGGCATAGGGAGTATAGCTCAGTGGGTAGAGTGGCTGGCTGGCACCCGGGAGCCCGGGGTTCGATTCCTGGTGTGAGTCAGATAGGGAAAGGGAGTCCAGGAGTGAGTGGGATAGGCATAGGGAGAATAGGAGTGAGTGGCATCGGGAGTATAACTCAGTGGGTGAGTGAGATAGGCATAGGGAGTATAGCTCAGTGGGTACAGTGGCTGGCATGCACCTGGGAGGCCGGGGTTCGATTCCAGGTGTGAGTGAGATAGGCATAGCGAGTACAGCTCGGTCGGTCGGTGGGTGGGTGAGTGAGATAAGCATTGGGAGTATCGCGAACTGGGTGAGTGAGATAGCTTCAGGGAGTATAGCTCAGTGGGTACAGTGGCTGGCATGCACCCGGGAGGCCGGGGTTCGATTCCAGGTCTGAGTGAGATAGGCATCGGGAGTGTAGCTCAGTGGGTGAGTGAGAAAGGAATAGGGAGTATCGGAGTGAATGAGGTATAGGAGTGAGATAGGCATAGGGGGTATAGCTCAGTGGGTAGAGTGAGTTCGGCATAGGGAGTATAGCTCAGTGGGTGAGTGACTTGGGAATGGGAAGTGTTGCTAAGTGGGTGAGTGAGATAGGCATAGGGAGAATAGGAGTGAGTGAGATAGGCATAGGGAGTGCAGCTCAGTGGCAGAGTGAGATAGGCATCGGGAGTATAGCCAACTGGGTGAGTGAGATCGGCAGAGGGAGTATAGCTCAGTGGGTGAGTGAGATGGGAATCGGGAGAATAGCCAAGTGGTTGAGTGAGATAGGGATAGGGAGTATAGCTCGGTGGGTGAGTGTGATAGGCATCGGGAGTAGAGCTAACTGGGTGAGTGAGATCGGCACAGGGAGTATAGCTAACTGGGTGAGTGAGATCGGCATAGGGAGTATAGCTCAGTGGGCAGAGTGGCTGGCTGGCACCCGGGAGGCCGGGGTTCGATTCCAGGTGTGAGTGAGACAGGCAAAGGGAGTATAGCTCGGTGGGTGAGTGTGATAGGCATCGGGAGTATAGCTAACTGGGTGAGTGAGATAGGCATAGGGAGTACAGGAGTGAGTGAGATAGGCATCGGGAGTGTAGCTCAGTGGGAGAGTGAGATAAGCATCGGGAGTAAAGCTAACTGGGTGAGTGAGAAAGGCATAGGGAGAATAGGAGTGAGTGAGATCGGCATAGGGAGTATAGCTAATTCGGTGAGTGTGATCGGCATAGGGAGTATAGCTCAGTGGGTGAGTGAGATCGGCAGCAGGAGTAGAGATAACGGGGTGAGTGAGACAGGCATAGGGAGAATAGGAGTGAGTGAGATCAGCATCGGGAGTATAGCTCAGTGGGTGAGTGAGATAGGCATCGGAAGTATAGCTAACTGGGTGAGTGAGACACGCATAGGGAGTATAGCTCAGTGGGTAGAGTGGCTGGCTGGCACCCGTGAGGCCGGGGTTCGATTCCAGGTGTGAGTGAGATAGGCATAGGGAGTATAGGAATGAGTGAGATAGGCATAGGGAGTATAGCTCAGTGGGTGAGTGTGATGGGAATCGGGAGTATAGCTAACTGGGTGAGTGAGACACGCATAGGGAGTATAGCTCAGTGGGTAGAGTGGCTGGCTGGCACCCGGGAGTCCGGGGTTCGATTCCAGGTGTGAGTGAGATAGGGATAGGGAGTCCAGGAGTGAGTGAGATGGGAATCGGGAGTAGAGCTAAGTGGGTGAGTGAGATAGGCATAGGGAGTAAAGCTCAGTGTGTGAGTGAGATAGGCATCGGAAGTACAGCTTACTGGGTGAGTGAGATAGGCATAGGGAGTATAGCTCAGTGGGTAGAGTGGCTGGCTGGCACCCGGGAGGCCGGGGTTCGATTCCAGGTGTGAGTGAGATAGGCAAACGGGGTATAGGAGTGAGTGAGATAGGCATAGGGAGTATTGCTAAGTGGGTAAGTGAGACAGGCATAGGGAGAATAGGAGTGAGTGAGATCGGCATAGGGAGTATAGCTCGGTGGGTGGGTGTGATAGGCATTGGGAGTATAGCGAACTGGGTGAGTGAGATAGGCATCGGGAGTGCAGCTCAGTGGGAGAGTGTGATCGGCATCGGGAGTATATGAGTGAATGAGGTATCGGAGTGAGATAGGCATAGGGAGTATAGCTCAGTGGGCAGAGTGGCTGGCTGGCACCCGGGAGGCCGGGGTTCGATTCCAGGTGTGAGTGAGATAGGCAAAGGGAGTATAGCTCGGTGGGTGAGTGTGATAGGCATCGGGAGTATAGCGAACTGGGTGAGTGAGATAGTCACAGGGAGTACAGGAGTGAGTGAGATAGGCATCGGAAGTGTAGCTCAGTGGGAGAGTGAGATAGGCATCGGGAGTATAGCAAAGTGGGTGAGTGAGATAGGCATCAGGAGTATCGCTCAGTGGGTGAGTGAGATAGGCATCAGGAGTATAGATAATGGGGTGAGTGAGATAGGCATAGGGAGTATAGCTAACTCGGTGAGTGTGATCGGCATCGTGAGTGGAGCTCAGTGGGTGAGTGAGATAGGCATAGGGAGTATAGCTCGGTGGGTGAGTGAGATAGGCATAGGGAGAATAGGAGTGAGTGAGATCGGCATAGGGAGTAGAGCTCAGTGGGTGAGTGAGAAAGGCATCAGGAGTTTTGATAATGGGGTGAGTGAGATTGGCATAGGGAGTACAGGAGTGAGTGAGATAAGCATCAGGAGTATAGCTCGGTGGGTGAGTGAGATAGGCATAGGGAGAATAGAAGTGAGTGAGATCGGCATAGGGGGTATAGCTAACTGGGTGAGTGAGATAGGCATCGGGAGTATAGCTCAGTGGGCAGAGTGGCTGGTTGGCACCCGGGAGGCCGGGGTTCCATTCCAGGTGTGAGTGAGACAGACAAAGGGAGTATAGCTCAGTGGGTGAGCGACTGGGGAATCGGAAGTATAGCTCAGTGAGTGAGATAGGCAGAGGGAGAATAGGAGTGAGTGAGATCAGCATCGGGAGTATAGCTCAGTGGGTAGAGTGGCTGGCTGGCACCCGGGAGGCCTGGGTTCGATTCCAGGTGTGAGTGAGATAGGCAAAGGGAGTATAGGGGTGAGTAAGATAGGCATAGGAAGTATAGCTCAGTGGGTGAGTGAGATAGGCATCGGAAATATAGCTAACTGGGTGAGTGAGATAGGCATAGGGAGAATAGGAGTGAGTGAGATCGGCATAGGGAGTAGAGCTCAGTGGGTGAGTGAGAAAGGCATCAGGAGTTTTGATAATGGGGTGAGTGAGATTGGCATAGGGAGTACAGGAGTGAGTGAGATAAGCATCAGGAGTATAGCTCGGTGGGTGAGTGAGATAGGCACAGGGAGAATAGAAGTGAGTGAGATCGGCATAGGGGGTATAGCTAACTGGGTGAGTGAGATAGGCATCGGGAGTATAGCTCAGTGGGCAGAGTGGCTGGTTGGCACCCGGGAGGCCGGGGTTCGATTCCAGGTGTGAGTGAGACAGACAAAGGGAGTATAGCTCAGTGGGTGAGCGACTGGGGAATTGGACGTATAGCTCAGTGAGTGAGATAGGCAGAGGGAGAATAGGAGTGAGTGAGATCAGCATCGGGAGTATAGCTCAGTGGGTAGAGTGGCTGGCTGGCACCCGGGAGGCCTGGGTTCGATTCCAGGTGTGAGTGAGATAGGCAAAGGGAGTATAGGGGTGAGTAAGATAGGCATAGGAAGTATAGCTCAGTGGGTGAGTGAGATAGGCATCGGAAATATAGCTAACTGGGTGAGTGAGATAGGCATTGGGAGTATAGCAAACTGGGTGAGTGAGATCGGCACAGGGAGTTTTGCTAACTGGGTGAGTGAGATCGGCACAGGGAGTACAGCTAACTGGGTGAGTGAGATAGGCATAGGGAGTATAGCTCAGTGGGCAGAGTGGCTGGCTGGCTGGCACCCGGGAGGCCGGGGTTCGATTCCAGGTCTGAGTGAGATAGGCATCGGGAGTATTGCTCAGTGGGTGAGTGAGAACGGCATAGGGAGTATAGGAGTGAATGAGGTATAGGAGTGAGATAGGCATAGGGAGTGTAGCTCAGTGGGAGAGTGAGATAGGCATCGGGAGTATAGCTAA
Organism: Acanthochromis polyacanthus; assembly: GCF_021347895.1. NCBI lineage: Eukaryota > Metazoa > Chordata > Actinopteri > Pomacentridae > Acanthochromis > Acanthochromis polyacanthus. Next base: position 21,343,893 of record NC_067113.1, read on the forward strand.
GTGGGTGAGTGAGATAGGCAAAGGGAGTATTGGAGTGAGTGAGATAGGCATAGGGAGTATAGCTCAGTGGGTAGAGTGGCTGGCTGGCACCCGGGAGGCCGGGGTTCGATTCCAGGTGTGAGTGAGATAGGCAAAGGGGGTATAGGAGTGAGTGAGATAGGCATAGGGAGTATTGCTCAGTGGGTGAGAGAGATCGGCATAGGGAGAATAGGAGTGAGTGAGATCGGCACAGGTAGTATAGCTAACTCGGTGAGTGTGATCGTCATAGGGAGTATAGCTCAGTGGGTGAGTGAGATAGGCATGGGGAGTATCGCTCGGTGGGTGAGTGAGATCGGCATAGGGAGTATAGCTCAGTGGGTGAGTTAAAAAGGCATCAGGAGAAAAGATAATGGGGTGAGTGAGATAGGCATAGGGAGTACAGGAGTGAGTGAGATAAGCATCAGGAGTATAGCTCGGTGGGTGAGTGAGATAGGCATAGGGAGTATCGCTCAGTGGGTGAGCGACTTGGGAATCAGAAGTATAGCTAAGTGGGTGAGTGAGATAGGCATAGGGAGAATAGGAGTGAGTGAGATCGGCATTGGGAGTATATCTCAGTGGGTGAGTGAGATAGGCATCGGAAGTATAGCTAACTGGGTGAGTGAGATAGGCATTGGGAGTATATCTCAGTGGGTAGAGTGAGATCAGCATAGAGAGTATAGCTCAGTGGGTAGAGTGGCTGGATGGCACCCGGGAGGCCGGGGTTTGATTCAAGGTGTGAGTGAGATCGACAAAGGGAGTATAGCTCGGTGGGTGAGTGTGATAGGCATCGGGAGTATAGCTAACTGGGTGAGTGAGATAGGCATAGGGAGTACAGGAGTGAGTGAGATAGGCATCGGGAGTGTAGCTCAGTGGGAGAGTGAGATAAGCATCGGGAGTAAAGCTAACTGGGTGAGTGAGAAAGGCATAGGGAGAATAGGAGTGAGTGAGATCGGCATAGGGAGTATAGCTAATTCGGTGAGTGTGATCGGCATAGGGAGTATAGCTCAGTGGGTGAGTGAGATCGGCAGCAGGAGTAGAGATAACGGGGTGAGTGAGACAGGCATAGGGAGAATAGGAGTGAGTGAGATCAGCATCGGGAGTATAGCTCAGTGGGTGAGTGAGATAGGCATCGGAAGTATAGCTAACTGGGTGAGTGAGACACGCATAGGGAGTATAGCTCAGTGGGTAGAGTGGCTGGCTGGCACCCGTGAGGCCGGGGTTCGATTCCATATGTGAGTGAGATAGGCATAGGGAGTATAGGAATGAGTGAGATAGGCATAGGGAGTATAGCTCAGTGGGTGAGTGTGATGGGAATCGGGAGTATAGCTAACTGGGTGAGTGAGATCGGCATCGGGAGTATAGCTCAGTGGGTGAGTGAGAAAGGCATAGGGAGTATAGCAGTGAATGAGGTATAGGAGTGAGATAGGCATCGGGGGTATAGCTCAGTGGGTAGAGTGAGATCGGCATAGGGAGTATCGCTCAGTGGGTGAGTGACTTGGGAATCGGAAGTATAGCTAAGTGGGTGAGTGAGATATGCATAGGGAGTATAGCTCAGTGGTCAGAGTGGCTGGCTGGCACCCGGGAGGCTGGGGTTCGATTCCAGGTGTGAGTGAGATAGGCAACGGGAGTATAGCTCGGTGGGTGAGTGTGATAGGCATCGGGAGTATAGCTAACTGGGTGAGTGAGATTGGCACAGGGAGTACAGGAGTGAGTGAGATCGGCATAGGGAGTATAGCTAACTGGGTGAGTGAGATAGGCATTGGGAGTATAGCTCAGTGGGCAGAGTGGCTGGCTGGGACCCGGGAGGCCGGGGTTCGATTCCAGGTCTGAGTGAGATAGGCATCGGGAGTATTGCTCAGTGGGCAGAGTGGCTCGCTGGCACCCGGGAGGCCGGGGTTCGATTCCAGGTGTGAGTGAGATAGGCACAGGGAGAATAGTAGTGAGTGAGATCAGCATAGAGAGTATAGCTCAGTGGGTGGAGTGGCTCGCTGGCACCCGGGAGGCCGGGGTTCGATTCCAGGTGTCAGTGAGATAGGGATAGGGAGGATAGAAGTGAGTGAGATCGGCTTAGGGAGTATAGCTCAGTGGGTGAGTGACATGGGAATCGGGAGTTTAGCCAAGTGGGTGAGTGAGATAGGCATTGGGAGTATAGCTCAGTGGGCAGAGTGGCTGGCTGGGACCCGGGAGGCCGGGGTTCGATTCCAGGTCTGAGTGAGATAGGCATCGGGAGTATTGCTCAGTGGGCAGAGTGGCTCGCTGGCACCCGGGAGGCCGGGGTTCGATTCCAGGTGTGAGTGAGATAGGCACAGGGAGAATAGTAGTGAGTGAGATTAGCATAGAGAGTATAGCTCAGTGGGTGGAGTGGCTCGCTGGCACCCGGGAGGCCGGGGTTCGATTCCAGGTGTCAGTGAGATAGGGATAGGGAGGATAGAAGTGAGTGAGATCGGCTTAGGGAGTATAGCTCAGTGGGTGAGTGACATGGGAATCGGGAGTTTAGCCAAGTGGGTGAGTGAGATCGGCATAGGGAATATAGCTCAGTGGGCAGAGTGGCTGGCTGGCACCCGGGAGGCCGGGGTTCGATTCCAGGTGTGAGTGAGATAGGGATAGGGAGTATAGCTCGGTGGGTGAGTGTGATAGGCATCGGGAGTATAGCCAACTGGGTGAGTGAGATAGGCATAGGGAGTACAGGAGTGAGTGAGATAGGCATCGGGAGTATAGCAAACTGGTTGAGTGAGATAGGCATAGGGAGTATCGCTCAGTGGGCAGAGTGGCTGGCTGGCACCCCGGGAGGCCGGGGTTCGATTCCAGGTGTGATTGAGATAGGGATAGGGAGTATAGCTCGGTGGGTGAGTGTGATAGGCATCGGGAGTATAGCCAACTGGGTGAGTGAGATAGGCATAGGGAGTACAGGAGTGAGTGAGATAGGCATCGGGAGTATAGCAAACTGGTTGAGTGAGATAGGCATAGGGAGTATCGCTCAGTGGGCAGAGTGGCTGGCTGGCACCCCGGGAGGCCGGGGTTCGATTCCAGGTGTGATTGAGATAGGCAAAGGGAGTATCGCTCGGTGGGTAAGTGTGATTGGCATCGTGAGTATGGCTAACTTGGTGAGTGAGATAGGCATAGGGAGTACAGGAGTGAGTGAGATAGGCATCGGGAGTATCGCTCACTGGGTGAGTGAGATCGGCACAGGGAGTATAGCTAACTGGGTGAGTGAGGGCATAGGGAGGCATAGGCATAGGGAGTATAGCTCAGTGGGCAGAGGGAGTATAGGAGTGAATGAGGTATTGGAGTGAGATAGGCATCGGGGGTATAGCTCAGTGGGTAGAGTGAGATCGGCATAGGGAGTATAGCTCAGTGGGCAGAGTGGCTGGCTGGCACCTGGGAGGCCGGGGTTCGATTCCAGGTGTGAGTGAGATAGGGATAGGGAGAATAGAAGTGAGTGAGATGGGAGCATAGCCAAGTGGGTGAGTGAGATAGGCATAGGGAGTATAGCTCAGTGGGTAGAGTGGCTGGCTGGCACCCGTCAGGCCGGGGTTCGATTCCAGGTGTGAGTGAGATAGGCATAGGGAGTACTGGACTGAGTGAGATAGGCATCGGGAGTTTAGCTCGGTGGGTGGGTGAGTGAGATAGGCATAGGGACAATAGGAGTGAGTGAGATCGGCATAGGGAGTATAGCTCAGTGGGAGAGTGAGATAGGCATTGGGAGTATAGCTGAGTGGGTGAGTGAGATGGGAATCGGGAGTATAGCTGAGTGGGTGAGTGAGAAAGGCATAGGCAGTATAGGAGTGAATGAGGTATAGGAGTGAGATAGGCATAGGGGTTATAGCTCAGTGGGTAGAGTGAGATCGGCATAGGGAGTATAGCTCAGTGTGTGAGTGAGACAGGCATCGGAAGTATAGCTAACTGGGTGAGTGAGATAGGCATAGGGAGTATAGTGCAGTGGGCAGAGTGAGATCGGCATATGGAGTATTGCTCAGTGGGTGAGTGACTTGGGAATCGGAAGTATAGCTAAGTGGGTGAGTGAGATAGGCATCGACAGTATAGCTAACTGGGTGAGTGAGATAGGCATAGGGAGTATAGCTCAGTGGGTAGAGTGGCTGGCTGGCACCCGGGAGCCCGGGGTTCGATTCCAGGTGTGAGTGAGATAGGGATAGGGCGAATAGAAGTGAGTGAGATGGGAATCGGGAGTATAGCCAAGTGGGTGAGTGAGATAGGCATAGGGAGTATAGCTCAGTGGAAGAGTGAGATAGGCATCGGGAGTATAGCTAACTGGGTGAGTCAGATGGGAATCGGTCGTATAGCTAAGTGGGTGAGTGAGATAGGCATAGGGAGTATAGCTCAGTAGGTAGAGTTAGATAGGCATAGGGAGAATAGGAGTGAGTGAGATCGGCATCGGGAGTAAAGCTAACTGGGTGAGTGAGATAGGCATAGGGAGTATAGCGGAGTGGCTTGCTGGCACCCGGGAGGCCAGGGTTCAATTCCAGGAGTCAGTGAGTGAGATAGGCATAGGGACTATAGCTCAGTGGGTGAGTGAGATAGGCAGAGGGAGTATAGTGCAGTGGGCAGAGTGACTGGCTGGCACCTGGGAGGCCGGGGTTCGATTCCAGGAGTGAGTGAGATAGGGAGTATAGCTCAGTGGGTGAGTGAGATTGGCATCGGGAGTATCGGAGTGAGTGAGATAGGCGGATTCATGAGAATCGGCGTATAATGTTTATATAATCGCGTTTGCAGCCTTCGGACATTCTTTAAATTAGTATTCATTCTATGCAAATTAGTAAGTGTAGCACCGGCGGTACACTGAAGTTTAACGGGTTAAAAATGCTCGAGTTTGCGCTGCAAACTCCCAGCGCAAACTATATACTCCCAGTCCCGCTTGACTTCTCGCTCAGCTTTTGCCTCCAGCATAAGCCCCGGCCACAAAAAACGTCACAATGTTTGTAAACAAATAAATGGTCTATTGTCCCCATCAGACGCCATGGTCTCTCCGACGGGCAGCTTCACTCTTCAGTCCAATGACACGGTCAAGTATAACGCTGTGCGGACGCGTTCATATGATTGGCTGAACAGTACACCCACCCCCACGTGGGGTGAGTTTTTGTGATTGGCTGAAAGGAGGGAGACATCTGATTGGCTACAGAAACTTCCGTGTTGAAAAAAATGCATTTGTGGATCGAGCTGACGGCAGAGCAGTCTCAAAAAAGATTCACACACAAAAGCAGTTTGTGTATACAGAAATACATTTGTGAACTTTCTTAATTTATTTGTGGATTGCAGTTTACATTTGTGAATCCCAGTTCACATGTGTGAATTCTTCTGTGTGCATTTGTGGATTGCAGTTTACATTTGTGAATTCTTCTGTTTGCATTGGTGAATTATGAGACTGTTCTAACTCCATATGCCCATACCATAACCCCACCGCCACCATGGGCCACTCCATCCACAACATTGACATCAGAAAACTGCTCACCCACACGACGCCACACACGCTGTCTGCCATCTACCCTGAACAGTGTAAACCGGGATTCATCCGTGAAGAGAACGCCTCTCCAACGTGCCAGACGCCGTCCAATGTGAGCATTTGCCCACTCAAGTCGGTTACGATGACGAACTGGAGTCAGGTGGAGACCCCGATGAGGACGACGAGCATGCAGATGAGCTTCCCTGAGTAGGTTTCTGACAGTTTGTGCAGAAATTCTTTGGTTATGCAAACCCATTGTTTCAGCAGCTGTCCGAGTGGCTGGTCTCAGACCATCTTGGAGGTGAACATGCTGGATGTGGAGGTCCTGGGCTGGTGTGGTTACACGTGGTTTGCGGCTGTGAGGCTGGTTGGATGTACTGCCAAATTCTCTGAACCGCCTTTGGAGATGGCTTATGGTAGAGAAATGAACTTTCAATACACGAGCAACCGCTCTGGTTGACATTCCTGCTTTCAGCATGCCAATTGCACACGCCCTCAAATCTTGCGACATCTGTGGCATTGTGCTGTGTGATAAAACTGCACCTTTCAGAGTGGCCTTTTATTGTGGGCAGTCTAAGGCATAGATATATACAAACACTAGATGGCTCATGAGCGCTGTCAGCCTATGGGGAGCGATGTCGCCACATGGCGGCCATCTTGGGACAGGGCTGCTCGATCACTCATAACATTAAAGTCAATGGAGCATGGATTTTAAAATCACTGTAGATTGCTCAATTTTCAACCCATTTTAGAACAGCTTGGTTTGTTATAAACGTCAGAGATGTACTTCTTTTACTGCTTACATAAGAATAATTAAAACCATTGAATTCATATAATAATGAACACAGATATCATCTTTTTTCAGCATAAATGGATGTAAATGTAATTTTATTATTTAGCATTGCACTTCTGTATTACTATCAGCTTTCTAATGCACAGATAAAAACAAAGCTCAACCAAAATCAATGCACAACAAACAGAGATGTTGTCTTTTCTTTTCATGAACCTGGTGCCTACATTACCCACAATGCATTTCGGCTGCAGGCTAACTAATCCAGGCATAGATGTATACAAACAATAAGTCTAAGGTCTCAATCAAAGTCTCTTAACAAGCAAATAAATACAACCACAACGACAAAGAATGTAATTTCACCTAAAGATTAGGTTCTCAAAAAATGTTGGTCTCAGGAAAACCTAATAATTGAAAATCAGATTGTGAGTAACACCATCTTCAATGTGAGTAGCCAGGCAGAAAAGACACACAACTATGCCGCATTTTTCAAAACGAAAAGCTGCGATTTCGGAATTGAGCCTGAATCATAGCCACGTTAATAAGGCTTGTAATAAACTAAACCGTTTGTAAATCAATCAAGAATTGAGCGAGTTATGAGTGTTAAAGTGAGGAAATCATCCACCTTACCATTGACTGCAATACAGTGCGCCAGAGCAGTCCCCTGTCCTAAGATGGCCGCCAAGTGACGACGACGCCGACTCCGTCTTGAGACATCTAGTGTTTGTATATATCTATGGTCTAAGGCACACCTGTGCACTAATCATGGTGTCTAATCAGCATCTTGATATGGAACACCTGTGAGGTGGGATGGATTATCTCAGCAAAGGAGAAGTGCTCACTATCACAGATTTGTGAACAATATTTGAGAGAAATAGTGATATTGTGTATGTGGAAAAAGTTTTAGATCTTTGAGTTCATCTCATAAAAAATGGAAGCAAAAACAAAAGTGTTGCGTTTATATTTTTGTTGAGTGTACAAATACTCATGAATAACACATAATTTTGTCATTTCAAAGTAAGTTCTACACACACCACGCACATTCATTTAACTTTTTTGTGTTCAGCATCATTTCTTTGTTTTACCGGTACTGAGATATCTGGTCTTCTGTAGCTGTGGTCATCTGGATGTCTTCAGGCAAACGCAGACATCAGGGGAGCAGCAGGCTTTCATACCGGTCACAATCAGACCACACCAAGTGCAGCCAGTTCAAGGGGTGGAACAAGTTAATTTGATTAAATAATACCTTATTCATTTGATTTATGTTGGACAATTAGAAACCTTTTACATTTGTTTATTATTATTTTGATTAAGTAGTCCAATTGTACTGTTTTGTGTTTTTGTTGTTAATTTAGGTGTTGGTGTTTGGTACGGGTCCGTACCTCTAGCATCAACCTTGGTGTTTTGTGATCCCCCCTACTGTGTGTAATTGGTTTGATCAGCCAGTATACACATATCCCCTTTCCTACTGTGTTTTTCAGGTCTGTTATGAGTTTGTTTTATCAGTGTAATTGGTGCTGGGTTATTTTGTTGCCCATGGCCTTAGTTAAGCTTACATTTTGACCTCTTTCATGGGCACGAATTTGGTATTGGTATTGGTTTTTGAAACTTTGTTGTTTTTTTTTGGCCGAAATAATTTTAGATGAATTCATCTGTCAGTCCTCGTGCTTTTCAGCTCAGTCCCTCACCAGAAGACATACATTCTTTTTAAATATCTTGCAAAATACATTTAATCAAACAGTAGTTTATTGCAAAAATAAATAAGACTAAACAGTGTACTGGGTGGGGACTATTTTCAGTGGTGGATTAATACACATTTGAAGTGCTAGTGATTTATATCGCGTCAGCATGAAACCAAAAGAGTGTGGATGATAGTGTAGAGACATGCCACTCATTGCAACAGTGTGGCTATTTCCTGTCTTTTTATTTAATTTTTCGGGTATATTGCACTGAGGAAGACACTCAAAAAGACAGAAACAATACCATTAGTATCACTTTTCTAATCAGCTTTTGTGGGATTTGTTGTCACTGACTAAACAACACAATATAACTAATGTTCTCCTTCATGTTCCACAAAAATCTTGACAGACACAGGGCCACCCACTGAAACGTGATTATCTGAGACAATGTTTGTCCACCATTTGCCAGTTGGATAAATGTGCTATAAATATCACCGACTCAAATGTTGGCGATGTCACTGGAAGATATTTTTTTGGCTTAATGACAGCTACTGTCAGGAGAAAAAAACATTTGGATGACCATAAATAAAGACTACTGGGTCACAACTTGTCATGTAATTTTTGTATTTTGACTAAAATATGATCACTGGGTGCACACTTCATTAGAAATGTAATTTATGCATCATTAGTCTTCCATTCACACAGGCGGCCTGAAGTGAGATGTTTTATTTATACTCTGGGTTGGTTCAGCCAAACAATATGATTTATTGACGACGGGCTCCAAACATACTGTTAATCCCCATAAAACATGACTAGCCGGGGTTTACTGGTTGACATGCCAATTCCTGTGGTAACAAGGGAGCTAGTTAGCTGTCCCACTGCTTTTTCCACTGCATTGGAATCAAATATACTATTTCAACTGTTAAATATTTATCAAAAGCTTAAGAAAATTACCTTATGAGCACTAATAGTCGAATGCAACTTGGATGCATCACTCATTGCAAGAGGTTTTAAAGTGAATTGTGCAAATGATGCCAATATACCCAATAGATAGAGTAGTAATATATGCACCAGTTTAAATTATTCACTTTGCACCAGTTGTTTCAACATTTAAGATTTAGCGATATTATGAGACCTACTTGAGGATTAATGTGCCTTGTGGTAAACCACAAATATGATTCATCTTAAGTTTTGCAATGGCTTATTTGTATCAAGACATTTAAGGTCAGGCTACAGCGTGCAGCTCCTGGCCTCAGGTTATCTTTGTGGTTTCAGCTGTGGTTATTTGATAATTGGTTGTAAACCACAGCTAAAGCATAATTTAAAAAACAAAACAAATGTATGAACGTGTGTTCATGGAGCCATGATGATGGCCTTGAAAAAATAGATTTTTGTTACCAGGAATCCACCAGGAGCTTAACTGGGAGACATTAACGATTGCTCATGCCTCAGCAGTTTGTTGATCATATTTGAGTAAAGTGGTTGAAATGGGAGAAGACATCAAATGGTAAAAAGAAACCTCATCAGCTTAATCACCAGCCAAATCAGCTTCTTAGCAAAAAGGATAGTAATTTAGTAAAGCAGATTCTCCTAATTTTTCCATTTAATTGGTGAGGCCATTTTGAGGAAACTCTTGTTTACTTCCAATCATATCTCATGTTTTGACCTAAAGGTAAGGAAAAATCCCAGTCACATGTCACTTTGGGCACCGAAATCTGCCATGTGATTCCACCACTGTGTTGATCACAGCTATATGTACAGCACTTAGAGAGCATATTGGCTTCTGTGAGTTTCTTTTTTGCACAGAAACCTCATCATTAATGAATAGCTGCCGGATGGGCCATGATACTCGGGTACCATCTGGGACTCACAAACTGTCTCTTATCAATTTCTTATCAAAATATGACTCAGAGCTGTGGGGCAAAGAGATGAAGAAGGAAGAAAAGAAAGGATAGCAGTTGTTTCCACTCCCCCCACATCTTTCCCTGTGTGCTTGTCTGAATTGTATAAATATAGATTATGTCTTTATTTACTTGAGTCACCAAATTTGGTTGTATTGAAAGAGTTTGAGTTCACCCAGGCCTCAAGATGCATTCAGCTCAAAGTTAGCTGATGAACACCATGTATCATCCACGAGGAGCTGGTAGACTAAAACAAGGCCATGAGGGTGGCTTGCTCCAATTAATGGTGTAAAATGATGGATTTGAACACGTCGCAGATATCTGGGTGCTCTACTGTCCTCATACAGATTCCATCAACCTTGTCTGTAACCCTTTCTCATTACACTGTTCATTTTCCATCCATTTTCCCATCTTTTATCACTATAGTTGAACGTTTTAGAGACTACAGTTAAAGGACATTTGGGGAAATATGCTCGCTTTATGCCAAAAGAGCACTCACAGTCAGCTTATGCAGGTCAGCCAGTAGGTCTGAACCCAGAACCTTCTTGTCGGCCCCAAATTAAAACCACCTGCTTAATAGTGTTTTAGGTCTCGCTTGTGACACCAAAACCTCTGAAGGTGTTCTGTGGCATCAGGCACCAACATGTTGGCAGTTAATCCTTTAAATCCTGGAAGTTGTAAAGTGAGGTCTCCATTGACTGGACTTGTTTTTCCATATCAATCTGATTGAAATTTGAGGAATTTGGGGGCAAAGTCAACTCTCCAAGTCATTGCAGAGTAATTTTTACAGTGTGGCAGGATGCACCATTCTGTTGAAAGAGGTCATTTAGGAATACTGTTACCATGAGGGGACGTTTGTGGTCTCCAACAATGTTTAAGAAGGGGGATGTGTCAACCTGACAACCACGTGTATGCCAGGAACCAAGGTTTCCCAGCAGAATATTATCCACAGCACCACGCTTCCTCTGCCAGCTTGTTTTCTTCCCACAGTGCATCCTGCCACCTTCTACTTCCCAGGTAAACACCACACTGCATCCATCCATTATAACAGAAAATGTGATTCATCAGGCCAGACCACCTTCTTCCACTGCACCATGGTCCAGTTCTGATGTTCATGTGACTGATGTAGGCACTTTCATTTGTGGACAGGAGTCAGGCAGTGACAAACTATGTGTTCTGACAGCTTTCTATCTAAGCCAGCGTTCAGGTTTTCAGCAATTTTTGCAAGTACAACTCTCCTGTGGGATCAACCTTCCCTCCCCAAGCAATTTAGTAAGCCGTTGGTGCTCATGACCCCTTGATCAGTTCACCAGTTGCCCTTTTTGGAACACTTTTAGTAGTTACTAACTCCTTAATTGTGGGAACATCCCACAAAAACTGCCATTTTTGAAATGCTCTGACCCAGCTGACTAGTCATCACAATTGGATTCTTGTCAAATGTACTCAGATCATTATGCTTGGCCTTTTTCCCTGCTTCCAACCAGTGGTGTAGTCCAGGGTATACGGCGGTATACGGCGTATACCCACTTATTTTTCAGTTAGCATTGCGTATACCCACTTCTAATTCTCCCGAGTGCGCATCATTCAGTAATATCTGTGTGCCAGGTAGCCCTCTTTTCCTTAAGGATGATGAAGCCATGAACAACCCTCCTCTGCCTGTAATTGGCTGGTACATGCTACCTTCACTGATTCGATTGGTTAACTTTAGGGATGAGCCAATCAGAGGCAGAGTAGGGCGGGTCATACAGAGGAAAATTTTGCTAACACCTCTGTGGCACTCCAGTTGATTGACAGGTCTGCTTGAAAGATGCGCGGAAATGCGAGAAAGTCAGAATAAACACATTTCAAGTGAGTGGCACGTATCGAGCGAACCTACTTTCATGGACGATATAATTTTCAGGTAAGTTTTAAGGTGGTTTCCAAATGAATCATTGTTTTAAACTACTGGCAACATGACTGCACATTTCAAGGAGAGGATATTTTGTCGCCAGTGGTTAAAGCTGCAGTCAATTCCAGCCATTTTCAGTACAAAAAAAATCGCTAATATTCTATTTGTAAATAAAAATATGACGAGAAATACAGGGAATATTGGACGCGCATCGCGAGGTGCATTTCCTCGAAAACGACCTATTCGTGGATCATATACCGTCTTCAAGACATGTTTTGGACAAAATAGTTTACTGGCTTGTGTCGTCTGGATGTCTAAGGTTGGATTATGGCCGTTTTTTGTGGAATATTTTCATCTGTGTGTAATAATGAACCCGGAAATGTGAGTCGTGCTGTGTACGTTGAAGCCGTGTATAGAGAACGGATGGATGGATATTCGTTGTTTGTCGGACAAATGTGTTTATATTACCCGCTGTGGTAATCACATCTGAAAGTGGTTTATACCGGCGGATTCATGAGAATCTAAGTTTTCCATCGGCGTATAGTGTTTGTATAATCGCGTTTGCAGTTTCAGACATTTAGCAAATTGCTTATGCAGATCTCAAAGTGTACCGTGGGCGGAACACTGAAGCGCAACTGAAGCGCAACGGGTTCAACTGAGTGTCGGGCCGAGTCTGACTAACGTTTTGAAAGGCTAACGTTATTCTAAAGTAAGTCTGAAGTTAGCTAGATTGGTATAATGTGGGAAAACCTCTAGGCTGGTAGTTGATTTTAAAGTAAGTAAAAACACAAGAATGGGGGACAGGTAGTTTAAGATTTGACCTAAAACAATATTGAGGTTTTATTCATGATGAAATATGAACAAGGATGCACTGTCAACTTCATATTTGAAGTATTTTATTTAAATAAATGTCCAAAAGTAACTGAAACACCGTGTTTGCCTCATGATAAATACATGTTACATTAATCCAGTTTGCTTGTGTGACCAGTAATAACTACAAACTGCTCCTAATCAAGTCATGATAATTTTATAATAGTGGGCAAGTAGAAATGACTGAATAAATTGAATAGAGTAGTCTTCTATGTCACTGTTTCTAAAACAGGGCGTTTTTCTGGACTAATTAAAAAAAAGGTGAAAATTAAGAGTATACCCACTTCTCCAGGGACCACTACACCACTGCTTCCAACACATCAATTTCAAGACCTGACTGTTCATATGCTGCCTCATACAGCCCAGCCTTTGACAGGTGCCATTGTAACAAGACAATCAATGTTATTAACTTCACCTTTTCAAGGTTTTAATGTTGTTGCTGATCAGTGTGAGTCATGTTAATGAGCATTTGGGCTGATCCAGGTAGAGGTGTTTCTACCTTTTTGTGCTACGTTAACTGACATCCATCCATCCTCACTAGGGTCATGGGGAGTGCTGGAGCCTATCCCAGTTGACTCGGGCGAAGGCAGGGGACACCCTGGACAGGTCACCAGTCTGTCACAGGGCTACATATACAGACAAACAATCAAACTCACATTCACACCTACGGGCAATTTAGAGCTATCAATTCACCTCAGCATATTTTTGGACAGTGGAAGGAAGCCGGAGTGCCCGGAGAAAACCCACACATGCACAGGGAGAACATGCAGACTCCGTGCAGAAAGATCCTAGGCCCACGACAGGATTTGAACCGGGGATCTTCTTGCTGCAAGGCGAACGAGCTAACCACTACACGCTGTGCAGCCTACGTTAACTGACAGCTGGCTGTATTTTCAAAATCAGCATACAGACATGACACTAGTATAAAGTCTTTTATCTAATTCTTGGCAAGAAATAGAATAACAATTTTTCGTAAGTGTCATACAACTGCGTTTGGAAAGCGATTCACAAGGGATCAAATCAAAGACAGATTAAGGATCATTAAAGAGTTGAATCCATATCTGACAGATTTGCATATTTTTTTTCTCTGTTGTTCCGGGAAGACAACAAGTTTCACAGCAAAGAAAAAGCGGCAACAGGTTCACCACAGCATGACAACGAGAGGCAGGGCAACACCGCACTTAAGTGCTATTAACAGTGCCACTTATAGACGCAATTTACTTTGCATCACAAAGCAATCATGTTTCGAGGGCAAACCCACTAATAAGATAGAAACACTACAAAGGCCCCAAAATAGAAACAATGGAGTGAATTCAATGGAGTTGCAGTCGCTCTTGTGGAGCCGTTGCTGTTGTGAGTCATAAGTGTTAGTTTAGTCTTGCTGACGCGGGTGGATGTGTGGGTGACACTCGGGGATGGTGGGCGGATGGGAGCAGCAGATGCAGTGCTTGTGTTCCCCCAGACCCTTGTCATCCGCCCAGTTCCCGCTTCATTCGCCTGGTTGTTGCTACGATACAACATGGAAGATGACACTCAACCTGAACACGCAGACAAACGCATCAAAAGCTTACGTTTTAACACATTCTGTGAAATTTTTTTTGTTCAGTTTCAGACACAATTGAAATGTCTTTGCCCACATCAAGTTGTTGTGAAGTCAAACCACGACTGCTCTGGTGTTAGCACTTAACATATCACTGCCATGGCTAATATAAATCACGCCTTAACTGTGTCTGACGTGCATATTGTGGGGTATTTTTAAGTCAAATGAAAAGCATGATGATACTTCAAACGCTGGCTGCTCCTACAGGTTGTTTTCTCTCTTGTGCAGATAATGAGGAGGACAGATTTTGGAAGCTGTTTTGATCATTGTGAAGCTCAGTGCACTCTGCCTCTGGTATTTCCTTTGGTACTTCCAAAGCTGAAGGCCATTAAATCCAGGAAAACCATAATTTAAAAGCAGAAATAGGTACAGCTTCTAAATGCACTTGTAAGAGAGTAGAAATAAAATGTTAATTCTGTTTTGGGCTATGAGCAAAGAGACTATTGAGTGGCTGAGGTTGAAAGATCTACTTCATTTAAGTTTTTCTTTGAAATCTTGCTTGTAGTTATATTACCTCAGCATTGTTTTAATGTATCTAAATGGACTAAAATTTAATTTCAGCCTCCCCTTCAGACAACAGGTGAATCAGTGTCTGCTTGTTGTCTGTTGATTTTCAACATTAAATGCAGCAAATGCTTTCAATAATTTCAGCAAGCTAATTTATTTTTGCAGTTTTATTTTGGATTTGGTTTTCTAATGCAGCATTTTAACGTGTCAGCATGAAGCTATGTCCTGTTGCTCCCTGAAAGGTGCAATGTGGCAGTAAATAATACCTCCTGTGGCACATTCTGTGTTACACCTGAGTTATGAGAGTGAAGGCTGCTGGACTGATCAGTCTCCTCCTTGCTTTTGCGGCAGCTCAGCTGTAGCTCAGACATTCCCTCCCTGCAGCAGCAGCAGCAGCTTTTTGTCAGGCACATTAATCAAAACCAAAAACTCTAACAATGTTTCTGCCCAAAGTAAAACTTCCATCCAATTCTCTCCCCACAAAGGGACCCAAAAAGCAATTCGTCTGATCATATTGTTCTTGAAAGTAACAAATGCCTCTGGGCAGCATGAGGAAGCCCCTCAGAGGACGTAGGAGGGATGTTTCTGATTCCAGCGACAGATCTCCTTATGAAGAGCTTCCAGCAACGTAAGGAGACATTGACAAAAAGCTCTGAGGCTCGGGGAGGTGAAGGCGCCATGCTGACCAGTCAGGATGACAGATACTCTACCTGTTTGCGTGTTTGCTGCTTCACTGCCATTTTTCGCAGTGCAGAAACTTGGTTGGAGCTGTGAAGTTCACGTTTTGTGCTGCAAGGCCTCACCAAGTTTAACCAACATTGAAGAATAAGAGTAAATTTACTGAAATAATTCATGTTTTTTTGTTTGAAGTCATATCAGTGACTAAGATGGTCTGATGGTTTTCCTCTGAAATATGATATTTTCACCAAAAAAAGCGACGATTGTGTAGTTCTAATATTCCCGTGACTCATCTGTAATTTCTGCTTTGCCGTCAGACTCATTCAAAGTCAAGGCACCCTTATTAATATAGCACATTTAGAACAACACGAATTGACCCAAGTATCCTTTCCACATGACATCAAACACAAACATTACTAAATTGCACGACTAAAAGAAGTAATAAGTGTGAATAATCATCTCTGGGTACTGTGAATATTAAGATCAAGACCTTACAGTAATATGGAGAGAAACCAAATGATTTCCTTTGTGTGAGTACTTGGCCACAATGGGGGGAAAAAAGTATATAAGTTGTTGTTCTTACCTGTGCAGTGCCCACTGTTAAAATGTAACATAATCATGTGACATACATTTGCCTTTTGATGATTTAGTAAACCGTGCAGCCAAAGAACAGACTGAGGATGCCCAGAAGTTCACAAAAATGGTCCTTGTTCAT
Organism: Acanthochromis polyacanthus; assembly: GCF_021347895.1. NCBI lineage: Eukaryota > Metazoa > Chordata > Actinopteri > Pomacentridae > Acanthochromis > Acanthochromis polyacanthus. Next base: position 21,359,997 of record NC_067113.1, read on the forward strand.
CCAGTCTGCTTCAGATTTGACACTGCACTGCTTCAGGTACTAAGCAATACAGCCACCAAGTTTAAAGCAGAATGGATGTACAGTTCTTGAGACATGTGAAGAACAGACACAAACACAGAGATTTCTCGATCTTCTGAATAGGAAATTAACTCATTTTACATCAAAAGCTAACCTGTAAATGAAGACAGTAAAAGCTGAAGTTGGTTTGGATTCCTGAAGTCTAAACTTGTCAGATTTGTCATTTTCCACAGCCTCAGGAAACTTCCAGCAGCTGCTCACTCAAAAGTGCATTAGCCTGCTTTGAAATTCTTCTAACAAGTGTCATAGTAATGAAAATGTGTCAATGTCACTTTAAACTAAAGGCCTGTATTTATAGGTTTAACAGAGCCTCATTTTGACACTGAGCCCTATTAATTGAGCTCTCCACAGACATCTCCCTGTGTCTAAAATAGGTAGGAAGTCCACCGTGGAGGTGAAGAGGGACAAAGTAGGCCAAGGACTCTCACAGAAAATAGACTGTGACTCACTGAGGGGCCACATCATCCTGGGAAAGAACAGGAAGATGAGAAAGAATGTGGGTTAACAATAATCCTAGAAATTACAGGCGGATCAGTACAGACAGTTCAGGGAGTAATCAAGTTGAGGGGTGACTGTCAGGTTTCATTCAGCCAAAAAATGGTGTAAATTGAAGCTCTGGGCACATAAAGCTTATTTTTCAACATGACAGGACAACGCAACATGAAGGCTAGTGCTGACATGGATTGGTGTAGGAATGCAATAAATGTAATTTTTTCAATTAGTTTGTTAAAGTCCAATTTGGTGGTGCTTTCAGTGTTTTCACCTTATCCACGGTATGCCTTCCTACTACACTTCAGGTAAAGATATTGCACTTTTTCATTACTATATTTATTTGACAACTGTTCTTTATCATCACATTGAAAGTAAAGTTTAAAAAAAATTATACTCCCATTAAGTCATTAGTCCTTCAATAGTTTAAATTACAATTTGAATGCAGGACTTCCACTTGTGCGTCTTGCAAAGTAATGTTTTGCATCAAGCACATTAAAGTTAACCTGTCTAAAAGCTCTGAGTGTCACTGCTGATTGGTTACAGACACAATGTAGAACTAAGCCAACTACAAGTCCACATAATCGCTGTTAGAAGAGATATTCATATAATTTATTTTAATAAAAGTAGTAAAAATTCCAAAATAATTTAAATTAGTCTATTTACAATTAGGTAATTTTACCTGTGATGCATTATATTATATAAACATGTTTTTGTGTGTAAAATCATCAACTAAATTGTCATTCTCGTTGTCTAATGAATGCAGCGAAGTGCTCAATATTTTCCCCTGAAATGGACTAGAAGCATAAAACAACAGAGAAAGTAAAAACAATCATACCAGAGGACTAGACTTAAATAAACTAACTTACTTCCACCACTGCTAATAGTTCAGACTGATATTAGATGACCCCCTGTTTAAGATCATTGCTTTATACAAGAAAAGTATTAACAGATTACTACTTTTGTTCCCCTGCACTGCCCCCTTGTGGTGACATTTGTCCCTGTACAGTAATTACATGCAATAAAGCAGTCACAGTTTCAAAACATCAGCACATTCTTTATTTACAAGTCCTTACATGACAAAAAATAAAGATACAGAAGGTGGTGATGGCGGGCTCAACCCTACACAGATGTAGAACGGTGACATAAACAAGAGTAGAAGTTAAAAATAAAGCATTTTCCCTCCACTTATTACCAGGATGCAGTTGGTAGTGTATGCTGTGTAAGGTTCACCATCCCAAGAAGAGAAAAACAGTCACTTGCATATAATATCTGCCTCAGCTAACACTTTCTTCACCTTGACCAATGAGGGAAAAACAACGATGAGGATTACAGGTTGTGTGCCTGTTCCAGCAATACAAAACATACTTCAACTCCACTGCAGACGACTACACACAGAGAGGCGCATTCTTGTTCAGTTCAGCTTAGCAGTAACTTTTCACACAGCAAAACTACACTAAAGGATTCCCACTCACAAAAGCATAAACATGACAACGTACTAAGGAGTGTCATGGGTGGAAGGAAAAGTATTTTTGTCATTCAAAAAAGAGAAACAAGGATACAGGTGGTTAACATGGTGCCTATGTTTGGGAATCTTAATAAAGTTGAGAATGAAGGGCACATTCAGGACAAAAGAGGGCAGGCAATGAAGGGAGGGCTGATGAAAACAAACCCGTGGCACTTTGAACTAAAGTGGGAATAAAAGGAGGCATTGGAGCAGGCAACAGATCTGTGGTAAGGCGTTAACAAGAAGATTTATTATTAGTATCCTGTTTGATACAAAGATTTTATGGTTTTGTCAAAACTCTGCATATAGAAGGACGTAAAAGATCTCTTACACATAGCTCAGTTGTCTCTGCCCTACATCATAATAATAAAAAAAATCACCTCTTAAATGTTATGTTATCAGTTAACATTAAACAGGTGGTTTCCTCTACCAAGTTGCATATTATAAGCAGGGAAACCTGTTTCTACAAAGGCCTGTACAGACTTGTATCTGTTGTTACGCTCACTGAATACGCAGCTTATGACAGGTGCAGATTTCACTCTCACATCTTCTGATTTACACACCACACTGCTGCTTTTCAAACATCACTGATGCATTTCTCACTCCTTTATGATTAGGTTTTAAAATCAGTGTCCTGTGACTATCAATCTATATGTTAATCACAAACAAAAAGGACAGGCATAGGAGGTGCAGTGGAGCAGGCGACATACAGTACATGACGCTGTGCACATTTGCAAAGTCGGTAATGGAATGCAAATATCGACAGCAAAGATCTGAAGTTATTTGTCCCACGGTGATGAGCTACAGTACATCTCTGCATGTACATGAGAGCTGTTTCATCTGTACAGAAAATATGTTCAAGTACGTTAGAAGACTTCTTTACATAACGGAAGGGGGGAAAAAAACACAACAAATGGGTTTATTTGCATCGCTTCTGTGGAAAACTCATAAGTAAAAACAAACTCAGGAAAGGCTTTTCCCATAGCAAGATGAATAAAAGGCTTTTTAAAGGGACATTCCTGAATTTAAGTCCAAAGCTTAGCAAAGAGGTTTGGATCTCAGCCTCTTGGAAGCCTTCCTGTAAAATAACATCCCAGATTTATGTAAACCCAAGTGACTGGTCGTCACTGGATTCAAGTCTGTTCAGTCCTTATTGAAATAAATCTAAACATAAAAGCTTTTTTTAAGGGAGAAATACACTGAATGTAAAATGCGATGCAGTGCTCAGACTGATTATTGTTACCCAGAGTTGGCTGTTCCCTCTCACACTGCACCAGCACTGTGAAGTTCACATTGAGACAAAGTGTTGTTTTGTTTAAACTCTGGCAGACAGCTATTGCCTTGGGTCTGAGGAGCAAGGTTGTGGATCCATGGGTACATATTCCACAGGCAAAGGCCTAAAAACAATAAGGAAGAGAAAAAAACAAAACCTAAGCATAAAGATTTTGCCACTAAAACATTAACCTCCCACATGCTATTAAAGGTTAATCATATTAAAAGGCTACAAGAAAAGCCGTCTAACAAGAGCTACAAAAACTCTTCAACTTTCTCCTGACTTACATGGAGCAGCAGGATCGGGTATTGGTGGTTAAACACGTGATCGGGCTACTTCCTTTTCACAGTGGCAGTATCTTCTTCCTTTAGGACAAACTTTTTTCTCAGAGCTTCTGAAATCAGTGTGGCTGAATCCTCCTCTCTGAGCGACGTACAGCCTCTATTGTACCTAAAACGACATCAAAAACGCACAAGATGTCATGACATATATCAAACAAACAGAGAATGCTGAGGAGTTTTGTTCATTAGTATGTCTTGCCTGTCTTTGCTCATCTTCATACGGTTCATGTCCTTCAGGATGTCCATGACATCAGCAAAACTAGTGGACTTTGATAGTGACACTGTGTCCTCCTCTGCCTCCCGGAAGTCCATGCTGGGCCTGTCCAGATCAAAAGTGGCCGATGCTGTCATGGAAACAGGCGGCAGAGGGTCGGGGACCAGCTCTGACACCACAGAGACTACGTCTTTCTCATCCTCCTCTTCCTCCTCTTCTTCTTCTTCCTCCTCCTCCTCCGTCACATCACTGATGACAAAGGAAGCAGCAGCTGTGGCGGCTGGCTGGTAGGACGCCGTCTCAAAAGGCGCCATGGAAAAGCTCATGCTCGTGTCGTCGGGGGAGAGCAGATCCGGGGTCAGCGGGTTGGAGCCTGAAAGAAAAAATAAGAGTAGAGAAATGAGCTGATCTGATCCACACAAACTGGACCGCTTAACAAAAGTCTAAATGCCATTTCTGTTTTTAATGGTTGTGTCAAGGGATGTTATAAACAACTCATGTCCGTTGAGTTGAAGGGAAATTTAAATTTTGACTAGTTCAAAAATAAGAAACATGCAGAGAACAGGCAAAATTGAGCTCAATTTAGTAAAAAGTAAAGTTAAACATGAAGACCTTTTAGAAAATGTTAACCAAATTCTTCAACAAGAAAAGCACTCAGATGTATCACTTCAGACGGCTGAAATCTTGAAAAAACGTGTGGCAGAAATCACGGCACCGTAGAATGAGGCCATTTAATGTAGGTCTACCCACAAACAAAATAACGTTGTGCATGTGCACCTTATGTACGGATACCGAATCACGTGACCTAAATATATAGCGGGAATTGTTAATTGATGGGACTCGGAAACACCCCCGCAATTAAATCAATTGTGAGACCGCAATGGTTGATTTGTAGTATGATCGCAATCAAGCAGGCAGCTGACGCAGCGTTCACCTGTCATAGTTACGTCGTGCCGCTATCTGGCAGTGATACAGAAAAGTTAAACAAATCCGTGGATCCAGACTATAAGCTGCATCACTGCCAAAATCTAATCAGTTGGTCCTTGTGTCATTTCTGCCCTTCCCTGAAAATTTCATCTAATCCGTCAGTCTGTTTTTGAGTAATGATGCAGACAGACAGACAACGATCGCCACATAACGTGGAGAAATAACCAAATCAGAATGCAAATGAGAGTGAAATGTGTGGCACTTTGCACAATGCACACTCAGCGCTCGAGTTAGACGGTCGCCAGGTCGTCATTTGCGACTAAAAACGTTGCAAATGGCGACCGTCTAAATGGAGCCCTCAATCGAGCTGAACCGCCTATCATGTTTTCTTCATGGAGGCAGCCACTTTGTATGATGTCATCAACCTCCCATGATTCCCGGCGCTTGCGGCGACCTGGCGACCGTCTAAATCGAGCGCTGCACACTATGCTACAAAGTATGACAACTCATGAAAAACCTGAATGTCAACCACAGCAATACCTGTGCTCAAAGTGGTTACTCCAGTTAAGTCATTACACATTGGTTTACTCTGACACAGTCCACACACTACTTTGTTTTCATTTTCTTGATCTATAAACTACCAAACTGCAGCAATTTTATGAGCTGTCATCTGTCCCGCTCTCATTCTAGATTTTTTACAACGTCTGAGTATTATTGTTGTTTTCAGTCGATCATCTGAAACCACGACTCAGCCCTAAATGTGCTGTACAAAGTTTTCTATTCATAGTCACCAAATCTAATTTTCTCTGCAGGATTTAATTATTTCATGAGACAACTATTTAGTAGTTTTTACAGATGATAAAAACTGGAGTATCTTCAAGGGTTATTCAATCGGTTTCACATATCTGCAGCACTGTACATGAACATACCACATATGAAGGCCTAATCTGCATGAGTTCTCTCCTATATTCACAGACCACAGCTGGATCCAAAATCCTTCCCTCATTCACTGCCTCCAGTTTAATGGACAATCATAGCTTTTACTGTAGAGCAGTCAACTGAGGTTTCAGAATGGAAAAAAATATTGTTATTAATAGGGGTTGCAAAACTTTTCACATCCATCAAACGCAACAGATTGTATTGAAAACTGTATGTAGACAGCAGCATGCATGCAAAGAAACTTCTCTTTCATTACATTCTGGAAAATGTGTAATTATGAGTGAAATTTTAATAGTGTAAACAAACATAGTACAGCCTGTCATAAATAGGCACAAGTTTGGGATGCAGCTCATCTCACAGGAAAAAACGATCCAACTCAGGAGCGAGCCAAGGAATTGTTTCTTGCTTCCCTTTTAGAGGATATCTAGCTTTCACATGAGAAACCCTATTTTATCCATGTAAATAGATGACACGCTCTCATATCACTCTTGAATTGTTCAGCAGGTTAAAACAACTGCCACAGAACCACGGAGATTATCTTTTACCACTGACCTACAAACTGATGCCAAGACATCTTAGTACCAAAGAGCTTAAGGGGAATCAGGGCAAGTGACTTGACAACAAAAGAATCAGTCACATGAAGATAGTAACTCTGTGGTAAAACCCACTCACACAGGCTCAATAAAGCAATCCTAAATCCCTGTGGCTCTGAACAGCTTTACAGACTACAGTATCAATAAACAGGGTGCCTGTTACAATCCGCTGCCACAACAATGTTTTTTCAAATCTAACACGCAGTTGACAAACGTACACACGGTGGTACATCACTGGTGGGTTACCTACCAGAATCACTCGCCACAATCTTGGCAATCTGTGCGCGGAGTCTGCTGAGCTCATCCTGCAGGGCTGTAGTACGATTCAGAGCAGTCACTCCAGGCTTCCGTAGCCCCTCCATCCTTTTGCCCTCACGGCGGAAGTTGGGCACAGATGAGTTCCTATGGAGCACTAAGAGTGGTGTAGGCCGCCATTCATGTTTAAGAGGACGTGTGTCACTCCTGAAAGTAGAGAAATGAGTGATTAGGTTCACCAAAGAGCATTTATTATCATGTAAACCCTTGCCCATAAAATAATCGAGCACTAATTTATGGCCTGAAGAATTTATTAGGTACAACTGTCCAGTCTGATGCAATCCAATAAACCCTGCCTTTGTCAAGTTTATAATGGTTATATAACGTTAACAACACCATAAATTTCACTACAGAGCAGAATCAACACCTCTCTTACATAATATGAACCAAAATGCAACATCAAAACATTACACATCAGTTATGTCAGTGGCATATGTACATCTAATAATTGGGAAAATCAATCTGCTTCAATGTAGTTCTGAAGCATTGACTTGGCACAACTCCATAACCTTCACGTTTGTCTCTCACGGCTTAGCTGTAGAGTTACCTCACTCTGGCGTACGTCTCCTCTTCATCTGCAACAATCCAAGCTATATCTGCCAAGGTAGGAACCATAGGGCCGTCCATAGGCCGAAGAGACGGCAGGCCTGGTAGCTCCTAATGCACAAGGAAATAAGATATTGGAGTACACAGCAGCATTTTCATTGCAATAAGAGGGAAATATAATTACTAGACAAAAGGGTAATAGATGATACTCTATGTACCTGGAAACATGCTCTTTGTGGAGGTTTGAGGGGTAGAGTGGAACCTATTCTTCTCACAACACTGCGAGTGGAGCCATGAGGCTTATTCTGCCAGATGGGGATGACTTCCTGCAAAACATAACAAAACACTGCTAGGCTCTACAAAAGTCTAATATGTCAGAGCATTCTGTACTATCCGGTAGGTAAAGGCAATATGAAGCAAATAACGCATTGACATTATGATGCCATTTACAGCTAGAGCACAAACTTACTGTTTCTGTTTCCATGACGACGGTGGATCAGTCTCATTCGATGGAAAATTGAACACCAAAGCTTGGTGCTAGCGGTGTCTGAAGACGAAGCAGTTCAGTAAACAGATGCCATGTTAGTGCGACTGCCAGTTCTTGGGATTTAAATTAGTGATTAGTTAGATCATCTGTTGAGAGACACAAGCAGGAGGAGAACTCAAATGCACTGATACCTTAAGATCAACTTAAAACAGAAAGTTTCACGGGTGCTTGTTTGATTGAGCAATTGTTGACTGGATTTGAAACCAGTCAGGTTACATGTTTCAGTCATTTTTTTTTTTTTTTACAAATGCAAACAACAGAAATAAATATGATTGGGATTCGCTATATTATGTTAATACCATTACTATTTCGGTCGTATTGAATTATTTGGTGATTGAGTGAAATTAGACATCAGTAAGTTTTACTTGCCAAGTGAAATCTGACAGAAAAATAGCTGCATAACAAACACTGCATACAGCATGCAAGCAGATACTTGCAAATACACGGAGATGCTGCTATAGAGTGAGCTAACACACATATTTAGCCATTAGCAGGCATCAGTTTTAACTTCTATAGTTAAATTGCCAAAAAATATATTGAACGACACACTAACGCATATTAAAAATCTGTAGCCACAGCAGCCATGGTCAGCCAGCTAGCGTTGGTACAACTTTGTCATCTCACCAGGACAAGATCTACAATCATGTGTGCTAACACAGCTAGCTAAGTAGAACCGCTAATTAACACTGCGTGCTGCTTTGAGTGACGTTTCCGTTGATGGAAGAAGACAACCAACGCCAGAAAGAAAACCTTTAGTACCTCTATTTTTGGATAGCTTTGCTCAGTCTATCATTTGCCGGTAGCTAACTGAGCTATGGCTATCAAACACACAGGGTTAGCTTTAGCAGCACCAACAACGGCCCCATGGTTGACCCTCAACTGTATCGTGGGACGACGTTTTTATCAGTATGTTTCGCTTGCCTTTATAAAATTCCAACAGTGCAGCAAGAGTGTAACTTACGGTAGATTAAGGCCGAATCTTGTAGAGCTAAACCACTAAAGTCTGCAGGAGAAGCAGCGTCTCCTCTACGTCTTTCAGACTGTTGTCGTTCATTAGGCCGGAAACCTGTTTCTCCCTGTCCTGGGATCTGATTGGCTGGAGCCTCAGAACCGGTGCATGAGCGACTCCTAGTGGTGGAGGATAGAAATGCAGAGTGAAGGAAGCATACCAATCTATTCTCTATACCAGGGGTCGGCAACCCGCGGCTCCGGAGCCGCATGCGGCTCTTTCAGCCCTCTGTTGTGGCTCCCTGTAACTTTGGAAAATAAATTGTTCTGCCTTTCAGGCGCGTTTCAATGCATTTTAATATAGAGAGTTTTATTGTGAAATTACCGCTCTTATTTTAACGTGTCACTTCACCGGATGTGCTGCTGGGGTTTTCCCCTGGCTGGGATATGAGAGCGCAAGGTTGATGCGGAGGAGATGGAGAAGCAACGCCTGTAGTTTCACATCGTTTTGTACTGAAGAATGGCAAGCCTGTATATTAAAGCTCCACTCCAAGAAAGACACGTCTTGTCTTTGAGTCAAAAGTACTCATGGTAGGGTAATACACGTTACACGCAAGAACACGGCAGCAGGTCAGAGAGTCAGAGGAGTGACGTCTTGGAAAACAGGGCAGCGACTTACCGGAGAAAAGTTATTAGCTTAAGATAAATAAATAAATAGATTTTACAAGTCAAATAGACATTCGCAAAATATTGATTTCCAGCTAACATTATGTAACATTTCAGGTCCAGGAGCAAAAATGACATTAACCAGGTAAGATGAATATTAGTGGAAGGACACAATTTAAAAAATGAATCTAATTAGAGGCTTTGTACTTAATTAATCACGACTGATTAACAAGGGCATAGAAGTAAAAAAAAAAAAAAAAAAGCGATAAATGCAGTGCTGTCTTCATTTTAAATGCCAAAAGAATTTTGCGGCTCCCGGTGTTTTCTTTTCTGTGGGAAACGGGTCGAAATGGCTCTTTGAGTGTTAAAGGTTGCCGACCCCTGCTCTATACAGTACACCGCTTTATCCTCACTCGGGTCGCGGGGGGTGCTGGAGCCTATCCCAGCTGACTCGGGCGAAGACAGGGGACACCCTGGACAGGTCGCCAGTCTTTCGCAGGGTTACATATACAGACAAACAATCGACTTAGGGTGAAGGCAGGGTTCACCTGGACAGGTAACAGCCTATCGCAGGGCTACACATAGAGACAAACAATCACATTCACATTCACACCTAAGGGCAATTTAGAGTAATCAATTAACCTCAGCATATTTTTGGACTGGGCTGCACAGTGAGTAAGTGGTTAGCACTTTTGCCTTGCAGCAAGAAGATCCCCGGTTCACCTCCCGGCCTGGGCCTGGGATCTTTCTGCATGGAGTTTGCATGTTCTCCCTGTGCATGCGTGGGTTTTCTCCGGGTACTCCTGCTTCCTCCCACAGTCCAAAAATATGTTGAGGTTAATTAGTTACTCTAAATTGCCCGTAGGTGTGAATGTGAGTGTGATTGTCTGTCTGTATATGTAGCCCTGCGACAGACTGGCGACCTGTCCTGGGTGTCCCCTGCCTTCGCCCGAGTCAGCTGGGATAGACTCCAGCAACCCCCCGCGACCCTAGTGAGGATAAAGCGGTGTATAGAGAATGGATGGATGGATATTTTTGGACTGTGGGACGAAGCCGGAGTGCCCTGAGAAAACCCACGCATGCACAGGGAGAACATGCAAACTCAAGGCAAAAAGAGCCCAGGCCGGGATTTGAACCTGGATTGTACTGTATATATTTATATACAATCCAGGCCAAACGTGGGGAAGCCAGATCACATTTGTGCAAAAAAAAAAAGTTCATAGTTACATTGGTGCAAAAAATTAAAATGATTATGATATACAGAATCGCTCATCAGAACAGATCTTTACTGTCACCGTCAGGCACCTGTACCTGTCAGTGACGGTGGGGTGAGACGTCAAGAAGCCCTGTGGCTCACAGCCTAAGCTGTGGCTGTAACAAAACATGTGACTTTGTATGTTTTAACATCTTATTTTGCAAAGAAATTAACACATTCTTGCCATCTGCAGATTACACTTTAAAGAAAAGAGCCTTTGTTTGTCACGTTGAGATTAAACGGAATAAAATGTTCCCTCTCTAGACTTTACAGTAGAGCCTGGAAGTAGCCTGACCTCAGACCAGCTCTGTGTCCAAGCAGGGCCATACATTCATCATGCCTGTTTGTTTGTAGTGGGAAAACAAAATAAATATATAATAAATGTAATGCTTTTGTTTTCACCAAAGAAATCACTCAGGTGACAAGATGCTATCTACGAATGTGGTTTATACAAAAATGTAAAACTGGTTGGTTTCCTCATTCAAAAAAAACATATAAATCTTGCTAAGATTTACACTGCAGCAGAATCTGATGAGTCTGATTTGCCACCATACATATGCCCCCCAAATATTGTGGCTGTCGATGAAACGTTGTGGCAGTTGGCCTCATGACCACTTTTTCAATTTTACAACAGGGGGCGCTATGGAGCCATTTTGCCACACGTTCGCAACTCCCACAAAATAACACATTTTTCGCCAGTCTTGATGTGCATGCAAAGTTTGACGCGTTTTGAGGTATGTTTAGGCAGCCAAAGTGAAGTTTAAAGACGGGAAAAGAGTGAAGAAGAAGAAAAAGAAACCCTCGGGGTTTCAATAGGGTCCTTGGGACCGTCAGTGCTCGGACCCTAATAAAGCAAGGCAAAACAGGATAGCAACTTGTAAGGTCAATTTGCATTTATTATACTTTTACTAAAATATCAAGATCATTAAGAGGAACAAAGCTATTATTATATAATCACTTAACTGAAGATAATGTTTGACCTCTTCACCTTTGGGAGGTACATTTGTGTGTCATCAGTGTAGAAGTAGAAGGAGAGTTGTGTTTGTAGAAGAGAGAATATAATAAAATGCAATTTCTTTCATTGTCATTGCAAATTTTGCATTAAAATGGATCAATAATCTCTCAGTGCATAATAAAAATGATAATGGAGCAGAAGGGAACCATATGCAAAGAAAATAATGTTTATCACCTCATTCATATTTTCAGAATTTATTTCAGATTCATATTTATTTTACTTTCATGATGATATTTATTTATTTCATAAAAATAGTTAATTCTGCCATTGGAATATTTTTTTCATGTATTTTAAGTTTTAACTTCCATCCATCCATCCTCTATACACCGCTTCATCCCAAGTTTTAATTTATTTGCTGAAATTTAAACAAAACAGCATTTCATACATAGGCGATCACAAATAGTTTTAGTTCTTCGTGAGTTTTAAGGATAAATAAACAAGAATTTCTTTTCATCAGAGCACTGAGAAAAGATTAAAAATACAAGATGAATCCCTCCCACCTACTTTCCCCTTCGCTGTCCACCGGCCGGGGAGGGGAACTCTCTTGTCTGCTATCTGTGAATCTGCGCAGCGGCTCTTTGGTCGCAGGGCGGAGCGTGAATATTGAACTTGTTACTGTTGTCTGCAGTGATATCATAACACTGCAATATGAAGAGACGCTCATATGACAGACAGCCGCCCGCATCCCTGGATAACACACAGGTCAGTAGACAAACTCCTCTGTTTATCTGCTGCTCCTGGGAGCCTCCATCTCCGCTGCATCTGCCGCTGATGCAATTATTTCCTCTGCTGTTGCTGCTGTCTCGATCATTCTGAGATGTCGTCTCAAATGCTCACTTCCTCCACGATCATGACTGCACCCTTGTCATTCTCAGCAGGCAGATTTTTATCATCCCACCGCCTTGTGACTGAGCAACGTTAGGAGCTAATGAAGTAGCATTCCTGGAGAGAGCTAAGCTAACCCTGCTGTGCCTGCTAATTCAGACATGACAGACAAATCGCCACCCCCCAAAGGGATGTGAGCCTTGAAGCTGCAGGAATTAGGCTTTTGCACGATGTAGCTGTGATGTGCATTCCTTTGCTGTGGCATGAACATAGTTTTTGGTGATGTCTGAACCCAGCTGTGTAATGATGAGAGCTCAGAAATACAGAATCTGACACATTTTAGAAGCAGCATGCTCATATTTAGTAGTCTTCTACTTAAAAATATTACATAAATGAGAAATCTTAAGCTATAAGTGCAGAATTAGTCTAACTTGTCCCAAATGATCAGCAACCCTCATGTTAACACACTTAAACACTAATTAAATTGTTGTGGTTGATCAACAATTTAATTCAATTGCAGTCCTTGCTCCATTATCTGGTTTACTTCCTCACTGGGTCATGTGGCTGCAGGTGCATCAGGCTTTTTTTTCCCCCTTTCCTGGATGCTTGTAAAGTCAGCCCACATTTTTTTATGACTTGGTTGCTGTCCTGTGTAGGTGCTGTAACTGGGGCGAGGTAGGCATGGGGAATAAAAGGAGGAGGAAGGATGCCAGCTGAGCCCCTCGTCCTTCTGCATCTGCCACTGCTGCCAGCGTCACACTAAAAAGGAAAGAAATAAAACGAAACATGGCTCAGTCTGTAAGGAGGCCTGAAACTTTAGGAGCCATGGACCATGAGCCCCAGAGGGACAAGACCAGGACCAGCTACTTTGGCAACGTGAAGACCAGGTCAGGCTTCTGAATGTGTGGATTACTGGGGAGAAAGCAAAGGAGACATGTGATTAGTTGGCTGCCGTTTGCATGTCGGATTTAAGCGTGCTACAATTGAGTCTTTCATTAGCGGGTGATGTGATTTTAAATGAGAAATGTGTCATACATGTAACTGCACACTTCCGTCAGCTGGTTTCATGGACTGTCACTGAAGGACTCATGTGGGTGAGAGCTGCAGCATCTTGCCAGGAACAGGCAGACAACTCCTACTCCCCTATAAATAACTACGATATGACTGTAAACGCTGCTCTGTTCTGTTGTTAAATACTCCACACAACAAAGTCCCCGATTCCCTGCTGCTAAAGGGAAAGCTTATGTTTGAGTGTGGATGTTCATTGTTGGCGTTTGGATGCCGTGTACAAAAGAAAAATAATTGAAATTGTTGTATGAAGTCTGACTGAAGACTATGTAGGCTGCAGAAAGTCAAGTAGCGGACATTTAAACCTGAATTATTTGATTATATTTGCTGGTATTATATACTTTTATAAGGCTGAAAAGTTTATTGAAGAGATTATTGATTAGGTGGCTGAATAGTCATTCCTTGTTTTTCAAGGAAACTGAAAAAAGTCCAGCTTTGAAAATGTGTGCATTTGCTGCTTATCTCGGTTTTATGTGATACTTCATGGGTTATCTTTCTATTTTGGACTGATTCTTAGACAGTAACATGTTTTATAGAGCAATCAGTTGATCATAATCATAAAAATGACCATCTGATTAACTGATCATGAAATAATCGCCTGTACCTTTTGGGCATTTGAAGCTGTCTCCTCAAGCTGAGTAACAGAGACTGAGTCAACAAAGGATAAATGTAGCAGCTGTTTTACAGACAGCAAATAAAGCAATAATCCACTTACACAGGCATCTTGTGATTTTAGTGGTTTCATTTGAACATTTTATCATCCTTTTTTTTTTTTTAAGACTCAAACTTGACTGGATGTATGAAGTCAAACAAATGTTCTTTGACTCAGTTGCTGTTTCTCTGTCAAGGAGTTATGCATCACTTTAAAATGTCACCAGATGACATTATCAACTCTCAGCAGGCTTTACTATTCAGATTTGTTATGTTATATTATAGGTATTGAGTTTACCGTTAAAAAATTCTAAAAACACAGCGTGCACTCGCAATTTTGAAAGCTGCACTAGTCAATATTTCGTTGTTAACTGCAGATCAAAGAGCTTATATTGCTCTCATGAGTTGGTGGATATAAAACAGGCAGAGACAGACGACTCCAGATTAAAGCTAACGTTGCTGTGTGTTCACTGAGGACATTTTAAGGTCATTATCTGGAAGGAACATTTACATATGCTATAAAAAAAAGCGGTCCAGTATAAATGTAATGTGCAACAGGAGAGGAACTGTTTTTCTGTGTTAATATGCAGCCCATTTAACATAGTAGTATAAATAATGGTGTGTTTTTGCTGCTCTGTCGCTCAGGTTGGGCTCCAAGCTGCCTGCTGGTGTCACTCAGCCTCCGCAGTTCGCAAAGCGGCCCTGGGAGTCCCAACCTCGTGCCCGAGCGATGCAGGATGCCAGCAGCCAGCGTCAGCACCAGCCCATCGTGGGCCGACCTCTCAACCACATCCCCCACATCAGAAACCCCAAGCTGCGGCAGTACTACCTGCAAGGTGCTCCTGCCGTGTTCCTTGACCTCAGGCTGTTCCTTTTTTTTTTTCGTCATGTAGAAGCGAAACGGCCGTTGGAAGGAAATGGTGCCTGAATTTACATTTTATAACTCGGAGACTCTTGGCAATTTAATGCCTTTGCATGAAGTTATTTCCATACAGAGGGGAATGGATGGTGCCTGAGCTGTGGCGACTTGCAGTAATCCTGTTAGGTACCGGTGTGAAGGTGCTGCTTCCTCATACCTCTGCTGTGCTCACGGTGCTTTGTCATGTGTTTGTTATTCCTCGCAGGGACTTCATGGGAACTAAACAATACTGTGGTGACAAAAGAGCGTGTGGGTGCACTGTCAGATGACGGCACAAGCAGCAGGGTGAGTCACATGTTTTGTTTTGTTTTTTTTTACTTTATAGACTTTATTTGACTTGTTGTGGGCAGTGAGGACCCCAGCTGTGGGAGCAGGTAAGAGAGCCAGATGTGGATTTATTGATGCATTTATGTAACATCTGATAGGGTTTGCCTGAAGAAGCACTTTGCGATTGATAACTGGTTACACAATTTATGGTCTTGAGAGCATTTTATAAAGAGCGTCCAAGGTTCAGAGATGAGCTGAGAGTCAGAGACGACATCATGGGGAAACAGAGCCTGTTTCAGAGCCTCTGCAACAAATACACCAGGAGGAATGTGTTTTCAGGCATTTATTCTAAGGTATTTATCAGCTTGGTTGTTGATTTTATGAGGAAGCTTGTAATTATGACTTTAAAAAGGAAATCAAATGTTTTTTACACCCCCTGTCAAAAGTTTTAGGACACTGTGTCATTCAAATAAAGTAGAACCTGTCCTACAACTTTTGACAGGGGGTGTATTTCATCATATGGATGTGATCAGGGCAGGACTCTGATCATGCATGTAAAGTTTCAGGCAGATTGGAGCATGTTCAGGGCATTTACACAGCATTTGAAATTTCATGGCGAAGGATCAAAATTCCAGAGGCCGCCACGGACACGCCCTTTGACTTTGGAAAAAGATTTTAATAACTTTGGATCATTAAGGCCTCCTGTATGTACTGGCCCAATTTGAGGTGAATTGGAGTTTCCCCCTAGGAGGAGCTCGCTCTAGAAAAAAATGAAAAATGGGCAAAATCTGACGTTCAACGCAAAATAGCTCACTTCCTGTTGAGTTTGGAATGTGGCTGTCACTGACTTTTTTGTTCAGCCTGATGTGCTGCATATGTGTACCAAATTTGGTAGATACACCCCCTGTCAAAAGTTGTAGGACATGTTCTACTTTATTTGAATGAGACAGTGTCCTAAAACTTTTGACAGGGGGTGTATGTCTGCTGTGATGCGGCTTTGTGTTATCTTGCATCTGGACAGAGCATTAGTGCGAATTAATAAGAGCTCTTATTTTAGTGTTAAAATCATGTGTACTGTCCCTGTGTGTGCATGTTAAATGGTGTAAGATCTAGTGTGACACATTTCAGAGATTGAAATTACAAACCATTTTGTGTTGCTGCCGGATTGCGCTCTGTATCTCATATTTTGACAGTTGTCCTTCAGAGTGTATGATGTAATCATGCATTCTCACACATGCACACACACTTCATGGTTGCTAAAGTGTGCCTCCTAAGACAAATCTACAAGCTCACACCCACACAAATGCGCAGTGATTTTCCGTGGTCACATAATCTGTCAGACGCCAGTAATCTCATTTGGGTCAATGGATCCATCTGTCAGTGGGTGACAGTTGTGATGCTCGACTCCCACAGTTTCAACTTGATGATCTCATTTGCCAGCAATCGTATATTTTGCTCACAATCTCACATCAAATCCGATTACATTCCTAAATGTCTAAACTGATTTACAGTGAAAGCAGCGGGCATATAATTGAACTAGTGGTCAGTAGAGCTACTTGATAGTACACTTGATGTCCTTTTCTACACAGTTTATTCCCTCTTGCACAATTGAAAGGCACCGTTTTCAAGATGGATGCTCATTTATCTGATGCATGGATACAGAATAAGTCCCTTAAAGCTGACGTGTGATCAGATCTGAACTCTTACTGAATGAGACAGTTTTGAGATGTTCTTGTGTTTGTGTTTTCCCCTTATAGGGTCTCCCTGGAGACACAGTGTTCAGCGTCTCGTCTACGTTCAACAGTAACGGTGCATCCTCAGCAGAAGAGAGCAAAATGGGCCACCATCCCGCCCACACCTCCGCACAGCCGTACTCCTCGTCAGCTTCCCTCATCCCCAGAGAGGTAAGAGTCAAGCGTGAACACATGACGGCTCCTGACATGTGACTCACATTTTGCTTTGTGTAGCTTGTCAGAGTGTAAAGATGGAAATGACACAGCTGCTGTTGTTGATTTGAAATGCAAAACAAGCTCTCCCCTCTGTGAGCTCCAGTTTGTTGCTCCACCTTAAACCCTTTCAATTATCAGTAACACTCCTGAAAGCTCTTTTTTATGAGCTAGGTCAGGCTGATAATATTCCCTAATCTGCTGTCGTAGATCGATGTTTTGTAGCTGTAAAACTGTCCCACCTCCCATCCACAACCCTCATGTGTTTTGGAGCTAAGATGTGACTACAAACAAAGAGAAGTGAGGAAGTGCTGGTCCGTAGAAAGAGGAAGTAATCACTCCTGTGACTGGGCTGCACAGTGTGTCCATGTCAATGTCAGAGCTATTCTTATCATGGCTTCCACTCTGAAGCAGCTGGTCGTCCCGAAAGGGAAAAACACTTCCACCGGTCAAGGATCGTCTCCCCCAGAGGTGGACTCGGAGTCTGATCCTAAAAAGAAGCCGGAGGCGGAGGCAGATCAGGACAGTTTGGATACGCTCGCTGCTCAGCCTCAGTCCCCCTCACCAGAGGCAGAATATGACAAACTACTGGTAAGCAGAAAAATAACTGCCTTTACTGCGTGTTCTGCAATTTAGAAGGCACTCGTGTTGTAGTATTTCAGAAAATACATGTGAAATTAAGAGCAGTGGTGAAAAGCAACTAAGAACACTTATTAATGCACTTTACTGTTCATGAAGAAGCATAGTTTTTAAGTATTTAAAAGCAGTTTTATGCTAGTTTATGCTTAAAATCCAAAATAATTGGCTTTTTTGTTTACTGTTATTTTTCTGTTGAGACTTAAGGTTTTAACTTGATTGTACACAAAACATTGTATGACCTGAAGAAATACATTGTTCACAATAATGCATTGATTTTCGAAGCATTTCAAATTGTGACAAATTACAAAAAAAAGTGTGTGTAGCTGGGGCCTGCAGATTTCCCCTCTGAACTACTGAGGGTTTCTTCTGCTCAGAGGTCAAATCATTGCATCATTTAACATCAATATTTCAAGGATTTATTGTCAAACTTTAGAGAAAAGTTAAAATAAATGATTACTAGCGTAGCAGAAGTTATTTTTTTTCATATTTTCTACCATATTATCTGATGACTTGTCATATAATCTCATGACTCTTAGTAGGCGGCTGATGCTAAAGTTGGAAACCACTTGACTAAGCTAACTGACAGTAAATGCATTGTTGAAACTCTTCTTACACATTGGTGCATCACTGCCAGCAGTTTAAAAATGTCATATCCATATGTCTGTGCTCAAAGTATCGTTTATCTGAGACAGTACATCTTCTCTAATGGAGAATAGAATAGAATAGAATAGCTTTATTGTCATCAGACATGGGGGAATGACGAAAATAGAAAATGTTTATTTGCACTCTTTTGGGTGCTTCATCTTTATTAGTGACAGTAACAGGAGTCAGTGATTGGGATTGTGCTGACATTAAGGCCAAATCACTTGAATATTTTTATTCAGAATGTCGAGTCCGAGAGTTTTGATTCATTTAATCTTCTGAGAAAAGGCTGTCTGGTTTTTAAAATATACAAAAATGTGTTGACATCCGAGTCTGAGCTTTTCACCAGCACTTAAACGCAGCAAATGTTTTTGGATCCAGAAGCATCACAGTTGCAAATGCACACACTAATGTAATCTGATCCGCCTCAGTCAGTCAGTGCACACACGCTTCACAGTCTGTAGACTTAGGAAATATTTTTAGATGTTCATGTTCACGTACACAGGAAGCTTTTCAAAAAACCCTTCTTTAATTGTGTTTCATTTCTTTAAATTGCTTGGTATTTATTTATGGTTTTGGACAATGCATTTGTGAACACTGTGAATCACCAACAAGTCATCACACACATTTTTAAATCAGGTTTTTATTTGTAGATGATGTAGCGTGCGTTTGTCAGCCTTACTGAGACGGATTTCTCCCCATAAATAGCCAAAATGTGCAGCAGAATGTGTTGTGTTGTGTAAATTTGAGGTCATGTTGACTGCAGTTAAAATCAGCTTTTGTATTCCAAGATTAAATTTCAGCTTATAGGTAAAAAAACAAGTTCATTTGATTTGTTTAGGATCTGATCATATTCTGGATATGATATTACCCATTTAGCTTCAAATTAAAAGCTTCTGCGAATTTTCTCTTAAACCAACAAGTTGTGTGAATCTTCAAGGTCATGTTTGATATGTCTCCTTTCTCATTAATGACACTGAAAATATATTTTGCTTATTATTAGTATTAAGCAGTATTTATGTTTTGGCATATTGCCCAGCATTATATTCAGTAATATATATGTCACTCAAAGGGGACATCTCTCTTCATAATGACTACTTTTGTATCGATACTTAAAGCATTTTGCTGATGATACTTTTGCACTTTTAGTCAGATTTCCAATGCAAAGCTGTCAGCATTTTGAAACTCCGGCACTTTCACTTTTATCTGATTAAGGATTCCAGCACCTCAGGATTCATAGCGGTGCATTTGAGCAGGTGCTTTCACACCCAATTAAACAATATATTGCATGAAACGAAGGTAGATTTATAGCCGAGAAGCCGAACAAGATAATATTGTTGTAGTAAAATGAATTTTATCACAGTGCTGGCCCTTCATCTTAATGGGATCGCCGTGGCTTTTTCCCCCCCCCACTTATTAGACCATTATTAGCCGTGGTGAGAAAAATGTGAGATGAGGAAGTTTTAGAAGGAATCAAATGAACAGGACATGTTACTATGGAAACAAGCAACAAAACTTGACAGCGCTGAGAGCAGCTTGAATTTAAGAAATATAAGATTCTGGGCTTTGTGTGTGCAGAAGTCCTTTTGAGTCCAAAATTAAGTGGTCAGCAAGCCTTACATTCACACACAATACACTTGACTGTAGCTTTAATTTGAAGTCTTTCCTACACGTATAAATGGAACTATGGAGCTCTTTAAGAGAAGTATTTTCCCCACAAAGAAAATTTTGCACAAGGTTGTTATTTGCACAAAGGAGACACAAAAATCCTATGAAAGTTAAATGTGATTCTTTGTTTGTGGCATTTAGTTCTATACTAGCCTGATTTTAATATTGCAGTATTATCCAGGGTTGAAATTTCTGCAAAATTTTGTAAAATAGTAAAAGAAAATGCCTATCATGATATCCAAAAACCCAAGCTGTCTTATTTAAATGTCTTGTTTTGTCCGATGAAATGCTAAAAATCCCAATGTATCAAGTTTAGTCCTATAAAAACTAAGAAAAGTTGTAACTATTTACATTTGCAAACCTATAGGAAGTATGTTATTGTGATATTTCTTGCTTAAAACTATGGATGTCTGATATTGGTTTTTTTGCCAATAACCGATATGCCGATATTGTCCAACTCTCAATTTCTGATATATATGGGCTGTTTAACTAATCTTAGGTAACATCACAGATCTCCTGTCGTGGAATTAACACATCATGCCTAATTGTATTGTGATGCCCCATTAGATGTGTTCTCAAATGCAACAAGGTTTTCCAAATGTAAACATCATCTATGCAAAATAAGAAAACTACTTCAAGTTTAGTTACGGAAAAATTGCCACTTTTTTTTTAATTGCCTCAAACTACAGTTCACACTCTCCCTCTTTCCCTCTATGAGTAAATGCTGGCGAAATCCAGGCATTATTTTATCTATTTTCATGATAGGAAAAAAGAACAATACGATATTGATTGATATTACAGTTTAATGCCAATATCGGGCTGATAATATCGGCCCACGGATATTATTGGACATCCCTGCTTAAAACATAGTGTTTTGGGCTCGTTTGTTGTGATGACAGGATGTGGAGGCGGTGCCGATGCCTGATGGACAGCTCTGCTTATTGGCTCTGCCACCAGAGTGCTGTCAAGGGGAAGGACCAGAGGCCACACCATACCTCAAACTGTTCTGCCGCTACATCACCGACCGCAAGGTGAGGATAAAAAACCCTCATCTGATCTCAGTTTTGTGGATTTTTGTGAGCTAATGTCAACATTTTCTGTTTGTCTCCATCAGGGTGTGGTTTCAGGAATCCTGCTGGTGACTTCGAATAAAATCTTCTTCGATCCGTGTAAGACGCATCCTCTGGTGAAGGAACACGGCTGTGAAGAATACCTGCTGTCTTGCTCCGTTGACAATCTGGCGTCCGTCTCCTTCTACTCTGACATCTCACATGTTCACTTCAACACCTCCCACCAGAGGTCAGCAGGGATTCACTCTAAACACACAACACAAACAGACTCAGATTACACCAAATGGCACACAGCAACTTTCTTTTTTTGTCTTGTAATTTTAGGAGAAAAGGAAAGAAAATTTTCCAAAAGTTGAAAACTGCCAAAAGCCAAGCAGGCGGCCTCCCAAACCACAAGGGGGAGTCGGGTCCAGCTCTGGTGTCTGTGGCTCCATCGGATTTATCCAGTTTGGCTCTGAGCCTGACCAAAGAGGTTTCTGAGGATGAAGAGCCGGAGAGCAGAGACATGGCGGAGGCCGAGAAGGAGCTGGACAGCAGTCCTCTGGAGGTGCTGTCAGAGGCGTCTGTGGGCGGCCTGGGCGTGGCAGTGCTGAGCAGTGCTGCCACCTTCTGCTGTGGAGGTCAAGAGGCAGCAAGTAAAGTGGCCATCAACCTGCTGCACTCTGATGAAACGGATAAATCCTCTGTGAAGAGTCAGACTGCAGGTACAGATGTGAATTATGTCTCTTTGTGGTGCATGTGTTATTTTTTTGTTCACATTTTTTTCTTTCTGTATTTCTCAGTTCCTCGAAGGTCATCAGTAGGTAGTCTTGGGAGTCTGATGTTTGTGCGGCTGCGGGTTCAGCCGTCTGCAGCAAAGAAAAAGGGCATCGGAGGTCTGGGGACGGCTAAAACCTTACCCAGGAGGGACGCCTGGCTCGCCCTATCACAGGAAAGGCAAGTAATGGTAGAGAAAGCATCTCCTGTGAAAAGATCACAGATTTAAAGAGTGACTACAATTTAGTACTCAGAAGGCAGAAGACAAGAAAAAATGTTGAAACATTTTTCACCTTTTGATCTCAGGGTCAAACTCCAAAGTCACTGTCTTTTCCAGTATTTTACACTGAATGGCCAACCACAGTCACACCCAACAGCTAAATGTAGTTTATAATTGTTACAATCCAACCTGTAGGGTCAACTGGACACAATGACATAACCAGAATATTATTGGTTCAGGTAAAGGAATTTATTGCTTAGTAGCAAATGGAACATAAAAGCGATAAAAACACAAGACCAGTGGATGTTGCCAAATCAAAGAACAGAATATCACAAAATGAAGGCTAACAGAGTTTGTAACTTAGCTAAACACAAACAAAACAACTAAACTCCCTAGCCACACTTGAGTACAGTAGCAATTCTCACAACAAGTAACAAAAACTAATACAAAGAGAGCATAGAACAAACTAAAAACTGGTGCCTCTAAACACAGATATTGTACACACAGTACACAAAGACTCTGAATACTAAACAGCTTCTTCTTCACTAAGTTGGCAGACTGCTAACTGGAGGCTCCACACCAAATTAGCAGCCGTCAACAGAAGCTCGAATTGTCTGTAGACAAGTATCTACAGACCAAACACAACTCACATAGAGGCACCAGGGTGAACTGGTCACACCTACCAGCCACCTCTGAGAGTCTTGGTTGTAGGTATATAGCCATGTGCAGTGACTGTGGGAGGAGGAGTCATGGTGGTGGACCAATCCAAGGTGTGGGGGACCAGGGCTGGGAGGAGGTCTGGAGCTCCAGGTTAATCACTCCTCATGAGTGCCAGGTGGGAATCTGGGCTCAGTCGTTGACCAGGTGTAATCAGTCCACACCATCCAGACACAAAGGGGCTACAAAAGTCCTTCTCCCACACACAGCCGCTACAGGCCGTGACAATAATGAAGGCTCTCTGGTAAGTCTTAACACCTGATGATGTCATCTGTGGTGAGTCTCTAATCTGCCTTCCACACTCCCCGAATTCCTCTTCCACTAAATAATCAGAGCACATTTGAGACAAGGAAGAATGAGGCAGAGTTGGTGATCATCAGTCCACTTGTATACTCACTGTACACCACTGAGAGAGCAGCCTGTCTCGCACTTAAACAGGATTATTCACCCTGTTTAACATGCATCACAGGTCTCGCCAAAGTTTGATTATCACCTGATTCTCACCTCCTGTCATGAGCTGCGCCGCCACATTGCTCGTGATCATCCTCGCAGGCTTTTCTTTTTGTTCAAACCCTGCATAATCTTTGTTTTTGGTACACCTTGTGACCTGAATGTTGAGGCCTGCAGAATGACTGTGTCCTTATCAAAGCTGCTTTTCTGACTACAGATACTGACCATCTATTTCGTGAATCACAAGATCTAGCTGACCCATGTGGCCTTTTCTTATATGGACAGAATTTTTACTATGGTTTTCACTCTCCTAAATAATTGCCATCATTATATTCTAGCTTCTATGGTTGTATATTTCAGCATTCCATTTAAATATATGTAAGCAAACAGTATAAAATGGCCGATATTTCTGGCTCATCGTTCTCTAAAGTAACTTCCAGATCCACAGAAGGCCTTGCACAACTGTTTCCATTGGTATTATCGTGCAGAACATGACAAGTTTAATGATTATGTGTAAAATCTGGTGCTCCTTTCATTCATTTGAAACATGCTGGCGATACTTTTCCATAATAGTTTGACGTAATATTGAAGTCCCTCTCTGGGAGTTGAATTAACCCCTACAGACTGTATCAAAGTTACATGTTTGGATTGTTTTCTATAAAAACAATCCATTCATCCAAAATGGATTAGATGTCACTCTACTTCTTTATAAAGTACAGAAATCTCCACCTCTCTCTCCATCCACCCCTCCTTGCCTGCTTATTTAACTTGTCTAGCATATGTATAAAAAAATACACCATGGGGTCCAAAAGGAGGCCTCTAACATTTTCCATTTACATATGGCGATAAAACTGGCCACTTCAGTTAAATGTTTGCTTGATTGTCGGCTCATCTCTTGTCACTGAGTAAACATAACTGACACGTGGAAACTACTCTGGCCTCAGTGAAGGCACAAAAAAATCCATCTGCAGTTAGTTACATATTAACGAAAAACTGTGAGGGCGAGTACGACATCCAAACAATCGCTATTCAATAGAGTGCTCAAATTCCAGTTTTGAGGACTTTTATGTTTGTCAATATTTGAGTATCATGTATGAATATTTTGTGCTAGTTTAAACTTTGTACTTTTAACTTAGCTACGTTTATTTCACAGCTATGATTACTATAGAGATTTCTGAAAATACAAAACGTGATTAAATTATTTAAAAAAGCAATTTCTATATGTTAAAATACAGAACATTGTGTAAAGTAGTTAAATAGCTTAATTTATTGATTCCATATTAACATGGTGATCCAGTAATGTGACAATAGAACACTGTCTGCACAATGGGGGCGGGGGGCGGCAAGTAGAGTGGCCGTCTTGTAAGTGGAAGGTTGCCGGTTCGATCCTCGGCCCATCGAGCTCATGTCAAGGTGTCCCTGAGCAAGACACCGAACCCCTAATTGCTCCTGGTGGGTCGTAGTTAGCACCTTGCATGGCAGCTTCCGCCAGTGTGTGAATGTGTGTGTGAATGTGACTTATCGTGTAAAGCGCTTTATAAATACAACCATTTACAATGTTTGCTGTAAGCTTTTGTGCATAAGTTTCAATGCAGGAGTTTCACTTTTGAGCTATTTAATAATGTTGCCACATTTAATCAAGTAAATGATGCACTATTTAGAAGTAACATCTATTCATACCGAGCAAGCGACCCTTTAACGCACTGATCCTCCCCCTCTAAAGGGGTTCTTTGAAGTTGAAGTGGTTCAAGGAATTTGCTTTCCAGCAGTTCCCAACTTTTCGTTTGCCAGCTCGTGCCTCACGCTGTCACAAAGCTGCCTGAGCAAAGGGAGCAGTAAGAACATGTGTGTGTGTATATATATATAATGCAAAAGCTACTTGGCGTGTTGGTTTCTCATTTCCTGCCATGTTGACACAGCTGTCAGCGCTGTTTGTCATTTCAACATTTCTGACTGCATTCTTCTCCCGGCTGCAGCGCCGACGAGCTGTATGCCTACTTAAAGCACTGCCGACCTGACCTGTGTATACTGGAGGGAGGGGAGGAGGAGGACGGGGAGGCCGACCGTGACGAAGAGGAGTTTGTACTCATTGAGGACAGGGAGGAGGAGGAGGAAGAAGAAGATGAAGAGATGTCCCAGAAGCACCGCAGCTCGGGGGATGACTGGGAGGTGAGTTTAATCTCAGAGGAGAGTTAGACAGCAGATTTCACTTGGACGTCGGTGCGAACAATGGAGAGTAACAGGTGTGTTTGTTTGTGAGCACACCTGCTTAAAGACCAAAAGGCTTGATCCCTGATGAGGACAGAAGCGGGTTTTCGTGCTTCTGGATGCTCTCACACACCGGTTTATCTGTGGGGTTTTTTGCAGATGGTGCTGATGGAAGAAAGCAGGGACAAGACGACCCTCATCACTGACAGGGATCCCGAAGGACTCAGTAATATTGTAGAGAGCAGCCACATTTTGGAGGCTTCACATGTCAGAGACGTAAGTCACATATGTTGACATTATTCATTATAATCTGTTAAACTCCCCGTAGTCATGTCATATATTAACATGTTGTTTTCCTCACCCGTCTGTGAATATTTAACATCAGATTTCCACATTAGAAACAGTCTGTACATTTCAGCTTCTACTTAATTTAGAAATAAGCTCTTTTTTAACGTCGATTTTATAGTTTGGGAGCATTTTAATGCACACTCAGATGGGATATACAGTATGTGCCCAGCATTTCCAGTCATGGACAAAAGTATTGGCATTTGTAATTGTTGTGATTACAAATGTTTTTGGTGTGCACATGTTTATTTCCTTGATGTACATTGGAAAAACACAAAAAAGCTGGAAAAATAGCCAAATTGATGTAATTTTTTAAAAAAAACCTCAAAAAATGGGTCTGACAAAATTGTTGGTGCCCTTCAAAACTGTGGGTAAATCATTTTGTTTCAAGCATGTGATGCTCGTTTAAACTCATCTGTGGCAGGCAACAGGTGCTGGCAATATAGAAATCACACCTAAAGCCAGTTAGAATGTACAAAAGTTGACTCAGCCTTTGTGTTGTGGGCTTATGTGTGTCACACCAAGCATGGAGCAGAGAAAGAAGAGCTGAGAAGTGTCTGAGGACTTATGAAGCAATATTGTGTAATGAAATCGGTTCATTCTTTTTGAACAACCTTGTGTGATCAAGAAGTTTAGAACCCATGGAACTGTGGCTAATCTCCCTGGACGGGAACGGAAGAGAAAAATTGATGAAGGAATACAACGCAGGATAGTTCAAATGGTGGATAAATAAACATCTTCCGTCAACTTCCACACAAATTCAGGCTGTCCTGCAGACTCGGTGTGCAAAAGTGTCAGCTCGGACCATACGTCTTCATCTGAATGAGAAGAAGCGCTACAGGAGGAGACCGAGGAGAACCCCACTGCTGAGGAAGAGACACAAAACAGCCAGACTGGAGTTTGCAAAAATGTACCTGAGGAAGCCTCAATCCTTCTGGAAGAATGTTTTGTGGACAGATTGAGACTAAGGTAGAGCTTTTTGGAAAAGCAGGTCATTCTACTGTTTACAGAAAACTGAATGAGGCCTTCAAAGAAAAGAACACAGTACCTACAGCCAGACATGGTGGAGGTTAAAGATGTTTTACTCGGCCTAGTGTCAGAAAGCTGGGTCTGCGTCAGAGGTCATGGGGGTTCCAGCAGGACAAAGACCCAAAACATACCTCAAATGGCATCAGGAAATGGTTGGAGACAAAGTGCTGCAGAGTTCTGAAGTGGCCGGCAATGAATCTAGATCTAAATCTCATTGAACACCTATGGAGAGATCTCGGAATTGCTGTTCCGAGAAGGCACCCTTCAAATCGGAGAGACTTGGTGCACTTTGCAAAAGAACAGTGGTCCAAAACTGCATTTGAGAGTTGTAAGAAGCTTGTTGATGGTTATCGGAAGCGATTGGTTTCAGTTATTTCTTCCAAAGCATGTGCAGCCAAATATTAAGTTGAGGGTGCCAACAATCAGTCCAGCCCATTTTTTTTTTTGAGTTTTGTGTAAAGTTATGTGAAATTTGGCTTTTTTTTCCTTCTGCTTTTTTGTGTTTTTCCAATGCACATCAAGGAAATAAACACACGTATGCAAAAAACATTTGTAACTGCAACAATTTCTGGGAGTATTTTCTGAAAAAATTCCAAGGGTGCCAAGACTTTCGTCCATGGCTGTAGATGTCCTCTTATTTTCTTCCATCTTCTTTAATTTTCTCCCCTTTCTTTTATCTTCTTGCAGCTGTGTAAGGAGCTTCCCCCCAGGACAGTCGGCTACACGTGGCAGCTGGCCTACAGTACGTCCCGTCACGGCGCCAGCCTCAAATCCCTCTACAGGAAACTTGGTGCCACAGACTCTCCTGTGCTTATTGTCATCAAAGATGCCCTTGATGAGGTAAAAACTCAGCTCTAATAGTAATTATAGATCTTGTGCTGCCGTCTTATATTTTCTAATTGCTGTTTTGGTACTTTGTGGCTTTTCCTTCATCAGGTATTCGGGGCCTTCCTCTCTCACGCCTTGAGGCCCAGTGAGACGTTCTACGGCACCGGAGAAACGTTTCTATTCATGCTGCATCCTCGCTTCAAGGTTAGCCAGCTAACACCCACCCAGAGCTTGTTACTGTGGCTGTATTAGCATTTAATGTCTCCCAAAACTTGCAAATGCTGCATTTTGTGCCAAGTGAAAATGCTCAATTAAAACAGCATCGATGTGGAGCATGCAACACCTTTCAACAACTTCAGTATTTGTGATGCTTCCTTAAATATAACACTTTCTGAAATGATGTTACGAAAAGGAGAATCTCTGAATGTTAAAAATGGGAATCGGCTCATACAGTTTTGTGGTGTCTGTGATTGTCTGTGCAGTGTTTCAGATGGACTGGAGAGAACTCCTTTTTCATTAAAGGAGACTTGGACTGCTTTGCTATCGGTGGAGGAAGGTAATGCATTTTTCATTTCCTCTCTTACATGATTTATACTTTTATGTTGTGTTTGTAAAAAAGTAATAAAAAATTGCGTTCCTTTCTAACAGAGCTGAAAAAGGCTCTGTTTCCTCTTCCTAACCACTGTCTGTCTTTTTCCACAGTGGCCACTTTGGTCTGTGGGTGGATGAGAACCTGTACCTGGGCCGCAGCAGCCCCTGCTACACTTTCAACAACTGCTGCCTCTCAGAAACCGACGATTTCCGAGTCATGGAGCTGGAGGTGTGGACGTTCAGCTGAGGAGACTGGATAATGTTTCTCTGCCTCGTCGTTGCTGATTGGCTTTAATCAAGACAGCATTTATCACTGAGCAAAAAACATGCAGCTGCTCCTTCATTACATGGAAACCTCTATATAGAAAAACAATCTGCCACAAACTGCTGGATTTATCCGTGCGATTAAGTGCTGTGGGTTTGAGCAAACTGCAGTGAACTCAAAAAGGCTAATCTTAAGCAGCTTGCTGTCCCAGTGTGGGTTCTGACGGTGGACTGTTTCATGCTTGACTCATTCCTGTGGGTTTGGCAGCCAAACTGAGTTCTGCTTAAGTGAGTAGAGCTGAACTGTTATGAAACTGGATTCTTTGAATCCTCATTTTTGAATGGAGTCTCAGAGACTGCACTTTTCTCTTAATGTGAATTGGCAAAGTCGTGAAATCTCATCATGTAAAGACAATTTCACTCGTGTCTTTATAGGTAATGCATGTCCTCGCTTTCATGTAACTATTCTGTTAAAGCCGGACGTTTGAAACACACATAAGTCTTACTATGAACAGATTTCTAAACTGCACGTGTACGGCCAACCGTGTCACAGATAATCTCTTCCCTTTCTTTACCACTTATTTCTATGGGCTTTCATCCGACGGTATCACAGAAGGCATAAATTAATACTGAACACTTGGAGTTCATCTCTGTTCATTTCAAGAGCTGACTCTTCCATCACTGTGGTTACTGAAAATGAAGGAAAGCTTGAGATGGAATTCCTGCAATTTTGTCATTCAGCTGTATCTATAACCTGCTTTCACTCTGGTAAACCTATTTTGCTTACATTGTACAGTACTGTAGATTAGTTAATAAAAATCAGCACAATGTGAATATAAACTTTTGAATATTTGATTGTTGCATGTTGTAGTGTGTTGCTAAAAAGAACATGATTCTGCTTCTAAAAAAAACAAGTTTTATTTTGCTTTGTGGAAAAAATGGCACTGGTAGGTTAAAGAATAACAGTGTTTCTCCTCTAAAGGCTCAAAGCAGGCAAATGCTTCACATGGACTTGAAACGGCAAACTGAAGAGTAACCAATTCAAGTGAGTTTTTTTGTTTTTTTTGAAATCCCTGGGTTCTTGGCTGTTGTACTCAAAACTGAAATCAGGATTGAAGACACACAGTTGTCTCTGTATGATTGGAAAAGGGGAAGAATGAGACGTACGTTGAGGGTCCAGATTGTCATCTTTTCCTTTCTTGTTGTCTAAAGGAAAAAAAACAAATAGATCATTTGCCTGAACCTTGAGAGATAACAGTATAGCATATCATGTGTACTATTTTGCAAAGAAAACTATTTTGTTCCACTAATTTACTTAAAAGTGAACAACAACGAATATAGTGAATTCATCTGCGTACATACATATAAAAAGAAAAGTTCTTTGGTGTGGTCACATCTTCCTCTAAACACAAACAAATGCTTACAAACTCAAGCTATAAGAAAACAACTGAATTAATCGTTTTATGTGCCGGAGTCCAGTCTAGTTCTTCCTGCAGCTTTTGTCCCCTGAGTCGGAGATGGGCGTTTCCCTCCAGCAGCCTCAGCGAGAACATCAGGCGTTGCCCGGCTCAGCCAGAGCTTTCAGGCAAAGTCTTCACCAACTGCTGAGACACAGCTGGAGGTGACGACAGCACCGACCCGTCTCTGGATCCAGTCAGCCTCAGGAGAACACACCCAATCATGAAATATTGCACATGCAACACCACAACGTAAAAGAAGAAATCTAGAACGTTACACTGGGTTGTGATGCACTTAGGAATGACGAGGGCACTTGCGCTCAAGATTGACTCGGCAGGCTGTCTGTTTGCATTTTACATCGACGTTAATCAGCAGCTTCAAGCAGAAAGAGCAGGTCTGAATGTGGTAGTTCCCACCCAGTGTGCAAGGCCTTTTGTATTTCATTAAAATACGCATAATGAAAGGATAGTTTCCCTGTGGATCATGTACATGTTCTACTCACGATACAAATACTTTATAGAAAACTTCATTTTTGACCAAGAGAGACAAGTCCAAATAAATAGTAGCAAAGAGGATAAAAGACAAAAATGTTTTTTCAGCTGCCAACACTGAAGAGAAAGCTTCTCTACATTATTGTTGGTTGGGTTTTCCTTATCTTGGATCTTTCCCCGGAGGAATGATTATCATTTCCTCCAGTTTAGAGTCTCAGGCTCTACTGCACACACACACGTTACTGTGTGAGGTACTCCTGGGCTCTTTCCAACCCGTCTTTCAGGAAGCTGATGTAAGTGGATGTGGAGGGATCCTCGAAGCCGCCAGAGAAGCTGAAAGTCGCTCCTTCTTCCTCCGGTTTCATGGATGTTTGGTCCAAGAAGAAGTTGGCATTGATGTGGTGGACCTAAAAGCAGACGGATGAGAGCTTTTACTGGGGCTTCTTAGAGTAGTGTGTGGGCAAAAAATTATTTGCAAATACAGTGAAGAGTACAGTAAGACAACCAAACTGATGAAACATTTATTCTGAAAACCTTGCTCAAGTCAAGGTCCATTTTAATCTAGCTGGTTACAAATTTATTTAATGAAAAAATGTCAAACTATTAAGATTTTCACAACTTTAAATTGCATTTTGATACTGTTCATGTTGCACAATAGTTTCCATTGTTAGTGGCAGACTTTGCCATTCCTATGCCGGCTTTTTATATCGATTCAGGCATTTAACCTTTATTAGGTTGTTGCTAATCCAAACCCAAAATGTCCTACTGCTGCAAAATGTCTTGCCTCCTTGTGCTATTACGATGACAAAAATACTTACGATGGTTCCGTTGGGCAGTGCCACCATCATCTCCACAGGGAAATTGTACTTTTCCAGGTGTAGGCGAGCCTTTTCACTCAACACAGGGTTCTGCTCATCAGCCTGAAAAAACAAGGAATGAGATATTTATTACATTACCACCTTGAGGATTTCTCATTTTCTGGTTACTGCATGAATTTCTTGGCAGTTTTCCACTGGTATAATTGCTCACCTGCATGTTCTCCAGCTCTTTGACCAGAGACCAGCTGCTTATGAAGCTCTGGTTGAGGAGGGCCAGGACGGGCGAACTTTCCAGGACTGTCTCCCGGAGAGTTCGCCCCGAACCTGCAGTGGTGTGGGGAGGACACAGAGATGAATACGATCACTTACAGCTCTCACAATACAAAAAAAAAGTAGACTAACTTGTGTAGAAGAGTGAAAAAAGCAGCTATAAGAGACCGTAATGGAATAATGTTAAATGTTAAACAGACGTTCATCTAAATTAAAGAGGAGAAGAGACAGGAGCGTCAACAAACTGGTTGAGTCAGTTATCCAGTGACATTTCCATAGGTTATGTTATCATAAGCCATCACACATTGTTGGTTACATCAAAGCAAATAAGGCTGTAGCAGTAAAAGTAAAGGTACGGATACGAGCAAAAACAAGTTTCATTACTGATGAATTCAACTATTCACATGTGATAGGAAGACTGTGTTGTTTCTTCTTTAAACAGTTAAATGGTCTCTGTGTGAAGTATCTAAAGTCTGTGCATCAGTACAAACCCAGTGGCCTGAATCTGTACTTATTGAATTTGGCTCCAGCATTCGGAGCAGAGAATTCAATGCTGCGAAATCCTCTAATTGTTAATGATCTCACCTCAGCAGGACTGGTCATCTAAAGCTCCCCAAAGCAGAATTGAATGCACCAGCTTTTTCTCTGCTTCAGCTCGCTCGAAAGCCTCCGAAAACGGCAGGTAGGACACCTGTGTGGGAGCACAGCGACAGCAATAAATCATTTATGAAGCCAGCGACCATCAGTGTGTTTAACGACACGTTTGATCACGGATGATTACCTTCTTAAAGGGGTAGAGGGTGACCTCCAGGCGGCGAGCGGCTTCTTGCTGACCGATCTCTGAGCTCCAGTGGATTTCCTCAAAGACAAATTGGATCGGCTCGCCGCTGCTGTCCCGACTGTCGATGATGTTGCCCTGCTCGTCTACGATGATGGACGGGGTGGATGGGCCTGTGGACTGCAGCTCTAACTGCAGACACAATCTTTCATTAGAAACACTAAACACTTTAATATGTGTGTTTTCTGAGGAATATCTGAAAAATATGCTTTGTCCCTTATATTTAGCATATATTTCTGAGTAAATCACTCAATTAATATTGAGTGAAATTTTATCTGTTTTAGGTAGAAGTGCACTAAAAATAGCTTAAAGTGAAAATGCACAAGTGCACATAAAATTGACTGAATATTAAATACAGTATAGTTTACACATATAAAAGAAAATCTGAAGTAAAAGGAGGAGCTTAACATGGCATTTAATGTAGGCTAATGACTTAATATGAATTAAATAACTAAATAAATTCACTATTAGCAGGTCTCTGTCAAAAAAATGCAAGCATAGATTTGAGTTCACGTTTTAAAAATAAAGTATAAAAAATGATCAAAAACAGACTGAAATTGGATTCAGTGAGTTTTATGCAAATAAAATGTCTTGATGATCCAGGACTAAATCAGAGTAAACTAAAAGGATATTGTCAAAGGTACAGTAACTTCTGGAATATCTCATAAATACAGTAAACAAAGACACTAGTCTTTTCCAAAGTCTAGCTGCGTCATGTGGCCGTACCTGCGGCAGGTATCCGATGTCCACCTCCATGTTGCTGCTCTCACTGGCTCCGTAGAGCCACTCCATGTCCACATTCAGAGACCTGCAGCATAGCAGGACAAGTCACACTGAGTGGATCCACACTGGCTGAGTACAGAGTATCCTGAGAAGGCAATAAATGCACACATGCAATAGTTTGCTTGAAGAATTTACCTGTCATTGGGGACATAAAGGTGGAAGTGGCGGACATGAGACGCGTCTTTAGAGAGGACTATGTTGCCGGTGAACTGTCCCGGAGTGAACCAGAAGGGAAAGTCTGGAACATCGTTGAGCTGGAATTCTGCATGAATCCTGCAGAAGTGAATGGAAAGAGATGCTGAGTTTGGAGCACAAAGGTCCTAATCATCTATCAAGTGCTTT
Source organism: Acanthochromis polyacanthus (assembly GCF_021347895.1). Lineage (NCBI taxonomy): Eukaryota > Metazoa > Chordata > Actinopteri > Pomacentridae > Acanthochromis > Acanthochromis polyacanthus. The sequence continues at coordinate 21,393,753 of NC_067113.1, forward strand.
TATCTTTTAAAGTCTTGCATATTTAACCTTTCCGCTGACATTTGCAAAGCAAGCCATCAGCTGTAAACTGATTTTCAACCCTCAAACACTCCATCAGGCTTTATTATTCCCAAACTGCAGAGATTGTAAACATCTTAAAGTGCTTTATAATGTATATGTCCATGTTACTTCACTGCTACACTGAACTGCTGTTGAAAGTGACTGAAGCTCTTTTGGTTCTGCTGCTAAAACTAAAGCAGTAACAAGATGTTCAAGTTTTAGTCAAAAGGTGAAAATGAAATGCTTTAGCATAAAGATCTGGCAGCTTCTTGTGCTCACAAAGTTCAACACCTGACTCTGACATCTCACCTTCGTATCATAGTTTTTAAAACAGGTATATCAATTCTGACCACATAAACACACAATGAAAGTCCATCTTTCAATTAAAACTGTGCTGGGTCAGACCTGAAACTGGTGGCTGCCTGCCAGACTGAATTATAAAATTAAAATTCATTGTATGTTCTTGACATTAGTCAGCACTAATGCAAAGTATACATAATTTAGTAGTTAATAGACTAAAAGATGAAAAAAGCAGCACCATGGTTTTTCTTTATATCTGCTTCTGACTCACCTGAAGACTATGTCATAATAAAAGTCATTGCTGGCTCGAATGCAGGCGACTGCACCCTGCGGAGCGAAACGGGATTTGATGAAGGGCCGAGGGTGGAACATGCTCAACAAGGTGTGGATGAGAACCTGCAGCAGGAGAACAACAGCATCAGTGTGATAAAAACAACTTAAAACCTCATCACAGACTAAACGGGGATGGATGTTATCGGTACCTCTCTGCCTTTCGGTGTGGGAGGATGGTATCGATTGTTGGGCAGGTATCCGGTGAAGATGTTGAGCTCGCTGGGAATCACCCACCACGTGTCTCCCACTTCTCCCTTGTTCTTTGGGGGCAGAAAAACCCTGAACTGGCCGGAGGAGAACGATGAAGAAGGCACTGCTGGGCTCTTCCACGAACGGAGTCCACTCAGTGAGCTGTGAGAAACCTGAAAGACAGAGACTGAAGATTCTTTAAAAGGGAAAAATAGACGTGGAAATTCAAGATCACCGGAGTTTCTCAACTGTTTCATTGCTGATTCAGATCTTGTTTGCTGACAGAGTCTGAATGAACTGCATTCAAATGATGTTTCATCCAAGCAGTCCTCTGCAGAGTCTGTACAGATGTCGAGAGATAAAGAATAACTCTGCTGTACAAAGGAATCATGAGGGAGTTTTGTGTTTTCTCACCCCAAGGAACCCATCCTTGCTTTTCGTCATGGAGTCGAGCCGCAGAGGCTGCATCTTGGCCTCCAAGGTCAACGTCTCCCCATTGGGGTCTTGGATCACCTCCTCCTCAACATCCACTGGGGGTGTGATCCCTATCAGGAGTTCATAGCGATCACAGTCAGTGTTGGGTTATACGAGGAGGAAATAAAATGAAAAAAAAAACTGCAAGAAATGTAGCACCTGTGAGTTTCTCTGCAATGGGTTTGAACTCCTCCGGGCTGAGATAGAGGTCACGGTCGGTGTCCAAGGAGGAGAAGAGAAAAAGCCCTTCGGCACCCAGAGTTCGAACACTCTCTTCCTATTGAAAAAAGACACAAGCGCCTCAGACTGATGCTTGCTTTTATTTCACATGCTTCAGGGATTTTCAATGCATCAAAACTGGGGCAGTGAACACAAATGTTTCGCAATGTGCCTTATGATGGCAAAAGCACTGCTGTAGGTATTGTGTGTTTTCAAAGCATATTGCAGTATTTCGTCACTGATGCCTGACTGCCTCAGCAGTCCAGCCCAGGGAAAGATCAGCCCAGAGGGCACAGATTCCTCGCATGTCTTCCAGTCAGGAGACTCATACTCAGGCTGATGCGTGCCTATCAGGGCCTGTACAATGGAGGTGAAGAGGGGGGGAGGGGAGGGGGCGGGGGTGCAAGAACAACTTGAAGACCCTTTGGAGGCAAACAAGTGAGGATTTGAACAAGGGGTTGAGTTTTACCAGCTGTGCCAAAGATCCAGCCCTCTAATAAAACACCAGGTGGAAAAAAACTGCAGATGTGGTTCTGTAAGGCGACTGATGTCTGACAAATAACTACTACTGCTACTGAAACACAATAGCTAAAATTCCTACACTTATGTTCGTGTAATAAAAGGTAATTAAATGCACCAGAGGGGTCACTCCAAAGTAACAACAAATTGAGTCACCAAGTTAAGGTCACTGTTTAACTGTGACAAAACGTTATTACAGATGTGGATCTTACATGACGTTTGAGCAGCTGAGCATCTTGGTAGTATTTGATCCCAAAAGCGAGAAGAGGGACGGCACAGACCATCAGCAGGGTCCACATGCCCCTGTAGATCCACGAACCAGAGCCCGGCGTCCGGCGCCCATTCTGCGGCCAGATCTTGCTCTCTTCCTCGGAGGTTCTTTTATCCACGTCTGCGGCCATCCTCGACCTCCACCGCAGCTATTTAGACGAGGGCATGTTCGTCGAGTAATGTTTAAAAAAGGCTACAAGCAGTAATCCTTCAGTGTAAAGTTTCTCCTTAAAGTGCAAAAAAATCTACCGACAGTCCGGTTACCCTGTAGCCGGGGACCCCGCTTCTTTTCCGGCCGTTACCCCCGCTGGCAACAGCTGTGAAATGTTAGCTAGCAGCGCAGATTTCTTATTTCCCACATCTAATGTGGAACCATATGGATGAGGTTAAAGGCGTCAAGTTGGCGAGTAACACGCACGATAAACCGGATATGTGGCGTTCGTGGAATCAAATTAAAAGTAATCTGTTTAACTACTTCTAGGTACTGTTTTAGCAATGCATATGTTACTTGAAGATGTAAGGAAAAATGTTAACAAATTGCTGTTAGTCGTTATTAGCACTTGTTTGGTGTTCACGTGCAATTCATTTGATCTTATAGATTACTATTTTATTTCCAGAATGGCAAAATGTTTCCTCTGGGTGGCAAAACCAAGAGCTAAATTCAACATACCCATAAACTGGACTATAAAATACTGTCCTGTTATTTCTTCTCAAGTTGATAGCCTGTCAGCAAATCTAACTAGCAAGTTCACACCGGCGGCTATATTATGAAAGAGCTGACCGGAAATTACGTCTTACATTCTCTCTGACTTGGCTCAGTGGCACAGTAGCCACATTTAAAGGGGCAGGGCTGCCTTGTTCTTCCAAAGAATGTCTCTTGCAAGCCTCAATTATATGTTTCACTGCCAAAAGGGATGCCAATATTATTATCGTTATTTTGTAACTTGTGCTTCAAATCTACCAGCACAGTTAACAGTATGTTTCTGCGCTGGTTTTCTTTAACATGTCTCCAATAACGCCACTGGTGAAGAAACTTCAGGAAAGGTAGTAAAACCACATGTATAACACGATCACTTTTACTTTGATCGTGTCAAGATAACCTACAGTGGATACGGAAAGTATTCATCCATCCATCCATCCATCCATTCTCTATACACCGCTTTATCCTCACTAGGGTCGCGGGGGGTGCTGGAGTCTATCCCAGCCGACTCGGGCGAAGGCAGGGGACACCCTGGACAGGTCGCCAGTCTGTCGCAGGGCTACATATACAGACAAACAATCACACTCACATTCACACCTACGGGCAATTTAGAATAGTCAATTAACCTCAGCATATTTTTGGACTGTGGGAGGAAGCCGGAGTGACCGGAGAAAACCCGTGCATGCACAGGGAGAACATACAAACTCCATGCAGAAAGATCCCAGGCCCACCCCGGGATTTGAACCGGGATCTTCTTGCTGCAAGGCGAAAGTGCTTGGAATTTTTCGCTCTCTGTGTCATTGCAGCCATTTGCCAAAATCAAAAAAGTTCATTTTATTTCTCATCAATATACACTCAGCACCGCATCTTGACAGAAAAAAAACAAAAATGTAGAAATTTTTGCAAATTTATTAAAAAAGAAAAACTGAAATATCACATGGTCATATGTATTCAGACCCTTTGCAGCGACATTCATATTTAACTCACATGCTGTCCATTTCTTCTGATCCTCCTCGAGATGGTTCTTCTTCTTTACTGGAGTGCAGCTGTGTTTAATTAAACTGATTGGACTTGATTAGGAAAGGCACACATCTGCCTATATAAGACCTTACAGCTCACAGTGCGTGTCAGAGCAAATGAGAATCATGAGGTCGAAGGAACTGCCCAAGGAGCTCAGACAGAATTGTGGCAAGGCACAGGTCTGGCCAAGGTTACAAAAGAATTTCTGCAGCACTCAAGGTCCCTAAGAGCACAGTGGCCTCCATAATCCTCAAATGGAAGAAGTTTGGGACGACCACAACTCTTCCTAGACCTGGTCGTCCAGCCAAACTGAGCAATCGTGGGAGAAGAGCCTTGGTGAGAGAGGTAAAGAAGAACCCAAAGATCACTGTGGCTGAGCTCCAGAGATGCAGTCGGGAGACAGGAGAAAGTTCCACAAAGTCAACTATCACTGCAGCCCTCCACCAGTCGGGGCTTTATGGCAGAGTGGCCCGACGGAAGCCTCTCCTCAGTGCAAGACACATGAAAGCCCACATAGAGTTTGCCAAAAAAACACATGAAGGTCTCCCAGACTATGAGAAATAAGATTCTCTGCTCTGATGAGACCAAGATTGAACTTTTTGCTGTTAATTCTAAGCGGTATATGTGGAGAAAACCAGGCACTGCTCATCACCTGCCCAATACAATCCCTACAGTGAAACATGGTGGTGGGAGCATCATGTTGTGGGGGTGTTTTTCAGCTGCAGGGACAGGACGACTGGTTGCAATTGAAGGAAGGATGAATGCGGCCAAGTACAGAGATATCCTGGAGGAAAACCTCTTCCAGAGTGCTCAGGACCTCAGACTGGGCCGAAGGTTCACCTTTCAACAGGACAATGACCCTAAGCACACAGCTAAAATAACAAAGGAGTGGCTTCAGAACAACTCTGTGACCGTTCTTGACTGGCCCAGCCAGAGCCCTGACCTAAACCCAATTAAGCATCTCTGGAGAGACCTCAAAATGGCTGTCCACCAACGTTCACCATCCAACCTGACAGAATTGGAGAGGATCTGCAAGGAAGAATGGCAGAGGATCCCCAAATCCAGGTGTGAAAAACTTGTTGCATCATTCCCAAGAAGACTCATGGCTGTACTAGCTGAAAAGGGTGCTTCTACTCAATACTGAGCACAGGGTCTGAATACTTATGACCATGTGATATTTCAGTTTTTCTTTTTTAATAAATTTCCAAAAATTTCTACTTTTCTGGGGGTTTTTTTTCTTTAAAGATGGGGTGCTGAGTGTACATTAATGAGAAATAAAATGAACTTTTTTGATTTTGGCAAAAGGCTGCAATGACACAGAGTGAAAAATTTCAAGGAGTCTGAATACTTTCCATACCCACTGTATATACCGCATGTGTGAACATGTAAGCAGCCTTTTAAAATTTTTGTGTATTTAAGCTACATGCTGCAGGGTAGTCCCCTCTAGAACAATGCATATAAAACATTTATGAAAGTATAAGTTAAAAGGCAAAATCTACAGCTGCCAGATAAAGTGGATAACAAACCAGATAGAATTTTTTTTTCACATTTGTACTGACATGCATTAAATTTATTGCTGTAATAATTTAAAACCATTTTATAGATTTTTTTTCCCCCTTTCTGCATTGGAAGACAATTTACTGCCCAGTCAGGAAACAGGACGGAAAGACAGAAGTCCACCAGAAAAATTTAAACCAGAAAGGCAAAGTTATATAAAACACTAGGAGCTCAGAGACAATTATATAATCTGACAGCACATGCACGGGCCCAAGTTGCCTCTTTGTGTCTTTACTGACCTTTTTGGTCATACAATGAAACCCATTCAATGTGTGACCCTCAGAGTTTGAACAAAAGCTGCATGCAGTTCCACCAGTTTTTTTTAAAAAGACATTTTACGGACATGTTAAGGTAAAAGGTTGGCTGGTTGCAGACCTCTGAATCATATCTTCAATTTCTTCCATTCACATGAAAAATAAAGTCAAAAGGATAGAGAACGACAGACTGACTATCAGGCTGGGTAAAGTAGCTAGTATTATTTTTTAAAGTAAAAGGGAACTCTCCAAAAGTAATTGTTTTATAAACTGAAACATATTTTTCCTCTTTCTTTAATCATCTCATAACCCAAGGTTGAGAAACGGGGGCTGCTGTAAATAATGCAATTTATAGTTTATTATCATTCCACACAGTTCAACTGTAGTCAGTATTTACACCGGTATATGTTGCATTACATCACATAGAGTAAGGACACGTCTTCAGAGTTCTGGTGATCGAAGTTTCACAATCACATGCATGTCACAGCTGGCTGAGGAACAAGCATTACTTGTCACAAAACGCATTTAGCAATGCTTCAGGAATTTGTGCCAAAGATAAAATAACAGAAGCACATTGATAACGCCTCTGTTACTGAGTGAATCAGTCCATGAGTTAAAGCAGTCCTCAGTCCATGTCCTCTTCTAGTGGCTGTGTCTTCACTTCAACAGTTTTTGGAGGGATGTAGGAGCCCATCCCTGCTGCTCTCTCTGCCTCTGCCTGAGTGTAGGGCTCCTCTCTGAGCTGCTTCAGCCTGGATGGAGAACAGACAGGTGACATTTGTAACTCACACATCTCCAGGGTAAAGTGTTGTAAGTCAAAATATGTGAACACTGTGATTGGGCTCTTAATATCTTACCGTTTTTTGTGCACCTTGGTTTTGAAGTGCTCCTTCAAGGATCTCATGTCCACAAAATATCTCCTGTAAGAAACGAAGCGTCACTGCATGAAAAGATCATCTGCAACACACTGCTAGTAGACAGTAGAGCTGAAACATGGAGGAGGTCTCACCCACAGCACTATATGATAAGCTTAATAATGAAAGTTGAAATGTTTTTAATTTCAACATATGTAAAACAAAAAAAATATGAAGGCACTTTGGCTCTACATACTGGTAATTGGTCTCCTCGAGGACTAAGAGCACACATCAGTTGAACCTTACTACTTCACCTCCTACAGCTGTGAACACATATTCAGATCTGGCAATATGAGATAAAATCATTTTAACATCACACATGTCTTGACGTGAGCCGTCACAACTAGACTGGTTTACTTAAGCCAAAAAAGACTCAAACCACTTCATTAGTTGACTAACATGAATATAATTCACTTGATAAACTGTTTAGCATTTCTATCAAGAATGTTGAATATTTGTCACGTTCAAGCTTCTCAGTTGCGAATATTTGCTATATTTTTTCGTCCCACGCAAATTCAATGTTTTGTGGTTCTGCAATTTTAGTCTAAAGTATTTTAACTTTATTATAATTATGTAAAAAGTATGCATCCTAGCTATGTGCATATGCAAAAAAAAAAATTAATCTTGACAACGGTTTTTATTGTCCACCAACACTAGTAATACCATCAGGACATATGCCTCAGTATTTTCTGTTGCTTAACTCACATATGAGAGGAAGTGTGATCGTTATATTTGCAAGTTAAATATTGGAAAACCTCATTTCAGTCCAAAAACATCAGTCAGACATGAAGCTAATCCATTTAGATGGGGTTAGATATATGAAAAACAGTCAAAGCTTAAAACCCATCAGCTCTGTGAAGGTCAAAGAGAAGCACCTACGCGCAGTGTAAGCAGTAGTGTTGTGCACATCCGGTCACGTCGTAGTCGACCTCCTGATGCAGCAGTTTGGCTGCTGTCTCAGGCTTCATGTCTGAGTGGATCTGGTCTAAATCTTTGGTTCTGCGTTTGGTCTTCCATGTCTTCGCAATGTTCTTCTTCTTGTCACTCTTGTGATTTCCCGTTTGCTTGGACTTCCCCATGGTGGATGCTGCAGGACAGGACGAAACAAGACCAGTTAGTCTCCAAGGATCAACACAGATGATTGACAAAGTTATGTGCAGACGAGTAGCGTAAAGAAATGTAATTTAGGTGTCATGGTATAAACTGACTGTACGTCTCCTGTTAAAGCAGTATTGTGAGTTTCTATAAGTCTACAGCTGTTTTTATTTGGATCAAACAGTCAAAATGCACAGCAACACTGAAAATTATGTCTGTGGTAACAGTGTGACTGACTCTTTGTGAGAATTTAACATTTCACGTAACCAGATAATCGTGACCAAATAAATACTTGCAGGTTACAGCATAATCAGGCGTGGCATTTAGGTTGATAACAGGCAGTACCATAACACTGTTTAAGAGTTTTAGATTTTGTGTGTTTGCTCTGTCTAAGATCCTTTTGTAAACTGCAATTACCATGATTTATAAATGTATTTTTAGACATATAACAAAGCAATGATCTCTTTTCTAATTATTGTGTAGACTGCACTCTTTAAAAATATAACACTTATAAATGAAGTGTAACAATTTTGATACATTTAAAACCTTTCAGTCACATTTTAGGGGTTGTAATCACTTTATACCAAGTGAAAAACTCCATTATGAGCCCTTTAAGTCTATTTCTGCTTTTAAAAAGAACTGGATTGGTGACAATCCAGGTCACAAAGCAGGAAAATAATGCACAGCCATGAAGATATTTGCATCAGTTTTTTGGTAAACGATTAATTTTTTTAGCACAACTCTAATGATCTCCAGGATCTGTGGATTAAATGTGCGGATTGTTTCCTTCTTCTCGAGTGTTTAACAAACCGAGTATCTTTAAAGTTTCGAAACCGAACTGCCTGTTTCGTTTTACTGCTTCGACATCAAGTCTTACACAGTAAACATATTTGTATCCGACCAGATCTATCGATAATAAAGCAGATCCGATGTCTAAAAACCTTCTCAGATGTGTTTTCAGCTTTTGCTTACCTTCCACACGTGTAACTGAGAGAAGCCACATGTACTTCCGGGTCAACAGCAGCGTTAAGTACACGTGATGACCTGTAGAGGGCGACAAATACAAGTTTTAAAATGATATAAATATGTAGTAAAGGAAAGCTTCTTCTCTTCTTTTCCTTTCGGCTTTTCCCTTTAGGGGTCGCCACAGCGAATCAATTGCCTCCATCTAACCCCTGCTGCATCCTCTTCTCTCACACCAACTACCTTCATGTCCTCTTTAACCACATCCATAAACCTCCTCTTTGGTCTTCCTCTAGGCCTCCTGCCTGGTAGTCGGAAACTCAGCATCCTTCTACCAATATATTCACTTTCTCTCCTCTGGACATGTCCGAAACGTCTCAGTCTGGCCTCTCTGACTTTATCTCCAAAGCCTCTAACGTGCTGTCCCTCTGATGTCCTCATTCCTGATCCTATCCATCCTGGTCACTCCCAAAGAGAACCTCAGCATCTTCAGTTCTGCTACCTCCAGCTCTGCCTCCTTTCTTTTCCTCAGGGACACTGTCTCCAGACCAAACAACATGGCTGGTCTCACCACAGTTTTGTGAACCTTGCATTTTAGCTGAAACTCTTCTATCACACATCACACCTGACACTTTTCTCCAGCCGTTCCAGCCTACCTGTACACGCTTCTTCACCTCTTTTCCACACTCTCCATTGCTCTGGACTGTTGACCCTAAGTACTTAAAATCCTCCACCTTCTTGATCTCTTCTCCCTGCAACCTCACTCTTCCACTTGGGTCCCTCTCATTCATACACAGATACTCCGTCTTGCTGCGGCTAACCTTCATTCCTCTCCTTTCCAGGGCAAACCTCCACGCCTCTAGCTTCTCCTCCATCTGTTCTCTGCTCTCACTACAGATCGCAATGTCATCTGCAAACATCATAGTCCATGGAGACTCCTGTCTAACCTCGTCTGTCATCCTGTCCATCACCATAGCAAACAAGAAGGGGCTCTGCCCTTAGTCTAACTTCAACTCCTCTTTCCCATAGCTTCATCGTGTGACTCATCAGCTTTATTCCTCTGTAGTTGCCACAACTCTGCACATCTCCCTTGTTCTTAAAGATGGGCACCAGCACACTTCTCCTCCATTCCTCGGGCATCTTCTCACTATCTAAGATCCTGTTGAACAACCCAGTCAGAAACTCTACTGTTACCTCTCCGAGACACTTCCATACCTCCACAGGTATACGTTTGGGGTCACTTAGAAATGTCCTTATTTTTGAAAGAAAATCTTTTTTCAATCTCAATAAGAGTGACCTTGATTTTAATGTCAAAGTCGTTTGCATGTAATTTTCTTGGCAGACTTTCAGACGAGATCTCAATTTGCCCAAGAGACAAAAGCAGTCACTTAAACTTGGAATATGTCCAATGCCGTATTTGAATGCCAGAAAATGATAACCTGAAATAGTTGCAGTGTGTTTTTCTTTTAATTAGTGATGAACAAACTGATATGCACTGAAAACTGATTCTGACTTATGTTGAACTTCAAAAGGTGACTTCTCTACTGTGTTTCAAAAAGGCAACCTCTGTCACAGCAGCAGCAGTGAGTTTTTGCTTGGTCTTCCAGCAGAATATTTATACTTTCTGTGTATGAGGTTAAAATTGTGATTTTTCCCCCCTAAAATTAACCAAACTGATCAAACACTGTCTGTAGCAGAATATTTTTGGCCTGAAAATAGTTCCGTAGGAACCCCCTGAGAAAGGTTTATCAAAGCCCTATTTTGTGGGGTTTGTGTTTTCATTTTGAAAGTTTTTTAAATCTCCAAATATAAAAAATATATAAAGGCAAATAGGCAGCTTTAGATTAGTGTTGGGAGTAATTTGGGTACAATTCTCTCGGCAGTAATTCAGACAAAATCCTAATATGCCCAAATACACAAAACCAATCACTAAAGCTTACAATACTGTTCGAAAAAGCTCCATAAAGTATGATTATAAGTAAAACTACCGCTTAAAATAATTCCTACATGTTTTTAAAGAGTTTTAATGATAAAGAACCAAAACAAAAAACTGCCACAGTTGCAACACTGAGTTTCTGCTTTGTGTTTCTGATCCAAATCTTTAAGATTCTTTATATTATTTAAATATTTACATTTTTTTATAATGGTTTTACATTGAACAAAAATACACTATTATAAACTAACTTAGCTGATTCTATATGTCAAAATATTGCAATGTACACATTTACATTTAATAAGGTTTCCCCCAGAAACCCCTTATTCAGTTATTAAAGCTTCATCTCTCCTCTGAATAAAGCTGTTAAAGGTTCTCCCTAAAGCAAGTAAGTTTCTTGAATACACCAGAGTTCTTTGAGGCTCTTCAGATTCTAAGAGAGTTTCCTATACATGTTTAAAACTTATTTTGTCCAGAGGCTCTGCTACTTAGACTCTGAAGAGCCTCTTGGAAGTCTGAGGGTTTGCAATTCAGACAACAGGTTGCTAGGAAACTCCAATAACTCAAAAAGGGTTTCTGGAAGAGAGTTTTGCATTTAGTTAGACTTAGATGTAGGACAAGCTGACAAATATAACCCTGCATTACACCTTATTTTATTGACTTCATTTATCAAACTTTGTCTTATTGTAATTGGGTACATTGCAGAATTTCATCAACACATATATATCATAAGGTTGGTTCATTTAATGATTAAGGAAGAATAATGCTGACAGTGTTTAAAGACAGGTTTTTTTTCTAATTCAAATAAAATTGAAAACAAATGACAAGTTCTTTCATCAATAGCAATCAAAAAAGCATACTAAGGAACTATTTTAGAGTATGTTTCTTGGGCATTAAATTATTGAGCCCTAGTGCATTTGTGACCTCTTGATTGAACTATTTTACCTCTTTTTTTAAAATCAGAATGTCCCAAAAGTTCACTCAAAAATCTTCTGCTGATCAAAAAGGCTGTAGCCAAATTCTTACTGACTGAGCTCCATCTCATCTTAAGGACCTTATTGTACAATATCATCCTAACAGAGCCCTTTATTATAATTTCCAGAAGCAGAATGGGAGGCAGAGCCTTCATTTACCGAGCTGACTTTTTGTGGAATCAGCTCCCAGTTTGGGATTGAGACGCAGACTCTCTCTAATGTAAGATTAGGCTTAAAACTTTCCTTTCACATCTTTATATTTTCCCTGTAGTGTGCCACAGTCCCTGAGCCTGGTTTTGTCAAAGTTTTTTTTTTTTTGTATTTCAGATAAAGGAGAGACTTTTTTTGGTTATCGCTCAAAAGGAATCCAAAGAAACAATTTGTTGTTGTTTTTTCTGTTTAAAAATGGTACGGCCTTCACCTTACTATGTGAAGTGTTATAAGATTCTGTGAATCTAAGATTTAAATTGAACTAAATAAAATTGAATTTTGAAAAAATACTGAAGATGTCGTAAATGCAAGTTTTTGAGATTGGTGTTGTATATTTGGGCAAATTAGGATCTTGACTTTGTGTAAAACAGATTTGTGTGCAAATTACTGTCAACACTAATGCAAAGCTCCAGATTCACCTACATGGCAAAAAATCTATGAAGTGTATTTAGGAATATCTACAATATTGTCCAAATATTTTTCCTATGTCTGGGGCAAAACAAACAATCTAATAATTATTAAATAAATAATAAACAAGTGTTTTCGGTTCTAAATACCGTTTTTTGGTCTCCTTGAAGACTAACAATCAGTATCTTTAGAAAAACACACATTGCACAACCAAGATAAATAATTGTTTGCTTTAAAATAAACACGAATGTTCAATATTTCCAAATTTCCAGTGATCAGTTGTCAATATTTGCTTCATTTCTCTCCCATACGGCAGTCGACTCAATGTTTTCTTGTTCTAAAACTTTACTTTAGACAATTTTAACTTTTTTTTTAATTTATTTTTTTATCATTTATATAGTAAAAAACTGTGCTTCTTTACACTGTACATGTCCAGGTTACCCCACAAACGGTTCACTGAAGAACCTTTCTGAAGGGTTCTTTAAAGAACCAGTTCAAACTCCAAGGGTGCCTCCACAGTGGCAAAGGTGAGGAACCCCAAAATGGTTCTTTGGGGTCTTCTGAATCTAAGAGTGTTCAGCTAAGCCAACAAAAAACAACAACCTGCAAATATTAACGGTCAGCAAGTCTTTACCAGCCTCAGGTCCTCTAATCAGCCACTTTCCCGGGCGTCGTGTTCTGGGTTCATTCAGGTGAAGTTCAGCTGACATTTAAAACCGACAGCCCAGTGAAGGCGGCGTCAGGCTGCACTTGCATACGCGCCGTGGCGGAGGAGCGAAGATGGCGGAGAATAATGTCGAACCAGAGCACGAATGGAGCGACCGGGCCCTGGACACGGCCGAAGACACTCTGGTTGCAATGGAAACGCTACTGGCCACACTGAGAGCTTTCGAGGACGTACTCAGGCAACAAGAAATATCAGTGGAGTCCTCCACGGAGTACTGCGACAACTTCTGCCAGGTAATGTGTACATGCAACATCGAAGCTAGCGTTAGCCTGAGGTTAGCTCACCCAGGATTGTTTTTCTCGCAGCCCGCAAGCTAAATTCATCTGCTACGACTGTCCGCCAGCTAGCTACACGGGCAAGTTTAGATTTGCAATATACACACGAAGCGAATGCACAGCCTGCATTTCTGCTCCTATTCGTGTATGCATTCATTTCACGCCAAAACATCTCAGTAACATTGAGCTAACGTTGGCAGCTGAGTGATATGTTGCCTGTGTGCAGGTTCAAGTTATTACGGTAAGGTCGCATTACTTTCACTCATTTTCTCGTTTCACTCCGTCTTGTGTCAGACTGTGAACATAGCGGTAAAGCAGGAAATCTACAACAGATGTTTGCACGCACATGACATTGCCATAATTTGCACATCTTGCATTACTGCATGCATGTGGGGCGGGGCGGCATCGCGATATGTTTTTCCAAATATTTGAGCTAGTTGGTCCCACTACAGACTAGAATATTGCACTTTGCTCGCCTTAAATAGACATACTTGTTCTGTGCCCATCAAATGTTCTGTTTACTGTCTGTGTTGACGATGACAAATTTTGCAATCAGGTATTTTTGTTATGTTCAAATTGACTGGTAATGGGTGCACCTGCCATGTTGTATTTTTCTCTTATCAGTAGTGGAGATGATGCAATGCAAAATATCATAACATACAGTACAAGCCATACTCAAATATAGCGTTCATGTTTGAGGAAGCAAAATGAAAAATTATTTTTTTTAAAGTCTGTATTTTAGCAGTATTTCCACTGAAAGCTCTTGTTTCAATAGACCTGTCTTCTACAGGTTGCAATATTTGGTTTGACATTACTTGTATGGGGAAGGAATTTAATACAACAAGGGAATTGTGTACTTTAAAGTCAGTAACTTTGAAATCCTAGGAAACCATTTTTGCACAGATTAAAAGCTGTTTTTGTCACCCATCTCCTGCGTTGGAGTCCAGCTCTAACTAAACTTCCTTGTAGCCAGTATCAATACAAGTAATACTTCAAGATATATATATATATATAAACTACAGCATTTAGGAAGTACTTCTTGGGGAAGGAAAAAATGTAGGTCGTTTCTTTTCCTCTCTGAGCAACATCAGTGTTTTTTAAATTGCTCTTAAATGAAGAACAATTGTAAGTGACTCTCACTTCCAGTAGGAAGTATCCCAGATGTAATTAGTCCGCTGATGTAGATCTCTGGGGTTGAAACTTTATTCTTGGTTCCTTTTGAGAGGGTGCTGTATTTAGACAGAGGGGGATTAATTTGGTGCCCCTGTGGACACAAGCAGCGACCAGGCAGGTTCTCGCTGTTGGCAAATGAGACTCCTGGGATGTTAATATGCTACGATGACTTTGTGTGAACGTCTGACACCTACACTTAAGGCCAAAAGAATGGAGCAATATCACATTTCTACCAAAAAACACATCATCTTTTCATTGGTGTACTTTGCTGCAAAATAAACATATTTATTATACAAAGAGTCACTCATCAGAATACATTTTTACTATAATTATCAGGTTTTTGTATCTGTACTCTTGTTTCTTTTCTCAGCTGTTTCTTTCAAGCCATATCTGTGGTGGTTATAGAGATGTGGACACGGTTGAGATTTATTGGGATTTTTGTATGCAAACTCCTAAAAGCCAAAGAGCTAAAGCAAATAATGCAAACTGATTTGCTTTTTTTCTGTTTTTGCATTGAGGTTGTGACTCTTGCAAATCTTCTCAACTCTAAAGCAAAGCCTTTCTTTTCTTTTGCTAATGTCTATTCAGCAATTGCCCGGCGACATCAATGTATACCTAAAAGTAAATTATGAAATGATGCATATCAATGAACGCAAAATCTAATCATGTAGGAAATGCATCCCAAAATCTATAGAATTCATACTAGTTTTTATTATTTTTACCTTTTTACGAAAGACACTATGAACAGAAACTTGAAGTTGCTTCCAAATGTTTGGCCTGTAGTGGACAAACAGGGGACAGTTTCGTTGAGACTTGATTTCTCTATACCTGGGGACAGCTGACAATATTCACTGAAAACACCACTGTCCTCTCTGTCAAATGTAAAGAATGAATAAAAGAACAGCCCTTCCGGTTATGACTAATACATGTTTAGGTGAGTGCATCTTTTTAGCTGTTAAGTGTTAATATTTGAATATGAAAAATATTGTCAGAAGTTATCACAGTATAATAAATATATCCCTCCTGGAGTCAGATCTAGGCCTGTCATATGTTGTACATTCAGGTCCCTTCAGGCCTAATCAGGAGCAGCTCACACCAGACATGGTGTCAGCAGGGATCAATCAAGTATAGACTAGTATTTCCCCCAGGTGGAAAGCCCCTGGTCGTCCAGACATCTGTCTCCTATCTGATCTCCTTTCCTGGTTGTGGTTTCTGAATGCATTTACAGTGTTTTCATGACTTCCCCTAACTGCATTTTATTTACATTTTGCGATGCCGGCACTGATGCACTATGCTGGGAGCAGGAACTCCATGGAGCATGGTCTGCCTCTTCTGGAGGTCTACTGCCTGTCCATAACCTGCTTTGCTGCAGCTCGATCTCACCTCACTGCAGAGTCCGACAGAGTGGCCCTTGTTTTGAAGAGACTAGCTTTGTGAGTATCGAAAAATGCTTCAGTGAAAGTGTACATTTTGATGCAGCCCATTCTCTCCTCCCATTAAAATGAGTGTCTCTCAGTGAAACCAGAGCTGTTTGTTATGCATATTTTTAAAATTATAAATATGCTGCCAGGTCACAGAAGAAGTGCACATATGCTTGTCAAACCATAGGATGACTGAAATATCAGTGGATCAGGAATGGAGTAAATGAAACTGAGATCAGATCAGATGAGATGAAGGAAGGCCCCAGATGTAGCCTAGACAACTGAAATCCTGGCTTGGGTTCCTTTTTGTTCATGTATGCACTTAATCTTTGTAGCAAGTGGTTATGTGTGCTTGCACATTTAGCAGTGTGTGTTGAGGACTTCTTACTGATCATATATGAACTCAGGTAATAGGAAGGTCTTTGTCAATTATTTCTGTCCTTAATAGCCTATAACACAAGCTTGATGTTTGCATTGTGCCCAATAAATCCCAATTCATTCTTTATCAGCAGACTTGTGCAGATTGGCATTCAGATCCTTATTGACGCCACACTGATTGTTTTTTGTATATTTTCCAGTTGGTTATAATTACAATTAATCAGCACAAGTAACTACACAACACACCCCTCTCCATCTGCCAATCCTGACAAGAGTGCTGTGCAATCTAACACAACCCTGTATGTCCATTCTCCTATGCTGCTGCTACTGCTAGATTCTAGCTCTGTTTGTGTGTGCCCACTGGGTTTGACCTCGGCTCTTTCTCCAATCTATCTTTACTTGTTAGATCTATTTTGTTTCAATTCTGCATTTAATTTATTACTTACACTGTCTTAGCTTTGCGCAGCATTTTTTTGTGTGTAATCAGAGATTAAAGACACAAAAGGAGGGAGAGAGGGAGAAGTGTCTTCAGGAGAGCCAAGCTTTTGCTGTATGTATGAACGCCGCATTGTCTGATAAATGAACCAGTATAGCGGTTAATGAAAGTGATTGTGCAGCCCTGCTATACAGCACATGATTGACAGTTGTATTCATCACTCAGATATCATTATGCACTTTCCTATGTCTGACTGGGGAAAAGCAATCTAGCATAGTCTTCATTTGTCTTCACAGGTGAGTTTAAATTTGAAAAGCGTGGTGAATGTTCTGGAAATGTGAGTTATTTCTTAGACTTTCCACTAATTTAGTATCTTGAGGCTAAATATGCCATGCAGTTGGAAGGTTGTGCTTCATTTTTAAAATCTTGACAGCTTGTTGAAGACTTTGGGGTGTTTGACAGACAATGCGTGGCATTGTAGACTGAACCCCAACATGTAGTTTGCAGACTGGTTCACAAATACTGTCAATGCTCAAGTTTGTCTGTTTTCCTGTCTTATATCTTAAGAAACAAAATGTCTGCTGTGAGGTGATGTACCCTTAAAGGTGCCATATTGCTTATGAATTAAAATACGCTTTTAATGGTCATTTTCTGTTTTGTTTAGTCTGAAAATAACTGAATGCTGTCTAAAGGTCAGCTACGCTAGTTTGACATTGTAATCTCATTTGTATCACCTGCTTATTCACTTTCAACTCTACATGGCAGCATATTTTTTAAAACACTCGTGCTACAGACTGTCCACTACTTAAACGACATAGTAGACTTTTGCACCTAAATGTAAATAGAAAAACATACAACTCTTGAGTAGAGTTCATTTAATAAATTCAATAGAGGCATTTGTTTGCTTACATAGAAAATCAAAGTATACACATCTCTTGTATGTTGCATGTTGTAAATGGTATGAAAAGGCACTCTGACTCTGTCTTATGCTTGCTGCCTCTTGAAGCTGTGGCTTTAATGTTTTATTAGTAGCAACGATTCCAACTCTCAGAACTCTGTCATAAATGAATCCATATCAAGGCCACAAAGACAAATTGTCTGACACTGAGTGGTTGTTATTTGGGATTAGATGTGGATTCACGATGCACTTGCAGGCTCTTTAAAGGGCTCATGCTGCATAGGACACCCTGTTTGAAGAAATTTACTGGCATACTGACATGACTTGAATTAGGTCGGTCAGAAATTCATAATGTCTCTTTCTTTTAATTGCTGAGCCCACACACTAACCTCCAGTCAGTTTGATTGATCGTAGGTGAAGGAAGGAGTTGTTTCAGTGTTTTCAGCTGAAGGATAAGTCTTATTTGAAAGTTAAATTTAACTGCTGCCAGATGCAAAAAGCATGTGTGACAGAGCCTACCTCAAAAACACTTCACTGGGGTTTTATTTTATTTTCTGACAAGCCTTTTGACATGCTTAATGTGTAAAGATGTGAAACTAAATGGAAGCTTTCTGTAACATCAGCCCAATCATGAT
This sequence comes from Acanthochromis polyacanthus, assembly GCF_021347895.1. Classification (NCBI taxonomy): domain Eukaryota; kingdom Metazoa; phylum Chordata; class Actinopteri; family Pomacentridae; genus Acanthochromis; species Acanthochromis polyacanthus. Next base: position 21,412,067 of record NC_067113.1, read on the forward strand.
TCATGATGACTGAAATTAGATGGTATTACAGTTTTCTTACAAATGGTCTGGGGAGCTTGGGTTAACTTGTGCAGCCTCTGCTTTGCTGGGTTGATCATAGATTAATGAAATCATTGTCCTGTTTTTCTTCTAGGAGCTGTTTTGAACTGTTGCTGTCAGTGCCTGAAAATGAAATCCCTTATGAAGCCTGGGTTCAATTCCACCACTCTGTCAGGTAGATGACCTTTTGAAAGACGGTTTGCTGAAGAACAATAAATGTGGGATGACTTAAGTCAAAAATATCTTCAGCATAAGATTCTGTTGTGTGTTTGTGAGAGGGGAAAAAACTGAGGGTATCGACTCTTTGTGCTGTGGATGTTAAAGGCCCTTAATAGAGGAGCCTCCAACTAGTGTACACACTACAGCAGTTTTTTGTTTCTCCCTTGTTGAAGCTAAACCACTGATGTGTATATCCTCAATGGTTGTCAAAGGTGTACTTGAAAATAAAGGAAATGCATTTGGAAAATCTGGCTTGAAATAGTTTTCATCTCAAAGGACTGAAATATAAAACATTAGAAAAAACAGTCTTTAAAATGTGCACACATTGAACAATTTTGTTCACAGATAATGAGTGTTTCAGTCTCAAGGGGTTCTTCACAGGACTATAGACTTCATGTTCTGTGACAAATGTGCACTGAAGAGTTGGCAGTGCACCGTGTTAATTGATTCAATATGTTCAAGCTGAGCAAAAAATGGGATATACAATGACGAGTCATGGGAACTTATTACCACACTGTGGTTCCAGTTAGATGTAGAACCTAATATAGGTTTTAAAAAGTAAACGTCTTTGTTGTTAGGTTGCGCCCAGCTAAGACACTGCAACATATTAACCACAGTTTGCTGTATTGTAAGAATGACAATGTTTGATGTAATTTCAAATAAGAAAATGTTTTCATTTCTGTCAGCTCCAGTTGTTGTCAGGAAAGGAAAAGTAATTATAAGCTGGCAGCTTGTTCTGAACAGTCATCAAGTCTTTTCAGATATGAACATTTACGTTCAAATGACAAATGCTTTGCTTTGTTTAGAATAGTTATCATTCATTTGAAGTCACTTATGTTCTAACATGAATTAATGGCCTTTTGAGTTGTTCATTTGTACAACTCTATCTCATGACAGTAACAGAAGACTATCGCTGCTGCCCTCGGTGTAGAAAAAATACAACTGAATATAGCTGTATGATGTAATATATATGCAATTTCAAATGAAATTTATAATAAGGTGAAAAACGGGTATTTTCATCCATTGCATTTACAGATAATCTTTTTGTGTTTATTGCAGAATGCCCATGATAACTTGTTACAATATGGAAGCACAGACCTACAAGCTTTACTTCAGATCACAGGAGAAGGAGGAGCGTGGAGCAACCCAGTCCTCACTTCCCTCCTCACTGGCCAACCCACCAACACAGAGGAAGGTAAAGGTCTAGCGAACTATTCGGTTTATATCTTTCATTTTGAGGTGACCCCACAGGCTTAGTCCAAGTTATTAGTGGTTTACTACTCAGATTTTGTTTGAATTCTCCCTTTAGTTGATGCATACATCAGCTTGGAGGGCGAGGGCTTCATGGAGATGCGGGTGAAACATTTGGAGAAGATGGGCGAAGTTGCCAAGGCTGTGGTGTTGGCCAAAGCCTGCACTGAATGCAGCTTTATTTCTAACCAGGCTACGTTTCGTCAGACATACGTCTCTCTGCTTTGTCACCTGTTGCCCAATGAAGAAGCCATAGTGGAGTATTGCAACACTTTGTTTTTGTTGACTGGTATGGAGATATGTCCGATTTAAAGCTGTCATTATCCTCTTTTAGAACGTTTGATCTACTTTCTTTTCTGCCACACCAACCTGTAATTTAAAAAAAAAAGTAGATGCAAAGTATTAAGATTAGCATGACACTGACTGATACAACCATGATAGTCATGGATGCTAAATTAAGGGGATCACAGCAGGCCAAGGTCTCTCAGAGCTTTCAAAGTCAGATGAACAGTCCTCTATTCTTTGTGTTCAGTCACACAACCACACAGTCTCAAACACACAGCATTTTTCTCCTTTCAGGCAGTGTATGAATCATGCTAGTTGATAAATGGAAATGGGGACATATTTACCAGTGAAACCTTTTTAGAATAAATTTAATAAATGTACCTATTTATAAAGTTTATCTGCACCATTTCTAAAAATAGAGCTCCCAAATCCACATGCAAATTAAGCTTTCAATTTCCAGACATTCAGTTTGAAGACTTGAGCTTGTGCAAGATGGAAATTTTGTGGCCTATTTTCAGTTTTCTGATGAATATGTGTTGCATATTAAGCAATATTTTACATTTTTGAATAGAATATGAATGCAGCATGGATTAATACAGAGGTCCTCTTGCAATGTTAATTGCTTATTGTCTGGAATTATTTTTGTTTTTCAAGCAATGCATTTTTATGATTAACACACTATCAAGCTTTTTTAGGTGCTGTTTGGTTTTTCACAGTAAATCTGAGTGTGCAAGTCCCCAAGGAGAGTGTGGTGTCAGTAATTCATGCAGAATTTCTTTTTCTTTTTGTCCAACAGTCGCACAACTACTTGTGAGGCTTGATTGCATCCTCAAGTAGAACAGTGTCCACAAGAACCCACCACAAAAATAGCTATAAAATAGTTTGGTTAAAACTATGTGCGTTTTCCCACTTAATAAGGCTTTATGAGTGACAGCAACAAAAGGAAAGCACCACTAGTAAGGCTGTTATCCTCTTACAACATCTTACAGGTAAAACCTGATCAGCTGTACAACAGTAACTATATTTGTGTAATTGTATGCATGATTTGCATGACGTGTTGAAGGAAAAATTAAAATGTAAATAAAAGGGTGGGCCGTGGCAATAGAAACTAATCGTAATGATAATATTAAAACTAAGGAATAGTTTGCTTTTTTGTTTAGTAAGAAAATTCTCTTTAATTGCTGTCCTGCACAAGAACAAAAATTGGAATTAATTACATTTTATGTGATATATTGTTTAGTCTTATTCTCACACATTTATTTTATTTATTGACACATCTTCTTGTTTTTTGGTTCTGGCTCTTTATTGCCGTCTGTCCCCATTTGCTGACCTTTTCTTGGTATGTTCTTAGTTGAAAACTTGCCAGAGCTGTTGAGTCAGTCCCTCCACTGACGTCTTAGTCATAAAGTTCTTCCTAAAACATTAGCACACTGAGCCAAGGGTGTTTTCTTAATTCCTCATAGATTTTCATCTCAGAAATGCAAATTAAGGTCAAACTGTTGGGAACTCCTTGCATCAGCTATGCTATATTTCATCACCATATCCTTGTGGTAGTGTATGAATGTATGATATAAGGTTCCTGGTTAAAATCAAAATGTAGACATCACAGTAACATAATAAGTGTTATGCAGTGCTGGCTTGCTGACCTTTCCTGGGTCCATGCTGATGACAGAACTTTCAACCCTAATGTTCCTCTAGAGCAACGGTTCATGAACTGAAACGGGTTCATATTTCAACTAGGGCTGCAACTAACGATTATTTTAATAATCGATTAATTGGCCGATTATTTTTTCGATTAATCGATGAATTGGATAAAAAAAACATTTTTAATTTCTGCCTCTTTATTTAGAAATAGAAGATTAGGAATGACAGAACAAATAAGATCATTGTAGTGAAGCCTTCGTCTTCAACCATCAGAGGCCTCATGTCAGTGACGGTCATGTTGAGGATGCTCTCAGTCAGACAGCTGCTTGCTGTGGTGGACATGATGTCTTTCTCATCATAAAGCCTGTTAATGTAATTCATCCTGCCTCACTCCAACACAGACCAGTGTCTTCACTCAGATGTTGTCAAAAAATTAAAACTTGAGGCTTAATCTTCAAATTATTACCACTATAGTGTGCAAGTTATGTTTATTTATTATTTGTTATGTTTATTTGTAATGCATATTCAAACCATTCTTTAGCTGATGAAAGTGAAATAAAACCTATCTCTCACAGTCACACACGCCCCATCTCAGTCATTAATCAGTTAATAAGCTAACCCTGTAACCCCTCAGACAAGCTACCAGAAAGACTGATATTACGTTTCCTCACTTTAAAACGGAACAAATGTAGGATAATGCAGTGACTTAAGGTGCATGTCCACTAGATACGACACATCGCATGTGGCCGGTTGGTGCGTTTCCAGCTGCGATCCGGTGTGTTTACCTGCAGCTCATTTTTATAAAGTAGACTCGACTTCTACTGTCCTTAAACATCTAAAGTAGCCGTCGGTGAACTAAAACCAGGACCGGTTCAGCTGCTGCACAGATTATTTCTCGCCTCAAATGCTTTAGAAATACTTTTCCCTGAAGTGTTTTCGAAATAATAGAGAAAGTTTGCGGCCCAGCCGCTGTGTTTAACAGACTCATCTACTGGACCGTCAAGCTGAAAGCGCGGTCACGTGACCACGTAGTGGCCCGCTCGTGACCGTCCGGCATCAGTGCGATTTTCAGATGCGTGCATTCGCATGTAGTGAACACGCAGCATGCCTTTGTTTTGTGAAGCGTGAAATGCTCCCATACTTTTGAGCACTTCGGTCAAACTGTTTTCTCCGTGCTGGTCATGTTTCATTTGTTGAATTTACTTCCCTTTGAAAATACCTCCTCTGCTCTGCCTCCACCTCACTCTGTTAAACTCGCTCTGCAGGTGAAGTAGACGACTCCGTAACATGACGAGCATGAATCGCGCGACACAACGAATCGATAATGCAATTCGTTGCCAACGCTTTTAATAATCGATTATTATCGATTTTATCAATTCGTTGTTGCAGCGCTAATTTCAACAGAGGACAGAAATATTGTTTCATGTGTGGTATCCCAGTTCTAAGTTGAAAAGTGACTATATGTTTTCTGTTGTTTCTTTCGAAGCTGTAAGCATTTTATTTATTCTCTGGCAGATATCCAGACTTGACTGTAAAGACGTACTGGAGATCACATGTAATTTGGAAACAGAGGGGGAGGAGAATACAGCTTTCATTCTGTGCACAACTTTCCTGACACAGCAGCTACAACAACAGAGTCTTTACTGCTCCTGGTTAGTCTGTGTTTTGGTTGGACTGGATGTTAAATTGCACTTACATACGTTGTGATTTTGAAACTAGATGTTTAAATCATAGATGTTTGACTAAGTATGTTTTCTTGTTTTTAATGGTATTGCTGTGGTGTTTCGAGATTTAAGTGTGTAAATGCTCTTGTCTTTTTTATTAAAAGGGAGTTAACTCTATTGTGGAGTAAGCTTCAGAGGAGACTTGACCCTTCATTGGCCTCTCTTCTGGAACGATGCCTTCAGCTAGGAGCCATTGCCAAAACAGTCCACCATTTGCTTTACCTGGTCCGTGTGATTCACACTGAGGTGAGTGGTATCAACCATTCTGTAACAGTACACAAATTATTCATCTTTTGGTATTTTTGGCACAAATGGCTTTAAGTGGATTACCTCCTCCTTCTGGACTGGAGGAGGATGAGTCCTCATTTACACATATGTGGCTGAGGAAAGTGTCTCATCAGGATCTTGTCAAGATAAACACTTAAAATGGCAATTGTATGTGGGGTCGGTTTTGCCTTTTCCGGCGTTAGTTAATGGTAATATGTCACTGTGTTTTCAGGCAGAGGAACTGGGGATACCTGCCTCAGTAGAACTGTGTGTCAAAGCCCTTCAACTTCCAAAGCAAGATGACTCAGAAACAAGGATCTCTGTCTGTAAGACAGTGTCCTGCCTTCTTCCAGATGACCTTGAAGTGTTGCGTGCCTGCCAGCTCACAGAGTTCCTGCTTGGCCCGATCCAAGAAGCCTACAGCCGTCTTGAAGAGCTCTACCAACGCCCTGACCAAAAATATGACCAGGAAAGTGAAGTTATCCCCAACTCACTGCGCTGTGAGTTGCTACTCGCACTGAAAGCACACTGGCCTTTTGACCCTGAATTCTGGGACTGGAAAACTCTTAAATATCACTGCACCTCCCTTCTTGGCCTGGAACCCGAGTCAGACAGAGAAGAGGAAGAGGCATTAGACAAACAAGAGAACTTTAAACATAATGACCTACTGGGAATCACATTGAAAGTAGAATCTGAGCACCAAAGTAGGATAAATGGAGGTCTTGATGATGATGAGCAACAGGATCAAAAGCCGTATACTAACCAAACAGAAATCAAAGGAGAATCCAACACGAAGCTGAAGTTTTGCTGTCAGATTTGTAAGAGGTCAGTCACTGACACCCAAATCGTTCACCACTCCAAAAGACATGCAGAGGACAACAGCCACCCCTGCCCTGTTTGCCTGGAAAAGTTTGAGAGCAGAAAGGAACTCGTTCCTCATCTGAAAAATCACATTCAGAGTGAAGCACATCTTGACAAAACAGTTAAAACAGAGGATGTGCCAAAACCAATAGATGAGGATGATGATATTGAACCCGGTGAGATCACCATCGACCCTTCCTTAATGCTGTATTACAAATCCACGCATGATCCAGACGTGTTGCATCACATTGTGCAACAATCCAAAACAGTCAAAGAGAAGCGTGTGGACGATGACGAGTACGTAACATTTGATTACATTGACCACCACTTCAAACTTCAAAACCGGGATGAGTATCCATGTCCAGGAACTGGATGTACTCGGATTTTTAAACATTCCAAGTACTTGTATGTCCACTTAAAGTCAGAGCACAAAGGTGATGAGAATGTGAAATATTTTCAACAGATGCGAGACAAACGGGAGAAATGTGTCTTCTGTAGACGTCATTTTGTCTCAGCTTACCACCACCGCAAACACAGAAGAGTCCACTATGGTGATCGGCCATACACTTGTGTGGTTACAGGTTGTGGTGCACAGTTTAGCTCTTCCAACGAACTTGTCACACACAAGCAGACCCACGGTTATCAGCTCAACTACCAGTGTGAGCTCAAAGGCTGCTATATCACCTACTCTGACTTAGGTCAGATATATCACCATGAAGCACAGCATTTCAGAGACGCAGCATTTACCTGCTCCAGCAGTGAATGTCAGAAATACTACTTATCCAAAAAGGAATTTATTAAACATTTATCCACACACAACATAACTTTCTCTGAAGATGACTTTGAGGCTCAGAGGAAGGCAAAGCGGAAACTTTTTAAGACTGTTACCGAAGCAACAGCCCGCCTTAGTAAGTCAATAGATTCAGAAGACAATGTAAATGGAGATATCCTAAACTCTTCATCAGTTAGCTGTGCCTCCTCTTTGCAAGAGACGGATTGCAAGGAGCCCAAAACAACAATGACCTTGGTGGCTGTGTGTTTTGATGGAAGTAAGTTCACTTGTGGTTTTGAGAAGTGCGGAATGACTTTTTCCAGAGCCAGAGATGTCCAGCGACATCTGAAATGTGCTCACCCAGAACATCTTAAACTGGAGAACAAAGAACACAAACATGACAAAGAGCAGGGCTCCAAGTCCAAAGTGGTAAAGACTGAAACTGAGCCAGACAGCGAAGAAAAGGGAAAAAATGAGCCCTCAACTCCATTTCAACCCGTGGAAGCTGGCAAAGAAAGAAAGACGTCCACTCCACCCCAAAGCAATGAAACAGCCTCTTTAGGCCTTCAGACAAAAAATGATGCTCTCAAAGAAATTCTTATTGGGCTGAGTAAACTGGACCTAAATTCTTCATCGCCTCACAGTTTGCCAAGTGAGCCCCCTCAGTCTAACCCAGACTCAAACGCTTCACAAATGTCTCTTCATCAGGCAATTATGGCGAAGCCTCCTGTTGTATTACTTCAGAAGAGACCACATCTGCCAGAGGAAAAGGTAAAAATCCAAAGTGAACAAGCATCAACAACAAACGAAGAAAGCACGGTTGAATCATTAGCCACTGCTAAGCCATATATCTGTGAAATGAAGGGCTGTGGCTTTAGGACTGCCCAAAGTTACAGTTTGCTGCGACACTATAACAACAAACATGGCCGTACCATTGAGCAAGCCAGAAGGTTGACTTCTTTGAAAACCACCGCTTTTAAGCCTTATGTGTGTCACCTTTGTTCCAAGAGTCACAGACAAAAACATGTGTTGAGGGCTCACTATATTCAGATCCATAACCTGAATGAGTCTTTCGTGGACAAAATAAGCTGTGCATCTGTGCGGTACGAGGGAAGCAAAGAGCCCACATCTCAAACAAAGCAAACCTCTCAGGCCATGATGAACCACGGTCTAAACATGAAGAAGAAAGAGGTGCCGAAGTTGCAGCGCCAACATGAGGCAAAAAACTCAACAACACTAAGTGAAAATGGACAAAACTTTAACAATCATTCCCAATCTGAGGAGGAAGGAGAGGATGAAGCAGAGAGTAGAGAGGAAGACAGCGAACAGAAGGAGGAGAGTGAGGATAAGACCACACAGCAGGTCAGAACGACAAGACGCTTGGTAGCCAAAAGTAATCTGTGCTACATACTGGATAAGTTCAGTAAACCCTTTCATTGTGTGGCAAAAAACTGTGATGCAGCTTTTTCCACTCAGGGAGGCCTTGTGCGCCACCTACAGTTAGTACATCATTACAACCGCTCTCAGCTCTTGTTGGAAAAGGATTTTGATGTGCCCCACAGTCCAGAAGTCAGGAAAGAGCCCGCCAAGAAAAGGCCTCCACCAAGCTCGGATGAACCTCAGCCCCAATACAAATGTCATTTTGCAAACTGTAGCGCCTCCTATCATCTTAAAAGCAGCCTAGTGCGTCACACGCGTGATTACCACTCGCAACCACCTGAGCTGATAAGGTGCAAATATGATGGCTGCACAAGAGTGTTCAGCCACGATGATGCACTTAAAAAACATACACTTTATCGTCACTGTGAATACTATGATTCACTGGTGGTACGTCTACAAAGCACTCACAAAAAGTCAGTTACTGGATGCCAAAAAAAGCTCATAGTTACACCACAAAGCCCTCTGAAAGAAGAACCTGGTTCACCCACCACACAGGCTGAGAGATTGAGTCCAAAGCCTGAAACAACAGCCCAATCAGAAGAAATGAGTAATGAGGGTCTTGAGCAGAAGAAAGTGTCAGGAGAAAAAAAGAAAGAGAGAAGAAACACTTTTAATCGTTTTGTCTTTAGATCTCATGAAGAAGCACTACAAATGTGCCAAGACCGCTGCCTGCGTGTGGCCTATCCGTGCATGGTTCAGGACTGTGATTCTGTCGTCACTTACATGCACAGTTTGAACCGTCACTACCTGAGGGTTCATCGCATGCGTCGAGAGGATCTCGTTAAAAATGAAGATAAGCTTGTTTTTAATGCTGAGCAGCTTGAGGAGCTGATTCAAAGGAAGTCGGCAAGGCCAACTGTCACAGGGGCGTGTACCCCTAATGGAGTTCGCAAAATGGAGTACCAGGCAGAGCCAGAACACACAGGGGGGCAACCTGCACCCATGAGCCTACACTCTATCAAGACCGAAACACAGGATGAGGATAATCATGATCCGCTGGGATTCCCAGAGGAGGAAGAGGAGGAGCTGCCACCTGTGGAGAGAAATGGGGTCCTGGTTGGTGCAGATGAGGTGCTTTATGGTGAACCGAGCACAGGTGGGCACGCTGAAGACTCAGCTGCAGGAACACAGAACAGTCAGAAACAGGAGGAGAGATTAAGCTTGGATAAAATCAAACCTCTTCTCCGCCCAGTCACTGTTGACCTCTCACCACCATGTTCGCTGCGCTTTACTACTGAAGAGGGCTTCCAAGACACATCAAGCATCAAAGATGGTGGTAAAATGGTAAACGGGTCCGCTCCGTGTCCCACTCTTCCAGTCCGCCAGCCACTGAAACGAAAAAATGAACTGTCTGAACAGCCTTCCAATGTAAAAGACGCCCAACCTGATAGTCCTTCTTCGCACCCTTTTGACATTGCTGCATATAAGCCTATGGGCTTTGAGTCCTCATTCCTGAAATTCATACAAGACACATCCCCAAAAGACAAAAGCATGGCAGCAGGGAAACGGCGAGACACTTTCAGGCGCAGTTGTTCCGTCAAGGAGAACAACCAACTGGGAATCTCTCACACTCGCAGCAGACGCACTCATTCCCCACTGCTGAAGCCCCACGCTATGACTGGGGACTTCACATCAGTCCAAAACTTGAAGTCCATCCTGGACAAAGCACTGGCTGGGTGTGGGGACCTGGCCATTAAGCAGCTTCAGTACCTCAGACCTGTGGTGGTCCTGGGGAGACCAGTGTCCACCACCACCCTGCCTGACCTCTTCCCATCAGACACCAACAACAGCAAACTGCTTCTTGGAAGCTAGTTTAACTGAGCACCTTTTTAACATGGCTATGGCAAATTACTATGTATTTTCACAAGCTATGTATCAGTATTTTTATTTCTCCCTGCAATGAAGGTGTTTCGTTTTTCGCTATTTGTTTTTTAAGTTGCCAAACTGAAGCGTTGTAGAAATTAGCATAAGATAAAAATGAGCTTCAACAGTGGGCATCAGATCCTGTTTGATTGTTTTATAGACATTTGTTATGAAAGCATTGAGATAACGCCTATTATGTTAATTCCTGATCACAAGTGTATATACTGTAGTTCTCCAAGATAAATGTACAGCTTTTCAGATTGTTAGAAATGGTCAGTAGCGTATTGCAAGGCCTTTTCACTTTTGTGAAAACGTGACTAAAAGTATTTCCTTACAAAGTTCTCGAAGAATTTGTTTGTTTAATTTTTCACCTCAGTTTATATTAAATAAGTGTTGGGATGCAGTGGACAGATGTTGGCAGACATGTATGTAACACTTTCTAATGAAATAAATGTGGAAATGAATACAGAGCCCTTATGAATTGTGAAATTGACTATTTTAATAGCAAATTTAAGTATCATTTAAATGCCATCTTTGGGGCTATTTGCTAAATTGAAATTACACCTAACATTTTACATTCAAATATTTTACGTTATGTCCACTGCCTGTAATATGCTGTTTAGCAAGAGGTTTATTATTGTTCACTAAATCTCAAATTACCAAAATATTTTCACGTTTGTATCTATTATTTGTCTGAATTCCTGCAATGTACCAATTTCTTGGAAAGCTTATGATCTCATATTACTATTCCTAGTTTTAAAAAAGTGCACTTAGCATGCTGCAAGTCTTTTAAGTGTGTACTCTGGATTATCAACCAGGCAATGTGGCCCAAAGCCCCAAGAGTTCAAAAAGCCTAGGGATGACTCTGCAGACATTTGTGGTAATTTATTTGATTGTAACTTTCTTTGACAATATAGGAAGACTTGACAGTAAGTCGCAATACTGAATGAATAAAAGATTTAAAATGGAGGAGGGTCTGTCAGGATGTAGTCTCAGTAGTTTTATTAGTATATAAAGTCAATCTGATGTTTGCACAGTGCATAGTCCACACTCATCAGATCAGGTGAAATGTAATACTGCAGTATAGGAATGAGCTGATCCAAGTCCAAAAGCTCATCTTTGCTTAATCCACCTACTCATGCAGAGTGCATCATCTGCAGTATTTCTCATGACAAAATACAAAAAAAAGTTAACACTGAGATTAAATACATGTCTACATTTATTAAATATGCTTATATTAAACCACACTCAGGGATTTTTTTTTAAAAAAAAGTTCAGATATTGTCTTTAAACTGGGTGTATAAGTTAAGTATGAGTTATGGGTTTAGGTTTTTTGAATTTAAGAGCTGCTTTTTGCATCGGTTTCTTGTTAGTTGCATTCAAATACTTGTAAAAATGGAATGTTAGCTAAATAATAAAACACAAGGAATTACACAAGTAAAAACTTACCATAGTTGTCATTAAAACACCAGCTATGGTTATTTAGTCGCTCTGCAGGCTAAATTTTATTTAAAAAAAACTCTCTTAAAATTTTGCGATTTATAATTTGGAAATAAAATGAATAACCATTTGGCCTTCGAGAAGACCAGCACGATAAATTTAGTCATGTTTAAGTAAACTGTATGTTACGCAGTTTAAAACAACTTTTTTGTGGTTGATATAAGCTAAGAGCAATTGCTTTATATTTGTTGTTTAACTTCATAGAGCTTATTAAAATTAAAATGTGCAACCGCGGAACCGAAGTTACAGTCGACGTTTCAATCGGGTGCGGAATTCGCTGACACGCTTCCCCGGAAAGCTCGCTTCTCGCAGGAATGGGATGGTACTAGCAGTGAAAGCCTTTAACTTAGGAATGGAAACTGGATGCAAATATTTGATTTTGAGTCGGTATCTGTGGATTTAACGCGGTAACAGTTTCAACATAATTCAAGATTAAAGTGTCCGTTTGTGTGAAGAGCGGAAGCTAATTAGCCGCTAGCCTGAAACTACCAGTCAGGCTGCCGTTAGCCTGCCGAGCTAGTTAGCCTGCTGCAACAACACAGACAAAAACAGAGCAGACATGGTCGAAACTATATTTGACCTCCCCGTGGAGAAGCAGATATTTTATGCTGTTTTGGGGTTCTCATGGACCGTATATCTTTGGGAGGCATATCTTTCTTACAGACAGGTGAGTTAATCATTTATCAACATAAAAGCTCATTGCTTTAGAAGAGGCACTAAAAATGTATCAAGTAAAAGCTGCAAATGATGTAACTTCTAACTTGTGGATTGTATACTTATAGACCCATATGACCTTTGCTTTTAATGAAGTCTTGAGTTAAATAAAATATGTAATCAGCGGGTCTTGCAAACAAGAGTTAATTTAACAGTTCACCGGAAATAGATTTTGAATGATCTTCTGGTATTAAAGCATGACAGCTGTTCTGTCTCATTATGACCCTGCACGAACCAGTGTATATTCATCTTTAAAATACAGTTGCATACATGTACTTTCAAAATATATTCGATAATGATTATTAGTTTATTGCTCAACCTTTCACATGTCTTTATATGGGAAGAAAGAAAAACGTTTTATCGCAGTTGTACAATGGACTTTTATGCCAAGCTTAGTAAAGTAAGATAACATCTTTGGACTGTATTGGCTAACCCTCAATTAATAGTCAGAAGCTTTGACAGCTTAGGAGACCTGCTGTTTTATTATTGTGGATAAATAAATACAATATTTTCTAAAAGTAATGAAAATGTCTAATAATAGAATCCAAGCAGTAACTGATGATTAAAAATATGATATACTGAGAGTCTAAGCATTTCAAAACTTATACTAGATATGTGAAAACATTTTTTAATGCTGGTATTTTGTTCTTAAGTAAAGCCCACAACTAATTCAAACTTAATTACTCAACAGTGCTTCAAAATAAGAGCACTGTGAGATGATGATAAGACAGACATCAACAAGACCCATCTCTTGTTGTTTAACGAGGTGGGATTTAATGAGAGAGGTAATATTAACCGGTTTAGAATAAGCAAAATAGCTGTTACAATTACAACCTTAAGAACACACAGAATGGTTCCACCAAGAACTGGAAAGGTAGAGGCAGAAAACATCAAATTCAAATTGGTCTAGTAATTTCTTCCAATGCTCTAAATTTATTAAATTGACAATCTTTGAATTATAGAATCTCTAATATATCTGTAATATGTGTCTTAGTTTAGCCACCTGATTGAGTCATTGTTTCAGCACTGACATGATCGGTGATAAATTGGCTTTTAACACACTGTGCTCATCTCTTTCCACATTGCAGCGGAGGATATACAGATCAACAACACATGTACCACAGGAGCTAGGAAAGATCATGGACTCTGAGACATTTGAGAAGTCACGTCTTTATCAGCTGGACAAAAGCAACTTCAGTTTTTGGTCTGGACTCTATTCTGAGACTGAAGGGACGGTAAGGCAACTAGAAAATTAAAATTGCATAACTTCTGCTACTTCAAATGTTTGCTACCACACACATTCAGTTAAACACAGTCTATGGTGTTCTTGATGTCTGTGCTCCACAGTTAAATCGTATGTTTGAAACCTTTTAGTTAATCCTGCTCCTCGGTGGAATCCCGTTTCTGTGGGGTGTTGCTGGTTCTGTGACAGCTCGCTTTGGATTCAGTCCAGACTATGAGATCACCCAGTCCCTCGTGTTTCTGACGCTTGCAACGCTGTTCAGTGCCTTCACTGGGCTTCCCTGGAGTTTGTACAACACATTTGTCATTGAGGAGAAGCACGGCTTTAATCAGCAGGTACAGCGGCTGAACAGCACTCAACCTCTGTGGAGCAGAAATGTGGCTCTTAGGGTGTTTTGTAGTTTCCATCCTCTGGAAGAACATGAGTAATAGTCTGCTAGATTTCATGGTGGTTACAATGAGTGTCATACAGGCTCCAAAACTGCAAGTGGAAGTTTAATTATGTTTTGTCAAAGCATTATTTGACTTATACTAAGAATGCAGATGGGCAGCACAGAAAAACATATATTACTTGGGCTTTTTTCAGAATTAGAAAGACTTTGCAGCCTATTTAAACTGAGAGAGATTCAGGGACCACAGCAGCTTTCTCTATTATGACAGAAATCTTTTACAGCCACAGTTTTTGACACTTAAAACATCTTAAGTATGAAACCTAGATCATTGTTCGTCTTACTTCCTGTCAGATCCCACCACTTCTCTTTTGTCTGATCTTCCTCTCAGACATTAGGGTTCTTCCTTAAAGATGCTGTGAAGAAGTTTGTTGTGACCCAGTGTATCCTGCTTCCTGTGACCTCGCTGCTGCTGTACATCATAAAGATTGGTGGAGACTACTTCTTCATCTACGCGTGGCTTTTTACGCTAGCGGTTTCTCTGGTTAGTGCTGCATTCACCTCAACTTGTACAACTTTGATAAAATGTCTTAATGAGATGGTGGGGGAAATGTAGCTTGTTTGGCAGTTCGATATTAGCCCAAAATAAATGGATAGTATGCTCAGCTTATAGCAGATTGTGTGGTTCTACAAAATATCGATCATAATGCAACTTCTCTCTCGTGTTCTAAGGTACTCGTAACCATCTACGCAGATTACATTGCTCCCCTGTTTGACAAGTTCACTCCGTTGCCAGAAGGAGAGTTAAAGACAGAAATTGAGACGATGGCCAAGAGTATAAGCTTCCCCCTCACCAAAGTTTATGTAGTTGAAGGTGAGTCCTGAATGTGGAGCCACATCCATGTTATCTCATCAGTGTTTTGTGCTCTTGTTCTCGTCCTTTTGACACTATGAATATTAGAAGTTTGAAGGTGTCTTGAGCAAGTTGGTTGTAGATAAACCACTCTTTGCCTTGAATGTTTTCCCTGTGTCAAGGTTCCAAGCGTTCGTCACACAGCAATGCGTACTTCTATGGGTTCTTCAAGAACAAACGCATCGTCCTGTTTGACACTCTGTTGGAGGACTACTCGCCTCTCAACAAGGCTGGAGATCCACAGCCCGAGCAGCCAGAGAGTGAAGAAACATCCAGCGAATCAAAGGCTAAGCCCAAGGTTGGAAAGCTGTTGATTTAGAAAAGTTCTTGTTGCACCTACAGAAACCAGGGCTCTTAACAGGCACTGAAATGGTTTCCACATCTGTAGCTATGAGAAACACACTTTGAGTTCGAGGAATTAAAAGATTTCATTGACAGTACTTGGTGGTTTGAGAATAGAGCACACAATTTCATCAACCTGCTTACACTCCTTGGAATCTTCCACTTTACTTGAGAGCATTTTAATGTTTACCTTAGAGGCCAATCCAAGAGGCTGAAAGACATTTTCAGTTGGCAAGCATCATTTCTTTTAAGGGTGCCTCGGGGAACAGGGAGGAACTGAGAAGGATTAAGTTAATATTGTTAATGCTGGTTTTAGATGATTGATTTTGAATTGTCTTTCTGTATAATTGAGCAGCATTGTTCTCAAAAATGCTATAACAGAACAAGAAACAAGGATGCAACAACCCAGAGATTCTTGCAGTTTTGGGCCATGAGCTTGGTCACTGGAAGCTTGGACACACTGTCAAGAATATTGTCATCAGTCAGGTGATGATTTTATTAATTTTTTTAAAAACTATTTTTGTGTTAATTCTACACCAAATCAATTACTGTCATTATATAGAATAGCACAGCTGTTTAGATGATGAGTTGATATGCAACACGTGCTGATTTTTGTCTCTGCAGATGAACTCCTTCCTGTGTTTCTTCCTATTTGCGGTTCTGATTGGACGTAAGGAGCTGTTTGTAGCTTTTGGCTTCACTGACAGCCAACCCACATTAATAGGCTTGATGATTATCTTCCAGTTCATCTTTTCTCCGTACAATGAGGTGAATATGCGATTTCCTCCACACTGAACCATAAAATTCCATTTGTTTTGAGTTGCTTAATATTTTCTCTTCCTTTGCAGCTTCTGTCCTTCTGTCTGACAGTCCTGAGTCGCAGGTTTGAGTTCCAGGCAGATGCCTTTGCGCGTGCAATGGGCAAAGCCTCAGAGCTCTACTCTGCCCTCATCAAACTCAACAAGGACAACCTGGGCTTCCCCGTGGCTGACTGGTTGTTCTCCATGTGGCACTATTCCCACCCTCCTCTGCTCGAGCGCCTCCGAGCGTTAGGCAACGTCAAGCAAGACTGACGGGGCTGGAAGGGGGAGCGGCGATCGCTGCCTCCTCCGAAGGGCCTCCGCAAACCGCTCCTGGCCCTGTGATGCACCCTGCTTTTTTTCCTCCATATCTGCCCCCTCCCGCCACCCATCTAGTTTTATCTAATTTGAGCCTTTTCTTTACTTGCCATTCTTTCCATTTTGCTCCCTTTGAAACTTAATTTTAAACAAAACCAAAACATATCAGCACTGGGCAGCCTAAAAATTGTAAGCCCGTTCTGTCTCTTTTTCACCGGTTATGCACTTGCTGTGAGCAATACATCTGGACAATGTGTGTTTAAAAAAAAGAAAAAAGCTATCGTCAAAGCGCAGGTCAGATTTCACACATCGACCTGATAGTTTTGTTTTAGAAATTCTTTTATTTTTGCACAATTTAATTATAATTTTATTTTTTTTATAAACGGAAGGAACGAAGATAACCTACAAAAACTTTCTAGACCGTAGACGTTACTGTTGTGATGCAGACAAGACATCCAACTACTAAATGTTTAAAAATCATGTTTAGTGCATACTTTACGATTAACCCTGCAGCATGTTATGAATTTTATGGGTTAAAAAAAAGACTCCATACATACTTGTGTCAGTGCTTTTTACAGATACACAGGTCAGATTTTGATTTGTCTCTCAAGTGCAACTGTTGCTCCTTTACCACTATTTCCAGTCAATTTCAAGCGAGCATTACTTCATCTAGTCATCCACTCAAAATCAAATTTATGTTAGAGCACCTCTGCAGATGCTTTGTCACAGTGACAAAACGTGAGTGCCTCTAAGTATCTCTTTCTGATGGACATGTCTTGGATAGGGCAGTGCAGAAAGTTTCATTTGAAAATACATTAGACTTGTGATTTTTATTTTCTACATTTAATTGTGGAATGTTTTACTTTTTCTGAAGCACTTGCTTGCCATCAAGGGTCCAACCATACCTGTATATATGTAACTTTGGTGATTAGAGTAATGATGTATGAAGTGAATTGTGAACAGTGTTGAATGTGATTTGAAATTTTAAGTTGACACGATGTTTCTTAGTTTCTTCTCCTGGTTTTGGGCCAGTGTTGCCTGGCAAGCAAAGTATTTATAGGGGACCTGGAGGGGAGGGGGTCTGCAAGGTTCCTTTCACCACCTGAGCCAGAGTTTGGTTTGTTCAAAGAGGGGACTGTATGCTTTCTTTGCAGCGTTGAATAAAACCCGTCAAAGCATTTGTCGTATTTTGGTTGCTTGTTTAAAGGAGATTTTATTTTCATTTGAAGACAGCTCATGACAGTAGGTATATATTGATTTAATTGTGCACCATAAGAAGCTTTACTTCAATTATTAGAGTAGTTTAGAAACTACATTACTATGTTTTTTGGATAATGCCTTAGTCATACTGTTGAGGAACATGCATTTTGTGTTCCCTTCCGACACCTCGGTGCCTATAAACCCGAATTACATTTTATTAAGTCACTGTATAGTTCCATCAATGCAAAAATGAACAGAAAAATAGTAAACATAGATTCACACTATTCCATGACAGTTATTTAGCAGTTGAGAAGTGATAATTTAAATACACTATAAAATTAGTAAAACAATTTGAAACACTTTTTTTCTTCGATTGTTTTACAATAACGTTTCAGTTACTTAAAAAAATATACAACAGTCGCTTTAAAACAACAATAATAGTGTGTAAATATGGCATTTGGTTCTCAAAATATACATTAAAAAAATACCAACGTGAGGTCAAGAGCTACGTAAAAAACGTAACGCTGTGCAATTTTGAGACCATACCATTACGAAAGTAGGACGTTATATTTTTCCCTACGCTATGTTTCGTTCCTTCTGTTTAACAGTAATTCGACGGCGTACTGTAAATAGCATATCAGTAAATGAATTGTATTTTATCTGTCTCTTCTCATTAAACCGTCGTAAATCTCGAGTCGCCGCCCCCCGTCAGGCTCATAATGGCGCCGTCCTGTGGTGTATTTTTGTGGCCAGACAAGGACAAGCTCAACTGTCACTGTCAGTGTTGTTTTTTCATGTAAGAAGCGACCATGGCGAGGTTTCTGCGGCCTAACATCAGAAGTTTTGTCACTTCACAGCTGAGAATGTCATCCGATCAGGTATTGTACGCCCTGTAACCACATCACGGGATTAAAACACCGCTTTTGAACCGTATTTCTGTTGTGTGTGAATCATTTCGCGTCCATTAGCCTAATAGTTTTGGCTAGCTAAAAGTCTCTATGTCATGGATTGTGTAACATTAAGTATTGGAGATGTGCTTATAGGTCAGATGAAGTTTGTGATCATTCAGTTGAGGAGCACTGCTCAGTGGCGCAGAATAAAAACAATGTCAGGATTAATTTTGATCATTTGAAGAGTTGTCTAATTTGTCACCTGTCACACCACTTCATTCACAGAAGAGTTTAGTTCTATGAATTGCTTTGTCCTCTGAGCTTTCAGTTGCATTGTTTTTTGGCACAAACAGTTTCTGGTGTGTTCCAAATACCTCCATTATCACCTGGTAAACAAAGAAGCCCTTTTCTCTCCTTTGTGAAATAAAATGAATCTTGACCTTCAACGCATGCTGCTTTTCACAAGGTCCAACTCTACCATCATGCTACATTCACAGTTTCTAATAGCTAAACCTAAAAAATAAATGGAGAAAATATGTAATTTGAACCCCTGTCTTATAGAGAAATAGTCACAGAACAAGTGCCCATAGTTCTGAGCTTCAGTATTTAAATTAAACATTTTTTCTTTGGAATGCTGCCCCTCCCCATCTCAGTTAGGTGAGCTGGGTAAAGGTGCAGGCAAAGGTGGTGGAGGCGGAGGGTCCATCAGAGAGGCAGGTGGAGCTATGGGGAAGAGGGAGGCTGCTGAAGAGGAGCGGTACTTCAAGTAAGTATACTTCTATTCTGGATGACTCAAATGTATTCTTCTTGAGCATTATTAGTTTTAAATTCCATATTTTTACCTGATGTATCGTGTCTGACTGAACCCATCCGATATCTCTCCATCTGCACGTAAGGCGTAAGGAGCAGGAGCAGCTGGCAGCACTGAAGCAGCACCACCAGGAGGAAATTGATCACCACAAAAAGGAGATTGAACGTCTCCAGCGTGAGATTGACCGCCACAAGGGAATGATCAGGAAGCTGAAGCACGACGACTGAGTGAAACCTTCCAAAAAGAGATGCATTTATTCATTTCTCTGATTACTGCATGCACCATGTCACCGGCCAGTCATGAATGTGTTGTTGATGGTTGTTCTGTAAAGGCTTGAAAGTTATTAAAAAAGCCAATGAAATGAACTTTGTTTCCAGTGCAAGCTGTGATAGAAGTTGTACAACCTTTCCAAACATTTTCCCCTGTTCCGTAGTTCATCAGTGTGATGTGTGCTGCTCACAAAACGCCAAAGTCAGCAGACCTAAATATTGCCAATTTTTCATACGTCAGCATCATCTTTTTGTGTGATGTATAAAAACATTTATGGTAATGTAAATGGCATTAGTAGTCTTCACTGCTGTATGGATTAGTTGCTGCACAGGAAATTAAATAATTTTGATAATCAATTGTCTTGTAATTTGTTAATGAAAATTAATAGATACTCTAAACTTCTTAAATTTGATTTGCTAATGAATGTTTAATATCTTCTGGGAACTTGTGATCAACTGCGTTCAGGGTCGACTAGTTGTAGTCGACATAATATTCAGCATATTAAGTGATATGAATTACTTGCAGCACTTATATGTGAACTGCAGAAATATTAGCAGAAAAAGTAGTTTGTCATTGGTATATATGCAATATGCAAGTGTGTGCCAAAGGTCCTCATCATTTTAGCTGATACTCAGCTTTAGTGGTTCATATGCACAAACATAAAGGTAATTAATGAAGTAACCATGAACCAGCTGACATACAATCATTGGCTGCATGTATACAGCGACCACGAGGCCCTAGTATATATGTGAACTTTTAAGCAATTGAGACTTGAGACACAAAGATCACATGCAATGAATTTCTATACCAACTAAAGCAGATGAAAGTACAATGGTCATGTGCATGGTCTCTATAAAATCATGAGAAAGCTTACACATAATTCATCGTAAACCAGTTCACTAGTGACTACAAGCAACACACAGAAGTACAATGGTTTTGGAGTTTTCTTTTGTGGTTTCCAGCTGTGACACCAAGGATCCTTTGACACTATGAAGCTCTATGCATGAGCTGTGGATAGGATGAAGATGCAAAGAAATGTTCAGCACTGCGTTGTTTGCAAAGCCGTGAAGAATAATTTCTTGGCAAAAGTCTGCTAAAATTGTCAAAGTCTGCCAGAAGTCATGGTTTGTAGCAACTAATGGACAGTAATATCTGTATCAAGAAACTGTGTTTTAGCATTGAAATTTTAGTTGTACTTAAGCTACTTGGTTTATTTAGTTCCTTTGCTGATGCAGTACATCTACAGTGAGCTGAAGATCCCCCTCTGCTCTATTATTTCTCTTAATTCAAGGTAAAGTGATGGTGCAAGTAAGATGACATGAAAATCAACTACAGTTCCAAAAATTGTTCTTCTGATTTACCCTCACAGGCCTGTTAGATGGACTCAGGAACACTTCCATCGTCCCCGTACAAAACAATTCATTTCAAATTGGATCTTATTTAACAGTGAATTATTTGAGAATCTATAGAATTTTTAAAAATGTATTTCTTCAAATTGAAATTTCAGTTTATTTATTCATTGGCCTCAGCTATACCTTAAAACTTTATCTATTATTTTCAGCTTTGAGGTTTTCCAAGACTTTGAATTAACAAGGAAAAAACAACGTTGATGTGGAGAGCATATTTATTTGCAGGATCCAGAAATACATTCCCACGTTTTATTTATTGAAGATAATGTTGGTTACGTGGATGGATGGAAAGCTAGCTATTTTTTTTTTCAGCCATAAAGGAAATAACAACACAAAGAAAATTAATTGTTTGTGCACTGATTTGGAGGAAAAGGGCTTTGCAGATCAGAGTTGTTAGGCTATATCACCTCCCAAGTGTGTCAAGCAGGATGACAAGTTATGCATTGCAAAGTGAGGAGTGGTGAATTCAAGTGGGGGTATAGGGTTGAGTACTTAAGCTTGTGAATTTAGCAGTTATTTTCTCTTGTTTATCTTATACTTTGTTTATGAAAAGTTTCAACTGTTAATCTATTGTTTAGCTATCAATTTCACTTACTGTAATACTTTTACGAATAATTTTCAATATTTTTCCCTCGTAATTTTAACCAACTATTTCTACTGAATGTTGAGTGCATTTCACTAGCAATACATACATACATACATACATACATATATATATGTAATTTACAGCTGTTGCACTTTTACGTCGCGATTTCAGTCATACAGCCTATTCTTTTTTCAGATTAATTAAATTAATATCTCTCCTGGGATACTTTTTTAATATGCACTATTTTGTTGGGAGTCACTGTAAGGAGCTGTTCTGTCATTAAAAGTCCTGATTTTTATCAACATAAAAAGGTGAGAGATAGATTGAACATATTCGTTATGCATCAATGAGAGACTAATTAGAAGTAAAAATATGCTTTATCAAGCGGCCAAGCCACGAAATGAACTACTCCTTCCATACAGTGGAGGCGCAGAGAACTTATTTTTACATCCCACGAGAAAGAAATGAAAATTTCGTCACTTCCGCTCACCCCTGCCTTTTACCACGAGCGGCCCCGTACATCTTTCTTTTCCACATCATGGCGGACCGGTTCAATAAGGTAGGGAAGTGCTGGAGAAGCATAATCTCATATTTTTGTTGATTTGTCGAAGTAGAATCTTCTGTTTTTCATTGAAATGGGGTACAATAACTGCGGGACAACTTGGTGTAATCGTTGCTTTGCTAGGTCCCATATGTAAAACTATTTTATAACATGTTAGAAGCAGCTAGCCGTAGCTGAGTGAACATGCCTTCATCATGGCAGCTTCCCTAACGAGTCAATGCCGTTAGCTCGCTAGCTGCAACTTGGATATTGGCCTTGTGAATGTATTGGTAACTCTATGGTAACGTTATACAAATGATTATTACGAAGCATTTCTTATACTAGGATACCGTCCTGTGAAGTCTTCTCATGTTAACTAGTTTTAAATTACAGTTAACGTGTCAGCGTGCTTTGATGTTAATGCTAAGCTAACGATCTGACTAACCGGTACGTTACTAATGTCCATGTGCCTGCTACAAAAATGCTCACGGTGGCAAAAGCAAATTTGTCTAATATCTCAACAAGGGTTTGTGATTGGCAGGGATGTTCTAAATGCTTTATTATTTCAGTTTAGCCCATATGCTCTCGATAACAATGTGACAGTGGCTCGGCAGTAGATGAAAAGGATCAGCCTAAGTTAACTAATGTTTCTGTGCAAGTTGAAAGGTAATGTCTGTATTTTAAGATAAAACATTAACGTCTCTTTCTGTGTCTGAAATCTACAGGTTCTGCTCCTTGATGGCAGGGGCCATCTACTCGGTCGGCTTGCTGCCCTTGTGGCCAAGCAAGTTCTTCTGGGTAAGTTTTCAATGAGATGTAATGTTTGCGTTTTGGTTGATGGTTGTTTTTAAGCCATGTCGAGTGGCCTCCCAAAACTACATCTGAATGCTAATCTACACATTGTTACACTGCTTCAGTCTGTCAGTGATGATTATTATCCGCCTTGGTTGAGTTTAACTACCATGAAAAAAACTCACATGCACTACCATCTGAGACGGGAAGCAAATGTTTTTTAACACTGGCTAAATTTCTTTGCCATCATCATTTTGTAACTATTGTCTTAATTTTTTTCCATTTAGGGCACAAAGTTGTGGTGGTGAGATGTGAAGGCATCAACATCTCTGGAAACTTCTACCGTAACAAACGTAAGTAGAGTGCATGTTTGTCACAGGCCCTTTTTGGCATGCTTGTTGTCAGTGATGTTTTACCACTGTTGTTCGAGTTTAATTGACCATGAGACCACCTTACATGCACTACCATCTGAGACATCAGCATTATGTATAGAAGTAATGGTTGCCAGCTCCTAGACGTATGTGTAATTTGCTTAAACTGTTGTCATGTGCTGGTTTACAGTGAAGTACCTGGCTTTCCTGCGTAAGAGGATGAACACCAACCCCTCTCGTGGGCCATACCACTTCAGAGCTCCCAGCAGGATCTTCTGGAGGACCGTCAGAGGTGAGAATGTGGCAGCGCACACAGGAACTTGCTCAACAAAACAGGACTTATTTCTAACAGCAATATCTCTGAGAAAGTAGAGAATATCAGTTAAACAATGGACTTTAAATGTAACTCAGTCAGACTTTTTTCTTCTGACATTGTCTTGCACTTATGAATACAGTCCATGTGATTTGCTTAAATGAATCAGAATACTTTGGGACACATGCAGGCTTGAGTTTGCATCTTGTAAAGAATAATATTAGTATTAATTTAGTACAAACTCATTCTTGCTCAGCATTGATGATCACTTTATCCCGAAGCTGATCATCCATTGATGACACCAACTTTACGGATCTGAGTGCTGAGTTGAGCAAGGATGTACATATGTGCTGGGACAGACATTTGACACCGTGGTTGCTTTCTGAAAATGCATTTAACTGGGACAAATTCTCTCTGATAACTAGGCATGCTGCCCCACAAAACCAAGAGAGGCCAGGCTGCTCTGGAGAGGCTGAAGGTGTTCGACGGTATCCCCCACCTTATGACAAGGTGTGTTGATGTTTTGAGTTTGTATTCTTTATGGCCCTGACATGCGGGCTTCACTCTGCTGTCTGTGATGTTTTCCATCTTACCTGCCTTGTTTGAATAGTGACATTGAAAATAAACAAGATGTCTGAGACATGCCTTCAATATCATGTTTAGAAGTGCTGTTCTCTTCTTCATCTAATTCTGGATTTTGTTTTACAGAGGAAGCGCATGGTCGTCCCAGCCGCTCTTAAGATTGTGCGTCTGAAGCCCACTCGCAAGGTGAGCCTCCAGTGGTTATTTCGGGAAAACAAGAAATGTGATTTGATTGCTGACTTCAGTGGTAATGTGCTCCGAGCAGAAATCTTCTTTAGTGATGAAATTATAACTCAGAATGCTTCAGTTGAACTTCAACAACAGTTCTTACTCAACGGTGATGAGCAATTATCCCGAACCTGATCATATATTGATGAGGCAAAAATTACGGATCTGAGTGCTGAGTTGAGTCTGGGACAAGTTGTGCCTTAACTTGAAGCTTTAAATATATGAAAATCTGATTGTCTTGCCAAATTCGAAAAACGTCTGACACAGTTGTTGTCTGAAATCCCAATTAGAATTTTTTTTTTGTCAGCTGGAGCAAATTGTGTTTTTTGGCAGGTGTAGTTAATAACACCTTCTTGAACATTGCTTTGTTAAATCTAATCTTGGCAGTAATGCCGTTCTGACCGTGCTTTCATTTCTCCCTCAGTTCGCCCTGCTTGGGCGTCTGGCACATGAGGTTGGCTGGAAGTACCAGGCAATCACAGCCACCCTGGAGGAGAAGAGGAAGGAGAAGGCTAAGCTCCGCTACGCCAAGAAAAAGACAGTAATCAAGCTGACCAAGCAGGCAGAAAAGAACGTCGAGGGCAAAATTGCAAAATACACAGACGTTCTTAAACAATATGGAGTCCTTGTCTGAGCTAGCTACCACTGGCTAATAAAGATAAATAAATGTTTATAAAAAGTGTATTGACTTTTTTTGTCCCTGAAAATTGCACTTATGCTTTTATAAAGTGAATTACTTGGAGTGATATGTTTGCTCATTTCATTAACTCTAGCAATGTTGGTGTGTAAGCAGCTGCAGTTCACATGTCGGTATAGGTGTAGTTTGCAATATGGGACTGTAGGCAGCTGTAAAGTGTATGTTTGCTTTTGGCTGAGATACTTTTGACAAATGTCAGTGCAAGCTGGTAGTTCTAAATTCCTGCACCACATTAACCGGTTTAGTTGAGAAA
The DNA here is from genome assembly GCF_021347895.1 of Acanthochromis polyacanthus. Taxonomy (NCBI): domain Eukaryota; kingdom Metazoa; phylum Chordata; class Actinopteri; family Pomacentridae; genus Acanthochromis; species Acanthochromis polyacanthus. The sequence goes on from NC_067113.1 coordinate 21,437,593, forward strand.
CTACAAAAAACAAATCCTGAAGTACTGAACAGAATCTGTTACTGAATTCTAAACAAACATAAAACTAAAGCATTGTAAAAGCATTTTTACCTGAGAAATATCAAACACCATGAACAGTGGGACTGGGAGGGTTCAGTAAAAGCTGCTAGCAAACATCCATGTTGTTTGAGCAAGTGTCTTCTAAAAATCACATTTATATTAAAGTTTAAAAGTATGGATGTCAATAAATTGCACGTTTAGGTCAGTTCAAAACATGCTCTCTGTTTCATCTTAATATTTGCTATCTTGGGCATTTTGTTTGGGGGTTTGACTGTTGTAGAGAAACAGAAGTATGAAATAGTTTTATAAGGTAATTTTCCTTTTCTATTTTAGTCAAAGTAGCTTTAATTACGCATTTTAAATGCATATATATTGCAGCATACTGGGGCGTTCACCATTTTCCTTTCTGCATGATCTTTCTAATTGTGGCAGTGTGAGGTGCACTGTTGAACTGCATTTTTCATGTCGCAGTTGAGCGTATCTACCAGCAGAGAGCAGTGTTATACTAAACCTGATGCAGGACCCTACCAGCATTAATCTAAATCTTTTATATCTCATCAAATTTAATGTTTACGTAATACAGAATGTCGCAATTCTTCCACAACCTTTTTAGAGTGAGTCTGGACAGTCCAAGAGGTTTAATGTTAATGTGTCTTCAGTGATCCAGTTTGGAGATGATCCAATAATGAAGAGTAAAATATGTATAACCAAGTGCTGAAGTGTGTTTTGTAAGTATCTAGCAAAGTGTTCAAATAACTGTAGTACCCTCCTGAAAATCCAATTGAACTAGTTCTGTTTAGGAAGCAATCATACTGTACAGAAGCAGGTTATTAGATTTTTATGAAACACAATTTATCCTGGACAGCTCAAAATTAAGCTGAACTTCTGTAGTGAAACAACTGAATCTCATGGGAAGGAATGGATGGCTTTCTGTGCCCTTTGGAGTTTTCTGTGCCGCCTCTACTTAAAATAGGACAGACTCCGAGGCTATTACCAACCAATTCAGCTGCTCTTTTCCCCGAGTACTTAAAAAGATTTGCTCTGCTTCTATTAATCATCAATGATCCAATATAGAAAAAGGGGAGCACTTCTGCCTGTAGCGGTTTGAAAGTACCTGTTGAGGGATGATTGACAGATAAATTACATTACCTCACATGGTACAGTGAGGACCTGTCCGGTCTGTCACAGCCTCCGTCAGTCATATAGATTCACCTCGTCACATGTGCTCTAACATGTACAATTTTTCTCATGTCTGGATTCTGTGAACATACACAAAAGCACTGAATTGACTCCATAGAAGACTGGTATGGCACAAAACCCAGTTTTTCTCACACAATTTCATGTAAAGGATTGTTCAACCCTTGGAGAAAATAATGGTATTTCATTAGAAAGTGGAGAGAAGTAGAACAGAAACATCTTTCTGGGTCGCTCAGAGTCATGTAGCCCATTACATCGATGTTGGGATCCCTGGAGGTTTCCAAAAGGAGTGCTGTCTGGTGGAGTTTCATTAATTATGTTTGTTCTGATGCAGTTTGAGTGTCCTCGACTGGTCATTTGCAACGTTGATGATCCCTCCATTTCCTTTATTTTAAAATTTTTGTATCCAAGTATTTGCAAAATCAGCTGCAGTTGCAGTTTGTCAAGTACTAATTATCAAATGTAAACATGGTCAACAGCATACAAGCAGGCTGACATGCAGACCAATTAACGTTACTGTTGATGTAGTTTCTTGTGAAACTCGAATGAGATTACCTCTTCAGGTCTTGTAACATCTTTTCAGGTGAAGCAGTCCATGAGGTTCAGAGAAGAAAATTGCTCTCTGGAAAACACAAATTGATGCAACAGATCGCAAATCAATACTGCTTTATTTTAAGGGTTTTGCAACGCATTAAAGTTGGGTATGTATAGAGGATAAAATACTTTATTATTGCAATGGCCTTGTAGGCTCTTTGTGCAAACAACATATCTGTTTTCCTGCTTCCGATAAAGTCTTCTTGCAGCGTGCAGTGGGAAGTGGTTCTGCTTCTTTTTAAGTTGATGATCTGGATACTGAGGTCACCTCCTCTCAGTACTTTTTTTTTTTGCTTTAATCCTATTACAACATAATATAACATGTGTGGTGATGATTTCTTTGAATATGCTAAAGCATGACATGCAGCTCCTGCTTATTTGTTGTGGCCGGATTAAAAAAAAAATCCTAAAACCTGTCCACACACCTGTCTCAGTGCTTGCACCAGGCGCATTGCAGTGTCTTAAAGCGATTAGTTGCGCACATTGGTTACCTCCTGATTAGAGCATATGGTCTATGAAGGATTTCATGTATTAGCAAAAGCTGGCAACACATCCCATACGTTCTATGGTTGTTTACTGCTCTCAGCAACTTATAGATACACTTTAAGTACACTTTGTCTGTAAGAAGGAACCGCTGAGAATCAGGTGGGAGGTCAATCTGATGCTTGTCTATCTGCATTAGGGAGGGATGTCACGCCTCCAACTAACAGATGGAGAAATCACTGTGACGGCTCCAAAAATGAGATATTTGGACGATGCTGCCTGCGGTAGATCACTCTCTAATCACACCATCTGAAACTGATTCAAAAGACCATGATTGTTTGAAACTGCTCCTGCAGGCTTGACCTTTAAGGGGCTCCAACAGTTATCCAGATCACCCCAGCTGGCTGGTGTTCGGTGTTCAGTTTCAGAATGGGTGTGCACCAGAATCAAACTTCAACGTTCTTTTCTCTCAGCTGTTTTCCATGCAAAGTCGAAATACGAACTTCATTTCGACTTTAAAGTCTCACTTCTGTTTATATGCCGCTGTATTATGTCTTTTTTGCCCGGTCTGGTTGAAGTGACACACCTGAAATGTTGCCCCACACAGTCGCTGAATATATTTGATGTTTTCCCACAGTGCATTCAACACGCACAGCATGTGAGTAATGAGGGCGATAAAAAGGTTTTCCTATACGCCAGCATGAGCTGATTAGTTTCTTAAGCTTCCATTTGATGTTTCAGTAATGTCTCATTTCGGCAGAGTTTGTCTCAAGCTCACACTGTTGAGTCATTTTTTGAACCAAAGATAGCTTTAAAATCAGATTAGCGGAGAGGAGCATGTCGGGGTGAAGAGTCTGAATTACAAATCTAATTTATTCCTGATGAAAACTTGTTAAACTTTGGTCTGTGGGTCTATACAGGAGAGTTGCCCTCTTTAAAGTTTTCAGTCTCTGCCGATGTCACCCTTGAAAAAGGATGACGTTATTCTAAATCTCAAAAGCTGCTTTAAGAATATCAGATGTTTGCGCTGAAGAGAAAAATCTGAAACACGAGGACCTGACTGGGTGCGGGCCTGTATTAATCAATAGTTTTTACACAACAGGAATCGACTCTGTGCCACATTATTTTGTCCACAGATAGATCAGCCACTATTTGTCAGGTTAATGATGCTTTGTGCTCCTGTCAGGGCTGTGTTCTGAAAATCTATACAACCTATTCACTGTATCGATGTACAGTCAATGACAGAAAAAGACTGAGAATTGTCCTCAAAGGTGACTGTGCTCTCATTTGCCATTTTCTCATCGTTATCCCATGATATGATAATGACATATCAAAGTACAAAAGACGCACCGATGTCTGTGTCTCATTTCTTTGTGTTTTTTTACTAATTCATACACAAATCTCCACAAATAATGCAGCAGCATAAAGAAGTAACCAGTCCTCGTATGTGGTTTGCAGTATTTTAAGACATGATATTTTAACTGAGCTTGATGCTGTTTAATATTGTTGATTCTATAAATAGGAATGTTGTCATACAATGTTTCCACTGAAGTGAACTGCAGTGTTTAAGCTGGTTTATCTTTTACTTCATCTGTCAGCTATCATTACTTTTGGCCATAAGCAATTTCAACCATATAACCAATAACTTAACTTATGAAACTATTTCAATCATTTATGTATTGCATATGGCTAAGTATTTTAACTGTCTATCTACTGGCTTATCTGCTGTTTTTGTATTACTTTTAGCCATTTTAACCATTAAAAAAACTACTTTTAGCCACTACTTTAACCTAATCCAATATTTAGCAATATGTTTTAACTATTAGCTATTTGAGCTGTTAACTTACTTTACTCATCTTTTTTTCAACAGTTCTTATCTTTAGCATAGTGTTTAGACTTCACTTGCACAGTTTTCATGCACTTTCAATTAATATAGACATATATATACCCATCAGTCATTTGCATGAAATTGTGTAAGTCCCCTTTGTGTTGCCAAAACTGTTCTGACCCGTCAGGCCATGGACATGTCGTTTCTTTGGGTGTCCGGCACTGGATCCTTTGGGTCCTGTGGGTTGCAAGGTGGAGTTTCTGGAAAATAGGTTTGTTCTAACAAATCCCATGGATGCTCCACTGGATTGAGAACTGGGTAACCGTGTGCCTTGGACTCTTTGTCACATTCCTGGGCTGTTTATACTGTGTGGCATCTTTCTGCTGGAAGAGGCTGCTGGTGTTAGGGAGTGTCCTTGCATTGTACTTGAATTGCAATAATGTTTAGGTGGATGGCAATAATGTTGCGTCTGATTGATGTGTATCTTTAATTACCTGAATGCAAGTACCCTTAGTTATGAGTTTTTCTGTAATATATATATATATATATATATACACACCCAAACATACGCAAGGAAAAATGCAGTTGAAGACTGAGCTTGCTTATCACTGCAATATACACAACCACACATTTTTCAGCTCCTACAAAGCCATTGATGGCAGGTCGTAAGTGCCTTTCAGGAAACCTCTTTTACATGATGTATGATCTAGGTGTGCAGCAGTAATGCATTTTTATAAACATGAGGTGCAGTAGGGCACGTCGGTGCCTTGTTTATATTCACCGACCTCTGAGTGTAATTGAAATGATTTAGAATGACAGTAGTGCAACTCAATACATTCAGTCACGCTGAAGTCATTATATCCATTTGCAGACAAGCACAGCTGTAAAATTCAAACAAGAGAGAGAGAAAGTAGTAGTGAGAGATAGCTACTGGGCTTGCAGAGTCACAAATTGGATTCCGAAATTGAGATCCAGGAAGAGAAAATGACCAATCACAGAAACCTTTATCGGCCTCACAGTAATGAAGCGCCTCTGACATACGCACAAGCACCATACACACATTAGCTCATAACACAACGTCTAGAGAGGCTTTGTGAAAGGTTACATTTTTATCCACACTGACAGCCAGCGTGCACACTAAAGTGTCCTTGAGCAAAATGAAACCCTTCAGTAGTTGCAGATGGTCCAAGCAGCACTTCTTCTTCTTTCTGGTAAATAGACTTGCCCAAGTGTCTCATGGGAAAACAAGAGAACAAATCCCTAATTACACAGCGTGTGAGGTGGTGCAACAAGCTAAATCAGCTTCTCTTTTTTAATACACACAGATTCGACAGACTTGTAGCTTTTTGTGACAACTGATCAATGCCATGCTACAGTGAAGGAAGCCGGCTGTTTGTAAATGGTAAACAAACTGCATTTATATAAAGCCTTTTTATTATAGCAGTTCACAGTTTAAATGTTACAGAGAGGCAGGTCATCGGCCAGTTCTTGTTTTGGGAGGTTGTTGTGGTCTGAAATGTGGTCCACCAGCCACATGGCATTGTGTGATAACTCTTCCTCCTATATACTTTTCCTGCATTGCTCAGTCTTAGCTCTGTGTTGTTCTATCAATATGCTGTTATTCCCTGCTTAGCGTCTGCTTTCCTGGTTTTCCTCTTCCGCCTAGCAGCCAGAGCTATAAGTCTTTGTTCGGCAGCTTCTTGTGTCCCAGATATGGACACTCCGTTGTACATCTCTCATGAGACCCTTCAGCACATCTGTTAGCCGACTAGTGTCCCAGAAGGATTCCAACCTTCTCCTTGGGAGGCATTCTTTGCATGTTGTGTTTTTGATCTTATAGTGGAGTATCTATAGAATTGCTGTTGCAGCGGCATGTCGGGTTTCCATGATGGTGGTTGTAGGTTGGTGAGTAGAGCTGTGTTTCACATCTGCAAGTCTGATTGGACTTTGCCTGGCAGCCGAGGGAGTTGCATCTGGAGTTTGAGTGTGTTTTGTGTTGCCGCAAGTTTCATCCTCAGCTCAGTGGATAGAGCTATCATGAATGGTGGTCGGATGGTGTCGAGCTCCTGAACGTACCGCTCGGTTGTCTTCCTATTCTGTTAGTGTTCTTATTCTGACCTATTACATTCTTTAAACTCGTATGTCAGTGCTGGCATGGCTCTAGTAAAAACACAGCTGGAGTCATCAATGGACCTAATAGGATATAATCTTGAGGCCAAATGGGGTGACCACTTTGGAAAAGGTGGCAATATTATAAGACTTTAGAGGAAAAAGTATGGAAGATAAAAACATGAAAGGTTCTTCAGTCACTAAGAAAGCTATCTGAACACCAAGTCCACTTCACAGCTTTACAGGAGGTTTTGACTGAATTCCATTATAACCCAAAGCTTTCTCAGTTATCGTGAACTGTTCAGATTTACATTTTTTTTTAAAGCACTTTGCAAGCAGTGTCCCTCAGGTGTGTCACTCAGACTACAAATTGATGCTGTGTAGCCTGATATTAATGAATCCCACAGAACTTGATTTTGATTTCTAATGGAGATCCCAAGTTTTTAAAACGCCTAATGTGTTAGGCTGCATTTAAGAGAAAAAATGGCATAAAATGCACAAGACATGTGGTCCATTTGATGAAATGGTGCATGAATAAAACATGGACTTTTGGGTATCGTTATTTTATGTATTAACATTTCACATTTAATGAAGAGCCGTGGTAAGATAATACCCAATATATATGTAAAATATGTCATACAGAATGGAGAATTTCTTTATTAAGGATAAATAATAGATTGAATTTGTGCATTGACTGCACCACTTCTGAGTGCCTAAACAATGTACCTACTTTACATTGGAAATATGTAGACAGTTAGACCACTTTTGCCACTAAAACATTTTTCTGTGATAGTGAAATGATGTAACTTGTTGTATATTTTGCAATAAGTGCTACTGTAAAATAATGTGTTTTAACAGAGCTCTCAAGTTTTTACATGACAAAGAAATCTTTATTTTTAAAAAATCTTTTTTCCTTTTTGTTGCTGTTTGAACTACTGCTCTAACCTTTGAGGAACATGATTAATAATGCACATTACCATCTTGACTTCATCGCTTACCCTGATATTCATATTCAGTGGAGGTTATACTCCAGGAAAGAATGAGTCAGGAGAAGCCACGAGGGAAACTTTACCCTGCAATATCAATAATTAAACAGAAAACGCGAAGCAATGTGAAAATAAATCCGCTTTGGGAGGAAAAAACACAGAAAATGGCTGCTCAAGTTCACTTTGTACAAACCCAAAGTTTCAACCAACATGATATCACGGCAACGTACAAAAAAGTCCATCTTCATTTCATCCCTACACTGACCACTGAGAAAAAGCACTTTCTGTAGTACAGCTTCAGTTCTAGATTGTAAAAGTTCAGAGTGAATCATTAATAAAAGGAAAATAAATAAGAATTCAACAGATAGAAGGAATATCTTTGATACTCCTGCAATATTATGAAAAGGAAAAAAAAAAAAAGACAAAGCAGCCTCTGTGTTTAATCTTTTGGCATCATTGATTTTTTTTTTTTTTTTTTTTTTTTCCCCACTGATCACACAACCTGCGCGAAGGTGTAACTGTGCAGTGATCAAACCTGTCTGACTGAAGCTATTCTTAATATTGCTCCCTGAGGAACAATAACCTGTTTCTGTGTATTGAATCTTGGTTGGGAATTTACCGTACATGATGGCAATACATGTTACATCTGAAAGTATAGATTATTTCTCTAGGTTTCCTCAAATAAATATCCAAGTACATGCTGTAAAGCTGCACCTTAAATGGCCGATTGTCAAATGAGAAGGCAATTACCATGGAATTACATAAAATAAATGTATTTCACGTGGAGTTAATGCTTTTGCCAGAGACATGTGGAAGACTTTCCTGCTGCCTCTCCAGTCTCTGTCAGCAGGGCCAGGGTTTTAAAACTGTCATTTGAGTAAGTACGTAGGTTTGTATCTGTCTTGCTGCTCGGCTGACTTTCTCAGCATGCGAGCCATTAAAAGGCCTCGGATACAGCCACCTGATACATGCACCGGATACATGCACCTCCGAACACACACGAACCACCTCTACTGATGGAGTTCATCCAGAACGAATTCCATCTCTAATGAATCAATCTGAACCCTGCTGTAAAATTATAAGTATTTTTTTCTGTTGAGGAGGCCGCTTTGCTTGTGAAATAACCTGTAAGGAGGAGTAGGACTGTTGATGTCACACAAATTACAATCTCATATGTCTCGAATCGCTGAAAAACAACCACTGCATTGATCAACTTTCATGCAGACACAGGCCTTTCCAGGTGATGCATAGGCCTAGTTTCTGCAGGCTTCGAGGAAAAGAATTTCTTGAGAGATTTTGAACTCAAATATGAATTAATATCCTCCTACTCTAAACGATTAACATAAATGCACACTCTCGGGAATCAACTGCTGTGAGCAAGATATGGAGCTGCTGTAAAGAAACTTGTCAATTCAAGAATTCCCCAGAGTGTGCCGGTTATCCACCGCTGTGCTGGAGTACAGACAATCCCTCTGCCAGCTCGTTTTTATGCATCCCCTGCTTGCTGAGGTCACGATAAGCCACAGAAAATAAGTATAACATGATGATCTTCTCCATAACTGCCAGCCATCTGTTTGCTACTCAAGCAACATGTTTTCTGTCAACTTCAGCTGTTTCTATACTGTCCCTATGTTGAGAATTAATAATAAAAAGCTCTTTTGAAAGCTAGAAATGAAAGAAACTCAGTCCACAATTTGAAGCCTGTCGTTTGCTTATAAATATCACCAAATGTGTGGTGGATCCTTGCAGCAGACTGTTGTTAAATAATTTGCAAGACTGATTTTAGCGATGAATTGTGTAAATTATACATTCCAAAAAGCTTATACTGGGGCCCAGAAGGCTAACCTTTGCCGACAAAAGTATTACAGGAAGGATAAAAAGGATCGCTCCAACTATTTAAAGAAAAATGTGAAGTGAAAAATACATTTTCCATGTTAATCCTGTGCCTCTGTTCAAAATAATTTCCGATTGCTGCTTCACCGTGGCTTTAAGGTATTAAAAAATCTCACCAGTCAGTGAGATGCATCTGTATTCAAACCTTTTACGGGCCTTTAATTAGATTAGATACTGAGGCACCAGGAGAACAGGCACATTTCATTAACAAACTGAATAAAGCAGCAAGAGCTTTGGCAGTGCTTTTGCAGGATAATGACAAGAGTTTAACCGACTTGGAGCTGCAGACAAGCTGAGGTTTATTTCTGTTTGCTGGATGAAACTTGGGGAATCTCAGAAGACACACGCAGAGAGTGAGAAGTAAAGATGTTTGCATACAGAGAGTGGTACAGTAATGAGCATCTCTAATGAGGCTTTCAGGCTGGCGTGTTTGAGAAAAGCGCTGAGTCCTTGGAGCTAAGCGCTGAACTCAATCCAACCTGTGAGCGAGAGAAAACACTTTGAAAGTACATTTTTCCAGTATGTTTTTCTTCGAGTACGAACATGATATCCATAAAAACAGATAAGAGCAGGAGGACTCCCTGAATCATAAATTGATCTTGATAAGCAGTAATGAAACTCACTGAGCTGTACATTCAGTATTGATTTTCTCTCCTGTAACACAGTGTGCCGAGACATCTCCAGTCCTATTTAAACCTGTGCTTGACAGTCATGGATGACTGTATGAACGAATGAGAAGTGTCTCTATCGGCAGTGAGTTCTACAGAGTGGTCACAGGGGATGACTGGCTTTTCCATGTTCTGAACATAGTGCCATTAATCAATTCTCCAATAAGCATAAGGAATGTCTTGCAGCAGCCTGTAAGATCTACTGCTTTGCCCTTCAGCTCAGGTCTCTGTAGATTTTTTTTCTCTTTTTTGACCATTTTTATTCCTCCGTGGAACATGATGGAGTTATGTGACGATTGGTGTGTGCTTGTCTGTCTATTTCTCTGTTAGCAACATTACTCAAATGGACAAATGGATTTGGATGAAATTTTCAGGGAAGGTCAGAAATGACACAAGGACCAACTGATTAGATATTGGCAGTGATGCAGCTTATAGTCTGGATTCACTGATTTGTTAAAGATTTTTGTATCATTGTGAGATGGTGGCACAGTGTTACTGTAACTCTGACAACAAGTGAACACTACATGAGCTGGCTGCTGATGATCCCATGATTGGGAAAATCCACCGCTGCGGGCTTATCTGGACTTTTCCATCAGAAACCATACAAGGAACAACTGATTAACCCGTTGCGCTTCAGTGTTCCACCCGTGGAACACTAGATCTGCATAAGCATTTCCTTAAATGACTGAAGCTGCAAATGCGATTATACAAACACTATACACCGATGGAAAGCTTAGATTCTCATGAATCCGCCGGTATAAACCACTTTCAGATGTGATTACCACAGCGGGTAATATAAACACATTTGTCCGACAAACAACGAATATCCATCCATCCGTTCTCTATACACGGCTTCAACGTACACAGCGCGACTCACATTTGCGGGTTCATTATTACACACAGATGAAAATATTCCACAAAAAACGGCCATAATCCAACCTTAGACATCCAGACGAAACAAGCCAGTAAAATATTTTGTCCAAAACATGTCTTGAAGTCGGTATATAATCCACGAATAGGTCATTTCTGAGGAAATGCACCTCGCGATGCGCGTCCAATATTCCCTGTATTTCTCGTCATATTTTTTATTTACAAATAAAATATTAATGAGATTTTTTTATTTTTTTGGACTGAAAATGGCTGGAATTGACTGCACCTTATGGGGCTATATTGTAGGGTGTTTCTAAGTACCATCAATTCCTTCCACCTGCTACATATTTAGGTCACGCGATTTGGTATCCGTGCATAACATACACATGTATAACACAAGCCTGTGCTCACTGCAAGGTAATTTTTTTTATTAAAGATTTCAACTGTTAGAAAGGATACGACTGAGCAGTCTTGGCAGAGTACTGCACTCTGAGTGCTATTCTTGTTATTAATGTTCTTTGTCTCGCTTCTTTGTCTTTTTAATGTTTTAACTTTCTAGGGTAGGAAAAAAGGTATAGTTCTGTATGATTAAACACTGGGGTGTAATTTCTGTTTGCTGTACAACTAAAACCATGCGCCAGTGCACACATGGTGTAACTGCTCTTTTGATCATTTGCTGTTATAGCAAGGGCAGCGTGGGCATTTATACTGACCTGAGGAAGATCCACAATGAATTCATTTGTTGTCCTTGTCGTCTTAGTGCTGGTGGGTTGGCAGAAAGAGCACCGTGGGTTGTCTTTTAATGAAAGATTCTTTGGTTCGTGAATATGCATCAGGCTGATGCTGTCCCACTGAGTGCTTGTTTTCTGAAAATGTTTGTTGAGTTTGATGATCCAGAAAAGCAATGGAAAGCAGGTTTCGAAGCACATTCAAATGAAGCTCCCTTTAATTATATATTTAAAGTTTATAACAACTGGCTTCATGAATGTTATCAAATATTTAATTTATAGATCAAATAATCTAGCCATAAGAACAATTTCACAGGTCCACTGGTCTTTCTGAAGTATGTGTACAGTGTTTGAAACAAAGAGTTATTCCTATTGATTCTGGAACAAAACACCAATAAATGATTGACTAGCTATCACAATTTGGTTTATTTTCAGTTTTGTAATACATTTCCTGCATGCACTCTCTTTGCTGCTGTAACACTGCACATTTCCCTACTGCGGTATTAATAAAGGCTTGTTTGTTCTAATCTTATAGCAAAGCAACATCTTATAAACCATGTGACACCCACAAATGCATTTTTTATGCATTTGGTAAGTTACTGTAGAACTATATCCTTATTTTTAGTTTGCTAGTGTTCTACCAGCAAATTAGAACAACTAATTTAGATAGACTGCTGTCAAAGTTTATACAGACATTCATGGTCCACAGAGGATGTAATTTATTGGAAATTTGTGGATACCTTAACTTTTCCTTTAGCATCACCAAGACTTTGTGTTTTTGAGTGACTATTTTTAGAGTGAAAGCCATGAAATGTGGTTCCCACATTAATGTCTCATGATAAATTACAATAGTTTGATGTTAGGACTACATACTAAACTTAAATGTTACACATGATAAAGATTATACTTGCTAAAAAATCTGCATGTGATTCTGAGCTTTTTGAGATACTAATGTCCAAACCAGCACCTTGCAAAGGGCTCAAAAGAAACAACTGTGGGTCTAGATTGTTAGTCTTCCTATTCAAACACATATTCATCTGTATTATGAGCCTCTTTGGAGTCTTTCTGAAGCCAGAAGTCTTTTCGTCAAAGTTTGTAGGTTTTAATGATCATTTTGTTGCTTTTATTCGACATATTGACATGCTTTGAAATTTGTAAAATATCAAAAACTGATGATTTCCATCACTGACAGTTAGACCTACTCTGTGGGTGGTATGACATCTGCAATAAAGCACCATCACATGTAAAGCGTTCTGAAGACGGACACTGAACCTTGAACTGCCAAAGGGATGCTGCACCGCAGGCTATTCACAGCTTTCTGATCCAATATGTACTGTATGTGAGGGGCAGTGAGTGCAGCTACAAGAAATATTTTGGAAAAACAACAACCCAGTAACAACAAAAAGCATTAATTTTATAACTTCAGAAGTTTATGTTGAAACATTGTGATAACTTAATACCACTGCACATTTTGATGCAGCACGACCGGCTGCTTTGAAGACTCATGAACTTTGACAAGTTTACCCAGGTAAAAAGTTTAATTAATTAAAAATTGAATATTGTTTTGCACAAAACAAACATGAAGCATAATGTGGCTTCTCTAAGTTCCTTTACTACTTTTCCTTTTTCATTCATCCTTTGATGTGGCTCCTGAGATTGTTCTGAGTTACGGCATCATTAAAACTTCCATTCAGTATTTACAAAGAAGCATCATTGGTGTAACTTTGTCCTTCTTCAGAGACACATGGTGTCAGCAAAAGCAACAAAGAGAAGGAAAGTGCTTATTCTAAAGTAACTGGAACTGCTTGAGTTGAAAAAGGTGAGTGAATTATTGAGGAAGCCAATTACCTCTCTACATTCAAGTGTTTCTAATTTTCTGCCTTCTCGTTGGGTGGGAATATAGATTTTCACGTTTGAAAATGTGTTGAAAATGAGCCAATATTGATGTTATCGCATCCTTAAGTCTGTGCTTTACACTCAATATAGTACAATTGCTTGCATTTTAAAATGTACTGCCAGTCAAGTTGATTCTGCTTTTTTTTTTTTTAAACTTCTAGGGCCTATAGTCTTCTGTACATTGAATGTAGCCACAAGGGGACACAAGCCAGTGTCTTATTGTGCTGGTCCCAAGCCCGGATAAATACAGAGGATTGTGGCAGGGTGGGCATAAAACTTTGGCCAAATCAAACACGCGAATCAAATGTATGACTTCCATACCGGATCGGTCGAGGCCCAGGTTAACAACGACCGCCATCGGTGCTGTCAACCTACAGGGTGCCGGTGGAAAATGGACAACTGTTGGTTGAAGAAGGAGGGGAGGAAGATGTGTTCGTAGGAAGAGAGAGAAGAGGAACACCAAGAGTCTAGGACTGAGAGTAGAGACTTTGAATGTTGGAACTATGACAGGAAAAGGTAGAGAGCTAGTTGACATGATGCAGA